>NW_024881303.1:14013776-14613776 GCF_018691265.1 Tyto alba
GGGTGAAAGGAGTATATTTCAGTCGTAATTGTTAGCTTTATTTAGCTAACTTTTAGTTAGCTTTATTATTACTTACCATGTAAAATGTGACATTTTAAAGAGATGTCTTGTAATTATTAGTTCTTTCAGATTCTCTGGAGGCATCAGGCATGGATTGCTGGAACTATGCAAGCACAGACCAGTCTTTGCACAAAAGAGCTGCTATTCTAAGTAAAGTTAATCCTACTCTATATTCAGTATGATTTTATTCACACATTCACATGCCTACTTAAAAACATCATAGCAGATTTTGGAAAAGGTATGAAATATAAATACAAGCACAGTTGATGTCTGCAGTAAATACATACATATATTTAGAAAAGTCCTCTTACATAGTCCATTCCTAGATGACAAAATGAGTCAGTGATTAATTAAAGCTTCCAAACTTAGAGGCTCCAAGGAAGACTGTAGAAGAATGAGAAAAAGGGAGAATTACACTGGCAATAAAGGACTTAGGAGGTAGCTTTTAATGTATTACTAATTTATGCTGATATCTTAAGTGTCCTAATATTCCATAATAAGAAACCAAAATATCTTTCCAAATTTGTCTCATTAAGATTCACAAAAATTCACTTCTGGACATAGAAGTCTTCTTGGCCAGATGCTTACTGCCAGCTACCCCATAATGTTCTCCATGTTGAAACAAAGCTTTGTTAAGTGCACTCAGAGAGGGCAGCTAGAGTTTTGTAAAGATAGCCTGAAGTCAAACCATAAAAATGGATCTGCTGCTGAGACACCAGAGCAAAGCATTTACGATAAAGTAGGGAGGAAATGGTTCACGATGGTCTAATTACATTAGAAATAACACTTATTCAGCTAGCTGAAGAAAAGAACCCAATGGAAATGGAGGAAAGGACAGCCCTTAGGTCAGTCTGATATTTGTTTTCCTGCATGTGGAAAACCATTCCTCATGAAAAATTAGTTCTGCCATTATACAAAAGCTCAGCATCAAAATAAATGCCTCAGAGAAGCTGTTGGATGTTATCACTGACAGCATTGGAGAGCTATTATTAATACTGAAACTTCATGAGACATATAAAACATATAAACAAGTATAGTTCCAATGAGAAATGTCTACAGACAACACGTATATTTTGGCACCTATACAATGTGGTTGTGGTTATGATTATTGCTTCCCACAGGAAATAACAAAATATATTTAACCAGTAAACAAACTATCAACTGTCATTGAATTACATTGCAAAGATGATCTATAACCCTGAAAATTGTGACTTTTTTATTTTATAGCAATAGTTCATAAGCTGCAAGACATTAAAGCTAGCTAATGCTTTTCACAATATGCAGATGACCAGTTTCCCAAGTAGGAGACTCAAAATGAAATATTATTAACATTTTATGATTATTTCCATGCAGATACTGAATGACTAATTCTTATCATATTTTTCCATAGTTGCAGGAGGTAGTGTTTCTGCACCTGTTTCTCTTCCCCCAGATCTAATCACCAGTAAAATTGTTCCCAGCCAGCTGTTAAATTTCAGATCAGTTAATATATTTCATGCATTTAAAGACTGAGAAAATATGAAGTTGTATATCCATAGTAAAATGCTACAGTGATACCAAGAGAAGTGATTGCCAAGCCTGCAAAGCTTCACCCAGTCTTGGATTTTGTAATACCTAACTAGATTCGAGAGAGTGATGGATATTCATATGCAAACTGGAGTACCCAGTTAATGCAATTAAGTTAACAAAACTTTGGAAAAATGTGGTGTGTTTCCACAGATTCTTTTGAGAGCTTAAACCAGTTGTTAATTATTAGAAATTTATGTAAAAACTTATTAGCTCAGGTCTTCTGTGCCTTTATTCACAGAGGGTATGGCATCTTAGCATTTTGAGAACAGGAAGTTCATTAACTCATTTAGGCATAAATCATTACATTTTGTTGATACACCTGTACTGAACCAGCTGCCTTCTGTCTGAACAAAACATAATTTGTGGTTTGGCTACACAAGTATTTGAGGTCATCAACTAACAAAATCAAACATTGCAAGTAGCTCCAATCCTACCACAACTGCTCTGTCAACATGCCTAATAGAGTGATAATTATTCATTCATGTATTTATAGTCTGAGAATTGAAGTTTAACTCTAAAGGCTTTCTATACTATTTAACCAATACATTTTCTGAAAATACTGCATTTAAAATATGTACATAGACGTACATGTGTGTGTGCATATACACACATTTACTCCAGAAAAGGCTGCCCACATGGTTCAATAAATATAGATAGATAAATAGCTAGGTAAGGTAGATATGATGACCCAGTAGCATTACCAATCGCTGAGGTCACCCAAAATTTTCCACTGACAGATTGCTTAATGTTTTGCAAAATTGTAAGTATATCAATTGGAATGATGCATGCCATATTTTTATGTTAAAATGCCTTAGACATTTCTGAAAATATAACTAGGGAAAAAAATGTGGGTTTACTCATAACAAAAAGAATAGCCAATGTTTTTTTTAATTAAGAAGTCCTCAACTTGCCTGCTTTGGATCCTGGACCTAAAATACTCCAAGGAGCCTTCCAGATTGTCAAGAATTTGTGCTATAATATTTTTATAAACATTCAAAGTTGAACACTTCAAAAGCACTGGAAAAAAAGGATCATGGCTGTTTAACAGAGACATATTAGTTGGGCAACTAAATCTCACATAGGTTCAATCTCAGTTAAGTGTTCTTGATCCCAGAGTTTCAAGACTGAACAAGACTTCCTCCCTAACTCTTCCTGACAGACAAAGCTTGCTGTAGTGTCTGGCTTCCCAAGAGGGGACAGGTAGGTGGTCTTTCACCTTCAGCTTTGTAGCAGCTGATGCACCAAGAGGAGCCAGTGGTCATGCCAGAAACATATTAGATGGGCATTGCACAGATGGGAAAAGCTGGAGATGAAGAAAAGCCACGGCAAGAGCTTGTTAGAAGAATGGGGCAAAACAGACAAGAAGTGGGATAAGGAAAAAGGGAAGATTTTTGTGCCTGGTCAGAAAGATACTGAGAGGTGCCCAAGCCAGCAGGCCTTTTGCCAGTGAAAAATCCTCTCCTAAACTGTGTTAAACTGAGCTGGCAGAGCAACATCTCTGGGTTCTTATACTGTCAGAAAATAGGTATTAACTTCATGGATAACAGGTGTCCTCATGTTCCTCCCTTTTCTGCTTGATGGACATTCCCAGCCTCTTTATATTTCCAGGCACTCTGTGAGCATCTGCATCCGCACTGTGGAGCTACTGATCAAGTCCCTGCAGATTACCCCAACCGGGGGAAGGCACAGTTCCATGGGATCCTGTTTTTCAATTAGGGAATTATAATTAAAACATTCATTAAGATATATTGTTGCAGTCCCTGCAGCACTTTTACATTATTTAATGCTGTGGTCAGAGATAGTTCTGGATAATTCCAGGAATAGAACTGCCACCCCCTCACAGAAAATGGATAGTTTGACGTTTTTATTACCTCCAGTCTTTGTTCTGTGGAGATGACATCCAGTTACCTACATTGGCATGACTGTTAGGAAAGTAGGTAGCAAGCACAGCTGACAGTATCTTGCAAGTCTGTGATGCTAAATCAGCATCACTGCCACGTGCCTATTCAATGAGGATGGGATGTGGAGGAAGAGTCATGAAAGTATGTTCCAAGGTGTCCCTCTGGTTCTTCCACATTCCTCTGTCAATGTTTCATCTGGGTTTATTAGTGTTTATGAAAGCATGCTCTTAAAATAGCTGCATGGTGTTAATAAAAGTAAAAATAGTGGATCTGTGCTTAACTTCTTCATACTGGGGTAAAATAGGGCTAAATTGGGCAAGTACAGAAATCATAATAGCACAACCCAGTTTAGAGGTGACTTTCAAATCTTCTTTGGGTTTTAAAGAGCACTGAGTTTAAGCTAGAATCAGATCAGTACATATTCTTTCTTGCTCTACAGAAAATCCTTCTCGTTATAACAGATGCAAGATTTGGGGTGGCTTTTGCTTTGAGACTGCTAAAGTCTATTCACAAGGTCCTCCACTCACAGGTGGAGCAACCATTAAATTATTCAACTCCTGAAAAACAGATTATTTCAGAAAAATCATTCAGATTTGCATTGGCATTTGTAAAATAATCATGTGTATCCTACTGTGATTGGTTGACCCTGGCTGGATGCCATGTGCCCACTAAAGCAACTCTATCACTCCCCTCCTCAGCTGAACAGGGGAGAGAGAATACAATGAAAGACTTCTAGATGAGGACACGGAGAGATCACCCACTGACTACCATCATGGGCAAAACAGACTCAACATTTGAAAATTAGTTTAATTTATTACCAATCAAGTCATAATAGTATAACAAGAAATAAAAGCAAATCTTAAAAAACACTTTCCCCCCACTCCTCCCTTCTTCCCAGGCTTAACTTTACTCGTGATTTTTCTACCTCCTCCCACTCAGCAGCACAGGGGGATGGGAATGGGGGTTGTGGTCAGTTCATCACACGTTTTTCCTGCTGCTTCTTCCTCCTCAGGATGAGGGTTTCTCACACCCTTCCCCTGCTCCAACATGGGGTCCCTCCCATGGGAGACGGTCCTCCATGAACTTCTCCAACATGAGTCCTTCCCACAGGCTGCAGTTCTTCACAAACTGCTTCAGCGTGGGTCCCTTCAACGGGGTGAAGTCCCTCAGGAACAGGCTGCTCCAGCGTGGGTCCCCCACAGTGTCACAAGCCCTGCCAGCAAACCTGCTCCAATGTGGCCTCCTCTCTTCCCGGGGCCACAGGTCCTGCTCCAGCACAGGCTTCCCACGGGGTCACAGCCTCCTTCAGATACATATACCTGCTCTGGCATGGGGTCTTCCGTGGGCTGAAGGGGCACAGCCTGCCTTACCATGGTCTTCACCATGGTCTTCACCACAGGCTGCAGGGGTATTCCTGCTCCACAGCCTGGAGCACCTCCTCCCCCTCCTTCTTCACTGACTTGGGTGTCTGCAGAGCTGTGTCTCTCACATATTCTCACCCTCTTCTGGTTGCTGTTGCACAGCATTTTTTCCCCCTCCTTAAATACGTTATCCCCGAGGCACTACCACCGTCACTAATGGGCCTTGGACAGCAGCAAATCCATCTTGGAACAAGCTGGTATTGACTCTATGGGACATGGGGGAAGCAAGCTTCTAGCAGCTTCTCACAGAAGCCACCCCTGTAGCCCCCCTGCTACCAAAACGTCATCATGCAAACCCAATACACCTACCATACAAAGGGCAGCATTTCTGAGGAGTAGTACATGAACCAGAGATCTTTATACGTATTAGATGCTACAAATTTTGTTCACCTATGAAAGATGGAGAGGGAAGCATAAGGGGAATTGTGTTTACTTCTCTCATAACAGTATTCCTTAAATAGACAAAGCAGTCTGTATGAGTCTACTCCAGGCACAGTGTATCAATCACCATCTGACACCAAAACTGATGAGTTGTTGTTCTTCTCTAGACAATGAAATAAAGTTTTGATGATGTTTCACCGAGAAATCCACCTTCTCTTTTTTTTTTTATTTTTCAAATGGACTATAGGTCTGTAAGTATCATCTGTGATTACTGTCAGATGAGCCACAGACAATATTTGAAGTAGCATACTGCATGTTCTAGGACAAGACAAGGAAACACAGACTATTACAAGAGTGTGCCCAAATTCGAACCTCACTTGAGACTGGAGTCGGTCTCAATCACATCAGTGAGGGATAATGGAAGCTCTGTAGAAAGAAGAGGACAGTGAGTTACTTTATCATGCTTTGGCATAATAAAAAGTCATTTAAAAATTTTATAATCTGAAATGCTTTATCATCAGGCTTTGGGGACTGATATTTTTCCTGTAGTAAACTACTATTACTATATTGTGACTACATAATATTCTTTTTAAAAAGGCTTGTTTATTATTTTCAGTACATACAAGTTTCTTACAAGTTTAGTTTCAGAAAGGAAACAACACAGTAACAGAACTGGGAGCTTTTTCCATTTCATTTCTTTTAAAATTTACAGTTGCTTTAGACAAAAATGTATGTATGTTTTGCTGATTTCTGATTTGCCAACGAAAAGAACAATATCCCATGTAAACTGCAGAAGCTGACAAATTAATTTTTATGTTTGTATATCAGGCAAATAAATAAGTCTTACAGTTACTAATTATTTTTCAACATTGCACATGAGAATGCGATTAGACTGACTACAACTGACATTGATTATCTGAGATAGGATGTTATTAAATCCCTTTGGGGAGCCTTTGAAAGACCCACCACACTTAGAGCAGAGAGCTTTTCTCTGCACTAGCTAATTTATGGAGCAATTACACAGGATTTACAAATGAAAAGATGTCAGGAAAAATAGTGAACAAAAAGCTAAAGTGTAATTCACACCCCTCCCCTCTGTCAAAACATTTCACAACCTCATGGCCTTAAAATGTTTTGTCAAGATTATCTATAGCAAAGCTATTTGCTATATATCACTAAAGGTATGAGATAGGTTAGATTAAGACTACACGGAAGAGAGCTGGTAAGGGATCTGAAGACAGCAGAGATTTCTCCCTGCTCAAATGGCTTCTTTGCTCCAAGAGACCCAATTTAATTAATTTTGTGGGCCTGAAAAGACCAATGTTTTCATTTCATCCATCTCAGAGTTTTCAATTTTGTTACTTCATTAGAAAACTGCTATGGAGTGTTTCACAGTGAAGTACAGAGAAATATGCAAAATGCACTGGTTTGAAAAATCTCTACTAGTTCTGGAAAAACCTGTCTGAAGTCACTGATTTTCTTCAAAATCAAGATTTCAAAGACCTGATTTTTAGGAGCAGTTTACAATTTTGTACCTACAAATATGCAGATACAAAATGGAAAGCCATGTAGAGACCACTTTCAAGTCTGTAGTCCTACAATGAGCTGTTCTGACACCCATAGTTGAGAATGAAAACACATAGTGAAGTATCACAGAACTGGTATATGTTAAATACACACTTATTGATTATGAGATTTGCAGTTTGAGAACATCAGAAGATCTCTAAGAGTTACATAATCCAAAGTAATACTGACAGTTCAATGAAGAACCGACAACACTGAGGTATTACAGTTTGCAGAGATTTATTCTCCCCTCCACTTTGATTTTAAAGCTAATATTGCTGTAAATTCATGTGATGACAACACCTAAACCTCAGGCCATCTCATTTTTTCTGTCATCCCTGGGTGTCTTAACATATTTAATCCAAGTCTGGTACAGAAGAACTTAAAATATACTTCAATATTCCTTCCTTATTCAGTGAACAACTACAGAAACATGCTGGAATTCACTTAGTGCTTTTCCTCAGAGTGCCTTAAAGAGCAGCATCTTGCTGCCAGTAGTTCGTGACATGAAGCCTATCCCAAGGTGGATTTACAGCAGTGGCAAGAGACTCAGTAGAGTTCTCCTTTCCTATAAACACTGAAGTTCTCTGCTGCTCTCTATAGCACAGCTATTGCTCCTGGAATGCATCCCGCATGTAAAAATGAGTTCACGGTCCAGAAGGTCCCTACTATGCAGTACCCACTGGTAATTGATGGCAAATACTGGAAGGTAGGATTTTCTGCATGTGTATTGATCACTGACCACAGAGAAAGCTCATGCAAATATTCTGGTTCATAAATATGAACATGCTTGAGTGAGGAAAAACTGATCTTTTATTGAGTTGATCGTTCAAGACATGTTATGTTGCAATTCTGATGTTACAAAGGAACACAGCAATACTGTATGAGGTATTCTGAATGGCCAGATACTGTAGTCCTTACTAAGATTTTACTCAGGAAAAACCACCTTTGACTTGAGTGAGGATTTGCTTGACTAAGGACTGAACAGAGTGTTTTGAATCCTGCCAGCATTGCTTGATGCTAATGTCGGGCAACTTCTCTCATTGCAAATTTTCCTGCTTCGTTGGCCTTCTCCTGGGCTCTGTATCTGCTTTTGCTGTGTGTTGTTCATAGCTTATATCGCTAGTTCAGATTGCTTCTCTTTGTGCATTACATTTCCAGCAAATATTTTGCAGCTATTGTTCTGCTGATGGTAGATGTGCATGGAACCTGGTATGTGGAACCTGGACCTCAGCCCAGATTTAATTAACACTGTTAAACATGGTCTCACTATGGTGCTCAGAAGGAATTTTGTGAACCCTCTTTCAATGGAGCATAAATTTGTTTAATCTGATGTTTTTACAATGTAAAAATATAAGAGATTGATTCATAAATCTTGAAACCAAATGCTTCTCCAGTAAAATAGATGGAGTTGCACCTGTTTACAGTCATAATAAGGTCAATTATAAATGTTTATTCTGACCTACAGCAGTTATACAAGAAAATCACTAAATGTCTGTGCTTAATACATCACCTTTTTTTGTAGTTTTAATACTGCTTTAAAGTAATATATCCTGAATAATAATTAGTACCAAATTATGTCATAGCCTACTAATATGCAGCAAATCTAGCTAGGTTATCACTCGTATGTCTTGTGAGCCATACCTAGCCATGGTTTATCCTCTATTCATGCTGCAGGGTACGAAATTCCTGGGTGCCAACCTGCCTATGGCAACCTAGAATTCTCCAGGGCAGGCTCGCAAAATCTTCACCTACTCTCTGGGACAGGTAACTAATAAGTGATGTTTTGTAAAGTTATGCTTTCTTTCTAACTTTCTGATGTCTGTAAAAATGTATCATTTCTTCACGTCAGTCTGTAGTCTCCCATCATTCAGTTGTGCTATGTTTTCTGAACTAGGGAAATAACAGCAGACCTGTTTATAATAGTACTCTAGATGCTTGCCTCAGCCAAGCCTGTAATAATGGTTATTGATGTGTATAAAAACTGAAAGGTTTTTAAGAAGCTGCAAAATCCACAGCTGCCTACTACTAGTTAATACTTTTTTTCTGATGGAGTAGTTTTTATACTACAGATGCATTGCATTTCACGGTTGATGCCACAGTTATCTGGGCAGTTCACCCACCTTTCTTAATTGATGGTATGTATATATTCTCTCCTTTATCAAGTTTACATTAATCATCAGTTTCCTGAAGTAAGCATTTTTTTCAATGCTATACGTACAGAGATGTTGAAAGGACGGAGGAGTTTTGACTGATTCTAGCTTACATTCCTATGCAGCACATAATAAAAGTTTATGTAATGACTAATTTTTCTATATATTGCTTAGATTCCCTTCAGCTTTTCTCCTAAATTCTCTCTTCGTTCTTTTTTGCTTAACTTTATTTCAAGTAGCAGGTATGTAGAAGAAATGTCATTCACCAATACTATCATTTCCAATGACATACAAGATATTAAAATATATTTCAAAGTAAGAAATTAATTAGATTAAAAAAATAAAGACAAGATACGCTTTAGATTATCTTCCTGCAATCTATTGATTTTCTTTGAATAATGTGTGTGAATTTTCATCTTGAGTGCTGCTAGTGTAGAAAAGGCATAAGTGAGATTCTTTCAGTGTTTTTTGGCACATTCTACACTCTGTGGAGTGAAAAAAAACAGCAATCTTGGGAAAGTGGTTTGAATTCCTCTTTTTTAGTCCCCTGGGGCTCTGCACATGCACTCTACTCTTACCTGGGTTTAGATGAGCTTGATGTAAAAATAGCTTTGCTCTGCTGCTTGTCCTTGTTAAAACCAGATGACCAGTAAAGCAAAATATAATCAGGGCATATAAAACTGTTTTTCAAAATGTTTGACCCTGATTCCAATTTGATTGGATATTTGGAAGTCTTTGAAAATTGAAACAAATTCATACATCCAGTGTAATCACTGAGTTTGATCTTACGTGGTGCTTTTAAATGAATGTCCGTGGGGAAGTTCAGAGTCTTAGGATGACTTTTAATAGCCTTTCTGTAAGGCACTCTAGAAAAATAATCTCTGTTCCTACCATCACTGTCCATTTGTAGTTCTTACATTCAAAAGAAAATAATCTTACTCTTAAGGAGGACAGTACTACAGCTAATCTCCAAGTACAGCAAAGCTTAAAATGCACAAAACCAGGTTTTTAGCTCAGGCTATTTAGACATTTCATAAAAAAAATAAACAGCCATTGAAAGATAATTTTAATTTCCCTTCCTGCTTTTTAAAAAGCTCACAAGGATCAAAACTTTTAGGGAGTTTTTAGTATTACCAGAAAGTTTGTTTGTTCCTTTCTCATTGATTAACTCAAATCTTAATCACACTGTTTCAACATATATAGACCTTCAAAGTTTATCTGAAAACTTGCTTTCCAATTATATTGAAAAACATGAGCTTGCTGAAGGAACTAAAAAACCCCACATTTGTTTGTGAAAATAAAAGATAGCGAGTATCACAACTGCCAGCACTTACAAAATGAGGATAGATTCTATTTTATCCAACCTGATGCACCTTAACCTTTAAAAAACTAATAAGAAAGCAACAAAATTTTCAGCAAGAGATTTAAAAAAACCAAGTCTCAATTCACCCAGAATGCTAAAGTCATTCATTTATAAGGAAAATAAATAAATAAATAAAAGTAGTCTGTGTTTAGGTAATACACATCTCAGGGCACAAGAGGAATTTTTGGGCAAGTCTGTAGCAATGAAGCTGCTTCCTCACTCTGCATGGTTCTTTGGGGTGCTGTGTCCGCAGAGCAGGTAGAAACAGAGGACTCCTGGGTCCCCTCTGAAGAAGCACATTGTGTATTTCTTTTCACATGAATAGTGCAAACATCTTTTCAGATGAATGTCTGCTGCCTGATTTGGTCCCTCCACACTTGCAGAGAGCTCTTTCATTTACTGGCTCACTCCAAAAACTACAGAAGAGCTAATGCCAAAATGCTGGGCTGCTAACAGGAGTTTGGAGAAATGCAATCCTTCTCCCTCTCCTTACCCATACACCTACAAAAAAGGCGACAAAACAGATTCTTACACTGAAAAGCTGGTTCAGCTGAGGGAGCATGATGAAATAGACCTGATTGAACGAATAAATTGTGACCTTATGTTAGGAGGAAGGTTGTATGAAATGATGGCACAACATGCTGAGCGGTGGGGAACTTGCTAGAGGTCAACTCATTTATACTCTTGCAAAGTAGAAGACTTCTCAGTTAACAAGTCCTAAAATAGTGTGGTGCAGTGTATAAAACAAGGTAGGGCTCAGAAAAATTAGCCAAAGATGACAGATGGCAATTCCTTTCTCTTTTTTTCCTTCTCTTCTTTTGCCATAACATTAATTTGATCAAAGAGTTGAGGATCATTTGTTATCGTAGGAAGACTAAAAATAACTTGAAATATTCTGGCAAAATAAGTTCATTCAGATAACAACCAGTAGCTCTCATTGTTCCTGTTCAACACCTTATACGTGAATCTTTGTGTACTAGTAGTTTCCCTCATAACCAAAATTACATGTGCACAGATGAGAATTTTGGTGTGTCCAGGCTAAGGAATATTATTTAATCAATTTTTTAAATCAATTGATTAATTTATTTAATTTGTTTGCCTGTGTTAACAAACCCGTGATCTATTCTACTGCCACAAAAACTTCCAAAAAGTCCCTAAAGTTCACCTCTGTGGCATGTTGCTTTAGTAATGTCATAGAGATGTGTGTGATAGGGGAACTAAATGATAAAGAACAGAGACTTCAGTAGAACTGACTGCTCCAATGGCTACTGAAAGTGTCTGAGAAGTCAGTGTTGTGCCTCACTCTAAGCAAAAGCAGCAGTATCTCCTATACTCTTTGGTAATAATATCTGGCAAGCATTGGTATTTTTTTTAAAGGCAAGCACCTATGGACTCACATTAGAGATACAACAAGAGCTTCTGTCTTGTAGGACTTTTGTCACAAAAGAGGATCAGAATCTGACTGTGTCCAGATATAATTGAAAAGAAATTTTTAATTCAGTAATTTATGCAAAGAAGCTAATATACACTGCTTATAAAAGAAAAAAGCAGTGGCATCTGAAGTTCCTCCTCCCTCCAGTCTCAGTCCCAGCTGTAATTCTGTCTGACTGGTCCTGGAGCCAAAAAAGTACATTTAATTTTTTCAGCTGCTTAGCATAAACTTTCTGATGGGAAGTGCTAAGCCAGCCCACCAAAATGAGTCCCTTGAGCCAGACAAAGATGAATTTCAAATCAAAGGAAAGAGAAAAAAAGATTGAGAAAGAAATAGCTAAGGTGAGAGCAGAGATTATAACCTCTGTCCATCAATTTATATCTGGATGCTTTATACCAAATGAAACAGGAACAAAATTCTTTCCTTATTACTAAAGCAGATTTCTATAGTACTCCCCTACTGCACATCCAACCTCAGTCCTTTAATAGAAAGAGTAAAATAAATTTTAGCTTGCTTCTGGGCAGCGGGTTTCACCCATCCTCATTACATGTCCTATTACAAATAAACAGCACAAATCAGGAGAAACCACATTTCTGTTCCAGCACAGCTTGATCCAGATGAATCAGGAAAGTAAACAGACAAAAGCAAAAGTGAGAAAAGTTTAATAATTCAATTAAAATATGACTTTAGAAGCTTGTGAGCTGATGTGGCAGGCTGTTTTCAGTAATTTCCAGAGGGAGTGCTTATCTGTGACTACATACCAAAGCAATCTAGAAGCTGGCCACTCGAAGCTGTAAGGAGAGCTGCTGCAACTGAAGGCAGCTTGCTCAATCGCCTGGAGAGCTCTCTTTGGCTTCCAAATCATAAATTGAAGTTTACCTCTAATTTTGCTACCTCAATTTCACAATACCTCACTGGGTTTTTTTCTCCTTTCTCATAACTGCTTAGTAGCCTGGATTCCCTAGTGAGATGCAGTGCAGACTACTAGGACTCTGCCAGACATTAAAAAGCAGGCAACATCTGTTCAACAACTTCAAATCACTTTCTGTGTGAGGCAGCCCCTCCAAATAGCCTTTGTTACAGCAAGAAGTATTTGTTGCAGTCAGCCTGTTCTGCTGCTTTCCCTATCCTTTCATACCCTGCCACTTTACATTGTAACTCAACATTTCTTCTAGCTAAATGTTTTCTTGCAAATATACCAGCCTCTGGAATGCAAGAAAACAGCGGCTCTTACAGAGCTGATCCTTCTTCCAGAGTCATGTCAGAGCAGAATCTGAGCAGTAAGCAATGTGAAGATCACTTCATCCCTAGGAATGGTCAGGGTCATTATGTCTCTGTTCTCTTGGACGAATACTGGCTGAAGTTTGCCATGCCAGAATTTAACTCCCTTCTCTCCCAGTTTCACCATCTGACTCATTTCAGATGTGGTCCAGAGCACTAGGCAACATTTGGAAAATGCAGACAACTTGGAGTAGGGCATGAACATGAGCAGACTCCACTATTATCATGAGAAAATAAACATACTCTTCCTACCTCTAGAGAATGAGTCAGAAAACATGTATTCCTCCATGAACTGGATGCTTTTTTCCATCTCTTGCAACCTTATTTTCCACCGGTTCATCCCTTCATTTGCTAGCAACACAGAGAACCAAATTGAACAGGGGCAGTCTTTATTCAAACTTCAGTAAGATCACTTACTGAACCTAATGGTTTGCATTTAAGCCACTGACTCCAAGAGCCTACCTGCCAGAGCTTAAATCAATCAGTCCCCGCACACTTTAGGAAGAGACTAACAGAGGCACTGGGAGGCAGCTTGGAAGAAGACAAAGATCGTAACAGCTTCTGCTGCTTCCACTGTTTCACTCTGCTTTAGTCACCTTTGAATTTGGGCACAAAGCTCCTGCTTTTTTGCTGTGCACTGCATTCATTGCACACAGCCAGCCTGACTACGCTCAAGTATTTAACCTCAAAAGAGTCCCGTAAGCAGAAGTGGTCATCTCATTAATAGGAAACAGAATCATATTTTGAAGACTCCAGATCCAAGATCAAGTTAGCAGAAGTATTAAATCAGTCCTCAGAGGGCTGGCTCAGCTCCTCAGTCCCCATGCAGCCCCTCACCAAGCACGCTGCTGGGCTAGCCAGCACAGCTGCTTGTGGCAGACGGTGCATGTCCTGGTTTGTAAGTCCGTGTCCTTCCCTCTCCATGAGCTACTCTGCACCCTTGATTTCTCAGTGCTCTGCACAATAACATGCTCCCTAGAAGCAGGTCTGGATTCTCACTGTTAATTTTCATTTGCCCTTTGCAATTTTCAGCACACTGGGGAAATCACAATTGCCTGCTGAAGAAATTTCGTTTAAAATAATCAAAACACCTTTAGTGTCTATTTCTGAAAGCTGTAATTTTATTCATGGTATTTCTGTTCAATCCATTCAGAGCCTTAGGTTATGGATAGTACCTTTAAATAAAGGACAAGTCGTATGTCTTTATTATGAGCATATTTAAAAAATCTTACCGTGTTCCACTGACAATAATGGCATTCATTTAAGACAACTCGGTGCTGGTCCTCTAAGGGTTTTTTGCATTGTCAACATTAACTGAATTTTCGTATCTTAATCACCTCATATTATGGTTAACATTGAATGCCCTTGTTGGATAGATGTGTCTGTGGGCTTCAGACACTTGTTATGGAAGTCACCCCTTCTGCAATGAAAGACTGGTCAATATAGCCAAAACATGATTCAGTTTTATTTTTAAGAGAGATCTCTCTTTTCTACCTCTTACAAATAAGCTCAGCAGTTTAGACACATTTACCATATAATATCTCTTGTCTAGTCTGAATTTTTAACTGTGTAAATTATGTAAGAGTCAGGTACCTACATCCTAAGTGAAGAGAAGCTACCTTCCAAAATCTAGCAATACTTCTGTTTTAAGGTAGCTGTATCAGCTCTCCAGGTGCTGTAAATAGGTACTCATGCTAACGATCTGTCCCACAGCACTTCAGACTTCATCTGGTAAACATCTCTTTTTTCACCATCTTCCTTCCAAATGACTCCAATGTTTCTGATAAAGCATCCCTCTTCTCTGGTTTAAATTCTGACACAATGCCTGGAACCTAAGAAAAGGGCTCTGTTACTTGTTTTATGTGTCCATCAGTCATCTGGAAACTATCTGAGCTCCAGATTTGGATCACCCACACATTTGTTCTGAAACATATGTACAGGCCTTCCCTCTTGCAATCCAAAACTCAGCTTCAGGTTGTTTATTTTGAAAATGAGTACTGGAAAGAATATTTAAGCGGTTTAATACTTGCAAAAAAAAAAAAAAAAAAAACAAAAAACCAACCTCTAAAAGCAATCTGTCTATATATGTGTGTATATATATCTACAGGAAGGAAAGATCTGCACACAGTTTGACAGGCAAACTGTTCATACTAGAAAGTTTCAAATATTTAAAAAACTTCTGTGAAAGTAATGGGGAAATTTGGTGGATGTACTGTAGTGAAAATTAAAAAAAAAAAGATAGCTCTTGGAGAAAAATTGCAAAAAATAGGTAAGCTGAACAAAGTGTATGTGAGCCTGAATTTATAGGAAAATGCTTATTCTAGAACTTGGATACACATTTGCCAAGGCATTTGTTTGGGTACAAATGAAGCTGCTGAATAAAGAGCACAAGAGCACTGGGATTTGTGGACTGGGGTCTGGGTCTGAGCTGCAGCAACATAATCTATTTCACCAGTAAAACTAATTTCAAGTCTGTAGTTGGATCCTCAGATTCTGGATCTAGAATTTGTAATTTGATCCCATCCCCCTCCTAATCAGATGGAGCAAGCACAAGGTTAGCCACAAAAAATGCAGTGAAGAAAGACAGTTTTGACCTTACCCTTTTGAAACGGTGTCCCTGAGCATGTAACACATAATCAAAACTCGATTAATATAGAAATCCAATTACTGCTTCATTAAAGATCTTTCATTAATCTAGAAAAAAATTGTAAAATGCTCAGACTTCATTTCTCAACAACTACAAATCTAAAAAACATTGTTGTGGGGTCAGATTTAGTGACACAACTCGTTTCAAAGCTATTCCTCCTAAGCCAAGGTTTGGGTGCCTTTCTTGCAGCATGTCCCCCCTGGGCAGCATGCAGATCTAGCGTGCCCCATGCCAGAGCCGTGCCCCATGCCAGAGCCGTGCCCCATGCCAGAGCCATGCCCCATGACCAGCAGCAGAGCTGTGCTCCAATAAAAGGTCCTGGGTAATCCAGATCACCAGCCACGGTTCAGCAGGAGCTGCTGAAGCCAAAATTCCCTGGTAGCTCCAAGACCAAATTGGCAATATAGTCCAGCTCTGTTGAGTAGCAACACAGTGGCACCAAGGACCTGTTGGCATTTGGCATCTCTACCAGCTGTGGACATCCTCAGAGCTCTCTGTCCCCGGTTTGCCACCCCCTGGGCTGTGAGCTACATGTCAGCAAGAGCTCTGCCAGGGCCTTGCTTCCTGCCTGGTTGACTGCCCTCATCTCTGCGATGATAGGATCCAGTCAGAGATCAGAAGCAAAACCAGGAATGTGGCTGTTTGCTCTCCTTGAGCCAAACAAGCCATGTCTTTGCAGAGGTCCTCAGCAGTCTCCCACAGTTTGGAAAGAACTTCCAGCAAAGCAAGTGCACAAACCTGGCCCCAGGCTCTCTGGCTGCCCACCGTGTCACTGCTGACGGTTGTCATCAGTGGTCTAAGTCAGCACGGCAAGGCTGGGCTCACAGGCAGTCCCTTGGTCCTTCAGAGAGACCCTCTCCATAACTTTAGACCTTTTCACAGCAATCACCTGTGCAGGGCTGACTGGTTTTGTCTTCTCTGTGTAAAAACCCACAAGGTGAAAGAAGAAAAGATACTTTTTAAAATTCCGTTCCAGAATGTATTTTTTCAGTTTCCCTCAGTGCTCCCAAATTCCTGATCCTATTAAGCCCTTTTTTAGAATGTGACACATTGCAGACACAAAACAGATCTGATAAACACTTTAAAAGCATTTAGTAGTTCTTTTTTGCAGGTCTCCACGCAATCTAAGCAAACAAGAAAGGGAATACTATTACCTCATCTCATACACATAGTACTGACTCAGGAAGAGGGGGAGTTATCTGAGATGTCGTTGTCTACGTCTGAGCTACTTGACTAGATTCCTGTTGTAATTAACGGAAATGGGTACTTCCAGATTTGCGTCACCTCATCTAAAAGTAAGCTTCCAAAATAGGTCAGTTTAATTTCATCCTGATAGAGCCTGTGTGTTACGACCAACTAAGAACAGGAGCCAGAACTGACCAGCAGTATTAACATTTGCTTTTGGTCAGATCAGTCTTGCCTCAACTCACTTGACCAGTATAACACCAGGCACATTTGGCAAAGCCAGGTACAAGACTCAGAGCCCCAAACCCCACTCCAGGTTAGTTTCTACTTATAGGTTCCTTCTCCCAAGACATGATGTTTACACACAAAATATAATTACTTTGACTTAGGATTTCATGGCTGCATTAAAACTTCTGTTTCATTACCCAGAAATTAGAACCTTGAATATGTTTTTTTCAGTATATTTGACATGGGCGTCTATCTTGCCCTCATTTTGCATTCCTTTCACTGTTAATTTCCCTCCTAACATCATTAATCATATTTTGTTTTACTCATTCCTAGAGCTGTGTGAAAGAATGTGATCAGTCCATTCAGGGAGAATTTCAATAGTCCAAAAAATGGGTTTGCTTTGGTTTTAAACAACATTGCAGAGCAATCTACAAAGCAAAGCCCTGGGGTGTCAAGCAGACATGAAAGTGCCACCAAAACAGTTTGACCAGTGAGGTGGAGACGTGGGGTTTTCGGGACACTCCACCGATAGGACAGCCCAATAGACATCAACTCTCAGGGCATAACAGCTCAGGAATCACCCTCTTTTGTGGGCTGTCCAAGGGTAGAAAGCTCTAGAAATCCTCCAGCCTCTGGGCAGCTGAACAGATCCAACTTTTTATGCCAGCACTCTTCTGTCATCAGGCCATCTGCCAGGCAGAAGAGCTGGCAGAAGATCAGACAGGTATAATGAAAACCTGCTTGTTTTCCAGCACACCTTCCTCAGAATAGGCCACCACCACACAACATCTCAGCTTTGCTGAAATGCTCCAGTAGAAATATGTTCACCTGGAGATTCTCCAGCCAGCGCTACGGATGAGTCCCAGCCAACAGCTGCAGGCTGAGATAGGCACACGTGGTCCATCCCCGCTGTGCTCATCGACCTGCACACCCTTCCCTGGGGCTGAAGTTGTGCAGAGTGGCATCAACGCTCAGCTTAACGTACAAGACAGTGGGAACATCTAGGGGGAAAATATCCATTTTGACTATTCACCACCCTTTGTGGACAGAAGTTTATTGGAGAGGAAGAGGTGACACCAGGAATGCAAACATGTCTTTGCTTCAACTCTTATGCAAGCTGGGATGGCAAAATTTTAATGCCAGGAAAGTACCAGGAGTGTTTGGTGGTATTTGAATTTGCCTGCACAGCCTTCTCATCTTTCTCCTGTAAAACAGACTTCTTTTCACTAAATGTAGAGTCTGAGTAGTGCTAACTCCTACCTGGTAGTATCTTCCCTGAACGGCCTCTGAATTGTTGCTGAGGATCAGCTCCAGCAATGGGATTCAACAGTGAGGTCTGGCATCTCTGTACTGCCCTGGGGAAGAGGGCTTCAAGTTTCCCACAACTCCAGAATTCAAACCTGGCAATTACTGGCAGCATTACAATGTTTGTGAGCACAAATTTCTGTGCCAATATATGTTTTCATATCTATTTTATATTTTCAATTATTATAAACAGAACTATTTTATTAATATAATAATTTGGAAAGTCTGAAGACCTGTTTTTAATAACCTTTAAAGTAGCTTCCCTTGAGAGGTTTTCTTTCACCAGTCTAAATATTTAATATTGTACTAATTGTTCTTGTTTTTAGAGAAATACTTTAATGAAGCAAAATGGGTAATGACTTTCAAACCACTGGTTGTC
Organism: Tyto alba; assembly: GCF_018691265.1. Lineage (NCBI taxonomy): Eukaryota > Metazoa > Chordata > Aves > Strigiformes > Tytonidae > Tyto > Tyto alba. The sequence goes on from NW_024881303.1 coordinate 14,032,645, forward strand.
ACAGAGTGGGACTTTGGAGATCATTAGAAGAAATAGAGAACCACTTATGCAAAAGGTCCTACTCCACAGGATTTTGGATCCTGCCCTGTAATTCTTCCCAGCTGTCAGAGGTTCAGTAAATCCATGGCGTACAGGACTGATATTTTCTAAGACATAGTACTACCAGATTTCCCAAGACTATTTTTTATTTGCAAATAAGTCATCTCCTTTCTCTTGGCTCTACTTTTTCCACTGAATTATTTTCTTAGTTTATAACTAAAAAATGAATATATATATATATATATATATATTATTCATCGATATATATATTCTTTATTATCGATATAATAAATTATGAGGGTCGACTAGCTATAAAAGATAAATTATGAAATAAAACATATTGATTTACCAACATTTTAAAAATTGTCCAGTGAACTTTTTAAATTAACTGGTATATGACAAGCAGAAACAAAATGCAGCTAGTTTGTGGAGTTGGTTGTTTTGGAGAAAAGTGAAAATGCTAAATGCTTGACCTCATGTCTCCACATTTTGACTTTTTTTTTCCCCTCTTTTCAACCCTGTCTAAATTACTACTACCAAGTTTACAGGGGCACATAACAAAATTAAGCACTACTTATGAAAAGCCCAGATTTCTAGAACAAGAAAGTATGCAACATGTCATAAGGAAAGAGAATTTAGGCATGGTATTATACAATACCACTGGAAGCTAACAGTAAGAGGAAGATTTTCAGAGGAAGAATATCTGTTTCATGAGAAATGCAAACAATTAAAAAGATCACAAAATACCTTAGATTTGTATAAAACAGAAACTGAGCCTCTCATCCTGCTATTATAGTAAATTTTACACACTGTATGTTCTTTCTACAGTGTCTCTCACTTGCCTTGCCTTTGCTTTTTAGATGTTTGTTCATATATAACTGTAAGCAAGAGAAAACAACAGGCTTTACCTTAAACCAGTAATGTAACTAGATATGGCTCAAATCATGCAGAAATTGAAACCATCTTGGGAATCTGGGAAAATCTGCTTTCGGTGTTACAGCTATTATACCCATTCAATTGTTTCAGTCTGAGATTCAGGAAAATTTCCCTATTTGTGCCAATCATAAGAATAAATTTCACTGTATCATTGCTTAAAGTTAGCTATCTTTTCAGAACTTGCTTGGCTCGATAAAGATATTAAACCTGATAAATGCTTTCCCAGCTGGGGTCTTTTCTTTCTTTCTTTTTTATTTTTTTTTTCCCCATAAAATTGGCTATGTTTCCTGCCATTCAGCATATTCTTGTCAGAACATGAATACTTTGTTTCTAAAATTTTTACCTTTACATCTAATAAATTGTATTTTAATGATTCACTGTTATATACCTACTACTACATCTCAGATAATCCCATCATAAACCAGGTATTATTGCTCCTGTCTAAAAATAATAAATCCTCTCAAAACCAGTCAACTGTTTTATGTGTATCTGATGAATCAAAGTACACACTGAGCAGGAGTTCTGCTAGGTTTAGGAGGGTTTCAGGATGTCACCCCATCTTTCAAGTAGAAATAAGTAGAGTTTTTTCAGAATTATGATTTGCTGAATGAGAATAACTTTGATTTTAGATGCCTTGACCACTTGGGCTTTTTTCTTGTTTTATATGAAGTTACAGCTATGTTTTACTATCCAAAGCATTAGGTGGAGCACGTATGTAGACTGTTTCTGTAAAGCTCATTAGAATAGCTTTGATTTTAATGGAATGAATAATCCAATTCTGAAAGCAAAGAATTCAAGAATACAAACGTTACAAAGTGAACTGAAGAGGAAAAAGAGGCTGAGCTTGAAGTTAAGTTTATCCTTCGAAATTTTGCTGAACTGGGGCCCTACACAAGCTTCAGGCTGCCAAAACCTGCCAAACCATCCAGACCTGGATCCCAAAGCACATTTTGGCATCTCAGACCAGCACTGGCTTCCATCTGAGGATCAAGATTTAGCCAGAATTTACATTTTGAACCCCAAATTTCCCCACATAGACAGGTCTAGTCACACAGGTATATGCAGAAGCAACTTCATTTGAGGAGTCAGGTGCTTTGCCCCTACTTAATCTTCACAAAGCTATGACCCAAAGCAAGAAGGTACCTACATGAGGAAGCAGAAAACAAAGTTATTTGAGGCCATTATCCTTCATCTTTTTCCTCTTTTGTTAAGCAGTTTTCACCTATTACTGACTTAAACATCCCTGGCATTCCCATCATCTTTGTACCCCTGCAGCCCCTCTTCCTCACAGAGGTCAAACTCTGCCCAGTGCAGCAGGATGTTGTAACCTCCCCTGATCTGGCTTAACTTGCATTAACTGGACTTGCCCAGCATAGAGCAGCAGACTGGGAATTTTTATCCAAAACCATAGCTGGAGGACCTACTGTATGCTTTTTGTACAAATCCTAATGGTTATATTTTTAGAGCAGCAGAAGACTTGTGATCAAATCTCTTCTCACTCTAAACAGTTTTGACACTGTAACTCCCACTTCACAGAAGAAAATCCAAGTTGCCAGGCTACAGGAAGGAAAACTGACCACTATTCTTTCCCAAGATGAGCAGATGAGTAGCAAAAGGCCAGAAGCAGAGCAAGTGAAAGGCGGTATGATGTGATAACATCATGAATGAGAACGTGGAGAAATGAGCAGCATGGGTTCAGATTCTCATTTCCCTAGATAATTTGGGGGTTTTATTCACCAAGTGAAATATAAAAACTAAATGATTGCATTAAATGGAGCTACATTAAATTTCTGAATTAGAATATATTATTTTAAGAGAATAGCTATAAGTGGTAATCTAAGTATAACTGTAACCACGCAATATGTGTAATTGAAATAGAGCACTATGTTGGCAAAACATTAGACTGTTTCCTAGGTCTAAGCTGCATGGATCAAGTAAGCAGCAATTGTAAAGCTTTTGCATTAACTTACTGAAGCTCCTATCGCAGCTTGTAGAGGAGAAGACAGTCACACTTGTATCGCAGCTTGTAGAGGACAAGACAGATAAATGTTTCTTGAAGAATGGCATGTTGTTCCCAACTCTCTTGTCTAATTAAAGTCCCAAAACATTATTCTGCTGAAGCTGATGGCATTACTCACTTGACATCAAAGGGAATCAAGATTTACCATTCTTTTATGAATAATTAATCATATGATTAAAAACAAGCAAGTCAATTCACAGTGCATCACATGGTAGCACTCTTGACTCTAGGTGATGTCAGACTCCTGTTCAGGTCCCACCTAAAGCCAAGAGCTCAATACTGAGGTTACAGTAGCTGAGCCAAGTTACAGTCACCTCTGGAGATACCAGCTCTGACTGGAACCTCATCCTGCTGTGCAGTTGGCAACCATGTTAGAAGGCTGAGTAGCTTACAGACTAAATAGATGAGAATAAAAGATCTCCGTTGTGCAGATAAGAATTGAGGCAAGTGCAGACTGGCTCACCTGACTACTCACAGTCGAGCCCCAGTAAAGCAAGGGAAGGATCCCCAGGTCCATCGCTGCAAATCCATAGAGACTATTTGGGTGCAGATGGCATTTTGACATTCAGGATAAAAATTTTGTTTGAATTTCCTGGATTTATGCTGTCTTAATTCACCTCTAAAAAAAAAAAGATAAAACAACAAAGTGGAAAACCTCATCTCGCTAAACTTTGTGCCTAATTCTTTTCTTTGTCAGAGAGTATAACTGAAGCTAGCTTACAAGCAGGGCAGAAGTTCCTTATTAGTGAAAGAACTGTGAAAAATTAGGGATCACACCAGAGTCTGGGAAGTCTTTTCTCCCAAATAAGTGGGAAAATGGGGAAAGAGCCATAAATTACTATAATATTAATTGATTAACATTCTCCAGATGAAATACTGAACAGTAACATCTCTAGCAGCTCTATGGCCAGGGATTGTGGTAGAAAGTAAATCAAGTAAGATAAAATTTTATTTCTCCATAAAATATATTATATCTTGGATTATTGGCAAGGAAATATTTTTGCACAGTTTATTTGGAGTTGCTGCTCTATAGATATCTGCTACTTCAGTCATAGTAAGTTAACTCTCAATGACAGCTCCTGTGTGAAACCAAACCCTAGACTGTATTTTGTATCTTAATGAGGATTCTTTCACAAAATATTCCATTTTGGATAATGATATATTATCAACAAATACACTAGAAAGGACAGATGGGAAGATAGTCAACTGTCTAAATCAGAAGATTTTCAAAGTGCAGTAAACAAATTATTAAGCGCAGTTCTCTGGCTTAATGCCAACCTATACTATAAGGAATTGGTCAAGAAGTGGATCATGAAAAGCTTTTTGGGAGCAGCTAAATTCTACAGCTGTGGTCTTTGTTTTTCTAGTACTTTGCAAGAACAGAAGGGGGAATTACGAAAGCGTCTATCGTACACTACCCATAAGCTGGAAATGCTTGAAACGGAATTTGATTCTACACGTCAGTATCTTGAAATAGAATTGAGACGTGCTCAGGAGGAACTTGAAAAAGTAACTGAAAAACTGAGAAGGTTAGTAACTAACTTTTTGAAATAAACAGAGCTATTAGGAATTTACAAGTGGCTGTGTTAAAGACATATGTAAGTAAAAATATAAGCATATAGTCTCAAATATACATAATTTATTATTTATTGATTACACATTGTGTTTTCACATTGAATATATATATTTCACTTATCTGAATATATATTACATACCACATGAAGTTATTTACATGTGATATGTAAGATTTCCTTGTACTGAAAGTAAATATGAAAATAGAAATTTACCTATATAGGTGCATATATGACATAGTTTATGTATAGGCATACATGTGGGTTAGTGTCACATTGTGTTACACATTCAAAGGTTATAAACACACTACATATATATACTTATACTACTTACACAGATAAATGTTTTTTAATTAGTTTTGCATATTTTTTGTTGTTGCTCTCCATTGCACTGATATAAGAGAATAGAATTTTGCCCTTCATCACTCAAAGCTGAGACTATGTTTAAGTCAAATAATATTATGACATTTCACATTATGCTATAGAAAATCATTCACTTTTTAGTCCCAAGTAGAATAGAATGATACTGAAAATCTATTTTAAATTGTTGAAACTGTGGTATGGTGCTATTGCAAATCAGGAGCCCAGTTAATGTTAATGACGAATTATAATAACCATGCACTCCTGACATTCATGGCACTGATTAAAATGGTCTGTAATCTAACTTTAAATTTAACAGTGATTCTTAACATCCTTTTTTTTATTTGTTTGCAAAACTTCTAAACCTACAATTACCCATTTATGAAGGAATCCATTTGCATTTCTTGTGAGGATTTCCTAAACTGATGTAGATAATTAAACTGTTTGATTCAGTTCATTGAATGAGTTAAAACAAAATTCAGAACAAATCATTCCAGGGCTATACCCAAAGAAATAATTTTCATTCTTTGCAGAAGGCAAAATACAAACCAAAACAAAGCCAGAAACCACCAACAGAGTCAACCAAACCATTTTATGCAAATTTTAAATAGAATCAGGCTGTAAGACCTCAAATTAGGAAACATCCTAGTATTATTTTATAACTTTAATGTTTCCCTAACTGTGGAGGCTTCTTAAAAGAAGGCTAAAATAAGCAGATATCATGATGATCTAAAAATCTACACACATCTGTCAAGAGCAGTCTTGAGGTTCTCCATATTGTTTTATTGCCAATGATATTTTGATTATTACTTCACTTGGAACAGAGCTATTGAAAGTATCTTCACTCTTGACGTAGATTTTGCTCCAATACATTAAAGGACAGGGGATGCTGGTACTCTTCTCTTGAAGCATTATTTCAGACACAGCTGCCATAAATCAGCAGAGGGGCTGACCATCTCACTTCTGTTGAAACAAAGGGGTTTCCTCACTTCTGTTGAAACAAAGGGGTCAGTAGGAAGCCTTTTATCAACTTCATTGGGCACTGATGAGTTAGGCATCCTTCAAAACTCAGGCCAGGCAGTCTTTCTTTGCTCATGGCAAAGTCTAGTGCACATACCTGAACATCAGATTAGTAGAACTCACTTTTCAATATTCTGATGGAACTTTGTACCAAATAATGAAGGAAACTTATATTAAAATTATGTTTCAGGCAGGTGATTACTCCCCTGAAGACATATCATATTGGAAGCCCAAAATATTTTATGAGGTGAGCTTTAAAAATGTTTCTATTGAGAATAGCAAGGCATACCACAAGTTGAGCAACTAGATTTCTCAACCTGGAGAAGGATAACAACTGAAACAAAACTGTCATCCAAAAGCGTGTCAGCAACATGTCACAGAGGAAAATCAGTGTGAGAAAAACAGGGAACCAGAATTAGTTTCAGTAATGTGTCTCTTGCTTTATTCACTGCACAGGGAGAGAAATACCAGCCTCTCCTAATAAATACACCCTGTGTAACAAGATCCCACTTGAGTAGTAGAGAACATTTGTGTTATTAAACTTCGATTACTGTAAAGTGCAGAATTTTTCCATGAGGCCGAATGGCCATCCTTTTCTACTCCTTTCTGAAAACTTTATTGTCTTAATTTATCCTGAATTACCTATGTTGCTGCTCTCTTACCCAAGCAAGGAGATTGCTTATGTAGCTTGATGGTCAAGTTTTCAATCTCTCTACAAACATTTAGAGGTAGCCTTTTCCTTTTTTCCCAGTGGGAGCAAATGCAAGGGGGTGCTGAATAGGTTTTAAAATATTAACTGTAAAGCACAGGTTCAGCTTGGAAAAGTGACTGAGATTGGAGATTTCATATACTTCACAGTGGTCCCCTATCTGATGTGATTAGCATGTCTATTTTAAGTTAAAATTAAAAAAAAAAAAAAAAAAAATACCAGTCTTGGAACCAAAACTGGACTCCGAAGTTCATGTTGGGTTTCCTCTTTGAGACTCTACCCTGGGTAGCAACTTGGCGAGGTCCCCATCCTAGCTTTTACCAGAAAGTAGAGTTATTTTAAGATACAAGAAATAAATCCATACAAGCATATATTTAGCGCTGAGATTATCCCTCACCAAAAGCAAGACATTTCACAGACAGAAGGGGTGTTCTGAACAGGAATCCTGTAGCTATGTTAGCTGTGGAATAAATGGGGGTAAAAAATCTCGTTTTCATAAGGAGATTGGTGTAACTTGTGATAACAGAGAGGGGAAAGGTTTTTTGAACAAGAAGTTACTATTTTAGCAGTTGCTCTTCAAAGCTAAATTGCACCCTGAATGAAATTCTCTTCTTTAGAGAAAGTCAGCCCAAGCCTGTGTTTTTCTTTAGATATATTTCATGGCCTTAAGAGGGCTTGAGACTGAGTAGATGCAAAGAAACAGAGGCTTTTGTAGACTCCCTCTTTAGTGGTGATCTGCAGTCTTAGAGAGGAGTGTTAGAGCACAGACACCTGATGTTCAATATGGTCAGAATATTTTTCATTAGGCCCTAATTTGGTCAAGAATATAAATATGCATTTGATGCATGCACATGTATGTACCTGGAGGCACATGGGTATCACCTAATAATCTGAACAACACAAAAAGACATCAAAAAAAGATAAGTTATCAATTCACATGAGTTTACTCTTATAGCAGTTTCACAGCGTAGTGAAGCTGACCTACTCTCTGCTTTATTTAGAAAGAAGCCAGATTTATAGCATTAAAATGTTTCATACTTCACAATGTTCAGTCTATCTGGATGGGTGTATTCTGCAAGCAGGGTTAAGTTACCATTTGCTCATCTGATCATTTTCAAATTTGAATAATTTTCCCTACTTCTCCTTTTATTTGATAGTGTTGCCCGAAGATTGAGTGGATTACTCTGTTCCTCTTTTATCCCTTTAATACTTCTTCCATATATTTCTGGGTCCATTTCTCTCCTTGCCACCCACATTTGCTGACACTTCTTTTGGCACAGTGGATTTCTAATTTGGGTTTTATGCATATATGTGCATGTGTATGTGCTTGTGTGTGTGTGTACGTGTTTGTGCTTATTTTGACTACCTTCACATACTGTTCTCAATAGAAACACTTTTTGAAGCTCAGCTTCCTACTTACTGTGGATTTTTTGTTTAGATTGGATTTGATTTTACTCGGAGGTGGTCAATTTTTTCAGTGCAAAATGAATGTGTTAGGGAACCACAGTTTGTGGGCTACTTTCCCCTAAACATACAACAGAGGAAAATTTGATGGACAAAGACAAAAGAATTTACACAGAGAAGCAGATTGTGTTAAACTCTTGCAAAAACCTACTACTATCTATGGCATGGAAGTCTTGCCATCCAAGAGCAACTATATTAATGGTAACCAACCTTTCAGTCATCTGTATCAAGAGAAAAAGTGTCAACAGAAGTTGAGGAGCAAACCAAGTGATGCATAGTCACCATCATAAACCAGATATCCAAGTAGCAATTACTGCTGGTTTTATTCATTATCTCAAAGTTATGGAAAGGGAACCTTCAGGGTCTACCTTGTGCTCTCCACATAGGTCTACACTGAAGAACAGACTGGTGTACAGAGACACCTGAGCTAGGAAAACCCTGAACCAATAACTTTTTTCACCTTTTCTTTCAGGAATTTATGCAGATGCTTTTGAACCCATGCAAGCTTTTAGGAGGTTGCAGTTTCTAAAAGTTTACATTGGTTTTACACCACCTCTACTCAAGCCACAAGTTGTCTGAGTGCAAAGCAAGTTCAACCTGTTCCATTTTGCTATACAAGAGAAAAACTGTAGACCATGACAGAGAAGGTACTGGGGTGCTTCTGGTCTCAGACAGCAGGAGCTATCTTATTTTTCTAAATCCTTGTTCCCCGCACCACATCACACAACCTTACCAGCAAAACATAACTATGTTTGTGCTGAGTAGCTGCTTACAGGCAAAGCCAGTTTAAGCCTCTTTGCTTCCACTGGCTTACCAAGATCATCTCTGCCTTCTTCTGTGCCATGAAAAGCTGTGTACAGGGTACCCTGAGATTTCTCTCTGCTGTGTTGACAGCTAAATAGCTATAAAAATCCCAAGTATACCTAGAGTTGCACAAATAAATGTCTATACAGAGGCTTAGTGGCAAATGCTGTGTCTATCAGGAGCATGAAGAATGCAGAGGCCCATAAACTTCAGTCAGTCCTTTAAATAACTTGGACATTTACACAATGGCACTGTGAGAACCGGTGATTAGTGATCAAACCATAGGTTAGTACAAGTCTCACAGATTTTCAGCCCATCTGGGCCACTTAACAAACATTCCTTACCACAGATCCTCCTTACAGGGAGGAAATCTCTGCTCAGCAGCTCTGTAAAACATACGTGACACTGAAACTTTCCCTGGGCTTGCAATGTATGTTTGAAACTGCTGCCCTGAGTCTGCACTGACCCTGGGTACCCCGGAGAGTTTTACCCATGAGGATGTCATTATTTATGCCTACAGAGCAAATGCCCTCGGAACAGACCCCCCTCTCCCAGGTTCATGTGGCAGATGTTATGGTATTACTGGGAGCCCCAGCTGGAGCTCTGAATGCCTCAAAAGGGGCACCGTGAGCTGCTGGCCTGGCCCTGAATGGAGAATTCTGATCATTTAACTGGAAAGAAAATCTCCATGGCAACAGAAATAGGGAGAGACCTGAACCATTGTCACTCCACTGCCAGGAAGGGGTGGGCTGGACCCCTTGATTCGTAGTCATGGCATGGTTCAAATGCAGATCTTCATTCCAGTTTCAACAGCCACTCCTAACCATACGATAAACCAGAGAGACTTCTTTAATCCCAGTCCCTTCCTGGTAATCATCATGGAAACTACACCCAGATCCAGGCTTCTCAGAGGAAGCGGCTTTCTGCTGAATTGCATCTGAGTTCACTATTACAGTGAACGCACTTGCACATTACCTAAAAACAACTTGCTACTGAAAATACTTTGACTTATTGACCTAAGATTCTCAGTATAAACATACAGGTGTATTCAGACAAACTTTTCACAGCTGAGATTCTAACATTTGTTTTACATTTGTTATATATCTGCTGAGGTGATACATACAAACAAGAACAAGGAGCTACCCTCCTTTCCTTCTGTGAAGGGAAAGGCACAGCTACTACCAAAATAGCAATGTTTTTCCCACAGGCTGCGCAGTTTGTTCATTACAATGCCAAGGTTGCCATTTAAGGAACCTAAAGATGTACAGACTGAAACTTTTCTTTGGTGTATCGCTCTGGAATAAGCAGGGAAGCTTTATTTTATGAATCTATTCAGTCCCTCAGTGCTGATAATAAATAACCACCTTTTCCAGGCTAAGCTATCTAAATGTGTTTCCTGAAGAAGGAGGATGTTTAGCTCTTGAAAATAGGCAATTCCTTGAATTTCTGTTGAAAGTAGGAATATTCTCTTCTAAGTCATGTGGTGATGCCCACCCGTTGCTTTTGGTACAGTCATTATGTTTCTGCTGTGGTTTTCCTTATTAAGAGAGCTCCATAAGTCTTCTGTACTGTCCAAGCATACAGCTCAAGCTTCCACTCAAATATATTATTCCTGAGCCTGACGTAAAGCTACAATCTCTTTGTGCAAATTCCCAATCTCCGATGCATGTCTGCACGCAAATGCAGAATGGCAAACATATTTTCACTTCCTGATGGAATTTTCTGCTAAATATAGTAAGCAAACATGACAAAGAAGTTTGCTTAGGAAGTAGGTGGTAATTACATTTCAAAGGCAACCACTGACTGGCAACGGGAGTGATAAAGAAATAGATTTCAAGTAGTGCAAGCCAAGACTTTGTACTGATGTGAAAATTACAGGTAAAAAAAAAAAAAACACAAAAACCAATGCATTCAATTATATTATATCATATTTGTTTTAGGATACAAAACAATTACCTAGCCTTACAAAGAATTAATCAGGATCTGGAGGATAAACTTTACAGAATGGTAAGTTATCATAAGTGATTTTTTTTTTTAATATTAAATGTGTTTTTATGATTCTAAAGTCACAGGACAAATGTATATGTAGCTATAACAAAGAAACCCTCATGTTCCAAATGCAGTGTGATTAAAAAAGATAGATAACTTTATCAGTATCATGATCTAGAGATCAAGCTGTGCATGATGGCACAGCTCCATCAATTTAAATGGATATTGCATTGGATGATGACCTGGCTGAGTAAATTGTACCTTTAAAATAATTCTGATTAATTTAGTTAATAACTTCATGGGTTTTAAATATTTATGTTTTCATTAAGTAACAAATTTAAATATGGAAATCCAAGGTTTTCTCATACTATTTAGATACTTTCACTCAGCTTTTAATAAGTGATTTAATAGAGCTTGGATGGTCTGACTTTTACATGCTGTCATAACTATCAATCTCAGTGCATTAATTTCCGATCTGCATGTGTCTGCAACCACAGTGACAATGCCACTGTCACAGGCCAATTAATAACTGAGTGAGGAAATCAATGCACCATTTACGGGCTCCACATCTAGGACTAATATGGCAAGACACAGCACCACTCATTCAAAATAGTTTGAAAATGTTAAAAAGAAATGGCAATATCTTTAGAGCCCTGGCTCATAGCTAATGCTGCTCGGACATCATACTCACTGTTAGGAGAAAATTTACAGAGAAATGTGACAGTAATGTTTAAAAAGGAAAGAATTGTTGGAGAATGGCTCAGAGACAAGGGTCCTGAGCCCACCGAGCAATTGAATGATCAGAGCCTGCTCTAGCTGCTGATGCTGGGCCTCACTAGGGTTTGCCTGCAGCTGCTCGCAGCTGCTGATACAGGAGGAATGTCAAGGACGCTTCAGCCCTGTGTACCGTGGTGTGTCGAAAACAGGTTAAGGGGAATTAGGAATAGTAGTCTGAGAAACCTAGTGTTATGATAACGGTGGTCTGAGAAACATTGTGTTACGGTACTGTCGTGTATCGAAAACAAGTAAACAGGAATCAGAAATAATAGCATGAGAAACTTAGTGTTGTGAGAGGCTTGTGCTGTAAGCTAACTGCAGGTGGGTGGACCGTGCGAATACGACCTTTGGAGCTTAAGCCAATCAGCTAGTGACTAGTAGGCATAATAATTATCGTTGTCTGTATAAATATATGTACCCTGGACCAATAAACAGACACACGTTGATTGATGCTCTATCACCCACACTGAACCCGTCTCCGCGTGTCGTTCGTCCGCGGCTCTGCAAAGAATGACAGTTCTGAACTTCCCAAGCTCTTCAGGTCATGAGCACAGCCTGACCTGCTTCCTTCTCTTCTGGCTCAGTGGGATCAGTCGGTCCCTGCTCCGCTCCTGCCCAGCCCCGTGCCCGAGGTGGCTCTAGCAAGCACAGCGCAGACACATAAACACAGGGTTTATAGGGCCAGGCAGAGTCCTGATGTACAGCTATAAGGGCGCTAGGATAAGCCCACATTTTACCCAGGTCTCATAGGTAACATTTGTGTGGGTGGGCAGCTTGGAAGGAGGGGAACAGGTAATTGTGCTTTAAGACTAAATAGGGACTGTGGCAACATACTGGAGAGACAGCAGCCTTTACTAGAAACGGGAAACAAATTTCTGAAAATGTCATCATTCTTATCTCAGGAGTCTGTTTAAATAGCTGACAATGAATAGAGTACTGATGCTTTTGTAACTGGCTAACAACAGGGCAAAGTTACAGCTGGGTTATAGCTGATGTTTGTTCATAAATGTATGTATTAAACACTGTACAAGCATAAATAACATTTGATCTCATGTTATTGCTTTTTTCTCCACTCTTTGTTGTATTCTTTTTCCTTTTACCCAAATCACTTCAGGATTTTGTTTTCATCTGTGGCCTAATATTTATTACATATGTGCTACAAAAGATAAATAAAGTAGAGGCATTCCAACTGGTAAATGAAATCAAAAGATTAGAAACATAGAAATAAGGACTCCAGAAAATCCACACTTTTTTATCAGGTATTTCAGATCAAAGCAAAGAATTTTTAAACTGCTGTTCCAGCATCCATTTAAAACCCTGAGAAATTATTTCAGAGCACAGCACAGAAAGAAAGAAGACTGATTCCATGGAGCACTGTACCCTTCTTTATTCCACTAATATGTCGGTCATTTAAGGTAGCTTTAGAGGCTTGAAGAAGGTCAGCCAGGCTCTGTACTCTACTTAACTCCAGACTGCTTTGCCTTCTGCCTTGAAACTGAAGACACAAACCAAAACCAAACGAATGTCAAAAGGAAACTCTATTAAAAGCAAAAAGATGTAAAATAGTACCCTATTTGATTTAGGTAAGACAAACCATTTGATTTTTTGGGCACTCAAAAATCTCAATTAAAAAAAAAAAAAAAAAAAACGAAAAAAAAAAAAAAAATCAAAACACAAAAACTCAATTGAAAGAAAGTTGGATTAAATAACATCTGGTCTGGTTAATCAACAGCTTATGGTGGACTGGGCTCTTGGATACCTTTCTCTTCCTTTCTCGCTGAGGAGGAACAGCTGTGTTTATTTTTTTTGTCTAATTTAGTCAGTTTGTCATTACAAAATAAAAAGCCTTTGATTTCTCTAGCTTTGTACAAATCTAAATATATAAACCATACATTTACTTTTTCCCTCTCTCCTCTACCCTATCCCTCTATACACACACACACATATATACACTCAGATTCTAACAAAGGTTTTGACCATTTAATATGTCCAAATGCAACAAGTAGGGAAAAGAAGAACCCCAGGGCAGTGGTCCTTCACACCCCCTGCCTGCAGGTGACCTGGGATGCCCCCAGGACATCACTTTCTCCCTGCCCTTACAGGTGACCCACAACTCCCCCTCTCTCAGTGACTGGCCCCAGCTCATCACAACTAATCTGGGATGACACCTTGGTCTCTCTTCTCCAGTGTTTTTGGGTAGCCTGAATATTAAATCCTTTCATGTTTATTATTGGTATAAGGGATGTAAAAAAATAATCATTAATTCATCAGCAGTCACAGAAAAAAAGCTGAAATAACAGTTATTTTTCTTCTAGGCTCCACTTCCTTTTGAGTGCTAATCTATAAAATATTTAAAAATATTTGAAAGCACACTTTGGATCACAGCAAATGTTATCCAATTGAAACCTCTGCCACATCAGAACTCAAGATAAAAATATAAAATATAAACCACAGTGTCTGTGTTGGTTAAGAGCTGAAAAATGCAATCCTGAAATCAGGGAAGAGTTTGCTGTATTAAACTGGGCAAGACTAAACACATGGCACATTAGAGGCAGATGTAACACAGGACTAAAATTCTGCTGTCACTACTCATAAAACTGTTCTTACGACAGTTGAGGTTTTTAATAGGAGAAGATTTGTTTGGTCTTGTAAGCACTGGTTAAGGAGGGCAATATACAGGTTATCTTCTTAAATAATTAAGCTTTATAACTCTTTTTTTCCATTAAGATATGGGAAAAGACTAAGCAGAGTGATTCCATCACAGGACTGATCAATAAAATAACTTTCCATAACATCGTTCCAGTTGTCATTAGTAGCCTTTATTTTCCCTTACACTTGTCTGAGTTTCCCAAGGATGCTTTGCCATGGTCTTGTTGCTCACAAACAGCAATTACATGTAGATTATGTAAGTCATCTGAACCACATGTTAAGAAATCCTTTATATGATCTCAGTCCAACTGTATCCCTCATAGCATCTTCTCCAGAATTAAGCAATGTATTTTTAAAAGCTCTGAGGTTTTAAGGCTTTCAGTTGCAGTTACTTCTGTAATTTTACCTTTAAAGCCATAAGCCAGATTTCTAATAGTATCTACATTTGGCAAGAACTAATACCTAATAATAGATGCTTAATAAACTTAAAAATAAACTAAATTTAAAAACCTAATAAATAAACTAAAAAATAAACTAAAAATGCTAATAAAAATCACACCCATTTTTCCTCCCCGATCTGCTTTTTGAATGTTCTTGAAAACTTGATCACAGGAATCCAGCTGCAAAGAACTCAAGAGACCTTATTCTTGAGAAACCCCCTAAAATATGTCTTTTGTAGCTAGAAAGTAACAGTTTGACAGATAGACTGCTCAATGGTATAAGCTCACTTCTCATGCAAAGTCCTTTAAGAGGCATGAATCTAAACCCCTGCTCCATCTAAAATGCATCCTATATACATCTAATACAAAAATACATGGGCAGCATTAGAGGTGGATATGGAAGGTGACAGCCCTATGGTAAGGAACAGAGCTCTCTGATGACCAGGGGAACCAGCAGATAAATCAATGCACCCACTTTATAAACCCTGAATCCCACATACTCCTTGGTTGAACAGCCCATCTCCCTCAAGCCTGCTGCCAAGCATAAAGCCCTGGGTCTTCAAAGTGTCATACCCATTGGCTGCTGGTTTTAAGGAAGGAAATTGCTTTCTTCTCCCTCAGCGCCAGTTCGGGGCCTCTCAGGAACACAGGCAGTACTGAATGCTGTCAGACATCAGGCACATGTCTTTACTTGTACACCCTGCAGTGTAGGAGATGGGGGGCACGGGCTCCTCCAGCCCTGCCAGGCCCCTCAGCACAGCCCCAGCCGTGTGGCTTTCGTTCCCCCCTCTGCAAAGCCACCATCATCCCTCTGTACACAGTGCATTATACATTTTATCATCTGTCAAGATGAAAACTGCTACATCACATTAATGCCTGATTTTTCATTTCCATTAATGGAGGCTGGGGGGTATGACTCAGCCATAAAGTTGGAAGAAATTTTTATATAAACCGGAAGTAAAGAGGGATTTGTGTTATGGATGACCAGGTCTGAAATGCTGCACTATCTGAGCATTGCACTGACTTCTAGCCTGTTTCTTCCTCTGCCTATGACCTGGAGGAGGTCTAAGAGGTACAGCAAATACTTTATGCTCTAAGTTATTACAAGTTATTTATCCAGCTCTTGAATATCCGAGGCTTTACAGTCTGGCCATAATATATACCTGAGCATCTCCAGCTGGGGAAATCCAAGATGAATTAAAAATGAGCTGGGAAATTTTAAGTGGTGCTCTGAGACTTTGTATCAGGGGAATGTTATTGTAAAGGAAGCAGCTTGCTGGGTGTCCAGGACAGGAAGGTAGAGAATATGGGAAGTGGTGATAAATTTGATGAACGACTCAGTCAGTCGTTAAAAGCATCTAACTATCAGGGTGAGCCCAGCACTTTGGCTTTGGAATTCAAACCAGTCGCTAGATTTCACCTGAGTCTCCCATGACAGCTACCAGTCATCACCCTAATACAGTTTAATAAGGGAAAGATTACGGAAATGGAGAAAAAGCCTATTTGTGACACAAGCTTAAGGAAAGAAGAAGCCCAGCATGTTTAGGTTCCTTCATGGAACATGACGACTTTGACAGTGACTTTGAACGCAGTGATTTAAAGCACATCTTTTTCATTTTCTTTCCTTTATAAAGAATAACTTGCTTCCCGCCCTGCTACTGTATGTCACATGAAAACCAAATAGGGATGACCTAAATATACTTAAAAGGATTTGCATCCCAAAGACAAGAAAAGTTTAGAGTCAGCTCAACCTGACAGGCTCATTTGCTCACATTCAGTGAAAACAGCTGTGAATTTCAAGAGAAATTTATACTGGTTGGTTAGTTAAGGCAGAAGCCAGAGAAGGTCCTTGTTTCGTGGACTAAACTGACTGCAAAACAATGCTTTTAAGGAAGGAAATGACCATAAGTGTCACAAAAATAAGTAATTTATAAAAATAGCAGTTGAAAAAATGCATTTCTAAGAGGACTTTAGGTTTCATCTTGTTATGCGTACAGACATTTTATGCTAAAGATCTCCATCTCTCACTGCCTCTTTTCACATTCATTTTTCCAGGTTAAAAAATATTGCCAAGTAGGCGATAAGATTAGCCTTTTAAACCTGCATGCATTAACACCTGTAGCAGCTACACAGGCTCAGACTGAGTGGATCCATTAGTTTTGCAGCCAATTAAATGAATCCTCCTGGGTAAGTTGAGAATGCGACTCCACCTCGCACTAGCACACAAGCTTTCAGACATCCTCTGTCCGTTCTCTCTTTCTGAATAGAGATTAATTTCCAATTGTTATCCTGTTGTTACGTGGCTGGCAGGGTGATCCTTGTTTCCAAGAGACTCATAAGGCAGTTCAGCCTCTTCCTAATTGCTGTAGATAAATATGACAGCATGACAGACTGTTCTGGAAACTACTTTCCATTTTTTCCAAAGCCATGGGACTATTTTTCTGCTCTGTCTCTCCCTCGTAGTAGGACATCTTCCACAAGTATGAGCAGCCTAAGGAAGCTGTAAAGTGACAATGGACACTTCTCACTTCCAACATTGTCTCTGCTGCATGATGACAGAACTCTTTTCTTCTCAACCTGTGTCTTATCTCTTGGCCACTGATATGCATTTCTGATATCTGATGGTTTTGAGCATTTTCTTCACCCTGACCTGTTTAGTCTCTGTCTCTCAGAATATTCCCTCAGGCTACCATCTTGAACAGCTGGGAATAGAAAAAGCTGTCGTTTTCAAAGTAGCTGAAAATAATAGAAATACTTCTGGGATGTGGGAATCTTTGAACCTTGCCTTTCTTGTAAGTGCCTTGGTCCTTTGTAATTATCTGCCAATTCATCATAAAGAAAGGGAAAGCAAGAAGTAAGAATAAGCTTGAAAAATTTTTCTGTAGCAGCCACTTCACATCTCAAAGTCCATCACAAAAGCTGGTGTCGTCTATGATTGTGGAAAACAAAACACAGAAGAGCAAAGTGTCTTGGCCAAGGTCATCAAGAAGCAAGGAACAACTTTCCAAATAACTTCTAGATCTTCTCCATCCAAATCCACTGCCTATAAAAAAGATCAAAGGACTTCCTAGGTTCTCTTAGATCTAATTTACAATGCCAGTTACTTATCTGCTGTTTACAAAATAAACAGAAAATGTCAAAGGCAGGGATTATCACAGTTTTAAAAAAAATAATAATTAAAAAAAAAAATAAAGAAAAAGCATATGCAAGCAGAGTATTGGTCCATTTAGTCCAGGGCCCTATAGGGGGGTTCTGTCATCTGTTTCTACAATCTATTTTATTTCTAAATAAAGAAAATTACTTCTTAGAAATAGTATAGCAGCTACAGAGCTCAAACCCATGTCATTTTGTCTGTACAGCAGGGAATGTGGAATTCATTGAGATAAGAAGACAATTACTTTTCTGGAGAGAAAATGAAAAGAGGGATGGAGAAAGACTGATTTGTATATTGTCTTGTTCTAATTGCATTCCTTATGCTCACAGAACAGTAATACAGGTGTGTAGAATCAACATCATGAGATCTTTGGTCAATTATATTATCACAAGTAGCCTTTACATCCATCAGAGTCCTCTTTGCTCACTAGAGATGTAATATGTAATATTGTACTATTTTTCTTATTTCCTCCAGAAACAAACATTTCTTTTTTCAACCTCCTGTCACTAACACAGTCTCAGAAGATACTATTAGATTGACTTCAGGGAATTAGCATCAATCAACACCATCTCTATTCCCTACAGCTATAATTTATTTAGCATTTTATTGTCCAGCAGGGCTCTAACCTGGCAAGGCATGCTACTGATTTGAAATGTGGGAGACAATAGGTACATAGAAAGTCTATAAGCACATTTTGTCAACTTCATCTAAATTGGTAGTAGAAAGAACACAGGCTGCAAAGCTGACTAGCCAGCTTAGAAAGGCTTTTAATAAGATGATAGGTAAGATATTTTTTTCAAGCATAATTTCAATGCTGGAGGAGATCAAGGAAGGTGATGGCAAGTAAAACCACCCCTCTGGTTTCCAACAAGTTGGTCCTTCAATTGGAATTGAAAACCTCAGGAATATTTCCAGATGACACTGTGATGAGAAGACCTTTAGCAGGAGGTGCAGATGTAAGCAGTTGTTATTATAATGTCCTTTCACACAGTGTATGCTGTGTAGGTTGGACTTATTTCAGAAAAGGAGCAAAACACTACAGCTGTCAGTAGTAAGTCATATGAACTGACGAACCCTGCTCAGAAAGGCAATATTCCTATTGACCTCAGTCAATGCATGCATGCCCCATTAAAGATACATTAAAGACGAGCACTAGTACTTTTCTGTATTGGGAAGAAGAATAATCATCCTGTGTATGTTTTACAAATCACTTGCAAAGAAAAGCATGCCTTTATTTCACAAGCAGCACCTTGACAGCACTTCGCTAACCAGATTAGTTTCTGTGATATGTTATTAATTATACACCAGTATTGAATTGTTTTTTTCTTTTACATTTCAAGCCTGTGACATGGGGTAGTCAAGGAAACAAATCTTTACAAGATCTTTGCTAGTGCAAGGTTGAATAGGATATTTAGAGCAAATCATTCTTCAAGTGAAATGCCATAGAGCATGAGATCAAGATCCTCAGATAAACACATAGCATAACATTATACTGGTTGGAAATCAAGAATAGAAATCACAATCTGCTGCAGGTCATTTTTTAATCAAAAACCAGTGTTGTTTAGTAAAAAGGATAAATTCTGTAAGTTAACTCTGATGGACAAATTAGATCAGGTCAGTAATTTAGACTTGAGGCAACACATCATTTATCAGACAAAAAGATGCTGCTTATTTCCATAGCTGTTTTGCAGGACAAATCTTTTAAAGTGTTATGGACACAGAAGATGCACTGGTAGCACATCCATATATCCAGTTCCTCTGATCTATCATAAAAAGAAGAAATGCTAAGCTTGAACATCCCACTGTGAATTATATTCCTGTATTTTTCTTCTATCAAAATGTCCACAGCAATCAGAAAAAGGTGTTAAAAAAGTAAGCCTCTGTATGCCTAAACTCTATCTTCCTCCTCTTGCAACTTAGTACAGAGACAAAGTGGATTATAACACTTTCAACTGACAGATAAATCTCTTTCCTGACAAACACCTTTCTTGCTTTGTCTTTCCCTTGGTATGTCCTCCTGAAATCCACTCCCAACTCTAAATGACTCTTCCCCCCTCATTCAAGATGGGTTTTTTAATCCTTTATGTCTTGGAATACCTTTGGCCCTGGACTTGCATCTTGGTAACAACTGACAAGGTATACACAAGCATATCAGAGTGTCTCAATAAAGTATTTTCTTAATCTTCTATTCTGTGATTTCTTAGCTACATCTTGGCTTTGTTTTCTGTGTCTTCTCTCTGATAGTCTTGTTCTCCATAAAGTCGTTTGAGAGCAACTGTCTGAAGCAGCTTGCTGGTCATGTCATATGCGGATTTCACTATCTGCTGTATAAATTTGCTGGATTTTCTCAAAACTGTTTCCTTCCTAGCCAGATTTTCAGTCTTGTTGCCTCTATACACTTCTTAATTATTGCAGAATATATGTATGGAAAAAATGTATCTCTTTGTGCTGAAAAATTATGAATATCCCAAACATTCACAGTGTGACTACAGATTTTTTCAATGAGCTTAAATTAACTAAATTCATACTTTTGACTATTCTTCCCCAATGTACCATTGAATAATCTGGCATGAGAAGGATTAGAAAAGACTTGATTTAATTATATGCTCTGTCTGAGCAAATACAATTCAATTAAGGAAGATGTGATTATTAAATCTAAAATGCATTAGCATGCATCAATCAGCTGTGTGAGCTTTAAATTAATAAATAGTTCTTTTACAGTTACCCAACTACTAGACAGAGAACCAGAATTAAGACCCCTAATAAAATTATCCCAAGTCTCTCAATGCAGTTTTTAAAGCATAATTTACTGAATGGCTCTTTATGCTCCAGCTGTAGTAAGTTCAATGAAGTTTGTTCTTATGTTGAGTGATGTTAAAGTAGTAATGGATTGTGTTTTGTCACAAAACTTAGTTTTCTGTGTTGCAGGACTAATTGGAGAGAGCACAATACAATACTCTGGGATGATTTTGTCCCAGATTACCTGATACTTTAAGGTTTCTTTAAAAACTTCTATACTTTCCTGTTTAGATATTTTAGCAATTTTTCCTTCAAATATCTAGTGTGGATACAGAGAGATATCAAAGAATGCAGTGCATTCACAGACAAAGGACATCAAATAAAGTAAAACTTTAATGTCTATATAAGATGCCAGGAAAGCAGATTAAAGGCTATCAGAGATGTTTGAATTATCAATTATTAAATCTATCAGGGTTAATACAGGAAAAATATTAGATCTATCTTATCACAATAGATTTAATTCCTCCTAATAGGGTGCAGTCATTCAATACCCAACTCAAGATGTTAATGAGAGTTGTCTCAACGGGGAATTCAATTTTGTTAGATCTCCAAAAACAGAGCAGTAAGAAAATGTACGGAGTGTAAAATATGGCCATGTCAACCTGCTGCACTAAGTTTTCCCACATGTAAAGATCAAGCCATCTGACTTTATGGGGTTGACATGGGGAAGTAGTTGAGCAACCAAAACCCTCCCCTGGAGCCAGCCCAGGAGTGGCAGTACCCCTCTGTCCTCGGCTGGAGTCCTGGGACAAGCCCACCCTGAGAGCAGAGACCCCTGCGCTGGGTACTTGCTGACAGGTCGCAGAAGCAGAACACTCTTTTTTTTTTTTTTTTTTTTTTTTTTTTTTTTTTTTTTCCCACTACATATTTATTCACAGAGTGCACTGGGGAGTGAAATACTCTGTAGGCAGGACAGATTCTGACAGCCCAGTGCAATGCTTTGCACCAAGGAAAGTAAGCTGTATCCTCCTCCCTTCCCAGGGTGACCGGAGAATTATCTCCTTGTTTGATGTCTCCCCGGTACATGTTCTTCTCCTCTGTGAATTTTCATACTGTTATATTAATGTATCTACATCTCAGGGTTCCCAGCTACAGTGACGCAGGAGCTCAGTAAATATAACATCACAGGGAGACAATTCATTTGAACAAGGATCATTTTACTCCGTGGTGACACAGGTAATTGGCTTTGTGCTGCAATGAGATTTTGATAAACCCTCACTACATGGTCTTGCTCAGCTTTCCATTGCTCAACGTCCAGGAATTTTTCTTCTGGGTAAATACCCAGAGATGAAAAATATATAGTGAGAATATATTCTATGAGGAAGAAGAAATACAGGCCAGAAGCCTTTTTGGAAGAGAGTGCTAAAAGGAGGATGGATTTACCAGCTTCTTCCAGTGTTTTAACTACATACAGTCTTCCTTAAGCTTATTTAACATGATTCTGAAGGCTCAGAGATTAGAATGAGGGATTTTAAAAGTAATTTCCCCACAGGGGCTAATGCCAGAAAGATTTATTGTCTCCAAAAGAAGAGTTCCCAGTAGACTGCTGAAAAACAGGAGCCATCCATATAATTCCTGGTCAAAGAGCCTTTCTACCCTACAAGGAAAACAGGATAGAAAGCAGGATGCCCAGAAGACAGTTGCTGACTAGGCTTGTGGCTTTAGGTGGCAAATCTGGGCTCTGTGGAATCCTGATCCATTTGCTGTGAGGAAAAAAAACTGGTTTAGCTCTAATGTGATAAAGCAAATAGGGAAGTACTGTCTGTGGAACTGGCAAGCTATACAAATGAGGCATCAACCTATATAACAAAAGGGGGATTGGAGGGAAAACACAGAGTTCTCATTTGCCATAAAATCAAGGTGTCAGTGATAAAACCAGTCCAGTCACTGAGAGGTATAAAAAGAGGCGCTTTAGCTGCCTATATGTCAGCACTAAGAATCTAGTAATAAACTAGAATTGGAAACAATGCATGTGCCAGACTGTGGCTGAAGCTCATGGAAAAGACTTGTGCGATTAAAATGGTTAAATTAGCTTGTTCAGGATAGATCACATGGATTGCAGAGCTTGGGAATGTCACTCTATATTTTGCCTGGCAACTCTAAAATAGTAGTCTTGAATATTCCTCTATTATTAATAGAAGGCAGAGGCATATCACATGCTAGTCTGTGCCTGCTACGGACCATAACACTGCAACAAATTGTGCAATGTTTCTATAATCAGCTATTTGTAACACACAGGAGAAAAAAATGCTGCCATCTTTACCTTTAATGACCTATACTGATGGTCACTTACAGCCAGTACAAAGCTTTTTATAAGTGTTTTAAAAAAATTATGCTAACAATTTCCTAATCAAGAAAGTGCCGCATTAAACATGAAGGAATTCTCCCTTTGCATTCATTATGATAAATACAGGGACTCATCTTTGAACTAAAATGCATTGTAGCTTAAGGGTAAGAGATCATGAGTTTATTACATTTGATAAATGTGCACGGAATAAAATCCAAACCCATGATATACATATTTAATGCAAAAAAGACTGAATATTGCAAAACTGATAATTATTTTGAGCCAAACCATCTGGGAGAAAAGATTTCAAACACTTATCAATCACCGTTCACCTTGTTTTTCTAAAAACAGATCTCACATTTAGGAATAGAGGAGAAGAAAGTTGTAATTAAAAAACTTTAAGATAAGAAGTAAAAATTGCTATGTAAAATGGAAACCGTACAAGTAGCAAGTGGAAAGAACTAATATCGGTCAATATCAATTACAAGCCCTGGAATATACAGAACAGATAAAGGAAAAGAATTTGTAAGATATTAGATATAATAACACATCTGAAGTCTATACAACTAGAAGAAATTTAAACAATGACTTTGGTATTTTACCTACCAGGCTTGGTGTAGTGTGCGTCGGCTTTAGTAGTGTAATGTCACTGAGCTTTCTGTGTTCAGGAAAACAAGATATTTTTATATCATGAGACGACAGAATATTTTGTATTTTGACAGTAACTGAGGATGATAGGAAGCACAGATAACTAAAAATGGATGGTTTTAACTTAGCAACCCTTTATAAACACAGTATCAGGTTTTGAAATGACCATATCAAACATGCATTTGAGGTTTTAATACGCATCACTAAGAAATCTGAGAACCATGGAGAATTTCCAGGAGATTGAAAGAAAATTAATATGCCATTATATAAAAAATTGAAATGCAATGAGCAGTGAACTAGAGGTCTTATTTTTTTTCCTAAAAGAGCTTGACTCTCAGCCACCTACTAAATTTTCAACAAAGTTAATACAAGGAGGTACTAGGCGGAAGTTAAGACAAAATGTGTGCTTCATGTCACCTACATCTAGCTTATTAATTAAGTATAAGCAGTCAGCTAGTCCCCAGGCTCCTCTCTAGTCAAATAAGAGATAGAAACACCTCTACAGCATGACTGTCATCCTAAAACAGGTGTCTAAGCACACGAGCATAAACACCCTTTGGACACACCTCTTCCACTGACTAGAGATTAGGCAAGCAGCTTTACCCAGTGCCTAACTTGTAGATGGTGAGATGAGGTTAAGTTATAATAGGTGAATACCAGGCTCCTGTGACTGCAATAATACCCTGTCATTCAAAGCTATGGATCCCTTCCTGTGTTCACCCTGGATATCTGTTTCTTCTTTTGTGTCCTAAAAGAGAAATACATTTAAAATAATCCTGCTTAAGAAGAACAAAAGACTGAAGACTTCATAAATTTAAGTAGAACAGAAAAAAAGATAGTCCAATCCACTGAAAGTTATGCCATGAAATTTGATTTTCTTGAAAACAATGCATCAGACTGGGAAGAATAGCAAAACACCTATTAAAAACAAGCCAAGAATTATTACTTAAATATGCAGAGTTTTTCTCAAGGGCCTGAAGCATACTTTCTTTTCTAAATATGATTTACATATTTACTGTAATCTATTAAGCCAAGAGCACTGCAGAATTAGCGGATAGCTACCCAGTGCTAGGGCATTTATGATGAGAGATTCGGATGTTTTTCTTTTTATATACATTATCTAAACATTATACTCATATTCCAGGCATGAATGTCTAAGTTTGATATTGTTCTAGTTTCATCTGGGATAGAGTTAATTTTCTTCCTAGTAGCTGGTACAGTGTTATGTTTTGGATTTAGTATGAGAACAATGCTGATAACACACTTATGTTTTAGTTGTTAAATAGTGTTTATACTGTCAAAGACTTTACAGCTTCTCATGCCCATCCAGCAAGAAGGCTGGAGGGGCACAAGAAGTTGAGAGGGAATACAGCCAGGACAGCTGACCCAAACTGATCAAAGGGATATTCCATACCGTATCATGTCACGCCCAGTATATAAACTGGGGGAAAGCTGGTCAGGGACTGCTGCTTGGGAACTGACTGGGCATCAGTCAGTGAGTGGTGAGCAATTGCCTTGTGCATCACTTGTTTTATATATTCTAATTCTTTTATTATGATGATTATTTTTTCCCTTCCTTTTCTGTCCTATTAAACTGTCTTTATCTCAACTCACAAGTTTTACTTTTTACCAATTTTCTTCCCAGTCCCACTGGGTAGGGGGAGTGAGTGAGAAGCTGTGTGGTGCTTAGTTGCTAGTTGGGGTTAAACCACAACAAATGTCAATAACTGTTTGGTAGTAGGCCAGGGTGAGAGGATATGGTTTTGTATAGATGACTGTACACATATCATCCCTAAATATCATTCTATGTTTAGCAGGACACAAAATCTCATATTTTGCTCTTTCCTGGCTTAGATGTTCTTGTTGTTCCAACAGTGCTTTTTAAAATAAAACAGTCCCTTTACCAAGGCCTGAGGGTTATAAAAGCTTTGATTCATTATAAAGGGGAGATCAGATTTATCCTGAAGTGAACAAAGGCTTTGCACAACCTGAAGGGTGTTCCTGTAGCTTAAAGCCTGTGAGTTTTTAAATCAAAATCTGATGGGCTCTAAGGGCTTAGATCATCCCCTTCTGAGGTCTCAACTGTTGGAGAAAGACTCAGAGGAAGGTCGTTTCTACAAAGATCCTCTTACAATTTTCTGAGCCTCTCCACCTGCTCTCATCTTTGATTAGAATCCTCCTTCTGACAAACACATTAAAGCTAGCTCAGCTTTGTAGCATATTGAGTTTTGAAGCAAGTCACTGTAGCCCTAAGCTGTGTGATGAGTTTGCAGTGTGTCCACACATCTTTTCCCATCCTACTCAGACTCTGTTCCTTCCTACTGCATCAAGAGAAAATACCCTGAGTAATTCTGCAGAGATTTTGGATACTGCAGGATGGGAAGTTCTTGCTCATGATGTCAAAATTTGCTAACTCAATTAGGAGAGACCAAAATTCCTGATTCTGTCTTCTAAATGATTGACTTCCTTAGGACTTTCTATTTGTGCCATTACACTACCAAGTGAGTTTCAAGCAAGTATTTGCCTGAAGAGGAAGAGTGGCAAGATCAGGTTTATTAGTGTCAATGTAGGTTTCATAGTATAAATACAGTAGTTATTTTTAAGCATAACCTTGCATCCATAGAATTCTGGGGGACAGATATAAGTACCAAAGTCAAGTCTTAACTGCAACTTTTTGATGTAGAAAATTACTCAATAATTGGATAAATACTTCTTTTTGTTGAGATCAATGATTTTCTATTAAAATACAAAGGTCTACCCCACACCTCTCCTTCTGGAGTATGAAATGCTTTTATTAGCATAGAGCTGCTGCCAGAAATAGTAGGTTGGGGGAATCTTGGCAGGGGATTGCTGCTTTTTGCTGGGCTGGGTTTTTTTTGACGGTACAGTTTGTTTGTATAAGCTCAAAAAGTCTGTAAATCCTTATAAAGTTACACCATTTCTTATGGAGCAAGAAACATTTTATTTTCATGTTCCCTCTAGATTAGAAATGTATGCTGTATATTTGTCCTGGTAACACGTCAGGAGCCACCTGTGAAGGAGAAAACTGAAGCTAGAGCATGAGGTGCACAAGACAAGTGGCTTCAGCAGGTGCCCAGTTACAGAACAGGACCAGCTATTGTCCTGGAGAGGATAGTGCAAGTACAAATGTAGAGAAATCATACTTACAGTGGACTGAGGAAAGAGTAAGGTGTCACTGACAGAGACAAAAGCTTTGAGTACAAACAGGGGGGTTGAATTGAAGAAGTCTTCAGGTGATTGACAGCCTTAATGGGAGCAGGCTGGTGGTTCAAAAATGGTAGCTAGAGAGAAAAGAGGAATGGTTTCTCTATGACCAAAGTCTGACAGTGGGAGGTCTGGTCTCACACAGGAAAAGTGCAATGAAATGGAAAGAAGTAACAGGAATTGACAGAAGAAATAAAGAAGGAGCAGAATAGTGGTATAAACTGCTATCTTTATAGTAAAATGGGACCCTGGAGAATGACCTGTTTTCATGGATTTTCTACTAGAACTCTTGAAATACAATCAAACACCTGCACCAAATACCAGGAGGAAGGGAAAATGATCTTTGTTGATATCTTCTACTTTAATATGTTTAATAACTGTGTAGCTGACTTCTGCACAGCCTGGGTCTGGCAGCCAGGGTTATTTCATACCATAATAGACAAGTTAACTGACAATTTTATAGAAAACATTAATATTGCAAATATAGATATTAGCAATATTAGCAACTTGGATAGGGGCTGTATCAATCTTTTGTATTACTGTTGCACTCAAAATTTTCTGCCCTGAATCCCTGGGTACAGTACAAAGAATTAAAATTCAGCAGTACAGATATTTAAGCATGTGTCAACTTAAACAGGTAGAGGTCTTAAATCAAAACCTTCTCAGCACGACATTGTTGTACCAGAAGAGAGTTTTTAAACTCAGAGTAAAAGCTCTTAACTTAAGTGACTTCATACAATCAATTAGGATAACCAAAGGGCAACATCAATAGATATTAGGGCATAGTTTATTACAGCATACACTGAATAGGACATTCTGAATTATATTAAATTGGGATGCCAAGAATTTTAGAGGAACACTGTTTCACAGGGAAAGGATATGAAATATCAGTACAAGCAGGGACTGGAGGGATATCTTGGACATGACACTTAAAGGAACTTTGAAGCTAAAATTTTGTATGTGATCTAGCTGGGGTTTCAACAGTTCTATAAAGCTAATGATAAGTCGCTGAAGTGATCAGAGTAGGAATAATTTTTTAGCACCCAACTGAGGCAGACAGAGTAAAAAGTCTAGAAACATAGCTATTTAAATATCACAAGCATCTGTCAATCCTGTCTTGTCTGCTGTGTCCATTGACAGCAGAATTCCTTTTCCTCTCTCTGCTAAGGTACTTTATAGCTATCTCTAATTATATTTATTGTAGGAAGACAGATGGTCTGACTTTTCGAAAATATACATTTCCTTTATTATATCACAGTTGGGGAATCTGCTGGTGGAAGGAAGAGTTCGTATGCAAAACAGTCTGGATGAGATTCATTCCTAAGTAAAATCTCTTCTGACAATAGTAACACAAAGGCAGACCTTACCCTTTTGAGCTGTGAAAAACCTTGAACACACTTTGAAACCTGCTGGAACCCTCATCATTAAGTTCAACATATGCTAACACACTTCCTGTCGATCAGCAGATACTGCCATCCATTCTCATTAGACTAAATCAGTTCCTTGGAAGATATCCCAATAAACTGGTGATTCCAATTGAACTCTTTCCACTTAATTTGCACCTCATGGGGGTTTTAGCATTATTTCACTTAAAGCTAGTCTGAGACTTCTGCTATCCTCTGTGTGACTTCAGCAGCACTTTTCCTATAAATAGGGGCTCAAGAATGCATTGCAGAGAAGTGACACGTCTTATGGAGATGCTGGTTTTCAAAGCACTTCCTGATATTTCGAAGTGTGGGTGTTGAATAGCAAAGTGCTTAACTGGATCTGAAGAACCATAGCCTCACTCACCAGTTCCCATGCGTGGCTGTCCTATAACCTCCATGGACACCAGGCTTATTTCTCCCAGGCATCTCCCACCTCTCCCTGTGGCCATCACATTTCCTTCCCAGAGCAGATCTCTCCAGTTGCTGTATGCTTACAAAGAAAAATTGAAACTTACTCAGCACTTTTCAGCTAGACAATGCTGTACTTAAGCCTCTGTTAAACGTTACATACAAAACCTTAACCTTTTTCTTAAGCATACTAGTGGTTATTCATAAGTGACTGGCTGGATGTTTGCAGCAATCATCTTGGTTTAGGGCTGAAACTCAGACATCTGCTTTGCCATAGTGAAGTATTAAAAATGTCCAAGATTGAAAAGGACTGTTTCTTGCATTTGTAAACCCCCCAACTCTCAAATTTGTTTTTCAGCTACATCTTCCTTCAAAAATAAGCTGATGGACTTAATACATATTTTTTTTTGTTTTTTATTTTTTTAATTTTTTTTTAACAAACAAGCATAGAAGTCAAATAATTCAAAAGAATAAGCAGCCAGGTGTCTACAAGATTATTTTCTTCATGTTAATTGAAAAAATACCTTACATTTGCACTATGAAAAAAAGGATAATTTAAACATATTTGCACAAAAGGCATAATAAAGGGCAAGTAAACCTTCTATTCCAGTTGTCAGGTTAACATGAACATGTAACTGGGAAAATACATGAACGTATGCATTGAGTACAGACCAACTGATGCTCTACCAAAAAGGATTGTGACTTAGGCCAGTAGTTACTATCCTCCACTTCTTGTAGCAGATGCCTTCTTTATCTCTTCAATCAAGTATCAAATTATTCAGATATTACTGATGGCCTGAATGTAGAACTAGCTACCAGCAAAATGCTCTTAAGTGTGTTCTTTACACCTGGATCCTGTTACATTCAGCAATACCCACAAGTATATATTGTGTTCTGCTATCATGTACATACAGCAGCCCGAACAACGCTGAGTAACTCTACCTATAGAAGCAGAATCAGTGAATTTGCAGAAAAGAGTAACAGTTAATCCAGTGATGAACAACAAGAATTACAACAGAAATGTATCTGAGATACACATGGCTTTCAGGTATATGATGTACCATTTCCCCATGAAAAAGGAGGACAGAATGGGCTTGTAGTGTGATATATTTGGAATGGGATAGATTTGGACAGGTTTGGAATTGAATAGACTTGGAAGGGTAGACACAAAAGTCATTGAAAAAAAAAAAAAAATTGCATGACATACAAACAACAAGTTAAGTTAAAACTGACTTAAAGAGAAGGTGCTAGAAGGTGCCTTTAACTCTTTTCCCTCACTAGCCTTCAATTCCTTTATCTTCCTTATCCTCTCTGAGGAGTTTGGAAAAGAAGGAAGGAGACCAAGGCAGTTCTTGTGGGAAATGGTAGGGATTGTCAACTATATGTCAGTGACGAGAGATGAAGTCTCATATTCCAGAGGAATGGAGGCAAGAGGGTAGGAACCCAAGACTTTTGTGTGGATCTCCCCTGAAAACCTCCTTGCCTGTTTCTACCCCATTATCTACAGTTCTTCCAAAATCCCTATATGACCTGTTGGTGGCTGTTCTCTCATATTTCTCCAGCTCCGTTTTTAAAAGTATTTTCCTCTCCTCCCTGTAATGTTCTGACTGGGAGAAAAAAAATGTGTTATCCTGGCAGCCTGGGAGCAGAAGTCACCAGCAGAAAACACAGAGACTTTGACAGGAGAATAAAACTGATGAGAGAAGTCATAGCAGATGGGGGCAAAGTCTGATAACTGATCAGGAATGATGATAAATGGCCAAAAATTTTCAGCTACCTTTAAGTTCTGTAGCTGAGATCAATCATGCATTGAGGGGAAAAAACAACAACAACAGAACCACAAAGACACACAAGAACCCAAGGATTATATAGACAGGAGGTATAACCAAATTTGCATATGTTATAGATGTTCCTCAGCCAACACATATTATTGGTTTTAGTGCAAGATTGGAACTCAGTGAACTAATTTAGAGATTACAATAAATTTTAGATATCTTTCATCCAAAAATAAAATACACATTTTTCAAATGTTTGCTTATACTTAAAGCTTTTCTTAATAAATGGGATAAAATTACTTTTTTGTTGCAGTTTACCAGAGAACAGAAGCATCAGTTCAACAGCCTTGTGATTTTTCTGCCCTTAAAGGAAGAGCTTTGCTGCAGAAAATATTATAGAATTTCTGCCTGAAATTACCTCAGGCCACCACTCATGTAAACCTAATAGATAAATCACTCACTTTTTAGGATGCACCACAAGAGAAAGAAATAAGCGGTTATTGTGAATTTCAGTAACATGAATAAAGCTTTTTGGGGAAATCCTTGCAACACAGTTTTAAATGTTCAATTTTAAAGTAGCAGTAGGGCAAGCAAACAAAAAGAGATTCCATTACCATAGAAAAAATAATTTTAAAAAATATTAAATTACGGAAAAGACAATCCCAGTGGTACATTGATTTCCATAGGGGTTTACACTTCATTAGATGCTCACATAATTACCAAGACAGTGCAGATTTTTTTCAGAAGCCTTTGATTCCTATCATTTTACATTTGCCACCTTTATCTATTGTTTGTAGAATTACACATTATTATTTTTTACAGTGCTACTAATCAGTACTATAAACCTTTGAATGACCTTGGAGGCTCTACAGCTTGTCCACTCATTACTGAAGTGGCTCATTCCATCAAGGACTGAGAAGATGCTCTGAGCTATTTTGGTACCAGATATGTCTCTAGGGCTGAGGATTTCTGTAGTGAAATAGAAGGACTCAAATACTCTATGTGGGAAATACACCACACAAAATCCTCATGTACAACTTAAACTCTGCAATGATGATTAAAGAGGCTTGAAGGCAAGAGTAAATAGAGCTATGTGCAGGCTCTTTGCACCTGCATGAACATTACTCTAATTGCTTAGGCTTATTTACTTTTCCTCTCACAGCCAGAACCTAGAGATAAGCTTCCATGGCAAATCAGCTTGAATAAAGCAGTCTGCACCAACAGCAGAAGGAAGTGAGCCCATGAATGTGTTCATTTTACTTTGCAGGCATGAACAGTCCATCATTACAGCCAATTATTGCTACTTCTTCTCTAACCAAACACAAAGCAAAACATGAAAATTAAAGCCTTCAAGTTGGCAGTGCACGAACTTAATCAGAATGGGATACCAAGCAGATGACTGGTGGATCCAGGAGAGATGTCATAGCCTTTGCTTCCCAAGTTGTCTTCAGTGGCTAATGACAAAACTTCTCTAAAATAAAAAAGGGGGGGGGGGGCAGTGGTGGAGGGTAAGACAGGACAGTACAGACATGACACATGAATGGACATTACACAGTTATATGTCTAAACAAACTAGCTAACTCCAGATTCATATCTTCATGCTCATTATTTCTAATTGTCTGAAGCAGAAATGCGTGATGTGGCAGTCATGGTATGTCCCTTGTAGTGCCTACTGTCAACCAGAATAAAGGCACTGAAGTAGTTATTGTTATAAACTTGCTGAACCTTAAACATATATTCCACATAGAAGAGGTATAGAAGACATGATTGGTTAAATTTAAATGACGGTATAATTGATAATGCTGGTTATAAATTAGTATTTTTCTCTTATTAAGAGGTGTTAAAGGCAGGAAATTATATGTAAGTATAACTGGTCTGTTCTGTCAATTAAGAAAAATGAGAGGCAGATCTGATCTCAGGCCTGTGCATGTTTAAAGGCGAGTGGTAAAAGGCAGACGATCAGGTCGACGAGAGCATTCCCTGACAGCAGTAAGCTACTCAGGGCTGTGGGAATAAAAGGAGATTGCAACAATCCACAGGAGGATTTCCAGGCAGTGACTGACAACACGACAGAAACCCAGCTATAACTTCACACATGCCCTGAGAGACTCAAAACTGGCTATTACCACTCACGGGTTTTAGTTATAATAGATACTTCTAATAAAACACCGGCTTAAAGCGATTCTGTATATTAGCATATAATCATAGAATATTTTGGGTTGGAAGGGATCTTTATAGGTCATTTAGTCCAACCTCCCTTGCAATGAGCAGGGGCATCTTCAACTAGATCAGGTTGCTCAGAGCCCCATCCAACCTGGACTTGAATGTTTCCAGGCATGGGACATCTACCACTTCTTTGGGCAACCTGTTCGAGTGTTTCACCACCCTCACTGTAAAAAAATTCATCCTTATATCTAGCTTAAATCTACCCTCTTTTAGTTTAAAACCATTACTCCTTGTCTTATCGCAACAGACCCTACTAAAAAGTTTGTTGCCATCTTATAGTCCCCCATTAGGTATTGAAAGGTTGCAAAAAAGTCTCCATGGAGCATTCTCTTCTCCAGACTGAACCACCACAACTCTCTCAGCTTTTCCTCATAGGAAATGTGTTCCGTCCCTCTGATCACTTTCATGGCCCTCCTCTGGACCTGCTCCAACAGGTCCATGACTTTCCTGTGCTAAGGAATCCAGAGCTGGATACATTACTCCAGGTAGGCCCTCACCAGAGCAGAGTAAATGGGAAGAATCCCCTCCCTCGACCTGCTGGCCACACGTTTTTTGATGCAGCCTAGGGTATGGTTGGCCTTCTAGGCTGCGAGCGCATGTTGTCAGCTCATGTCCAGGTTTTCATCCACCTGCACCCCCAAGAAGAATAGAATGGGAACAACATCATCATGCCATAGTAAAAGTCAGTGGTGCATCCATAAGCTGACTATTGTATGCAACTTGGGTTTCTGCATCTCAGAAAAGATACAGGAAAAATAGAAAAAATATAGCAAAGAGCAACAGGATGAGAAAATTGTGGAGCATGTTCCACGCAAAGTGTAAATACGCAAACAAGTCTCTTCAGCTTGTAGAAGAAATGGCAGAGAGAGAAGAATCCCATGAAATATATCTGAGAATCCATGGGAAAGCAAGGAAGAAGTAAATAGGAATGATTTCTCATCCCAGACAATAAAAGAACCCGAGGGCATCAAATGACAGGAGCAAGTGACAGACTTAAAACAAAAAAGGGAAGGCACTTATCCACATAGCACATAGTTAAAAATCTTCCTGCCACCAGATATTATGGATGCTAAAATCACATCTGGATTTAGAAAGTGATAAGAAGATGCTACTCTGGTATAAGATCACCTATAAGTAAGAAAGTCCTTTAATTGCAAATTAGCAGAGGCTGGGAGGATATTCTGCGAAATTATGACTCTGTGCTTGCTCTATTCTTGTACACTACTCTGTGCACCTCTGCTTTCAGACAGGTGGTAGACCAGATGCACCTCTGGCCTGACTAGTACAACTATTCTGTTCTTTAGACCTTTTATTGGTTTCAGTGAAATATTTAGTTTGGAAAATGTAAGCTGATGAAACCTAGAGGCCAGAAAGGTAAACCATGAAAACAAAATAAATCTGAGAGAGGAATATCTTGTATTTCATTCCTTCATGGTTAGATACCTTACCAGAATATTTTTATATCCACCTCCCAGAGCTTTTCCTGCTCCATCCTTTTCTACACAGCCCATTAGCAAATTGCTGCTCCATTTATACTGAGGGGCTCAGCAGTCAGTTAGGAGCTATCCCCGGCTATTCGCAAGGGGGTAATACATGAGTTAAAGGGTTGGTAAAGATTAATCAGAGTTTGGATATGATCTAGAAACATCCAAGGCAGACAGCCACTCACATTGCTCCCTGCAGGAAAAAAAAAAAAGAGAATGAAAGACTAGAAGGCCTTCTATAAGACTAGTAGAAATGTTTTGTTTTAACTCTTTTTCAGTGGAAAATTACCCAGTCTGATGGTTGTTCTCTAAAATGATGATGCTGGATTTTTTCTCAGACAGTGTCAGATTTTTAAGGGCAAACTTCAGCTTTTCATTTAGAAAGTAATCGAAAGGTGTTCGGTTTGTAACTGCAAACTCAACTGAACACTCCGTGTCAGAAATGGCACCAAAGTGTCTCAAGGATTTGTCATTTGGGTCCTTGTCTCGCTGACTTCTCTGCACCATCTGCCCTGAATGAACAACAGTTCCCATGAGGTACAGCAGTGATTCAGAGCAAAAATAGACTACGGAATACAGCAGCAGCCCAGGGATCTCATTTAACAAAGCAGAAGCACTCAGGGGCTATATCTACACTGCAGTGCTCTGGAGGGAACACTTCTGAAATTACATTTTTGGCCAAAAACAGGGAGTTCACCTCTCTACCTCATCCTTCATTTTTGCAACGTAAATCCTGAATCTGTGGGAGCCTAAATGATTTGTCAGTGCCAATAGGCTTTTCTTTAAAACTTTGGATGCAGAGATTGGGTGCAAACTAGTGGTGGGCTTAGGAAGAGTTAGGAATGTATCTAGCAAGATTTCTCCACAGTGACAGAGTGGCAACATCTAAGCTTTTTAGAGCAGAAGTCATATTTTGATGAAGCTTTAATCCTATTACACCTTGCTATTTTAATGCAACATGAGGTCATAAAAGCCAATAAATTTGAATCTGAAAACTTCTAACATCTCAACATGCTGAGCCAAATGTTTTTGTTTAAGGTATTGTTCTTCTGCCTACAATCACGTTTTAAATATTGCAATAGCTGTTTCCAAACACTGCCCTTCCACCTTGCTTTATTAGTTAGCATTTGAGTGTGAAGTAGTAAATAGTATTTAGGCCACTGGGGTTTGTAACACTCTGCAGTTTAGAGCAGAAATAGCTGAAGCACTGTTCTTTAATAGTGGCATAAGTCCTTGTATGAGCAATAAAAGCTGCCACATTCTTTATGAGGCAAACTAAATGATATTAAAATGATGAATGAACTAGTTCCATTTTATTTGTTCAGCCTTTCCCAGTGCTATTCCCACAACCCAATTTAAATCACCAGCTTGTATTCTACATAAATTCCTATGTGCTTGAAATGCACAGATGCCTGCATAAAAGCCCTTCAGAATGGCAGTAAAGTTTTATTTTCTTTTCTGGTGAGCAAACAGTTAAAGAATTGAAATGGAGCTGAAATACACAGACAAGATTAATCCCCATGTTCTGAGGCAGCTCTTAAGAGAATTTTTCAGGTAGTTTAAGAAACCATCCTGCTTGGCAACCAAGTGCTGCTGGTTATCTATGGGAAGTTGAATCTCAGATTGATCAGTCCCTCCGGACTACAACACAGAACAATAATGTTCAGATCAAAAGCATCTTGATTATATAATGTAATTGAAAGGTACATAGAACTGGTGTTGTAGCAGATTTTTTTCCTCCTATGAGAATGAAAAAATCTCCAAATTTATCTTCTTTTCAAAATTAAGGGTAAGCACTTGCTTCCTGTGACATGTTTATGACCTATTAATTAGTTCCTACAAGGATAGCTGGAATCCCAGCCCTGCTTTAATATGGTTCAAGGAGCTAAAATTACCTTCATCCCAACATCTCAAGATATAAACTGAAAGAAATCAAACACGTCTCACTGAAGTTTGGCTGAGATCAAATATGGATCTCCAAGGTGCTATCTTTAGTGCTGGTGGAGAGGAGGGGAAGGAGGGAGAAGAGAAGGAGGGAGAAAAAGAGCACACAAGTGAGCACACCAGAACAATTAAACTGCCAACCGAGCAATCTGTCAACTAAAGTCTGTAACCCATGGTTTATTTTAAATGAACACTTGAAGCCCAGTGGTCATCATGTGCTATATGTCACCAGTCTGCTCCAGGCCTTACCTGTACAGGAGGATTTTTTAGCTCAAGTCTTGAGTTTTAAAGAACCTCTGCTCAGTCTCTGGTGTATTAGGACAGACACATATGCCTAAGGAATAGGCCTAATTGGATAAGAAATGGTAAGACAAAAATAGAGTTAGGATAGTCATTTGCCATGGATAGCACTGTAAACCTAATAAGTAAATCTGTAAATTTTCTAAGATCTTTTGCTGTTACACACCTCATAATTTCAATGCAGTTAGTTTAAATTACTTGAAAGTCACCTATTTAGGTAACTAAGATCTGGGTTAAAAAACCCACTATTTTTTATTTCATTTGCTCCCCACCAACACAAAAGATATAACTTCATCTGAGCTGTATTTATAAGTTTAGAGGAAGAGCTGAGAAATTGTTCATCCCATAGTGACGTGAATTGCCTGGAAGAACAGTTCCCATGATGTGTTTCCTTCCATAACTCTCCCAACAAAATTGAACAAGCAAGTAAAATCCAATAAATAGAAACGTGGTATACGGATTAGTTTGGAACAAGTTCATTGATTGTCATGGGAACAGCTACAGCTACCATCAGAAGTGTAACAGAACACAAGTTTATTTCTCTTCTTCCTTATTTGTTACTAATTTTTATCAGAATGACTACTGAAGATGCTTTTCACACAGAGAACAGAGTGTAATTAAAGGAAATTGCTTAGTCACTACACCAGCACCATGAGATCTGTTCATGGGAAAATGTCCACAGAGTTGTAAATGGGATATGATCCACACTAAGGAAAAGTAGTTTGAGAAGCTCAGCTAGTACTAACTTGCAGAAACACTCAAATGGTTGTCATTAAAGTATGAAATTAATTATTAGAAAAACACTCTGTTGAGAGATATATTAGAGTCAGAATAATGTCAGAGTTGTACGTACAGCTCTGACTTTGGATTTTACAGCGGAATTCAGAGAGATTAAGAGGAACGTTTAATGGGACTGACAGAATTCAGAAGAATTAAGAGGACTGTTTAACTGGACTAAAGAATTCAAGAACTTGGAATGTGAAAAGGCCTGAAAACTCTTGAAATCAAAGATACATGATTATGTATGCAAATCAGGGGGGGAAATCGATAGAGCATTTCTGGGATTAACTGAAGGACAAACTGCCTCACAGGTAATATTTTGAATAAACAGACCATCTGAAAGGCTTGGAAAGAAAAAATTGTATGTCATAAAGCATAGAAATGAAGTTAAAATTGACAAAATTCAAGGTGAGCTAGACTTTACAAGGGCAAGTAAAACTTATAGTAAAAGGAACTTTGTGTAAATAGTAGAACAAGAGAAAAAGAAGTTGTGTAAAAGGAGAGTGGAGAAATTGGTGTTCAGGATATCCCAAAAAGATGTGAAGCAGGTAGTCATTTGGAACAAAGCAAAAATAATTACTTGTACAAATGAAGATACAAAATAGAAAATTACTGCATGGAAGCAGGACACAATTAGGCTAAGGGAAAAGGCAGCTGAACCATTGACATTCTAGGAAACTAAGGATGCAGTTTTACAGCCAGAGAAAGCCAATATAAGGCCTTTCTACAATCAGTGATCACTTGTCCTACATCAGTTCCAGCAGTTGTGATGCTGTGGTGGGAGCTGGGAAGCATAGGTGAGAATGGATGCCCCTGAGCCACAGGAACAAGATGAAATCTTGCAGCACACACTACAAGGTGTGGGCTGCACTTATTTCTATGGGAACTTCCAACATCAGTTAGAACATGAATTAGTCTTTTGGAGCAACTGTCCATGTTACTTGACTGCCTGCATGAGCAGCAACAGCCCTGCACTTCAACATTTTTCTCAGGCATGTACCCACCCATAGGCAGGACAAAGCTATGCCCCCAAACTAATGAAAAAGTTCTGTTATAAATTAGGGATCACCCACTGGAGGTGCCAGAAAGGAAGACAATTCTGGCTTGATTAGCCAATCATAGCTGGAAAAGTCATCTGGTTTCAAATGTCCCTTGTGAGGCATTTTTAGAGAATGAGGCCATGATGAGGCCATCTGGAATACAATATGCCATCCCGGGCAGCCAGATGCAAGGAAGACTGATTCGGTCTGTAACAGGACTACAATAATCAAGGAAATGAAGAATTTATCTTCTGAAATGAGATTAAAAGATGCTGGGTTGTTTAGCCTAAGGGAATAAAGGTTGTGGGGATTCTGGCTGCTTTCTGTAAACTCATCAGTCTAAATTTCTATAAACTTAGCAGAGGCTAAGAGCTATTTAAACTAAAAGACACTACTGTTACAATAACAGATGAATAGACACTAGCCATTAATAATTTTAGCCTGAATATTAGACAAATGTTGCAAATCCCCAGAGGACTGGAACAACTTTTATTAGGAGCAGCTCCACTGCTTAGTTACATTGATGCTGAAGTGTGATCAGTTTACAGTTAGGATTTACAGCACAGCTCGCCAAAATAGCAAGAAGTGGGACTCATTAACTCACAGGGTCCTTTCTAGTCCAGTACACCTCTGGCCTCAAGCATTTCTCATTGTGAACTGAGCATTTTCTCAGCATTGTTCTGTACTGAATGCATTTATATGTATGGTGCCAGATTTTCAAAGACCTTTGTGCCTCACAAAGACAAAGGCCATATTTTC
Source organism: Tyto alba (assembly GCF_018691265.1). NCBI lineage: Eukaryota > Metazoa > Chordata > Aves > Strigiformes > Tytonidae > Tyto > Tyto alba. The sequence continues at coordinate 14,071,679 of NW_024881303.1, forward strand.
AGAAGTGGTCTGCAGTCATAGAGCTACTCTCCTTGGATACACCTACCTGAGTGTGTTGCCTCTTCAGCAGATGATGACTTTTCTTTCTTATCATATACTCTTTCAGGGACCACATTCTGTGCCAGAAATGAAAATAAAGGCCTACTGAGGGTTTACAATGAAAATAATCTAAACCAGAGAAAGAGGTCCTTGTTTCCTTGATATTTCACAGAAGTCAGGGAGTCAGCTGAAAGCCAGCTGGCTGCAGGCTGTCTGGCTAAGGTAAAAGTGACACAGGCTCATTGTTTGCAAAGGGGAGGTAGTGGGAGACAGAAAGCAAAGCAATTACAAAGGCTAAGAGGACATACTGTGAGTTACCAACATACTCAGTTTTGATACAGAATTATTATAACCAAAGCCATAGAAAGAATACCTAAAATAGAACATAAAAGATAAATTCTCCTCTTCTGCATATCACCATGTAACCACATTTTTAGGTAAGCATAAGCATCTCCGTGACAGCATTTCCTGCACAAGGCAGCAGTCCCCCACCTATCACTCTTTGAGCATTGTTTATAGAAAAATGTGTATATCTTAAGTAACATATTAGAAACCTGCCAGATTTTCCACCAGCTGGAAAGGTCTGAGAAGTGAGTGTCTTTGGCAAGAATCACTTTTTAAGGATGAATCCAAAGGGATGATGCAGATGTAACAGCATGAGTCCTAAATATTTATCTTAAACAAAACTGAGATCCTTTATACAAGAACATAGGATTTGGCTCAAGTATGTTTAGGCAGTTGAGGCCTACAGTGATCCCCACTAATGCTGGGATTTCTTCATTTTTATTCTCTGCATGGCATTTTGCTCTTGATGGGGTCCTGATCCATGAAGAAGGCTCCCAGGCACTACCTCAATACTAGGGAATGCAATAGCATCTCAGCACTACATTTCTATTAATTTCAGTGAGTGATCATCATTGTAGTGCTTGTATATGCCATGACACCATATGGCACCTGCATTTTTAGTTCTAGAATTAATGTCATAATTGACATTATTCTTAATTTTTCCTAAAGGGCAAAATACATTTCACTTGTCCTGATCTCAGCAGGCATTTGAGAAGAGAGGAGCATTAAGTAGCTCCTCAGCACTCTTGGGCTATTCATTTTCCAGATTTAAACACTAAAGTTCCTTTGTGTCCAACCTGAGGGAACAGGAGCATATCTACTACTTGTTAACCCTTTTTTTTCATAGTTAGAAATGTCAGAACAGTGGGGCTTTCAGAGTCCTGCACAAGTTACTATACAGAATTACTTAAATTTGAGAATGGGTCCTGACAGTAAATATCATCGAGAACTAGTGTTGCATGTAGATGAGGAACTGAAAAATTAACACATTTTCTATTTTGACTGGATTTTCACTTCTGATTTATCCAGCAGTTCTTCCCAGTAGTCAGGAGGTGGCAGCCTCTGCAATCACTACAGGAACAGCCAATCATTTTTTCCCCCACTTTCAGGAGAATTGAAAAGTGCCTTTAAAAATGAGATTTGGGAGAGGAAAGAAATTAACATCATTGTTATGAAAAGGTTCAGGCTGGAGGGATTTCATTCTCACACGCACACATTTGGTTCTTTAATTTAGAAATTCCTCTTCATCCTCACAACAAGTATGATAATAAAATGGTTCTCATCAACTCTGTTTTGACACTGTAATATTTCCCAATGAGATTATTGGATTTTAATCCTCTTCTAAAAGAAATGCTGTGTATCTCATTCATGCTATGAGCACAGAGTAATGCATTTCAGTTTTAAGCCTGGAAAGCAAAATCTATTTTAAAGCAGTTTTATCCATTGCATGTTGAAATACAGTAGAATGTTATTAATAGTGATAATTTGAAGAAAATATTTCAGCAACATATAAATAATGGAAAATGACCTTTAGAATGAATCCCTTAATATTTTTAAATGTTCAGGCCACTTTATTTAAGCAACACTACCACAACAACAGAATAAATACACATCTTCTGGAGATGTAGAAGTGGTATGAGTTATGTGGTCTATGGTCAGTGACTTTCTGATTGAGGCTCAATGCGAAGCCAGAACTCAAGTTTTTTTTCTGCATCTGCATCATATTAACATTAAAAAAACAACCTGCATCAGGGTAGATGGCTCTGTCTTGGCAGAAAGTTTAAGCACATGTAAGGTGTTGCTTCCACTCTTCTTTCCTATTCATAGAGCGCTTGAGCATCTTAACTTGCTGTTCTGATGATACTCCACCTCTTCCAGACAATCCCATATCATAGATCTTAGGTGTTCTTGAGATGTCATTTCTTAGACTAGAAATGCAAATATGATTCCAGCTTTCATTCTCCAAAATTAGAAAGGAGTCACCATCAGTTCTACTATATATTTAAAATACTGCTAGAAACACCCACAAAGCTAGATGAAGATTAATGCATACTGCAGAAGTCCATTAGTAGGACTGTTTCCAATGACTGCAATTAGAATTAGGGATTTGTAAAAACACACCAGTAAAAAAGGGTGGTATAAGTTGCAGCTACATAGCAGTAGACTGATATCATAGGACTCTTTAAATAATGCATAGAGAAGCTGAGTCACCTGTAGTAGGAACATTTTAGGCTGATGCATAATTCAGGAGCTTTTGTTCCTATAAAGAATACATTAAGGTTTTCAATTCTGAACTTCTAACAGGTCCATGGTCACTTGACAGTGATAAATAGTGACAATTAACATGTTGTACAGTTTAAAGATCTCACTGTTTGACTTTCATTTTTTACTTCCATTTTTCCTACAGTTCTCACACTCCCATTCACCCGCATGTCAATGATCTGACTCTAGACCCCATTCAATAGCAGCCTTTTTTCTCACTGAGGCTGATGTGGGGTGATCCCTGCCGAGGCTCTCCCAGGGATGACTGAACAGACTCGTATGGCCATTCAGAGCAGCCTGCCACAGCTCAAAGCTTTCATGAAATGCCAAACCCAAGGAGTAGACAGGCTGCTCTGGTAATGACCTTCAGCTACATGGAGCAGTGAGACACCTCTAGAGTGGTTCTTACTGCATGAGGACACACAGGGGCCATGTACAGACAACAAGCATCCCATGAAATGTTAGCCAGCTTTCTGCAGGATCTTCAGGCAGTTACTCACCAATAGAAAAAGATACGTGTTCTTCAAACACAGGAATTGCTGATTGAAATGTTTATGGCATAACCTAGATGGATCAGATGAGTTGATCACAGTGGTCTTCTTGCTGGCATAGAAAACCTATTAAAAAAAACATGTTTTTTTTTACTGGGTTGGCTAAATTATTTATGAATGCCTGGATTTTCACACATGACAGATCTAGAGAACCTAAATTCTGACATAGCACCTCATGCCAGCTCTGAAGTTGCATTTTTGTTAGCTATCAAATAACAATTAAGACATTGCTTAGAACCAACCTCTTGTATCTAATCTGCTGGAAAATAAGGACTTTGAAATCATGCCAGAGTGGTAGAAAGTGTTTCTGTACCTTCCAATAGTGCCTAATTTTATCACCACAAGCAGTTAGCACAAGCTGTGATGAGATTTAAATAATATAGATCCCCCATTGCCTGCAAAAAGAGGGGTTTTTTTCTTCCTGCTTACCTGTATTAAATTATACTTTAACGTACTTAAAAATATCTCTGTTAGGTTATTTTTTCCTACAGCTATAACAAGTAAATTGAGAGGGAACCAAGCTGTAGTTTTGCTGATGGCTTTAAGCCATTTATTGGAGCTAGATTCTGGAGCACACCAAGACTTTTTCTACCACAGAAGGTTACAGAAGACGATTTTGAAAAGTTCTGATTCAGAATGTACTTGAGCTCCTTACCTCTAAGAATGACTCCCGTGACTTCTGCTGAACCTTAAGACTAGTGCAGAGATACCCAACATTACTTTCTAGCTGTCAGGTTGCCTGAAGGTTAGCTTCTTACTCGCCTCAAATATACACAGGCATGGGGACAGTGCTCAATTCCCTTATTTTAGAGTGGCAGAACAGACAGGATGTCTGTTAAGATTCAAAGCTAGAACTAAAAATCAGGATAAAAGAACCATTTAAACAATCAGAGACTTCATCTAAAGCCTTAACACAAATGTCATATCACTAGTGAGAATCAACACAGCTCTTCAGTGTACTTCCATATTAGCACATTTCTCTCAGTAACTGAAAAGCAAATTATGTATCTACTCATAAAGCATAAAATATTATAACAGGAAACCTTAGAAAAGTAAGTTAGATGTAAATTCTGAAGACAATTAGTATACGCAATTTACCACTTTGTGTGGAGGATACATTCAAACAGAACAATGTGGAAATACAATGAAAACAAAAGCCAATAAACTAAGTCATAAACAGAAGTTGAGGACAAATTCAGACTAATTAGATGAAAATTTTTCCTGAATTTAATACTATGTTCCTAGAAATAATTCTGAAAGATAGCAAGATGGAGGGTGGGAAGGAATCCAAAATCAAACCATGGAAGAAGGATATGGACTTTTCTAGAACAGTGCCTTTGGGTCTGGCCTTCAACCTTTAATTTTGTGGGGGTATTCTCTGAAAAAATATTTTCCATTCCTTCCCAAATTTTATGATTAAAAAGAGTCCACCTAAAGTTCTTTCCTAAGATCAAAACCGTAACCATCAACCGGCATCAAGCATCAACCAGCACTGTCCTCAAGCACACGTCTATTCTTTTTCCTACCTTTTCTTACAGGTTTGGGGGCCTACCATCCTGCCCAATACTTACATTTCCCATAAACCATAAAGAGAGGATTTAGTTATGGCAACCAAATCTCATTTTCTAAATTCCAGAGAACAGTTTACCTACCAAGCTGCCAGGGCTTTTCATATTCCCGTGGCAGGAAGGAAGCAGCTGACAGATGATTTCAGCATCCATGATTGAAGGACCATTCCTTAGAGAAGAGGAAAAGAAAAACCAAATTACCAAAAGAGCAAATTGCAATTAATTTGTTTTAACACTGTATATTTAGCAGGAAGTTTTGTGGTTTGGTTTGAGTTTGGGTTTTGGGTTCTGTTTTTCCTTTTTCCCAGAGAGCTATGTCTGAAAGTAAATGAATTAGTTATAAGCAGTAATTAACTTTCAGAGCAATGTCATTCAACAAACACCACAGTTAAATAAAGAAATAGAGTGTGTTAAGGTTAGACTGAAATGCTCATTAGAGACAGTGTTTCCATCTCTGATGATTTGTAGAAGACTTTTTCAAAATCACTTGGTGTAGCACCAAGATATATGCTAATGCTTATGCTGTTGGGGTTCCTCAAAACTCAGGGACAATAACACTGGGCGGGTAAAGTCCCCTCATCTTGTCTCTGGGTCCCTCTGATGTTCAAATGTGAAGCAGCTGCCTCCCAACTATACTGTAACAGTCATGTGCTTCTTACACCAGCTTTGCAAAGCCACTATCACAAGCTGCCTGTGCTGGACAATGTCTCCTTCTGGCCTACCTGGGGCATTTCATGTCACTTCAAGTCCTTTTCTTGCCACATGGGCCAAAACCAGATGAACATCTTTCCCTCTTCATTCAGATGCTCTTAGCAGAAGGCAGAGCTCTGGTACCACACTTCACTTTAAGCCAGAATATTTTTTCACTACTGAATGCAATCCGATTTCCAAATTCAATGGGAACTACAGACAATGTTGAGCAGCGTGTCTTAAGGAACACTTGCAAAAATATTTTTTTAAAAAAACAGCAGCCTACATAAGCTTCCACCTAAGAGTCTTAAAAGAACTGCCTGAGCAGATTTCCAGCTTCCTACTCCAAGCTAAATTAAAAATACATACCAATGTGTTAAGCTGATGTTTATTTTAAATTAGTCTCTGAATGTTGGTATAATTCTGAGAGGCTGAAAAAAATGCTCCTCTGGACCAACATTCAAGAGCTCAGGCATAGAATGGGGCAAACAGAGGTTGTACAAAACACGGAGTGATTGTTTATGATGTTGAGATACTGTAAAACTAAATCACAAGAGTATAAATAAGGGAAGTCAACATGTTTCTATGAAAAATTGTTAAATAAGCCACAATTTATTTAGCAAAGGAAATTGAGTGGATATATTTGGATAGCAAGACATGACGAGTACCACTTCATAGGATTGTGGTTACAAAACTACCATGATACAGTATCAAAAGCAATAATTAATGGGTGACAGAATTATTAAAGAACACCTCAAGAAGTAGCAGGCACTGGGGTATTTCCATTATAAAAGAGTCCCTTCAGAGGACTGGATCAGGACAGCCAGTGATTGGTAGAGTTCTCAGCATTATTCAATGTTTTCAACAGTGTCCTAAAAGTAAACATAAAAATATTGCTGATAAAACGAGATAAAAAAGATTAGCAACATTGTTAAATATTGATAAGTAAATCATTCAGAATCATCAGTTCCTTTCATAAGCTGTGTCCATTCAGTCAAAATGTTTTTCCACAGACACCTAGAAGCATAAAATGTATGTAGGTGCTTTGCAGACCATTATCAAAAAAATTGGAAGGGGGAAGTGGAGGGAGAGCATCGTACTCTGGAAAGCAGAAACTCAAGAAAGATCAGTGACTCTGAACGTCAGACTGGCTGAGCAATTCAACATGAGCTCCCAGCAGCATTCCATGACAAAGACGACAAAAATAGTATTTGTATAACCATGGAAAAAGTAAATAGCATAAAATGATGATTTGTCCACAGACAAGGGAAAATCCAATTTGAAGACAGTGGCTGAAGTTCTGACATTTACAATTTTTTTAAAGGGTGTAGAAAATCATTCAAGCTGCCTGACAACTGAAAAATACGACTGGGAGTTAAAGAAGCTGCCTCAGCAAGAGACTCAAGGAGCTCACTTGTTTAGTGCAGCAAAAAAGGACGACTGACTTGTATAAATGTCTTCACAGAGAGAAAATTATAAATATTAGACAGCTTTTTAATCAGACAAAACAGGAACAATGACTACACTTGGGATCCAGACCTATTCAAATAGGGAAATGTGCTTGCAAATGCAGAGGCATAGAGCTCCTGTTACCCAGGGAAGTATCATATTCTCCACTTCTTGAGGTTTTCCCATCAAAACTGGCAACAGGTCATTTTCAATCAACTTACTGAAAGCCTGTCTCAGCTAGGTTCACATTAGTCACAAAATCCCTTCATACCACTCTTCCCTACAGACAATTACAGACCCATAAAAGTGAGCTTCCCATGAATTACAAGACTTATGTCTTGGGAGATATGGATCCAGTCCTTGATTTGTATGCCATTGAGCTAGTTACTTAAAGTAAGCTTCATTTGACCTAGTTTTAGGTATCTAAAAGCTAGATGTCTATTTACCATGTAAATGTCTGAAGCATTTTTATCCTCAGCATCTCTGCCAGGCAGTGGAGAGGAGCAGGCACTGTTGGAGAGCTGTTCCTCTGACAGTTCTCAAAAAACTCACTATACAATGAGAAATTTCATGCTTTGAAGAAATCTCTGTGCTGATTTAAGGAAGGCAGGAAGGTGGCTGCCTTAGACTTGGACAACGACACTCTTGACATATAAATAACGGAAAGTCTGCCTTAGCCTCTGCTGAAGGGGACATTAATATTTATAAGCTGCTGTGAAAATAATACCTTTGAGACTTAATATTATTAGGAAAGATATGAATAACTGTGATAAATTATATTGAGAAATCACAGTGTTTCAATTTTTGCAAAGCTCTAGGGTGAAAGAAAACTGCATCTTAAGATATAGTACAGGACAATATTCAGACTGTGAGCCAGGTCTCTGAATGCTACGAAGAAATACTTGAGGGTGTTGAATCCATGTACACTCTCCTTAATGGCAAAGAGAGCTTAAAAGACCTCTTCCCCAAACAAAGATTTTTTTCTATTTTAAAGGGTTATTTTTCACCAGTCTGGCTTTCAGAATGTCAAAATTGTGCCAGCCCAGATGATGGGGCCCATGAACTGCTGTGTGGTAGCAAAGGGCTTTTAAACCAGATTCACAACTGAAAAGAAGGGACTGTGAAGTTACAGAATAATGCAGAATAGTTAAAGAGATAAATGAAATTCCAGCTAGCCCTGAAATGGCAGAGAGTAGAGCTGGTTCAAGTAAGATAGTTGATCTTATGATATGGAAGAAAGGTTATGACATCTCTTGACCAAAAGGTAGACTCTCTCTCATCCACACAAACTTTGGAGGCACCGGTTCAAGTGACGACCCCGAATAATAACACAAACAACATAGGGCAGTGGGTTTCCTATCTGCTTGTAGGACCAAATCCTTTCATAAAAATACATCCATATTTTATTTTCTTTGGATTTGATCCCAGCAGTCAGATGGGGAGGAAGTGTTGCATTTCCTTTATAGCAAAGCTTAATCAGTACTTCGAGAGATCTATTCTGCAGCTTTCCTTATACCAGAAGAGTTTACTCCTCAAACACTAGTCATCAGAAACAGTGGTCCTGATATGAGGATCAAATGTGACTACATCTAGCAAAGCCTCATGTGACCACAACCACACAGCAAACGTCACTCCAGATCTCTATCACAATCCTTGCCTGTCCCTCCACCCAGGGTTTCTCAGCAATTCCAAAGAGCCACAATTAAACCCATATTAAAAAAGCACTACAACAACCACGAAAACAGCTCTGCAGAGAACTGCATTAGGAGGCAGAGGGGACTTAAGTAACATATTACCAGAATTGGGAACAGAATTCACTCTTTGTTCAAGAAATTTACATAATGACTCTTCTTTTTCAACTTTTTCACACTAGTTATTTAATACAGTCATTATACCTGGTTATGGCAGTTTGAACTGGGATGCTGCCAAAAAGACACTATTTAGCAGGGTCTGAGGGGCTGGATATTTGAACAGAGCGTTTTACTTTAATGAACATCCCCTGCTCTGCCTTGAAAAGAGTTTATAGGGATTTTCTCACAATGTGCTCAAGAAGCTGGGATTGACTGGGGTGGGGGGAAAACACCAAACCTTAAATAACTTTACCCAACATGAAATTTTACAAAGTAAATAGCAGAGATATTTTTTTAATTAAAATAGAGGGACTGATTCACACAGAAAACACACAAGTGCATTATGCTTATTCACTGTAATACCCTTGCAATTTTTCAGCCATCTTATCAAATCCTTCCAATCAATATTCCCAGTTGATATTTCAATGTATATTAAGTAAATTTAAGACATGAGAAAAGCAGAATATAAAGGCATACACACAATGGATATGGACATGTTTATAAGGATTGAATTCAACAAGAGTTCACATCACCGAGATGTGAACTGGGGTAGACAGGAGACAGAAGCCTACAGAGTAACAATAATACAGCAATAAGACTAATACTAGGGCTCCTATCGTGACAAGCGCTGCAGGGAGAACAGACCTGCTGGGGCTGGCTCTGAGCTGTCCAGGCACCACCAAGCAGGTCTTGGACACAAATCTGGCTCAGCCCAAGTCTTCATTGCAAGAGAAGATCTTGTGCACTCGAGTGCAAGTATAACCCTAGAGAGGAAATTTGGCCTTGCCACAGGAGTGTGATAAATCAGAGCAAACTTTTCTGAGAGAGAAGTATCTTAACTCCCAAGAGAGACCATTTATCTAAACAGTTATTTTAAGATAGTAATTACAAGGGGAAGGGGAGGGGAGTTTAGTTTTTCTTCTACCCATCTAATTATTAAGAAAAAATATCAAGAGGTGACAGGAAATGTGAATTTAAAAATTCTTAGAGCAGAACAAAATATTAAAGAGCAAAGTACTGTAAATAGTCTAGCCTTAGTTTTTTTATTTGGTTGGGAAATTGCCCTTGCTTAGGTAGTCAACTTTAATTAGAATTCACTCACATATTAAAATCATCTGCAGTTAATATGAATGAATATAAGATACCAAAGTTCAGAATTCCACATTTTCTTTCCAAGGCCATTTTACTTCTTTACTCAGAGAAAGTAATGCAACTTTCTCTTTTCAGTTCATTTAAGTAGCATCTAAGCAATATCTCACCTCCAGTAATTTCTCCATTTCCACCGATGAACCTCTGTGACTAGAAAATTTGAGCATCAAACAATCAGTCATTAGAGTGGCAGCCTCAAGCTGCAAGACTGATGAGCCTACCTTGTGTGGCCTGCAATAACAGTACTTCTCCATTTCTACCCATTCACATAACTTTTCTTTTTGCAAAATGTTTCACTTCTTACCAGAGGCTCAGTTAAAGCCTCTATTCCTTTCATTTCACTGTGATCAAATAATTCTTTTTAATTATTTTGACAACCTCCTAGGTAAAATTACAAAATCAAAAAACTTAAGCTGTGGCAAGAGCAGACAATCTAGTCTCTTCCTGAGCCAACCCAAGGCTCATACAGCTGTTACTTCCTTTTATCCCATGTGTTCATCATAAGAAAGGCCTGTTGCATTGGAATAATGTTCTTGCCACTGTTGTCTTTATGTGGAAGAACTCTGACATGCCATAGATTTTTATAGTAGGTAGGGCCTCAGGCACAAGACACATAAACAACTTACCTTCTCTGACCCTCCCAGAAAAGTGAGCATTTTAAAATCCTTAATGCCATATATTTGTCTCTGAAGAATGCAGCCTTGCCTGCAGCTTGGAAACAGAAAATCACTTTAAATAAATATCTAATATACCATAGAATAAATATATTGAATTAGTCATTACTCCTTACCGTAATATAATGGTGTTCCTGAAAGCCAGGCTCTATTAGCATTATGAAGAGGCGTTGAGATGAGGATGGGTGTCCTGGGGATTACAGCAATGGAAACCAAAGATGAGACAGTGGTACATCATGAAATGCAATCAGGATGCTGCCGCAGCCTCTGCATGTTTCCACACATTCCTGCACTATTTTTTTGTAACTTGACAAAGAATTACCTAATAAACTAGCTAAACATTTGGCTCTTTTTCTCTAGTTGTTTGTAAAGATGCACATTCTTAAACAGACTTGTGGGTTCAATGAGTCTGTAAGTGAATAGCTCCTTTGGATACTCATTTTACTGTTAAATAAAAATAAGATTGTTATACAAAGAAGTAAAACTAAATATGCAATACATATTAAATGGTGCTCTCAAGCAGTGATCAGCACCAAATCGTGCACCCCAAGATCATGTCATGAACTGGTATCAGTTGATTCAGTTTCATTATTCATTTAAATGTCTTCTATTATTCTTACTTATTCTCATGTTGTCAGTTCACTGTTTTTATTACAGCTTCTGTGCATGGGTGCAAGTGAGTGTGAGTAGGGAATATCCATAGCTAGGCTCTTAACTGGCAGATAAACTCACATAGCTCCAAAGCATCCATAAACATGCACACACACAAACACGTAGTCTGTCATAATGACATGAAGAGCTACAGAGCAGAAACTAACATGCAGTAAAGCTTAAAATCATTAATTATTGCAGAGAATACCCAGTAATATCTGCAAATCTAAACCCTATTTTGCTTTTTTATGGGCCAATTGATAAAACATATGTTATGCATGTGGTCTATGGGGAAGTACTGTAAATAGAACAGCTGTTAACTTTAAGAGTTGCAATAGAAAAAAAGGTTTTATTTCCACCACAAGTGTTCTCATTCTTGTTTTCTTTACATTGTTGGATATGCCCCTGGCCTAGTCATCTCACCCACCACCCTGGTTTCTATGTAAGACTCTGCCAGCAAGCTCAAAGGTCCCTTGGTTCAAACACACTATTTCAAAACTGTCTTGCTCAGCAGAGACTACAACACACCTGGATGAGAAGAACAGTGCACATAAGCTTGAACTAAGCTATTATTACCCTCTACAAAAGCAAAAACTTTCTACACCTGGTGGGAGAGACTATCTCTTACTCTTACAACCTTCAGTTCCACAAAGGATGACTATTTTTATTTATTTCTCACCAGAATATGAGATATACACTGACAGCTGTTATAAAATGAATTCACCCTCACTCATTGTTGAAGTACGGACATTGAACAATCCCTGAGAATTCATGGAGCATCTGGGTGCCCTTTCTTTGTGATAGATAACACTATCATCTGTTATTAGTGTAATTATCAGTAATAATTAGATGCTGCTTCACTGGTTCCACAAGACATGCCTTCACATGCACCAAGTCTAACCTGAGGTCTGTTTGAAGTCTTAATGGAATACCAGGGAAAAAACATAAGTGAAGTCATATCATATTGAATGCATACTTGCTCCCTATTTTATTAGGATCTAGAGGTGTATTAATAATACATTACATCTTCTTTGCATAACAATAGAAGTATTTACTTCTGTGGCAGATGTCTATATTTGATAATAACAGGATTTTAAAATACCATATAAAATTACAACCCCAGATGCTGCATATTCAGTTATCACAGCAGTCAGATGAGGTAAGGTAGATATAATTTGTTACAGAGCTCACAGAATCAGAGAATGGTTGAGGTTTCAAAGGACCTCTGGAGATCATCTGGTCCTACGCCCCTGCTCAAGGACCTAGAGCAGATTGCCCAGGACCATGTCCAGATGGCTTTTGAATATCTCCAGGGATGGAAACTCCACAACATCTCTGGGCAACCTTTTCCAGTGCTCAATCACTCTCCCAATAAAAGTGTTTCCTGATGTTCAGACAGCACCACTCTTGTTTCAGTTTGTGCTCGTTGACTCTTGTCTTGTCACTGGGAACCACTGAAAAGAGGCTGGCTCTGCATTCTTTGCATCCTCCCTTCAGATATTTGTACACATTGATGAGATCCAACCTGAGCCTTGTCTTCTCCGGGGTAAACTGAGTCACAGCTCTCTCAGACTTTCCTCATAAAAAAGGTGCTTCAATCCCTTCACCATATTCCTGGCCATTTCTTGGACTGTCTCTCCAGTATGTCCATATCCATCTTGTACCGGGAAGCCTGAACTAGACACAGTGCTCCAGGTGTGGCCACACCAGGGCTGAGTAGAGGGGAAGGATCAACTTGCTTCCAACATTTCTCCTAATGAAGATCTGGTTACCTTTAGCCTTCTTTGTAGCAAGGGCACACTTTGGTGGCTCATGTTCAGCTTGATGTCCACCGGGACCTCCAGGTCCTTTTCTGCAAAGCTGCTTTCCAGCTGGGTGGCCCCCAGTGTACATTGGTGCATGGGGCTGTTCTTCCCCGGGTGCAGGATTTTGCACTTGTTGAACTTCATGAGGTTCCTGTCAGCCAATTTCTCCAGACTGATGAGATCCCTCTGGATTGCAGCACAGCCCGCTGGTGTACCAGCCACTCATCACAGTTTTGTGTCATCTGCAACTGCACTGTTTTATCCTTCATAAGATTTCATTGAAATTATAAAATACCTCCTTAAAATATACAGACCTTGTTTTGAAAGTATACCTCTACAAGCACTTGTTCACCAGCTGTGATCCACAGAACAACAGTAAATACATCACAGTTGCTTAGCAGATACCTTACAGCACCTATTAATATTTTCAATGAAAACTTCATGACTGGTGCTCTGTGAGAAAAGTACCGAGTTACTGTTACACTGGTCCAAAAAGTTGGGGAATTTCTCCTGTGGAAGTGCTGTCTTCCTCCTGGACAAGCAAAGAAGTAAGGAAAAAGGGGAACAAAGTTCTGCCTGTATTACACACCTAAAAACAGTGCAGAAAACCTCTGTCCAGGCATTCAGGATGGGATATCAGTGCCACTTTGGTGGTATTTGTAGCAGAACAAGTTTCTCTCTCTGTCTTTCATTCAGGCATTACTTATTAAGAGTTATTAGTTACTAGGATGTATTTCCAAAGGGATGCTGCTGGCCACTAATACCGTGATGGTCACTACTAGCATTGTATTATTCTCATGGTAGCATTGAAATGCTAGCCATTGAAATGTTCCTTGCAGGAACATCAAGAACAAATTTACTTTGCCATGTTTGAAAAGGCTGACATTTCCACAGACCAACACTGCTCATTTGCAAAATCGAGACTGATTTCAAAAGGTCTATGCATGTCTCAAAGTTCCCACAGGGCAGCAGACTAGGCTGACGCTGCTTTATGGTAGGACACTCTCCAGCTGCTGGAAAGCATTGAAGGGAGACTGAAACATTACCAGAGACACAGCCAACTTTTAGGCTTCTCCCTTTCTGCCAAAGAACTAGAGTAGAAACCTTTGTGGATCCACTAATACACAAGGAAAAGCAGATCTTTTCATCCAGATTTTGTAACTTTCCAAAATAAAATTATCTATTTCATGCTATCAAATTATTGCAACCTACCAAAACTCTTTTCACCCTGTTTATAACGCAGATAACAGAGGAAGGGACCAGATGATACAAAACACTTTTGGAAGTGACACCTTATATTTTTATGGATCTGTAAATATATGAGGGATGTTGTCACTGTGATACATACAAATGATCAGAAAAACAGAGTTCTAGACAAGGCTGATATCTTTTATTATATCATTTGATCCTTTTGCGAAGAGCGGATACCCAATTCCTTCATCAGATCTAGAGAAGGAAGCCGTGAGGCTCATGCTAAATCGAGGCTAGGAGCAAGGACTCTGGGCGCTCGGTTCCCCCAAGATTAATGTCAGCGCCGTGCGCTGCTGGAGCCACCCAGCAGTACGAACCTGCCTGTATTCAGCCATGGGCACATGACTGCAGTTCTCTCATGTCAGTCAGACACTATGGAGCTGTATTGTTCTATGCTGGCTCTGTGCCAGGGGAGCAGGCAGGGGCAAGATGCACTGAGCTGACTCAACAAAGATTCCTGAACAAAGATCCACCCGAAGCTCAGCCTGTTGCAGCCTATAGCTATGGCATTGTGGAATGGACTTCAGGAACCCTCAGCCCAGCTGGAAGCTACTGGCATATCAATAACACCATTAACTTAATCCGTTACTGGGTTTTGAGATAGGTTGTCAGTAACTGCAGAGCAGAAAGCAGTGCCAAAAGGAGAGAGGAGGGGTCATCAGACTTATGGAAGAGCAGGAGGACCAAGCATCTGAAAGCTACCAGAAATAGAGGGATCTGTCAAAAGTGGTTATAAGTAAAATAAGCATTTCTATTTGTAACTCACAATCATAGCATTGATACTATGATTCCTGTCCTCCTTTCATCCCTCTCTGGCATGTATACCTGATGCTAAAAATATGATTGTCCAACTGAAACTGGAGAGCTCAAGTTGCAGTCCCCCGCAACCAGCAATCCTCTTAATGGAGTGATTCAGCACTCCCATACAATCTCTTCCAGCTGCACCATTTTCCCCAAGGTGGTGTCAGGATTAAGCTTCTGTCCCCTTGTTGCCACCACTGGACCACTATAACATCTGACTGATGCCCTAAATTTTCAAAGATGGATGCACAGTATGTGGTCAATATGTCAAAGCCTTTCAGGGTCCTGTCCACCCTTACACCACTTCATTTTGCCACAGTGAGACAGATCCTTTGCTTGTGTCAACAATACTGATTTCAAGAGAAAGATGCGAACATATACTGGTAGAGAGTACTGGGACTGGCCTTTCTTTCTCATTCCCCCTCCTGTACAGCACTGCTGAGATGTTTATTATTTTGGTGTCTATCTGATGACTTGTTCAGTGTAAATCTGGACTGAGGTGAATTTTACAGCTCAACAAATACAAAATATTTTTTAAAGTCACATTTGGTCAGATACAAAGTCTGGAAAACATCATTGCAAAAGTTATTATAACTGAAATAAAATGAAACCATAATTCTGTCAGATTCAGAATTACTCAAAGAAATGGAAAGTACTGCTTCCAAAGCCTGAATCTGCTGCCCTTTTATGAGTTTCTCTCTGATGAAGACTATAAATCCTTGATCGGGTGATCTTTCCTGAACTGTAAAATATATTGAGTCAAGTTCGGTTTGGTTAGGCAAGAGCAACACTTACTGAAATCAGAGACACTTAGAGCAAAAGGGGGTCCTACAAATCAGCTGACCTTTTATTAACAGCTTGTCATACAAGGACTGATAAAATCTGCAATACAAATGGTTATTTGGAAGATCAAGTCTGTACTCAGTGGACCTGGATCCTTCAAAAGCATGAAATGACTTGGAAAATTGAGGAAACGCATTTTTCCCCAGTACTTAGGTAGTCATTTGTCTACCTCATTATGGAGCTAAATAGCTTTGAAAATGTAGTATTTAGTCATATTCTCTAAGGAGACAGATTTCTAGAGGTGTACAGATGTCCAGGAGGTTTACAAAGTGCCTAGCTGTTTAGTTCACAATAAAACCAATAAGAGTTAAGGGCCTCATATAAAACCATATCGATCTGCCTAATTGAAAAACACAGCCCCTAAGATCACGTGCCTTGTTAAAATCAGGGAGGTCGGAACTGTTGCAAGCTCTCAAAGCTATGCTTTGTCTTTTCATGACATAGTCCCCAGGCAGCTAGCAGCACCACCTGATCAATGGGAGCAAAGGTGGGAGAGGTGTGAAGCCGGAACCAGCCCCCGGGCACAGCTGGGCTGTCAGAACAGAGGTCTTGAAGGAGCAGGGAACAGACGGTCTGGAGAAAAGCTGACATTGAAACAGGCCAGGCCAGACCTTCACAAGGACACTTCAATCACATCTGCACCGTTCAAAGCAAGCTGTGGGTTTGCTTAGAGAATTTGAGAAGGTGTTTTTTCTTTAAATAGCAACTTAGAATGAGAGTTGTCACTTCCAATTTAATCACCCTTCTTTAATACAGCCTGGTGCTTTGCAAGTGGATAATTAACCTTGATATTCATTCAGACTTCAAAACATACAATTCCCATTGCTGTCAATTAGCTGACAATGTTGAGTGTGTGTTGATGGAAGATTTTTGTGTGACCCTGGCAAAATGACATTTGGGAAATTTCAGCAGATAATTCAATCGTTCTGCTGGAGAAAGTCCTTCAAAAATTACTCTAACAATTTTAGAATGGGAAGTCAGATTGTGAATTTGTCACTGGATTGAGTTCAGTAAAAAAAATAGATGTACATTAAAGTTTACCCTACTTCCTGTTCTTATTGCAACATTGCTTTCTAAAAGGTCTCTCCAGATAATTGACAAACCTTCTTGTTATCATGGTCTTGTACATCTCTGAGTGCAAGGAAGATGTCTTGATCTCAGCTAGAGCATTCAGAAGCTACCATACTTTTTAATACTAATGTAAGGCTGGAGGCAGGATTATAAATGATTGTTACAAAATAAACTTTGATATATGAGGTGGTGCAATAAACACTGCAATATCAAAATGGGACACAGTATGGGAAGGGCCAGTAGCACTTTACTTTTCCCGTTGACTTCTTTGCATTTATAATAAAGAGTTACAGCCTGCTGGTAACAAGATTAAATTAGTGGGTAGTAAGAAGTTTGAATCAGACTATTTTCCTGTTATCCCACAATGGGTCACATTCTGCTAATGAGTGTTAACCCTGCAATCAGGCAAACATTCATCTTGAGAAATGAACAACCTCATTCAGGGTTTTTAAAGCAGCCAGCACAGTCAACAGCTAAAGAGAAATTGGCTCAGACACAGCTACTTTCCTTTTTAAATATTGTTCTTCCTCCCCAATGAGAATGGGAGTTAATGGCATGCATGAAACATTCTTGTAGCAAAAGCCAAGAGCGGCCCAATTCCCTTCCAGGTTAGAAACCCTGCCTTGTGACAAAGAAGAAATAGCTGATGCTCCATCAAATGCTTTTGCACAGGCTCACTAGAACCTTTTGTGAAGGTTCTTAATGTGAGCTCAATTTGACCTCCATATTTTCAAAGTACTTTGCTTCACCTGCTGAGTGAAAATAGCAAAAAATAATAAATAAAAAGAAATATTGGTCTGTTGTGCTTTTCCCTGGATTTGAGAATGACATCAACCTTTGGGCCTTTTTCTGAAATATTCTGATAGTAGAAAAAATATTGACTACTCCTTTTTCTATACAGGGTCAACATTACGAAGAGGAAAAACGGGCTTTGAGCCATGAAATAATTGCACTCAATAATCACTTAATAGAGGCCAAGGTGACAATAGATAAGTTGTCAGAAGACAATGTAAGTATTTAATTATGGATACATCTTGAGATTATATTCAAAAAAAGGTTAGACCGTGCACTGATAGAATAATTTCTTATTGTTTACGTAAAATGTAACTTGTCACCTTGACAGTTAAAATTCATGTTTGATTGCCCCATTGTTTTGTAAATTCAAGTCTCCTTATGTTGTGGGGCTGGGGTGAGATATTTCATTGATGTTTTTTCCTTATGTCAAACCAAAAACTGATGAAAAAAAATATTCTACAAAATTACAATATTCCCACATTGATTTTTCCATCACTTTCAGTCTAGTACAGCAAACTGGTGGAAGCCCATGCTCAGAGATAATGAGTGCACACATATGTGGAGTGAGGATTCATCATAAGGATTTTAGGCACAGTGCAGAGCCATGTATTTTCTGCAGTTCCTCTGATCTTTCAGTCTTTGCTCACTGAAATGGGATGACCAGCACAAGTGAGCTCTACTAGCAGAAGGTAGGATTGACCCAACCCGGTTGCTCAGGTTATTGCAGGGAGAGGGAGCCAAGTGTTCCCCAGCAGTGGTTCATGTGTAACAATTTACCTATCTCCATGTGGAATGAAAGAGGGAATATCTCTGGCGATTGTCACCCTGCATCTCATTAAACACTGCTGGAAACTGTCATGTGTACTGCAGCTGGAAACCAAGCACATGAAATCCTTCCAGGGACAAATCTAAAAAGACAGAAAAGAAAGGAAGATTGCAGGCATTTAGTTCATTATTGTGCCATTCCTTAGACACAATAAAAAATTCATCTACAGAAGACATGTTTCTGTTAGCACTTATTTTTCAGCATCTTACATTCAATCTTCCCATATTTCATACGAACTCTAAATCATAGCAGGGATTATTTGGTCCCATTAATGTGCCTGTTGATGTTAATTGTGCCTATGATTAATAGCTTTCCAACGGAAACAAAGAGTTCAAAATCTGAATCTTTACTTTTATAGAAATTGTGTTGAAACAACAGTTACTTCATAACTCTAAAAGCTGTAACTAATAGAATGTGGTAAATGTAATGGAATACATTTAGGTGTTAGAAGCACAGGTATACATCCAGATTAATACACCTGAAATAAGTGGAATTACTTCAGATTTAAAATAGCGGGGGAAAAAATTGTAAAACTCTCCCAATGAACATGCATGCATTCACACTACTTCGTGGAGTCAGGTTTGAGCCCACATTTGAAGAAGTGTTTTCAATATTGATAATTTTTACAAGGCATCTTAGACTGGACTGGAGTTCAGACCACTCTTACTCCAAGAATTATTCTGAACTACTTTGAACATTAGCGTATGGGCCAGAATCCTCAAATGAAGTACCACTTCTTCATACTTGAGGATGATTCACAAACAAAATTCTGCCCTTTGTTATGTAGCATCACTAATGAAAGTAAAAGTTAAATTCCAAATTTTAAATAACTATGAAACAAACCATTAATATTATACCTAATAAGTAGATACAGTGTTAAACTGAAGAATCCTGCATAGGGAGAACATGTTTTTGTCTTGCTAATATTTCTTCCTTCAATTAAATTTCCCCTTATTCTTCTGACAGATATGTAGAATGATGCTTTTGATGCAAAAACATGCTTTAGACTATTTGAAGCACTTTTGCCATTAATTGCTGATTATTGTGGCTAGTTTCCATTCAGATAAACATTAAAGGACAGCAACTCACACCAGTCACATGGCACGTCCCAGCATGTTGAGAACAAAGTACACGTGGCACATTTAACTCACATGTAATTTTTCTGTAGTAATTTTTAAAGCTGCTAAAAATAAAGCGTCAGAAATGCTTTTTGTACTCTCCATGACAACCACTTCACAGAAACAGAGGCACATAGCTTTTGAAGAAAAGATTAGATTTTGGAACAAATTCATTTTTGTGTACCTAGTAATGCCATATGGGACTTGGAGTACTTGTCTGTGATATATATTGTACAGCAATATATTATGTGTTCGATGTGCATGTAACATGTCAGAATCACATGCACATGCAACAGATTTTGCTTCTAAGTTGAATTCTTGGATTCCTACTGTTTGCATCTGTTTTCAGGAATAAAAATAGTGTGTACTAATGTAAAATTTAAGACCTACATAAATTAATGTATATCCTCAGTACACTTAAGGCAGAAGAGGCATGTAGAGATGAGGCTCACAGACACAAACCAAGAGTACTGAAAAGCCCTTGAATATGAAGATATAATGAACTAACCTTTTCTCTATAAACATTTTCTAATTTTTACCAATTAACACAGCCTAGTGTCCATAATACCTTTATGCTTTGTCTATCTCATCTATGCCCACCTATGAGGTCAACTTCTGAAACCAACTTTGTTTTTAAAGGCATCTAGATCAGGAAAAGCAACATACAACTCTTACTTCCAGGGTCACAAAGATACTTGTTGAAGGATACAGTTAGAGTCTCACGTGTGCTAAATTAAATTTAGATGAAGGGCAAATCTATGTACTGAATTTTCCCATTAAATAGGCTGTGGGAGCCATTCAATAAGAAAGAAGTATAAGCAGCTTGTTTAAATTCTCTTTTTCCCTGTGTGGAATTCTCATGGTAATTTCTTGCCCAGAAAAAATATCCTGTTCTGCAGCATCAAATATTTGCAGTGAGATTTAATATATTTGTATAGCTGCATTCTGCAAGATATGAAAGGATCCAGGAACCAGCAAGAAAGTTTCATAAGGAGACAAAACCCTTCTTTTTAAAAAACAATACAGTGTATGTTTCTGCAATGAATTTTCCCACAGTCTCATAAGATTATTTAAGCACTTTCTAAAGTAGTATTTCAGTGCTGATCTGGATAATACTCAGTAAAAATTGTCTGGTTTTGAATTTTCTTTTTGCTTAAAAGATGATATTTATTTTAGCCTTCATAGCGCCATGCATATTAACAATATTAAGTCCAGTTTCTAATGGTAAGTATCCATCTTTTGAAATGCAGATTACTGTTCTGTAGTAACAGTTCTCAAAATTTTCTTTTTAGTAATTTTATCAGCCCTCACAGAGCAAAGGGGCAAACATTTCAGGACTGTGCAAGAAACATGGAATCTTAATGTATTTAAAAGTTAAAGTATGCTCCAAATTTCCCCAAAGTCAATTTTAAAAGTTTGCCCAGTCATGGGAGAAAGGACACAAGCTATTTGCAAACTTTAAAAAACAGGCTATTTTTTGTTTTTCTAGGAGCTCTATAGGAAGGACTGCAATTTAGCTGCTCAGTTGCTCCAGTGCAGCAAGAATTACGACAGGGCACATAAACTTTCCGAGGTAATGTGACCTAACTTGGTGAACATTCAAAGAAATAAATATTTTATGGAAAACAGGTTATTTTACATGTATCAATTGCAGAACTTGTTTGCCCTTAAGGCTTTGATTCCCACCTCTGCCCTTTAAGCAACAGGAGGGCTTGTGCACTTGCTGGTATTCTGTGCAGCTGAGGGAGGTGCTGACAAAATCACAGCCAGTGATGGAACTTGGAGGTACTCTCTTGCCCAAAACCACTGCTATCCAATAGAATGGGCCTGCACTGATCACAAGAAAAATGATGATAGCAAAACCAAGGTGCTGAGAATTCTAGACTGCAAAATTATGGGCGGGGATGGGGGGTGAGAGCACGGAAATGAGAGGCTGAGGGCATCAGAGATTCTGATAGAATCAATTTTCCTCCTGAGATTATTTTCCATTCCAGATAATTTCTAAACCTGAATTTTAAAACAGACTAACAGAACAAATATCTTTTTCTAAAGCAGCCAGAGCACTGAATGATTGATTCTAAGGTGTAAACTTTAATTAATAATTCTCACTTCCAAGGAAACTAGGCTTGAGAAACAGACTCCTTAAAGGGGAGGCAAATATTATCTCAGTGAGCAAGACTGCTTTTAGGGATGCAGGCCCTACACAAAGCAATAGCACCTTCCTCATGTGTATTGCTTCAGTGAAGGTGACAGAGAAAAGCCTTCCCTTCATGAGACCCACCAGGTTAGTGTCCCCCCCCACATAGTATCTTTTGTGCAATTACATGACAGAATAATGTAAAACTGAATGTGGAATGTATAAACCATTTCTAAGCCAGTAGATTGCTTCAGAGCACTAAATGACCCTGGTAAATAAGGACAGAGCAAGACTCTTCTGTCAAATGGGCAATGATTTTCTGGAATTGAGACAGAACTTCCAAATTAACCATTATCCTGGTCCTGTTATTTTTTCCTAGTAACTGACTTCCCTTTGCAATTCATACCCAGGAGTTATGACGTTTCTCACACTTGAAAGCACCCTCCCTGTTAATAAGAATTAGGACCTTAAAAGTACTTTATGGTTTACTTGCAGAAAACTATCACAAGTGTGGGATCTCCCTACAATTTCCCAGATTGTCATACACTCAAATAAATAGGCAAAGTCTCTACTTATAAAACCAAGTAATTATTAATTTAGCAAGAGTGAATGTGCTTTCACAGCCAACAAGTTCCTTACAAATGCAAATATTGCCTGACAAAGTATTGTATATCATCCAGAAGCCTAAACTATAGTACAATATAGTAATGTGACAGTAATATCATTTTAGTAATCCCAGTTTCCAGTGTAATGCCCAGAAAATAATGTTCTTTTTCTTAACACATTTCATAATCTAGATAATGTATATAAAATAGATCAAACAGTGGTGTTACAGGATACTAAAATAATAGCTGCCTCCTACAGCAGTTTCATGTTAAATGAATTCTATTTCTTTTCCTCATTTCTGTAGCAATTTACAGCAGCAGTATTTTACAACCTGTTTATTCAATCTTTGTTGCATCTGTACTTACTATGATTAATATTGCTGTCTGCCAGCAGATTGGCAATATCATACTCTTTATTTCCAATGGAATACATATGAGCTAATTAACAACATAATGATTAATCCAAAATATCCTGGAAGGTCTGTTGGTTGAAAAACACTCATCCTACTCCACATTAACAAGAATGCCATTTCACAACATGCCATATTTTGAATAGAGTTTTGGGGATTAAACCAACTTTTAAAACTTCCCAGTGAAGCTAAAAGAGGTGCTCCATATCTTATATGATGTGAGATCATTACAAGGAGTAGGAGCCTTACATTTCTCTTCCCTAAAATAGAGTCAGGGACACAGCAATATTTGTAGGGTTCTCCTCTAGAGAAACAAAGTTAAGGAGCATTATAAACTATAAGGATAACCACAGATTATTTGGTAAAGAGAAACTTGATTTCTGGTTATAAAAAGGAAGTACTGAGTAAGTCAGAGTTCAGCCAAGTATTCAAGGACTAAATTCCTAAGTAGCATAAATCAACATGGATATCAAAGGAGCTATCACAGTCACAAACTCAAAACTTAGTCTGAACACGAGTTCTTTTGATTTCCATCAAGAAATGCTGAGAAATGGGTGATACACCCATCATGCAGCACTTTCTCATATCCCTGTTTGACCACTGATAGAGATCTGAAATGAGCAAGGCAGATAAAACTGAACAGGCAAGCATGCTTGGTGATACCTGCCTAGGTATTACCTACCAGATTTTTGAGCCACACCAAGGAATGTGGTCTCTCAATCCCTTCTGGTCCACATGACAGAATGACAGGTGGAACCACCGTCCACAGAGCTGATCTGACTTTCTCCAAACAATGTATGATTTTTGGTGCATAACAGACTTATTAATTCTGACCAGTCTGTCACAAGAATCATAATGTAAATTCAGGTCTTAGCTCTTATTTCTGCCAGTGTAGTAAGAAACTAGAAAAGCAGTCAGCTAGTGCTGCTGGAAGAGGGGAATATGTTGAGGCTTATGTGGATGGTTGATCTGACAAGCAGTGTCCAAGTGCTGGGGCAAGGACGCCAGTCTGATTTTCTTCTTCCCAGCACAGGAACACTCCTGTCATAGCAGCCAGTATCACTGCTTTAAGTGTCAATGAAACCAACTTTTCTGCCTCTTCAAACAGCATTGTTTATCAAATGCGACACTGAAGGGCAGGAGCCAATTTGGCACTGGGTTGGAGGCAAGATGAGCTTAAAGGAAGGGAAAAGCAGAATGGAATAGATCTGATCTCTTCCTCCTTTTTCCTCACCCCAGCAGAGGCCTCCACAGCCCCACAGTCCAGCTGCAAATCACAGACATGCACACAGTCTGGAAAGTGTTGCAGCAGGCTGGAATTCCCTCCCTGCCTTTTTAAGACCATTGTTTACTACATTCTTTACATCGTTCCTATCCAACCTGAATTAATTTAGAAGGAAACATTTCAGTTTCAGTGTTTTCCATGAGGGGAAGCAGATGAAGATTTCCAAATGTTCATAAATGAAAGTCATTTGATTATGTTTGTTTTCAGAAATGCACAAAGATTGTGGCCATCACATTAGTCAAAGAACCATATATAGTGGGCCATGTAATGTCATAAACAGCATCCATCTATCAATGCTGTATAAGCCTGAGGAGACACCAGTATTGACATGCACCCTTTTCTCCTTCCCCTTTGTCATCTCTTTATGTTACAGTTGCCATCTGACTTTCAGGAAAGAGTTAGCATCCACCTGGAAAAACATGGGTGCAGCCTTTCTGTCCCCTTGTGCCACACATCTTACGCTGATACCATACCCACTTGTGTCATTGCCAAAGTACTGGAAAAACCAGATCCAAACAGCTTGTCCTCACACTTGTCAAGCCCATCTACAAGGGATCTCAATTTTCAGGACTCTGCTGGAAAACTCGGACAAAGGCCCCAGTATAAATCAGACATCTACTGCAGCGACACTGCCCTTTACTGCCCCGAGGAGAGGAGGAGGGAGAGGCGGCAGAGTGTGGACACGCAAGTGAAAGACGTGGGGTTCCTGCGGTCCCAGAACTCCACGGACAGCACTGTTGAAGAAGATGGTTTCCATTCCAGCTTCTCTCACGAAGCCTTCCCAGAATACATTACCTCTCTGCCAACCTCCAGCTCCTATTCCAGCTTCAGCGTCACATCTGAGGAGAAGGAGAATACCCAAGCCAACACTCTGACAGCCTCTCAGCAAGCAATCTACATGAGCAACCGAGATGAACTGTTTGAAAGAAAGTCACCTGCAGGTTACGAGCATCAGGGAAGTCCTAGGTTTACCAAGTCCAAACCTGCGCAGCACATGGAGCTTGCCGATGTCAATGAGAACTCACCCACTTTTACTAGGACTCTGCCCCCATATGGAAATGAACCTTTTCATTTCTCAGCCATAACACCACAGCAGGCTTTAGCAAATCAGAAAATGAGGAATGAGTGCAGGAGCACCCACCTTTCAGAAGAAGACTTGCCTGGGCGATGGAGGCAACTGAGCGTGGAGGATATCGGTGCGTACTCTTACAGGAACACTGACAGGCTGTCACCCTGTAGTTTTTCAGAGCAGTACTACAGCAGCCCTATTAAGAAGGGAGACAGTCGAACAACCCCCATCTATGCTAGTTACAAAGCAGATAGCTGTTCAGAGGGAGACGATATCTGCCAAAGCAGACTTGTGGATTCTTGCTTCCTGAGAACAGACAGTGGCCTGAATATTGACATCAGCACTAGCTGTAAACAGGACAAATTGCCCACTTACAAAACAAAAGAACCAAGAGACCAAAAAAATGAAAGGATCACCGTCCAGTTATGCAGTAACAAAAACATCGAAAATAGCCCAGTATTGAAAAGAGAATACGTGGACGTGAGCCCCAACAGCTCAGCAGAGTCCCTCAATCAGAGTTCAGTGGAGGCTTCAGAAATCCACCAGTCTTCCATGGAGCAAGGAAGCCATTCGGGTATTCACAGCAAACAGCAGCAGTTTCAACGGACTGGGAGCACTGGTTTGAGTCGGAAGGACAGCCTTACAAAAGCACAATTATATGGAACCCTTCTGAACTAGGCATCTTTCAAAACGGCAATAAGACAACAAACAAAAGGAAGCAAACAGCATTTGATACTTCTAGTGAACAATAAGGTTCTAAGAAACAGGATTATTATAAAATATATATTCATAATGGTACTATATGTTTAAAACAAAATCTCTTCAAAAACGTTATACAGCACTTTTCACTTAACATCCTTTCCACGTGGGAGACCGACCCCTCCCCTCTTTTATAAACCTGAAATATTTTTATAAACAAAATGGTATTTATTAGACTATCTTAAGCTATTTGAGCAGAATTCTTTTCCCTTCAAGCAGGTTTCTTATTTATTTTTGTGCATGAGGCCATCTGTGCCTAAACTCTTGGAGGAAAAGGGTAAAATCACGATGGCGGTGATAAAAAATAAATCCACCTGATAAAACACCATAAAATGTCATGTGAAAACAAAACAAACAAGAATGGTGAATTTGAAGAAGTATATTTTTTAACAAGAATGGAATTGTATCTTAAGTTATTTCATACAAATGTATTTATGAGTGACTAATGTATGCACAAAGTGATACTAATATTTTGTTCTTTTAATCCACTGTGTTTCTGCTTTCCTATTTTTCCTTGTATACTACCTCAAAAGTAATTGAGGGTTTCTTTGTCACATTTTCTGTAGGCTTGCATTTATATTGTCTAAAATGCATGCAGTGTCATAATTAATACTGTATTTTGCATTACTTAATAAAAGATACCAGTGGAAATATTTTGTTTTTTTTTTTTTTTCCTTCATTAAACCATACCCTGGACAATAGAACATGGGATTGCTCTGGGTGGCATCGATCCAGCAAAAATTAACAAGTAAAGCTCCTGTTTTAAATTGCTTTCTAAAGGAGCTCCTCTTTCTCTGTAAACTCCAGAGCACTGGTTCTCTGTTTGCAGTCCCTGGGTGTGGAAAGACAGCTTCTCATCAGCCTGTGAAAAGTAAAAAAGGAAAACAAACTGTTTATCAACAGGCTTGAAATCACTATGCAGGGCCCTGCACAGTGAAAAGAAAACTGAAAACTAGCTAAAAACTTGTGACTTAAGTTCCTCCTCCGTTACACACATACTTGACATGATCTTCTAGGTCTTTAGGACTGTTACCTCCTACAGTTGCCCTTTTTTCATATGTATATCTAACAAATGGATTTTTCTAAAGGTTAAGGAAAGTCTGGCCTTCTGTAGTCTATGGGAAATTCACCCTTGGCTCTGAGAAGCTGAAGTTTTACATGTACTTTTTGCATTTCCCCCAGTAAGTTTTCTGTTTCTCACCATTCCACCATTAGGCAGTGTACAACTTGGACATCAGCAGAAGGGAAAGATCAAAAGGAGAAGATGAGAAAAACAAAAAAGAGAAAAAAGGAAATCCTGTGGATTTCCTTCCTGGCTTCAGTATTGCTGCTTGGTAAGAGGCAGAACACAGCAGTAAATATTTAATAATTCTTTTAAGTCATGTTCACGGAACACAAACCCTATACTTGAAATAGTGAATCTTACCAGCTCATGTATGGGGAAAGACCTTAGTGCAATATATGGTAGTAATCAGTGAGATCACTGTGGAAGTCTAAACTACTTCCTTATAAAGCTAAAATAATGACCCACCATTCAATACTTATTAAGAAAATATATACTTTCTGCTGATTCTCTGAAAGCAGTCACCTAGCAAGTAACTATGAACCAAAACTATAGAACTGCTCGTTTTCTACACATCTTAAAACATGAGGCCACAGATTCAATGCATTTGGCATCAACAATTCCCACTGCTCTCCTTATTCTTCATGGATAATACAAAAATTTGACCATTATTAATGTGTGCAAGTACTTGCTGTGCTGTTTGGAATATTTGGCATCAAGTCTCTACAGTTCCTCCAAGATCTGTAGCAGCACTGTGGAGAATAATGGTAGCTAATAATATCACATAGGTAAGGCACAACATAACTCTAAAGTGAGGCTTATTTCAGTACAAAAGCTATAACACACCTTGTGCTTTTATGTTCCCATACTTGCTCACAGTGAGTGGGAGTGACAGGTCATACCACAAATAATTCTACAATGTCCATAAAAAATGCATAGAATAAAGTTTCCACTGGTCAACTGCTTCCTATGGCAGAATCTGACTTGAATATCCAAAAAAGCTGTTATTTCCCCTTCAAAACACTAAGATAGAAAATAGATGCAAAAATACCTCACTGTTGACTTATTCAGGTATGTAAAATTTAGAAAATATCTAAGGTAAGACATTCATTTCCCTGGTCAATGAATAC
The DNA here is from genome assembly GCF_018691265.1 of Tyto alba. Classification (NCBI taxonomy): domain Eukaryota; kingdom Metazoa; phylum Chordata; class Aves; order Strigiformes; family Tytonidae; genus Tyto; species Tyto alba. The sequence continues at coordinate 14,099,875 of NW_024881303.1, forward strand.
AAGGATTTGTATGCAAGAGATGAAAATTAACTGTTATCTCACCTAAAAAAATGTAAGCTATGAAACAATAAATTGTGATATTTATGAACTGGAGCACAGTATCAGACTAATCCTTTTATAATATCATTCATTATTTGACAGTAAACTTCTATTTTGGCAATTACACAAAATTAAGTTTCTTCTAGATATTATATATCTGATTAGTTAATATCCTGTTCTATTATATTCTTTTGTGCTACTGCAGTTTCAAAGTCTGCTTCTATGCTTCACTTGACTTTTTTCCAGTTTACATTCACTAATATGCAGACTGAAACCCGTCTTTTCAGCCAATTTGTACTGGGTTCTCCTTGTAAAATAGACTATAATCTTGTAACATTTTTCTGTAACAAATTCTGTTACAGAACAGTATGTAACCCTGTAACAAATTTCAACTGAATCGATCAAAATGGCTATAAAAGCTCTTCAGCTTTAATGTGTTAGATTTAATTTTGCTTTAATAAGAAAAACTGGCAGTAAGTTTGCAAATTTTCTATGAACATGAGAAAAAAGTTTAAAAGTTTAAATAATTAATTTAAATTTTCTCAGATTTATGGGTTTAACTATGGTTTGGTTTAATTTTTGCAAACAAAAAGAACTTTGAAAAATTATTATAAAGGATTTCCTCCCCCTTTTTTTTTTCTTTTGTTTTGTTTTCGGAAATTCAATTCAGATTTTTTGAAACAACCACAGAGAGAGAGAGATACAAGACATCAGGCTAGAAAGATACTAGGTGTTTTCACAATAGATTAAAATTTTCTTTGTGGTGGTTGTGGTGGTGTCTTAATTTTTTGCTTACCTTCAGTTTTCACAGTGGGAGAAAATCATCCAAAAAATCCTTTCATGGAGAAGATTTTTGGAGTATGCCATTAGAGATATTTAAAACCTACTACCCAATTTTCTTCACTTTGGCTCTCTGGACCCACTGTGGTGCACTTTGACTTTAGGAGGGCTCTGTTTTGCCACCAGGCAACTTGTTTGGCCCAAGTACAGCTTTAATAGCCACTGAGGTTTTAGGAGATTGAACCTGGTTAAAAATAGACAAAGTAGTAAAAGGTGAGAAAGCAAATCGGTATCTTGTTCAGAAGGAGAAGATACGCTTTGACCCAGGTGAAAGGGGTTGTAGACCTGTCTGCCACAGCTTTCCTCAGAGCATTTATCTTCTGCAGGACATTTCTGATGGAGAGCATCATCTAAAAATGTCATCTTCAGAACAGCTTACTTCCATTTTTCATTCAGGCAGGTGTGGTTTGGTAAACTTTACTCTTATGCTCATTTAATGACAAGTGACCCCAGAAATGCAAATCAACAGATCTTCAGCCAAAGAAAAGTGCTGCACACCCCTCCATTCCAGTGGCTGAGAATTTGTCTAAAAATATCTTTTCTCAAAGACATAAATGCCCAATTTTCTCTTAAGCAATATAAAAGTGCCAAGGTGTCTCCATGTTGCCACAAAACCTCACTTTTCCAAATGATGTTTGGAGCAGTCAAATTCTGTGTGCAGGGTTTGTAGGTACACATAGCAGGATTTTTGCTTTGAATAATTATTTAATTGGCCATGAGTAAGAACAGAAAGGGTGAGGAAAAGAAGTGACAAGTCCTCAACAGTGCAGTGAAGCAGGAGATGAGAAATGTCATTTTAATGAATGAAAACTGAAAGCAAAATGTACATGACACAGAACATTGATCAGGGAAAAACAAAGGGAGCTGAAAGATCAGAGTGAGACATTTCAAATCATGTATTAAAACAGATAAGAATACAAAAAAGATATCAAGAAAATAGGATAAAATTCACTAGGAAAAACAGTGCATAACTATTATGAAATCATGAAAAGCAAATGTATTTTTTTAAATGTGAAAATAGTTTTCTCACTCCAAATTAAAGCTTAAAAAAGGTGCAAAATCTTAGTAATTTTGAATAACATACAACTTTCTTTTAAACTTTTAAAAAGTATAGAAATACCTAACATTTCTGTTTAAATCATGGTGAGCCATGAAGTGGGTAGTTTTCAAACAGTTTCTAACTACTCCCAAACTAGAGCATTTATCAAATTAATCCTTTCCCCTTCCAGCACTTTTAATTAAAAAGAATTTCCTCTCCAATATCTATCAAAGAGCATGATTATACACCTACTTAGCTTAATTTCCCCTTGTTTAATTTTAAAATACTAATTGCCATCCTTTGGACTTTCCTATAAAATTCTTACCCTCCATTCAAGTTTACAACCTTGTAATCCTCACAGACTGTTATGATATCTCTCCTTAAATATTACTTAAATTGTGCAGATGTACTTCTCTCAGATTTTCCTTGGAAGACACTCCCTTCAGCACTCTAGCTATTTCTAATTCTTTTCAAGGAACACCGTCCTCACCTTCATACTGCTACAACAGAATATTTTAATATGAACACTGAGTTGTTCAAACCCACTGTACAAAAAAGCAATACAAGGAAAGGAGGAGACTACACATATTAAAGCAACTGCATGTGTGATGCTCCCAGCACTGAAATTCTCAATAAATGTAGGCCGTTGGTCAGAGACATCCATAAGAAAAGCCTTACTCAAATTAAATTTATTTTCATATAGCCAAATTTTAAGGTTTGCATTTTGATGCAAAGAATGCCAGGCCATGTTTCTAGAATGAGAACCTGTCTCCTGGAAATCAGTGTATTTGAAAAGCAAGTATTTTTCATATATTTCCCTTTTGTGTTGTCCAGAATTTCTTCAGTACTTACTGGCATCTAGATGTTCTCAAAGAGCTCCTGGTTTTGCTTATAATGGACTTGACCCCTGTAGGCTTGATTTGTATTCTTCTACCACTGGTACACATTTGAGGATTTGTTTTCAGCTGTACTGTTTCCAAGGCCTGCACAGAGTTTCAGTTGCAGGTTTGTTAGGCTCTAATGTCTGCCAAACTCAGCAGATCTGAGGCTCCTTAGTACCAGGTTTTATAAGCCTGTAACCCCCACAGAGCAGTTCCATTTCCAGCCTTAGAGATCCATGTCCTCAGTGTAAGCAGCAGCTTCTAAAGACCATCAGCCAGACAAGCTGATCTGTATGCATGTTCCTGTCTACATGGTCTTATATCAACATTATCAGATGATTTTCATTGTTTTCCCAATCTTTCCTCCATGCCTTTTTTAACAACCTCAGTGTTATAAAACAACTTTAGCAATTCAGTCATTCTTTAGCAGCCTGTCATTCATTTCAGCTCCTCTCTCACGTTGTTTTCTCTTTGGTATTTCCTTTTGACTCTATTAGCAAAGCTATTTAAGTCATTGAGAGCTTTTGTTCAGCTGAAGCTGAAAAGAATTACTTGAATTCTCATGTAATGAAAAGTTTTGCTGGTTGTGCAGTGAATGCACTTCCACTGACATTCAGTCTTGCCCTTTTCACTTGCTGGTTTTACACTTTTATTCTGTGGAAAAACAAGTCTTTTTTTTCTCCCCTCACTTGAGAAAGCTTCAATTGCATTCCTCTCCACTTTCAGTGCAGGATCTTCTATAACACTTAGATCCAAGGGCTGTCTCCCTTACAAAACCACAATTATCACTTCTCAGTCTAACTGAATTCCTCCATATGTGCTTTCTAAATGAAGTAATAAGTGTGTGAGGAGAAACTTGACCTGAGGAGAGTGTACTTAAGTGTTCAGCTGAACAAAGTCCTATATGATGTGGCTGGGGAGGATGTACCCATTATCTGTAGATCCACTGTGTGCTGTGAGAATTTGCCTAAGTATGAGTAATATACTGTAATCCTTTACAAAATAGTTAAGTGTATATATATGATGTCTCTAATGAATAGCTACTGACCATTTTCATGCCAAACTATACTGATGTTGGGCTTTAACTACAAAAGCCCTAACCTCTTAATTGTCTCAGAATAGTTAAAATGGCATTTACTCATAACAAAGCAATTTTAACAAACAGGTCTTCAATTTAGTTTTCAAAGTGCAAACAGATTAAGTTTTTGCCTTACAAAGTCTTACTTTCTAAAGTAACTTGTCTTATAAAACATCTCCAAATACCCACAAAGGCAAATCCCCACAAACTTCTGATTAGTAGGACAGAGCAGATGAGAATTCCACCCTTTCTAGGAATCTCAAGGGAAATGGGATCTTAATGTCATCTTTACTGCCATGTAACATTAGATCAAAGTTTCCTAAAGCCTTGAAAACTGTGACTTAAATTGCAGCTAGCTATACAGTTCAGAGTCCCAGAGAGATCCAGGAGTAAAGTGTCCATCTGCAGTAGAGGTGGGCAGAAGGCTCAGTTGGTGATCATCCATGGGCAGTCCCCAGACACCTTTGTACCCCACAAGATCTGCTTAGACACCAGCTTGGTGCCTAAGGCACCACTGTGAAGAGCCTGGCTCTGTTCCCCTGATAACCCCCTCGCAGGTTTTGGAAGGCTGCTCTTCAGAGCCCCCTGAGCTTTCTCTTCTCCAGGCTTCTGCAGCACCCAAGCTGCAGAGGAGTGCGTTCTGCTTTCTGACAGCCAGGAGCTCCTCAAGGCTGCCGACGGCCTCACAGCCTATACCTGTGGGAAATGACAAGGTGCCTCCCACCCCGATCCTCCTTTGCTCAGGCAAGGATCATCAATGCTGACAGTTACTACAGCCCAGAGTAGGAAGAATGTCTTTACCCGAAAGGGCCAAAACTGTGACTGATACAAGATGCAGCCATTGGAAAAGATCCCTGATGATATTTAAATGCCTCCTCAGCAGCACGCCCATCACTGACATATATACATTAATATTCTAACTATGATTATTCAGGCAAATTCTTATTTTTGAAGTCAGCTCTAATGAATTAATATTTAAATTTATCCACCCATCTAGATTTTTTCTTTGTAATTTATGAATCAGAGCAGACACACATATGAGCTGCAGAGCCACAGCAATATTTACTATACCTAGCTGAGCAATGACAGGTCTATGATTTAGAAGAAGAGAAACAGCAGCAAGTTCCGGGTTAATTAAATTTCTAATGTCAGTGTCAGTCAGCATCCTTTCCCATTCCCATTCTTCACATGACATCGTAAAACAGATTGCAAGGAACAAAAACTATTCTCAGCACATAACGGTTATGAATTTCAGTGGGCTCTCAGTCAAACCCTCATTTATTTTTTTCCTATGGTAGAAAGCCTGTTAGTCTGGACACCAGTTGTGTAGGGTGGTATGAGGAGGAAGCCCTACACTGAATGTCCAGACAGCATGCAACCTCTCACCTCAAGGAAGATACTGTGCTACCACCCAGAGGATCCAGGGACAAGCATAGCAGCACTTCTAACTGAGAAATTACAGGTGTGGACTCTGGTGGGATTATTTTTGTCAGGGAGATAAATCAGGCTTTATGATTCACTTGACTGTAATTTGACAATTTATTTCAATGGTCCTTCAGCACCTCAGTCTTTATCTTCTACAAGTGAGAGAAATACTCTTATCCCCAAAGCGCAGAGAGGTACACTAAAATGAGATGCCTAATCCCACTGAGATAGTAAGGAGTTACCTGTTCTAATTTTGGCAGATTTTAAGGATCTTGTGTTTATATTATAAATTGAGAAACAGATAAAGAATGAAAGCTCAAGTCCTCAAGCCCAGTCTTAGCGCAGGAACTGAATCATCATTTTCCGATTCATCCCCACTTACCTATGCTTTCAGAGTCCACAATAGCCTGAAGGTGAGGAAGGCAAGACCAGAAACTAGAAGAAATAAAATTCAAAAATTAATCAGTACATCTGAACTATTAAAATGCCAAATAATTTCTAAGATGTTAATACTCTTGTACAGTATAACAGATTTTTTTTCATATTTTGCCCAGAGAATACACGCAATGGAGCTGCCCAGAGAAAATACGTAATTGAGCTGAGAACATGCATCTTGCTGTTTTGACCAGCTTGAATTTTCCTGACAAGCTGCAGTACAGATAAGGGAATGGAGACAGAACAAGGATGATGACTGTGTCAGCACAAAATCCTGTAAAACATTCCGGTCACAACATCTATTGTGTTCCCCTGTAGAGGGAAGTATCCTCTAGAAATATACTTCTAAAGAGAGTACGTTATGAAAAAGTTACAGGGAAAGAATTTTAGCAACACAGACTATCTTCTTTCATTCTCATTTTGGCTTTTTCCACCCCTACCCCCTCTTTTTAAAGAGAAAAAAATAATGTTTTTCAAGTGATAAAGGTTTTTTTGCTAGAGCTGTCAGTCCTGCCTACAATGACCTGACTTGTATCAGTAGGTAAAAACAATCCCAAGACTAAATCAGTATAACAGAAGAGTACTTGTTACTCAAGCAGAAATGGTCTAATTGAAAAGAATGTCAGTAAACAGCTCATTACTGAGATCTCAGAGCCCAGAAAGCCAAGGTGTGGAAACACAACAAATCCAGTGAAGTCACACTTCACAAAGACCCCAAACACGTATATTATTTAAAATAGGTTTAGACTGCCTTTTACTTTTCTTTCATTCTCTATTGATGATGAAGATGAAATGCACTTTTTGGCACTCTAGTCGGCACCAATTAAACTTGATTTCTTGCTTGAGCTCCTCATAACTCCACTTGTCTTTCACTTCTATGATGTTTTGAGCTTTAAATTTCTAATTTATTTAGAGAGAAAGTGTTGCTCTCATTCAAACAACTTAACTTGAAACTCATGAAAATACACACAGAATTCCCAAGCTCTGACAAATAGTTATTTTGTCCCAAATTTGTATTTTATTCTTCTGAAAAGTTAGGATAATTCTTCTATCTTTTTATTCTGTAAGCTTATGAAGGATGGATTGTCTCTTATTACTTGATTATACAGTACTTGACATAATAGTCTCTTGATTGTAATTGCATAGGTCATGCATATTGCATTACTTGCCTAGCTTTACCAAATATCATGTTTTCTTATCCTTAGCTTTTTTTTTCCTTTGGATGTGAAATCTAAAATTTCCTATTCATAGGCCAGTCCCTGGGCTAGAATACCTCAATGCACAGCTATGCATCTCACATATTGCATGAAGTTCAAATAGTCCCCTGCATTTCTCTAAGATCAAGAGCAAATATGGTGGACTTTCAGCTTTCTGAGGCCAAGTATATTATTTAAGTCTGAAAACAACAGTTAACCAGCTACATATGTGTTCATGTCTCTCACAGACCCACCTCAGCTAAAATGATTTGACAGACATGTGGCTGCCTACACTTCACTCCAGTGCCCCAAGAAACTCCCCCTGCCTCTAGATAGTCTTTGTGGAGACCTCTCCAGCCCCCATGATCCCAACCGTAGACCTTACAGTCCTCTGGGCTTAGCAGAAGATGAAAGCCAGAGCTCCTCAGCGTCATGGGATCTGGCATTCACTCTTGGCTGCCCTCCAATATTTGCAGAAAGTCCATTACTGTGGGCTCTCCCTTTCTCTTGCCAGTCCTTTCTCCTTACAAAGCCCTCTTAAACTGAAACAGGGCAAATGTCTCAGTGTACAGTATTCAGAAAGTATTACAGAGCAGCTGGCCTCCACCTCATGTTTCTACAGGCACTGACGTTGCATGTATCACATTTCTTAACACTCTTCAGTTAATACTTCCTTGCAAGCCAAAGCTATTTATCAATACACGCAAGAGATCTATTCAACAAAGGCACCACTCTTGCCACAAACTATCTTGACTCATCTGCACCATCTTCCATCAATGCCATCCACACTAGCTAGACATTGATACTTATGGATTGCTTTGAATGTTTTCGGATTCTCCTGCTGAGTAGATAATGCTTCACACAACTGTTGAAAGAAATACCTCCTCCTAAAAAAAAAAAGGGAAGGCTTCAAAGAGGCAGGACTGCTCAGAGAGTGTATTGGAGTAGTACAGCTATTAACAAGGCAACAAGGAAGTACCTACCATCTGAGAAAGACTTTCCAAAGGCACCTACTTCATTGCAGAGCATGCTCACTCTCTTCAGAAGGTGGCTAAGTGGCAAGAGCCTACAAGAAGACTCGTAAGTGTAATATTGTTGACAGATGGCAACAAGCAAAGTCTCTTTTTCAGTAGCTCTTTCAGAGGTTGGTAACAGTCAGATTTTGATTACATTTACACCAGTACAAATTTAGGATGATTCCTTTAAGGCTCTCAGTTGCTATACAGATGCTGTAGCATTAGTTGTACGCACAGCAACATTTCCGTATTACATCAGTGATAAAGGTACCATGGGCTGTCCGGGCAGGTTTTGACATTTGTGGCATGCATAATGCAAGGGACTGCACAGCTGTGAATATTGAGGGGGGAAAAAAAAAAAAAAAGGCAAGAGCACATGAGAGAAAGAGGCATGTTTATATTTCATGTCTTGGGGTATACAATCCTAACCTAGGATTGTACAGCAACAATCAGTATACAACAGAAAGAAGTAATACACATAAGAGAACAAGGGACAAAACAGCAACCAAACCTGGGGACCTCCCAGATCCTCGCAATCCAGGCTACAGTTAGGTTTACCTTCATTATTGCAGAGCGTGCTGCCTGTTGTCCAGGCAATAAAGCCTGGAAATCAGGAGAGGATCAGTTTTGAGTTTTCCCACAGGCTCACAGGGCAGACCTGAGAAAATCATTGTATCTCCTCATGTTGTAGCCCCACATCTGCAGAGCAGGCACCAGAGCAGCAGCTCCTCAGAAATGTAAAACAAAGATAAAAAAACCCTATAGCATAACTTGCCTTACCTCTCAAAATTTTTCCTAATTAATGGTGGTGTCAGAGTCAGGCTTCTCCCTCACTGTGCTGGCTGAATTAATCAATTTTTCTCTGCTCCAGCCCTATGCATGTCAGGCAGGAATTACCCACTGCATTCAAATGTTATCTTTTTGACATTCATCAGCATTTTCTCTCCTCTCTGGGCACTAGTGAAAGTTTTCATGCCATAGTTTATTTACAGTACATTCAATTCATGCCTGTAGCCATCTTAGGGACATCCCACAAACCAAATCTCATAAAGGCTTTAGGGCTCATTTTAAACCTACTGATGATACACAGACTGTGCTATCTGGCTGTGGAATGTCACATTTAATTGCCTTACATATTTGAATGACATTAGAATTATTCAGGAATTTAGACAAATTAGAATACAAACTGCAGATAAACTACGTATCTTGTTCCTTGTCATCATAACCCCCCAACAGCTACAAAAACCTGCTATGAATTCTGTTTAACAAACAAATTTCCATTCAACTGCTGTATTGTATTGTTTGCCTAGAAAAATAGCAGAGATTTTTGCTGTGCTGCTCATTTATCTTTGCGTGTATACCCACATCCTGATTAGGAGGAAGATATTTTCTACCATAAATCTTGCAAATTTGCGCATATTATTCCCAATACCTAAATTATGACAATTTCTTTACTGTTAAAACCTTTCTATTAATAATTTAGATGAGTTTCAGCCCTACAACCAGCGCATTTGATCTGAAACCTGAGAAGCAAATTGGCTGCATTATAAAAGCTAGATGTACATTTCTTATCCCAGACACGGAAGACACATTAAATGCAGGCCTCTAACACAAAAACAAAAGCCTAATTTAAAGACAGAAAATAATCAGCATGGAAAATTGTACAATAACATTACAATGAGGAACAAATGTGTCAGTTAAGCAGTGTAATTCCTTGAAAGATGAGGACCTTGTTTCCCTGAAACACTCTCCTCGCAGAAAGCACTTCTACCTGAGACAATTTCCAGTTACAGAGTGGTTCTTGTGCAGCCCACAGCAGAGATTTCATTATGTCAGGCTGACATCTGATGTGTTCAGCCTCCTGGAGTATGGCATCTACTGATTATTTCCCTCTTTATAATAAAGGTGCAAGGCAACCTGGTAGCTCTTTTATTTATTGCACTAAAGTGTTCAAAACACTTCCTGACAATGGTACTACAACAGAAAAGTGCATAGCAGTTTGCTTTCCTTCCCCAAATACTAGGTTTTTTTTCTGTTTCCTGGCATTTCTGCAAAGGGAGACTTGTCACAGGCTTAGATGGGCCAAAGATCAACCTCTTGGGTAAAGGCGTCGTAAGTAAATATCTCACTGCATTCCTACACTTTGGGACACTGTAGACTACATGACTAGTGGGGATTACCAATTCCAGCAAGACTTCTCTCTGCAATTGCACGTGCATATGTGCTGAACATTTACTCCAGGGCCTGCACATCCTTTGAAAATATCTGCTACCAAATCCTCCAAAACTCTGTAACAGCAATTTCCAAAGTACAGCTTGAGAAATTCTATACAGATACAGTAGGCAGACTTTCAATTATAAACACCTTTGACCAGCTCGGTGGAGGCTGTCTCCCCTATAGCAGCTACAAGGGTATTTCAGCCGCCCGAAGATGCAGGGGAGTGCTGAGCATTCAAAGGTGCCAGCCCTTCTGGAGCAACAATCATGTCCACTGCACCTTCCAGCCTCCTCTGGTTCCCCCTTCCCTCCACGGGGCTCTGCATAACGGAGAGGAGCCGTGCACGAGCCGTCTGTTCCAGGAATGATGCACTGCTCAGACACAGCTGGGTCTCTGCTGTTATGAGGACACTGCTTGGGCACACAGCCTTCCAGCACAAGGGACCTGAAATGAAATCCCCCAGTTGGAGCTCTCCTAGGAAGTCACAGAGAGAAGTGGCAAGTGCATTATGCATTTCTCACTCTGATGTCTTCTGTGAAGTGGTCCTCTGTGAGCAAGACTTTAGGACCTCCTGTACTATAACCAATCTAATAAAAATAACATGGTTTTTACCTTTACAATGTGTTGCAGGGAGAAAGCAGAAGAGGTTCAAGCCTATTATCTATCAAAGAAGTATTAAAAGAGAAACCAAGTTTTCTCATCATACATGACATAGCACTAGAAAATGTTCCTAACCAGCTGCCTGGATGAAGGCTGTTCTGAAGGCCAGTTTCTGGAAAACTAGGCACCACTTTTAGATGAGCAGAAAATAATATTTTTCATGTACACCTTTTTCACAATTCATCATATTATTTGGTTGGTGAAGGATGACATTCAAAATAGAGAGATCAACAATGCCGCTGTTGTATTGATATGTACTTAATAACTTCCCAGCCACAGCTACTATCACCACACGCATGTTCTCTACAGGCCAGATAAAACTGATGGCTGAAAGTCTTCCAACATCAGGTTTCTTCATTGCTGTGCCCACAACGGGAAAGGTGTGTTACAGGTATTTAACCATGCAGTAGTCCTTGTCCTGAGGAGCTGTTAAGGACCACCAAGCAGAGAAATAATAGAAGCAGAGGGAAAAAAATAACAAGAAAACATGGGACAATTAAAACAATTCTTGAGCTATTTGGCAGAAGTTATATTTAAAAGCAGAAAGAGGATTGTGTAGGAGCTTGTGAGGGTTGGACCTGTGCAGTGATGTTCCGTGGAAGCCTTTACTGGAATTCCTGTTGAGTCATCTATGACAGAGACTTCAGCATGGCTGGGACAGTGACCCACGTGAACGTAAAAATAAATCACCCAGATAATGTAGTAACACTTCAAATGTGCTTAATTGTCATGAATTTTTCTCACAGAGATTTAGAGTTGTACTTAGTCAAAAAGGAATGACTAGAATTTGAAATGTAAGCATTCAGAAAGCAAATTAATGTCTGATTATGAATGCTAAAAATAAAAACAGAGCTATTAATTTCAGGAGCAAATGATGAGTCCTTACACTATGAAGAAAAATTACACCCCTCTAGAAAGTATCTGAAGAGTCCATTGATAATTTTGTCACAATTTACTCAAATTACTGTCAAAATTTTCCTCTGACAAAACTATTTCGTATTCCCTTATACAGTTGCCACCTTCCAAAATCTCAGGTTCAGGAATAATCAATGCAAAACTAATGAGAATTTATTAAACTAGAGGAGTTTGGTGGAAAGTTAAGTACAGACAGACTTCTTAACTTGAATAAAAATGCTACCATCAGATCTCAGTGCCGACTGTGAAGAATATGATTTCTCTCAAAGGTCTCCCTTGACAGTCACCTAAGTAAAAAGCAGTTTAAAACATGTTGAAAATGTCAATATCTCCTTTTTTTTTAGGACTGCAGTCCCCAAAGGAATGTTTCCGCATCTTTTCAAATATATGGAAAGTGGAAGAGTAGGGAAAAAGGGGGAGGAAAGGAAGTAATTTCAGGTCCTGAAGCAACATAATGGAACAGAGGAGCAATCTCTCCATTGCCAAGGCCCAGATCCACCAAACAGTCATATTGCAACAGGAAAGCAGGAGTTTTCATCTGGTGGAACACCAATGCCAAAGGCCAACTTGTACATCGAGTATTTATTTGAGAGATCCAAATTTGAACAAAACATTTTTGTATTAAAGACCCATAAGTACTGGCCAAAATGTAAGCATTTAAGCTAAGGATTGTGTTTTGTCCAGGTAATGTTTTTATTTTGTAAAAAAGGACACTTTATTTTATTCCAGTGACATTTAGTTCATTTGCATCAAAGAGAGCATCCAACTCAATATAAGCAATTGTAAAAGTAAGAGAAAAAATTGCTAATTCCCTCAGAGAAACCTCGTCAGACTTCACACTTGCAAACCTCCTTCTCTCTGAAGGGCATTCAAAATGCACCCAATAGCAAAAATCCATAAAGGTGCATAATTAATGTGGTAGTTCAGCTAGTATCTTGAAAAACAAGGAAAAAATTATATATACATCATTAATAAAAATATTACTAAAAATTGAACTTCTGAAGTAGAGAGCAAACATCCAGATGTAAATTATATCAAACACAAGAATCCCAAAGCATTGTCTTTATTTTAATAAAGATACAATGTCTCTGCTGCCTCTCTGTAAAGCTCACAAAATGCTAGTTACCCAAGTACGTACACAGCTTCTCAGGTGAATTTTGCAATTCACCTGTTGTTGAAGCAGCCATGACCAGACTGCCATAGCAGTGCCAGAGTTCACTAATTGCAAACTAAAGTGCTGCAGGGCTGTCCTGCAAGCACAGCCATAAACTTATGGCAAATTTATGTTGTCTTTTATAGATAGGTGCAGTACGGACCCAAAAAAAAGCTGTCAGCTCTGGCTAGCATGGCAATGCAGCCTGAGCGAGGAACACCAGCGGAGAGACAGATTTATTAGCTAGAGGCTGTCACCATCTACTGCAGCTCCACAGCTCTAGCAAGGTCACAGGATGAGTGCAGCAAGGTTTGTCCCTCTGAGAAGGACCATGGAGTCACCCCTAGCTGTAGCAACTGGACACTGGGCCAGGAACAGAGGCTCTGCACTCCAGCCAGCCTGCTGCCGGGGGGCAGAGCTCAGCTGGAATCTGCTCTCCCAGCCTCACCGACTTCAGCTGGCACAGCCCCAGCCTGCTCAGGCTTCCCCAGCTGCCACCCTCTTGGTCAAGGGCCAGCAGACACTGCTTGTGAAACCTAAAGGTCCTCTCAGAACTAGGTCCTACCACTCATGTTTGTCCTCACTTTCACGGCCAGGCCCGTTCCCCTCCCTGATATGGCCCTGCTGTGTATGCTCCCTCCTTCTCGTGTTCTGTGATCAGCCGCATCCCTTCTTCTCTGCTCTCATCTCACCTTTCTATTATCTTCTCTTTCACTGTTTTCCACCTGACATTGCCACTCATCCTCCAAGCACATTCTCCCTTTTCCTTCTGAACTACTCTGCAAAGCTTTCGCGGTCTGTGCTTCCTGCGTGCTGCCACCCTTCCCTCCCGCTCCAGGTGTGCGTCCCTAAAGGAAGTCATGAACATGCTCAAGCTAAGTGCTATATAAAAGTACTGCAGAATTGAGTCCTGGACTATAGGATTCTGGGGGCCTTGGTATTAGTCTGTTTCATGACCTGTGATATACAAATAGAACCTGATTTTTTTCTTTTTTTAAGAGAAAAAAAAAAGAGGAATTTGTGTAAATATTCTATTCTAATCAGTGCATACCACACATTCTATGGAAAGTATGCAATGACTCAGACATCTTTTTACATTTAGGGTGTGATTCACATAAGTATTCACCAACAGCCATTTAGTTTCTGATGCATTAAAAATTAGGAAAGAACCTAAACTCAAGGGAGTTTGATATATCAGCAGTGAACTGAAAGGATGTTACTTCCTTTGTACTTGTAGAAGGAACCTGAAGTCTTTTTCCCTCACCAGTCTTACAGACTCCTAGGAAATTAAAAAAAAAAAAAAAAATCTCACATTTGATGTTTGAGAAAAGTAAAGATCTGTAGACACATTTTTGGATATGATTAAGTCTTCCCTTCATTGCTTTTGTCCAGATTCAGAGGACACATATCTGGTCAAAATATTATCTGTCTGAGGTTGCAACAAAGAAAAATTAGTCTATATCATGTTTACAGTCCTCAGATTGCATGTTTTATATTAATGGCATAATAAGCATTTTTATTTCTGTACTAAAAGCAGTACATGATTTAAAATAGTTTTTTCAATTCATGTATGTATTAAAGCAAATAGCAAAGATGTGCAAATTAACCACTGAGACTGGCTAGGGCTAATGGATCTTTTATCTTTACTTATAAGACATTCTCTCTGGAAACAAGAAGAGCTTGCCTTGGCAAGGATAAACAAAGCAAGGAAAAGGAAGGAATCAAAATAACTAATTTGCTTTATAAAGTATGATATTCTTTACCTAATATTCAACTTAAATCATTTCCTGTGCACCATGAGGTGGAAGGGCTCTAGAATTTACTTATATCACTTAATGGGAAGGTGACAGAGGAGGTGGTTATGCAATAAAACATGAAAAATAACATAGTTCATATGTGAAGATATATCTAAATGATACTCTAAGGCAATTCTTTGCTACTTGTTTTATAAGAGTGGTAAAAATCTGAACACAAGGAAATTGTTTTCTCAAGGTAACCACATCTGTACCAGGGATGGTACACTTATACACAAGTCGTTACATAAATTCCTCTTCTAAGGGCACACTTCAAACAATTTGTTAGTATAAATCTTACTCAGAACTAGGAATTATACCTGAGTTTTGTGGCCCTGCTGATGGAATCTGGAGACAAATAGATCTAGCTGAAGCCTTCTGAACTATAACTTCAGGCATTTTCATCCTTGGTGAACTTCAACATTCTCCAAAGAGTTCCTGCAAGAGCTTTTAGAATTATTTTAAAAGACACTCATCCAAAATGGTGAAAATGTAGTGAGAATTACATGTGGACGAAGCTCTATCATTTCTGTGCAGTATCTAGGTACTTTCTGGTGGGCTTCTAAATAAGCTTGTGTAGAAGAATATCCAGGGTCTGAGAAAGGGAGGTGAGTAAGCTTAATTCCTTTAAACCTACACCTAAAGGCAGTGAAGGGACCCCTGCTCCCATTTAGAGACCCACCATTCCCATTATAGACTAGGCTGCTCTGTCCCAACTCAGTCATTCTGCACAAGTGGCAGAATTCATCAAGCTCTGGGCAGGGGCCAGCTTGTCTTACTATCACTGGAGATCAAGTGCAGTATTTTCCCTTCATAAATTAATTTAATTTCCTGCATTTCCACTCTTTGAAGTGTGAAAACATCAGATGTATGTCTACTCTGCACAGAGTGATGAGTCATGAAGAGATAGGTAACAGATTTATCAAAGAAAGGGGAAAGTGACAAAGACTGAAACTCCTGAGGCTACATTTACATTAGCAAGTAGTAGGGCCCAACAAGAGTAAATTTGTAGATTTTGTCTCGCTTCTGAAAATGCAGCATCTAACGTACATGTATTTGATGGGGTAGGGGGATACTCTGAGCTATCTCCAGTCTAGTCCCACCAGCTGGGACATGTTAAATATGGTCTTGGAGCACAACGTCTCATTTAATTCGAAATAAGTGCAGTTTGTGCACTCTGTGAACCAAAGTACTGTAAGTGGCAATAACTGGGAGATTATTAATTTTTTTGTTATTATTATTTTTTCCCAAAATATACACTCCTGACAAATTAAAACACTGATGTATGTATACCTTGTAGGAGCAGCTGTAATAGAAAGGATCTGCAAGACAGTAAAGCAGTAATCAAAGGCAGAAAGATAAACAGATAGAAGAGAGGCTAAGAAAGAGGGAAGAATCTCAAAAAGTAATAAGCCTCATTAAAACTGGAAAACAGAGAAAGGCAAGAACAGAGTGCAAAGTGCTCTGAGATTTCTGGCTATCTTTCTAATGACAGCTGGAATGAAAGCCTGAAAAACACAAGTCAGAGCATAGCAAAATGAAGTTTATTGAAGAGAAGATGAACGTAGTGTAAGCATATAGACTATTTTACATTTAAATGCAGAGGACAAGGTGCTGAAGCAAGGACAGAAAAACTGAAAATTAAATGGTGAGGATGCGAGCCGTGGCTAGGAGGTGGGATTAAGAGGACAAGATGAAGGTTAGCCAAAGAAAGCAGAGTAAATATTTTCAGTTGAATGCAGTCCAAACCCATCTATCAGGATAATGGGAAATTTGAGATCCCATGATTTTTTGATCTTCCTGGTTTGTTCTGTTCTGCCATAGTCCTGTAGCTTTACATTTGCCTGTCCCCTATGGAAAGAGTCATCCCATTGTAATGCCATACCTTATTTTTGTGATTAGGCCTATAGTTAAAATATAGAGTGACTCATCAACAGTATTTCAGCTGAGCGAACACAATTATTCTAATAACTGTCTGCTAATTAGCAGGTTTTTGAGATAGACAGTTGAATAGCTTGCATCCTCTGACACCCCAAATTAATAACGCTCTGGTAGCAAATAATAAAGTGGTACAGATTGGCATAATTACTTTTTGGTACAGTACAAAATAGATTAAAATGAATACGGCTTGTTTATCTACATAGCCTAGACCATTTTGAAATGCTGAAGATCTCTGCCTTGGCTCTAACATATGATACCCTAGAGAGCTCTATATAAAGCTAGAAGAACTGCTCCTAAAGCAAGATTCAAAAATTTCTAGATTACAATTTTATGAATAAAATTAATTAACCAACAATTCATTACATTCTAAAAGCTTCATCTGACCATAATAATCCTTGTTTGCAGCCCAAACAGTATTTGGTAATTGCAGAATGATGGAGCAATGTGGATATTTTTTGATTACAGTTCATTACATAAGATTACAAGGAAGAATTTATCTTTGAATAATAACAAAAACTTAATTGACACGACTATTCTAGAATATTTCCAATGATTAAATTTTGGTCCGTGTCTTAATCAGTTTTATATTAGAAAGAGATTTTAACAAGATAATGCTGTGAACACAATTTCATTGCATTATAAGACCTCTGGCTGGATCTTATAAGTAATTAAAACTCCAGCCATATTGGAAATCTGAAACAAATGCAATACTAATTTTAATGCTAAGATTATACACTTTCAAGTTTCTTTTATTTTTCTCTATTACATTTAATCAAATTCGAGCTTTCTCCTCCACACATACACACACTCCCTCAGTAGTCTAAAATCTATACTTGCAAGATAATTTCAGGTGGGATAAATGCAAGACACCAGAATCATGCTTCAGGACATAAGTTAAACTTAAGCAACAACAATGGTAATATTACAAACTGCAGTTATTTTTCTAGGCAGTACGTGCAATGACTCCCAGAGGCTGCTCTCTTGGATCTTCCACTCTACCCAGAGGTGCTCTCAGCTAAGGCTGAATGTGCTGAGAGCTCATTCAGATATAGAGCAGCCTTCACACAAAATGGGGCCTCATCCAATAAGGCATTTCTACCATGAGCCCACACTTATTTCAGAGGCCTTTCTCAACACTGTATTTAATAAAATAACCGAGCGATAATCTCTTTGGAGATAACTGGATGCATTGCATGACTACAGTGCTGCCCATTCTTCATACAGACACAACTGGTTGCCACAGGTTTTAAAGTGGCACCAACACATTTTGAACTAAAATACCTGGAGGGAAGGACACAGAGCTGCCCTCTTAGAAAATGCCATGCAGTTGTGATTCAGCCTTCCCAGTGATAGGCAACTACTACTTCACTTTCAGCTGAACTCCTTCTGACATCTATGAAGATTCCACAGCTTGAATTAGGAGTAACTCATCAAATCACCGAACCAGTTGTCACTTAAATGGTCCAGCTGCTTGTATGCTAGAAGCATAGTCAAGAGAATTGCAAAATTCAGGCTCCCGTCAAAACAAGGAAGCAAGAAAATAAGAATAGTCTGGGGAAAATTAAAAAGTTACTTGTGCTACATTGCATGGTTTGCTAAAATGTAATACCCTGTGTTAAAATCTGTCACAACTTGGTAAAATGATTAAAACCACGTAGCCACAATATCCTGGTTCAGACTCCAAACAATGTAACTGTGGATCCACAGTCTTGGTACCAGCTTATTCCTTACTACAAGCTATAAGGAACACAAACTACAGACCAATCAAATACATTTCACTCATCAGTTAACTAAAACCTGTCATTTGCAGGACTGTTTTGAAATTTTTTCTCTGAAAAAGCTGTTTTAACCAAATACGTGAAAAATGGATAAAAATCCCTTGTATTTGTGCCAATACGAAAAAATCAGAAGAATAAAAAGATGCTACAGAGGAAATGTTGCTATTATACATGATTTCTGGATCACATGACAGACACAATTGAGTCAACAAAATTATCCTGTGTATGTTAAAATACCTTTATAGACTAACCAGACCAAACACAAGCCAAGCTTATAGCACTCATTGCAAGGTAGTATGTATTTATATGAAGTCAAGATGGGGAATACAAATACAAATGGTTTAGATACAGACATATTTTTTTCAGTGATACATATATGTATACACTCACAGAGGTATAAAATGGATAATAATTTCCAGAACTGAGCAATACAAGTGCAGGGAATGCAAATTTAAAATACATTTATAAGCAACCTATGCATATGTAAATACACAGTTATAGTCTAATGAGTTTTCTGTTCACTGCAGAACAGCCCAGCTCCTGTCTGAATGTCAAAGAACATTCCCTGCACTGAATAGCATGATGGCAATTTTCAATGTTTAACTGAGATCAAGACATATGGAGAAATGGATGTGTGTTCACAATAAATTTGGGTAGCATACTGTTTTCCCCATAAGTATCAATTCCATGGTAGTCTTGAGTATGAGCCTGTCAAGAGTAACAGGAGTAGAACATTGAAATACAGACAACATGTATAAAAGAAATGTTCATTTTTTAAAATAAGAATATTTACACATAGTTTTGTTTATGTACAGTCATTTATGTAAGTTTAAAACTCAAGTTTAAACATCAGGATTTCAACACAAATTTATTGACTTCAAAATTAGCTTCAAGTTATCTGGCGCTCCTTTCCCTGAACTCTCAGAAGGCATTTTATAAGTTGAGCTGGTAACAGCTACTCATTTCCAAAAGAAGCAGTCCCACCTGCCCTGAAATCTTCCCCCTTCTTCTGCAAAGAAATTGTTTTGCCTTGAACTACACTATTTCTTGTCTAAATTTTCAGTTACCAGGTTAGGGAGCTAAACTAAGGAAAACAAAAACCAGGAAGATAAAATAGGAATTAATTGATCCAAATGTCATCCTCTGTTAAATAGTATGTTCTCACCAGCTTTTGGTGAGGACAAGAGGAAATGGCCTGAAGTTGCAAGAGGGGAGGGTTAGATTGGATATTAGGAAAAATTTCTTCACTTGAAAGGGCTGTCAAGCACTGGAACAGGCTGCCCAGGGAAGTGACTGAGTCACCATCCCTGGAGGCATTTAAAAGACATGTAGATGTGGCACTTGGGGACATGGTTAAGTGGTGGATGTGGCAGTGTTAGGCTTACGATTGGACTTGATGATCTTAAAGGTCTTTCCCAACCTAAATGATTCTATGATAAAACGTGGTTTAAGAAATCTGCACTGAAAAGCTATGTAAAGAGAGCAATGATTTTCTTAAATTTAGCTACTCAAACCAGGGTGGGGCAGGACAAGTACCAGAAGATTGACACAGAAGGGGCTGAAATCTGTCAACAGGGCCGAGGCAGAGAGTAAGACCACTTCTTTGCTCAGCTACTAACCACAAGACCATCTTAACTCCACCATGAAAGCACACACTTAGAGGTCATAGAATAAAAGACAACACTCTCCTGCTTACAACGCATCACAACAAAACTTCACATTGCATACCACTGTTTATTTCCTACACCTTTGACAGACTAACAGGAGCCATCCTGAAAAGTAACTCTGCTTGTTATTGCCAGATCTTGATTTCTCCAGCCCAATCACACGTTGCAAGGAGCGATGGCAAGACTGGGTGAAATATTCCGCTCACACAAGCTTCTTTATGTGCAGACAAAGTGCGAATAATCCTACCAGTATGATAGTTGTAGAAAAACACTTTGCCATCTGAACTTCCTGTCACCAAAATTGTTCCATCTGGAGAAAATTCACAGCCCACTGCAAATCCTTCCACCTGTGAAAACGAGTAAGAGTGTAAGTGCTGATGCTAATTAGAAAAGTTCATTGTGATACACCGAAAATGAATATAATACAAAAAAAATGTATCTTTGAATAAATATACACTAAGGACTTCTCCAGGTGTTTATTCACACACAGCTATAACACAAACTTATTTAATCAAGCTATTAAGTATTCATAAAATCTTCTAATAGCTATTTTCTTCAGAGTGCATATGATTCAAAATAGACTGGCACATGGGAAAGCAAATGAAGCCAATTAATATCTATCACTGATGTATAATCAAACACTATTAGCAGACATATTAAAAAGCACGGGTACTTTGCTGTCTACCTTCCTTCTAGACTTGGATACTAAGTTGCTGGTGAAGAAGGATACCTTATGTCCTTCGTATCTTTTCTTTTTGTTGATTCGGTAAGGTCGCTGGGCAGAAAACAAAGCCATGTAGTTCCCGTTTGTCTGAGCAACAAACATAGACTCTTCTGGGTGCAGAGTCAGACTTGGGCAAGTGTAACGCTCCTGAAAATAATTTTAAAGAACGTTTTGTTGTATGAAACAAATGATTTGTTCAAATGACTCAGGTTATCTTTTGATGTATTTGAAAGACCATAAAAGGCAAGGTATACATAAGCTATCTCAATAGTACACATTATATAAAGATACTTATCTTATTACAATCCACTGAAAGTCTTACACCAAGACAAATATTAATTCAAATCTCTACCCCAATTTCCTAGATACTGACCAAAGTCCCATCTCCCTCTGAACCATAATTATACTGCAGAAAGGTAACTCCAGCCTGGTGGTGCTCAGTCATCCTCTTCCTGCCCAAGGAAAACTCAAGTTTTAACGTGAAAGTGAATCCTCTTTTCCCATATCCCTTCCTCCATAGCCATACTGTGCCTTCCATGTTACTTTGTACAGCTCTCAAAATCTTCCATTCACTCAGTTCTGGCCACACTGACAGGGATGGAAATCACCCCATTTAAACAGACACTTTTCCCCACCCCGCTATTACGAAAAAAAGAAAAGAGAAAAAAAAAAAAGGATCATTATTAGCCTACGAAGTCAGAAGTTCCTTATGACAGTACTTTGTCATGTAGACCACTGCTGGATGTAAATTCATAAATATCTGCAAAAATTAGTAACATTTGGCTTTAGTCTAGTGTTTCTATTTAAAAGTGAATTAAGATTACTTTCAAAACTCTGCATGGTGATTACATCAGAAATCAAAGGCTCTTGCAAGGTTTCCACCAGGTCCAACCCTCCTCTAGTTTCAGCCTAACCTAAAGACACAGTGTTGAATTTTGATGTCATGAATACAAATTAAGACATCTTTGGTTGTAGGATGCATCTGCATGTGAAGGACACATGCTGACAGAGACCACTGGACACCATGGGCTATGTGGTAGAGGGGGAAGAACATCAGCCTGGTTTTGTTGTGCCATTGGAAGTGATGAACTGGGAAGGAAGTTCTGAGTATTGTAAGGTATTTGGCACAGAAACCAAAACAGGGTTAGGCAGCATAGCTGTCTAGGAGTGTGGTCCGTGGCAAAGCATGCTTCTGGGGAGAAACCGGGTCTAACAATAAGGAATCAGAAAGCACAACACAATCTGTAGAGGCACTGTGCTGTTATGCTGGGTATACTATAGTAATGGGTTATTATACAGGTCTTCATTTGTTAATGCAGACAAGCAATAGATCAAGTCCTGTTGGGATCTAATCTGGAGAGCTCCCACCTTGAAGGCTTCAAAGGTGAAATTATAAGAGCGAAGCAGAGTTTCTAAAACCACCACCAAGTTTTGTTTATTCATAGTGCAGAAAAGAGGGAAAACATTCCGTTTCAGAGATGCAGTTGTGAGAAGGTAGGTGGGGGAGGCAGGAAGGGAGCAGGTTGGTTTGTTGAGGGATAAAGAGAAAAAAGTTGTTTGGTTTTTACTCCTTGATACTGAACCTCTATCATCTGGTGTGTACTTTATATATTCACAGTCTTTTGTTTGTTTTTCCTATTGCCTTTTCAAGATGTTGATAGATCCAATATTGGACAAAGCCATAACTGTGGAAATTAAACATGAAACAATCCTATTAGATCATCAACTACATGTCCTTGTCAGTTGAAAACTGTCCATTTCAGCCAAAAAGCACGTATATACAATCCAATCATATTATCTTACATGGAATATTAGACATGGGTTTTCAGAAAGACCCAGGGAGTTGGAATTATCTATTAACTTCCTTGGTAATCTCCTTTGAAGCTGTCAGCCTTTCTAGAAAATTTAGTCCATTAAATATCTTGCCTGGATAGATTACTGAGAAAAATACTGCGCCTGCACTGATAAAAGTAAATTTTGCCTCTGTGATTATGTTGTACTAGTTATCTATATGCATTTATCAGGTTGCTATTACTGTGCGAACATTAAACTCAATTTGTCAATAGCCCTCACTGCTGCTGGCGAAAAATGTATGAAAAAGTGTGGGAAAAGAAACATGGCACTAAAGAAACTAGTGCCATGCACCATTGGAGAGCTAGAATGATACGGCAGTGGCCTTGCCTAAATATAGCTTAGATGTCAGTGCATGAGCACTGAAATGTAAGTATTTTTAACACAAGGAGACCTACCAGTCTTTAAGGTAATTTTTAAAGAATGAGTGGGTTTAAAATATAAAGCCCTCAAATTACATTGAGAGTATTTTATACATCACACAATGATCTTACAGAAAATCAAAAGCTTTTTTTCACAACACTGACAAGCATGAAATATTAAATCATGGCCCAAACAATACTAGTTGTTAATCTTACATGAAAAATCTGATTGGAAATTTTTGCAGCACTTTGGAAGTCCCATGCAATAATGGTGCGATCAGCTGAGTCCCGGCTTACTGCATCTGTGCTTGTAAGGAATTCTCTTCCCTCACGGAGAAAGAGTATATCCAGTGTCTGTTGTACTGCAGCTTTGTACACTCTTAACACCTAGTAGATAAAAAAGTTTGTTATTTTTTGACAAATTGGGAGAACATGATAACTTACGTATTCTCTCTTTGAATTAATAACTATCTCCGACATATGTTATTTTAAAATGTGAAAAACTCATTTTTAAATGTTGAAGTACTAGTGTGTTAAATAGCTTGTTAATGCATGTAAAGAGTTCACACACAGGACAACTAAATGAGACAAAAGAAAGCATCAGTTTGTACAATTTATATATTATATTTATATATACATAAGATTCTGTTATAAATTCCCAAGTAATTAGAGTTAGATCAAGAAGAGCTTTAGACAATACAAAGTTGTGGTGCTCGATCTACACAAACTCCCTTCTATTTTATGAACTCCTAGATTCCCTAAAAGAGGCAACGGAATCTTTGGCAGCAGGCTGACCAACTTGGTGAGGCAGGCTTTAAACTGAAGTACTTGGGGGACAGCGTCCAAAGTGGCAACACTACACCACTGCAACCAACTGGGGAATAAGGCAGGCCAACCAGAGCAGCGACAGATGTTCCTTAGATGCTCCCAAGATGAGAACCAGAAGACCAGCCAACTCAAGTGTATGTATACCATGCAGACTGGGGAACAAACAGGAGGAATTGGAGCTCTGTGCCCAGTCAGAAGGTTATGATATCATAAGATATCATAGATGGGACAACTCACATGACTGAAGGATTGTGATGGATGGCTATAGGCTGTTTCGTAAAGACAGGCAGGGAAAAAGAGGAGGAATAGTCACAGCCTATATTAAGGAGAACCTTGAATGTATCAACCAACTACAGTGATTGTGGAAGCCTATCAAAAGTCTCTGGATCAAGATCAGAGGGTTTGTCTGCAAGGGGGGATCTTAGAGTAGGCATCTGCTGTCAACCTCCAAACCAAGACAATAAGGCAAATGAAGCAATATTTAGGTCACACCAGCAACCTTTGGGTCAACAGAACCTGGTTCTTATGGGTGACTTGAACTACCCAGACATTTATTGGAAGAACAATATAATAGCTCAGCATGTCATCCACCAAATTCATGGAATGCACCAAGGACTGCTTCCTCATACAAATGTTAGATGTGCCAACCAGGAATGAGGCACTGCTGGACTTGCTACTTACAAACCAAGAAAACCTGCATTGTGATATCTCAGTTAGTGACAGCCTTGGCTGTAGTGACCACAATATTGTGGAGTTTGTGATCCTGTTAAGCATGCTGAAGGTTAGTACTAAGACAAAGGTTTCAGATTTTAGAAAAGCAAACTTCATCTCTCTCAGAGCTCAACTGGAAGGGATTCTGGGGGAAGCTTTCATGGAGGCTAAAGATGCTAGCAAGTGCTGGGAGTTTTTCAAGAATGCTCTCCTACAAGAACAAAAATAGTCCATTCCCTTTAAAGGGAAGGGAAGTAGGTAGAGCAAGAGACTCCTTTGGCTTAACAGCAAGCTTCTGAGTCTGCTCAAAACCAAAAGAGAAGCGTACCAGAGATGGAAAAGCAGACAAATACCCATTAAGAACTACAAGGGCATTGCCAGGGTGTTCAGAGTTGTTAGAAAAACAAAATCTCAGCTCAAATTGAAATTGTCAAGAGATGTCAAAAATTACAAGAAAGGGTTCTTCACGTATGTAAACAACAAGCAGAAACAGAAGGAAAATACTGGCCCACTGTTAAACAGGAGAGATGAATTAGTCACCAACAATGCTGAAAAGCAGAGGTTCTCAACACTTTCTTTACCAGCACTGTTGGGCCACAGGCCTTGGGAACAAAAATCCAGGTTGATGCAAACACAGACCCACCATTAGAGAAGGAAGAGTTGGTATGTGAACTGTTACGGGAGCTTGATCCCTACAAATTGATGGGCCCCGATGTTGTCCACCCAAGGGTGTTGAGAATTGGCTGATGTCATTGTGAGGCCACTCTCCATAACCTTTGAGAAGCAGAGACTGGGGGACATCCCAGAAGACTGGAAGAAGGCTAACGTCACCCCCATCTACAAGAAAGGCTTAAAGGAGGATCTAGGAAATTATAGGCCCATCAGTCTTACTGCAATTCCTGGGAAACTTACAGAATGAATCCTCCTGGGGGTTATCACAAGTTGAATGATGCATGTGAATGGGAAAAGCCAGTACAGATTCACCAAGGGCAAATCATGCTTGACAAACCTGATCACCTTCTATGACAAAGTAACCTGCTCAGTTGATGTGGGGAGAGTGGTGGACATTGTCTACCTGGATTTCTCCAAGGATTTTGATATGGTTCCCCACAGCCTCTTCCCTGAGAAACTGATACAGTCTAGACAAGTGGTCTGTGTGGTGCGTGGGGAACTGGCTGACAGGCTGCACCCACAGGGTGGTGGGAAATAGCTCCTTTTCAAACTGGCAACCTGTCACTGTTGGGGTCCCCCAGGGACCGATACTGGGACCAATGCTGTTTAATATCCCCATAAGTGATCTGGATGATGGGATCAAGTGTACCCTGATGAATTTTGCTGATGATACCAAACTGAATGGGGAAGTGGAAACTTCAGAAGGGAGAGCAACCCTGCAGGAAGATCTGGATAGGCTAGAAGAGTGGGCTAACAAGAACCTTATGAAGTTGAAAAAGGATAAATGTAAGGTCTTGCACCTGGGAAAACATACCAGGAGTGCAGCGCAGACTGGGATCTATTTGGCTGGAGAGCAGCTCTGTGGAAAGAGAAGTACATTTGTTCAGCCTTGAGAAGCGAGTGCTTATGGGACACCTTAGTACCATGTTCCAGTATTTAAAGGGTGGCTACAAAGAAGATGGAGACTCCCTTTTTACAAGGAGTCACATGGAAAAGACAAGGGGTAATGGGTACAAGTTACTCCTGGGGAGATTCTGACTGGATGCAGAAGGAAAATTGTTCACAGTAAGAACAATCAGCCATTGGAATAATCTCTTCAGGGAAGTGGTGGATTTGCCAACATTGGACAATTTTAAGATTTGGCTGGACAGGGTTCTGGGCCACCTTGTCTAGACTGTGCCTTTGCCAAGAAAGGTTGGACCAGATGATCCTTGAGGTCTCTTCAAACCTGATATTCTATCATTCTGGGATTGAATTCAGAATACTCTGAGGATCTCTCCTTCCAGGAAACTTCAGAATTGTAAGTTTTTTGTCTTTTTCATCTCAAAACCTTCAGCTAGTTATAGAGCCAAGGAAAGGAAAGTAATTAGGTTGGTGGGGATTTGGAACTTACAAGTATGAAAAGGACACAGCAAGAAGTGAATATTCTTGTTGATCGTTCCAGACTTAATTATAAATCACTGTTTATGACTGGGGATAAGTCAACTTGATGATTCAAGGCTCTCCCAGTCATATGCTGCTGTGTGTCATTGCTTAACTTGCAAGTGGTGAGACCTCTGTGTCAGAACCGTACAGCAAGGGAACAAAGCCTGCATGCTCAGTCAGAAACTGCCTACAAGGCCAATGTGGACATGCTCAGCAGAAGGGTACACCATTCACCCTACACAAAATATCTAAATCCCATTAGGGACTCAGTCTGACACCCTCTCCTGAAAAAAACCCAAGCAGAGTGCTCTGTTAAAGTGCAGCCAGAGAAGGAGGGGTGGAGGTGACAGGAGCGCTGCTGTCGAACAGTTCAGTGCTTTAAGGACTCAGCCAGGATCCTGCCTTGGTCTACAGGGATTCAATCCCACACCTCCCACCTCATCTGCCTACTTACTATCCTGGCAAGAGGCAGTGGCTGCTGCTTCTACTGAAGCAAAGGCTTTTCCTGTCAGTGCTGAAAATGCAGGGCAGCAGTGAAAGAAAGAGTCATCAATACTTCAAAGCATGTCTGGGCTCAAGATTAAATAATGTGGCTCATCCACTAGTTCCCATCAATGTAATCAATGCATACGAACAATCTTGAAAGATGTTTGTGGTGTAAAAGGAAATATCAAAGTTCCCAGATCTTCTTCCCAAATCAAAAGCACCAGAGTTCCCAAATCTAGATCCTCTTCCAGGACATATACCAAAGTGGGTTTAATCATGAAGAAACAGGTCCTCAGTCACAGGATTCCGAATATTTTAACAGCCTGTGATTTGGGTTTTAAAAAGTAAGATATTTTTAACTATTTTAAGGAATATATAAACAATTTGAATTTCCTTTTTTCATGAAATTCTGCATCTATGTTGTCTACTTTGAATTTTGCAAAACAATACTTCTGCTTTCTTTTTCTCTTATTTGCCTCCAGTGAAGAGAAACCTCAAGGCAAGTAGTGGCCAGATCAAAGCAATCCATCTCTCTGAATATGGTGATCCTTAAAACTAGGACACTGGAAGACTCCTAGTTATTAATATCTAAATCTCTCTCTGTCTCCAGGATAGCTAAAACATAGCCTCCTGCCCTTCCAACAGGGTGTTCAGAGGTTAGTCTCTCTTCTAACATCACTAGAAAGAAAAACAGAGCGGAGAGAGTGCTTGAAGTATTTATACTGAAACAGTTCCTAACTTTGTGAGGTATTTCAGTGCCTACCTTATACTCCTAACATAGCATGTGACTACTGACTTCAGAGTCCAGACTTTTTACAGATACTGTAAGCACATATGTTTTTAAAAGATAATTTTCAGGTGTCGCAGTGAAACATCCTGGATTATACCTCTGTTTTATACTTTAACCAATAAAAGAAAAATAATTTCAAATATCAAACACAACATGAGAACTTCTTGATTTCTTGCCTCAAGCTCAAAAATCTATGACTCTTTGGAAATGTTCAGAACTAGCTGATTCTGCTTTAGGGTAGCGATACACTAGATGATCTCCTGAGGTCCCTTCCAGCTCTGGTTCCTGTGATCTCAGCATGCAGAAGGATGGCAGCAGCAGCTGCTCCAATTGCTTTTCACAGGCTCTGCAAAATGTACAGTTTAGAAACGCAATGTTTGCATTCTGTGAAGAACTTCAGTCATGCAAGCACCCTAGATACCCTGTAATAATATCAACAAGATGTAAACCTGCAGACTCAAAAAACTGGCACACTTTTCAGCAATCTCCCTGCATTTTTAAGATAGTGAATATACAAATGTGTTACTTGCTCTCATCAGATTTTTCAGCCTAGGAATCTGCATAACATACAATGCAATTAAACTTTGTAAAGCCAAAAGTGATATTTGCATATTTATAGCCTCCACTTTCTCTATGGAGAAATCACCATGCATAGCTATTTCTTTACAGAGTTATAAAAGGAAGCCCATAGTTCATTAGCAAATTAGAAAATTAAGCTATTTTGTAGGAGCAAAAATAAAATAAAAAACCCAACAACAAACAAACAAAAAAACCCACAAAAAAGCTAAAAAAAACCCACAAAATATAATAGCTGCCTGGAATGAGAAATGGAAAACCATACAGAAACCTGACAGCTGTAGGAACTGCAGGAGAACTGAAATAAAGTTAAATTGAGAGGAGAGGACACAAAAGGCTCTACCACCCCCGACAGTCTGAAGGAGGCAGCTACTTAGCAGCAGGCACCTTCACAAAAGTGACAAGTCCCAACCAGAGAGTCAGCAAGATCAGAACGTGGAGCAGCACAAATGTGTAGAAACAGAGAGAGGGAAACAGAAATAAAGGGCAATTGGTGCTGGGAAATGAACAAAAACAATATAGAGCAGTAAATTATAATAAAGTCACCAATGGTGATTCATGGTAGTGATTCTTTAATATTTCCTAATTTTAAAGATGAAAATCTCAGACATACTATTTGGGTCTTTGTCTTCTAAAAAAAAAAAAAAACCTTGTGAAATGTATCTAGGTACATATCCATACATACACTGTGTCCAGCACTGTTAAGGAGTTAGGGTTTAGGTTTGGGACTTGTTTTTAACAGTTTTTGGAGCAACAGACACCTTTCAGTAAGGAAAAATAAGAGACTGTGAAGTTGTTAATGTGCACATATTTTAATTTTTTGCTGAAATCCTGTTGGGCTCTTACATAAACTTTCACTATCAGTTTAAACATTTTTCACTACTAATCATTAAATGTATTTGCTTGTCTGTTATTTAATAGTATATCTAATCAAATTACCTGTGTATCTTAGCTCTGCAACAGGAAACTGTCTTCATAAAAATTAGTACAAAAGACCATCTTTTTCTATGTTTGATACATATCTCAGAAAAACTATGCTGTTTAATCTTCAAACTACATAGCAGGAACTGAGTCAGAGAACAATAAATTAACACTTTGAATAGCAGCTGGGAACTTGACATACATAGTATTTAAATTCCCCCATAAAGATACCTTTCAAAAATAACTAATTGCAACACCCCTGCTCAGAAAAGTACTCATAATTAAACCTGCTTTGTTCTACCTTAGACAATTAGTTCATTACATGCCTGAGGAACTTGCCAGAGGAAATCACCAGTTTTCCTACCCTGCTGGCTTTAGTTTGTTAATAACAGCTTTAGCTCTTTTTCTATTTGCAGATTTATCACCCATAAGCATTGGAAAACCACAGTCCGCTGCTTCAATCTAAGCATTTTCTGGACATAAAAGAAATTATTTCAGAGGAAGGCCTAATAGTTTCTGGTGTCAACACAATCCAACATAATAATAAAGCTTCCTCACTAAGGCAAGAGCTCCTGACTGCAGGCATTCAACAAGAAAGGTCATTTAAGCAAATTAAATCTGTTTCAAACAGATTCTTATGGTTCTGGTGATTTGAAAAGCATGTTGTGATGCTGAATTCAAGGTATATAATTCAGATGGGTGTTCTATAATACTCTGCATAAAGCACATGAAATGCCTGGTATTTTGATTGTCAAGAAAGCTCAAAGCCTCCACACAAGTACTTCAGAAGCTGCTGCTCACCCCAGCTCTGTGCTGATCACCTGTAATCTATGTGCACTGCACTTTCCTAAAATCCCCTCAAGCTTTATGGAATTGATTAGAAAGAAACGTGTTTTATATTCATTGTCCTGACCATCAGGAGATGAGGTCTCAAAACAAATCTAATAGGACTACAGACAATCTGGGTGGTCATGGAAAAAACCCTTAACTGGTCAGTGCCACGGCTTCCAACCTGTAAAAATGGCCATATTTGTTCTTCCACTCCTTATGCCACCTTTTTAGATTGAGTGCTTTGGCATGAAGCTGCCCTTTCCTACTGGCATGTTGGGTAATTAATGCAATGGGGAACTGATATAAGTTTCCTCTGTGAAACAGTACTACACCGTTACTAGTAATAAAAAGAGCATTTTAACTTAAAAGAAATCTTATTTTGTACAAAATAGAAGCTTTTTTATCTACTGCAGTGCAAGCCATTTCTGTCGATCTATTCTAGAGAGTAAGGTGTTGAGGCAGATGACTACTATTTGCTTTTTAGCTACGTGTTCACAACAAAACCACAACCACACAACAAATCCAATTTATGTCTCTGATCTCCACCTAAAAGATATAATGGCAATTTTAATCAAAACACACGACATCATCATAGACAGGAAGATCAAACATGTTGCAGTCTTATGTTCTTTTAAAGTCTTTTAACATAAGACTGGTGTATTTCTCCATATGTAATTGAAAAAAACTAGCTTGCTTTTCCATATAAGTTTTTTCCTGTTTATAACTGCTCTGTTTTCAGACACAGCTCAAGATTGTCAAGGGGTCTTCATAATAATTAAAAGGAAAGAGGGACTGATTAAAATGAAGATGTGATTGAGCTTAATCTGATATTGATCTGTAAGACTTTAGGTATGAACAATGTATGCTCTTTTTTAAAGTCACTTTCAGATTGCTTGAGAAGGCACAAGAATCTTGTGATAGAAAGTGTCAACCATTTATTAGAAAAAAAAAAAAATTCCCATCAGATTTTTGTATTTAAAACTATCTCCCCATCTCAAAGAGGGTAAGAAGGGAAATCTGAAGGAACATCTGAGATACAGAATGACTTTTCTATGAGAAGCAATAATCAAGGACTTTTCAATACAGAAATGAGATGACCGAGGGGAATTTGAAAGAATTGGAAATCAAGTCGAAGCAGCAGTCGGAGAAGATGAACGATTTCTTCTATTATAAGAATTTAGACTCCAAACTAGCAGAAGGCAGTCTCAAAACACACAGAATGAGATGGTTTTCACACAATATAGGTTTAATTCATTGCTATAGGATGTTTCAGACATAAAAGAAAACAAGAACAATCAATTCTACAGTGTGAAAACTCAGAGAGCACCATTGCTGGGAATTGTGATAAAGCAGTTTGCTGTGCTTTCATATTCTTGTTTTTTAAAGGCATACTGGTCACTGCCGGGGGTGTCAAATTTGTCTAGAAATGGGCTGAAACTGGAATGGCTATTACCTGATAGCCTCTCACTCCAACACTCCCAC
The DNA here is from genome assembly GCF_018691265.1 of Tyto alba. Taxonomy (NCBI): domain Eukaryota; kingdom Metazoa; phylum Chordata; class Aves; order Strigiformes; family Tytonidae; genus Tyto; species Tyto alba. The sequence continues at coordinate 14,131,607 of NW_024881303.1, forward strand.
TCTGGCAGGATGCTTGTTTTGCTCCTGGCCCATGTCAGCCTCTCCAGGAGCAGTTGTTCCAGGAGAGCCTGTACGCATAGGCAGGTCCACCATTCTCATCGGTGACACCACTAGACGAGGTTTCCAAATAAACACAGCGGGACTGCTCATGTGTGTGATACAGCCACATAAAATGTGCCTTCACAATCAGAAAGGAGCCCTGAATGTTAACGTTTAAAAACAAACGCCATTACGCAAGACAAATGTACCCCACCATATTTCTTTGAACTTATGGTACACAGAGTCAGTAAGGATTTCTGTGACTGTGAGAAGAATAACTTCAGTTTTCTAAAGCACGGAATAAATCATCTTATTCTAATTACTTTGTTCTTCCTAATACCAACAGTACATGAGAATGTATTGGCTGTTTCTATAGAAACCAGAAGTGCAAGTAGCTCCACCAATTTCTACAGCCTTTTTTCATATTTATATGCTATCAAGAGACAAATTCATTAGGTCTCCTAAACACATGCTACTTAAAATGACTGCACCTCATCTGAAAAAAATTGCAATAGAATGTTTCCAAGGAAACAAATGCACTGCACCTTCACTCTAAATTTATTATTTTTTCTTTAAACTGTGGTTTAATGACTTAATCTTATTTCTTTATAAACGCAAGTATGGAGAAATAGCTCAACAACATAAAGAGAATCTCTTTCATTTTTTTTCTCTTTAAGCATAAAGCTATAGATGATACTTGCAATTTTGTAGCTAAACAATATTCAATCCAGAGTAATAAACGAAGATGGGGAAAAAAAACCCTGTTGTTACTCTGCCTTGGCCTCTGTTAATAATACAAATTCTGCCATGCTTTTCTAGACTAATGCTCAAAATAACTGCTTCCACCATTTTTCTAGTTAATTTGTTCTATAGCTTCTAAGACCTCCATTTCAAATATGGGACTTTTGTGTACATCTTCAAATCTAAGTTTTCCTTAAATTTGTCTATTACTCCAACAGATTGACTTTCTATACATCTTTTTTGAAACCTTCCTTATGTCCTGACAAAATTTTGTTATTAATCCGAAAAAGCTGGACCTTTGTATTCATTTGTACTCTTCCCACTTCTAATAAGTCACTGCTAATTTTTCTGCATGATATTCTATTCCTTTTAAAAAAAAAAAAAAAAATTGATTGTGCTAGCACAATACTTTCTGTAACTAACAATTTTTAAAAATTAAATAATAAATGTTGTATCCATTTGGAGCTGTGCCTGAAGCACTTCACTAAATTCCTCCCAGTCAATTTCCTTTCTCAGGATCTCCTCTTTAGCTAGTTTTCTCATTTTACAATATCTAGTTAGTTCCTGCCTTCTCCAGCTTCTCTAATTGCTCTATCAAAGTCCAAAATCATAGAGTGATATTAAGTACACTTCATACAATGAAACTTTGCTTAATTCCTAATATTCTTTTTTTTTATATATATATAATTTCACTTATTCCTATATCTGTAACTGATCTTTCCTTCAAAGTCTGTTCTGTGGCTGTGTCAGGTCATACCACTGGGTCTCCACTACCTGATGCCTTTCCTCTCTTTCCCTCCTTGTTCAACATAAGCAGTGGATTTGCATTTATGGACGTCTAAGAGGTTTAAATATTGCTTAAAGATCAGAGCCACAGCCCTGTCATCTTCCACTTATTCCTTCTCCACATTACTGCACGGTGCTTCTTCAGGACTTGCTGTTCTGACGGCTGTAGCAGATCACTATTGCCAAAGCTCCAAAGGGCCTCAGTGGCTCAAGACAGAATACATGCACATCAACAGACAAGAGATCAAAAACAGAGTACATCCATCAGCTGAATAAATTATTCCTCTATTTTTAACAGTCAAAAAAAATGTTAGTGATCTCCCTACCTTTAGAATTCCTTGCATTTTTGTATGCACATGCTAAAGAACCAGTTCCTGAATGCTTACAAAATGTTGAGTTTCATCAATCAGAATGCAAATAAAAGGTAAAATATGTAAAACTCAAAAATAATTATATGCATACATTTAGAAAATTTAAACAAATGCATTCAGGTGCAAGTTCTTAAGTGCTGTATGTCCCTTCAGCAGAGCTAACAGCATCCCTGCTTTACACTATGCAAACCTTGCTGACACGTGTAAACCAATCTTTTCAATTCATATTGACAATTCACTCATGATATAAGGAACTTTAGCTCCTTTAAAAGCATTATCAGTACAAGACAGTTACAGTTGTAGTCTTGTTCTGATATTATATCTGTGTAAGCTTAGAAACCCATACTAAAAAGAAAAAAAAAAAATATCTGCAGTCATTTTATTTTGAGAACACAATAAAGTCCTTATTGCTGAGCTAAAGGATACAAATCTCTACCCTTTGTTCTCTTTGTTATTTCAAGGAATATTAAAATTTCAGGTAGAATAAGTGGTTGGAATATATATTGTCTCCTGTCTGAAAAGATAATGTACATCAGCCACAACAAAGAGTGACTGTAATTCAACTGGCTTGTGCTGAACATCTTAAGAAATTCTTCCACAGCTCATAGAAATGAAATACTTCTAAAATACGTAACTACTTTAAGGTCTCAGTGTTATTGCACAATTATTTTTACAGGGCATTTTGCACAGTTTTTCTAGGTCCACCTCTGAGGTCCAAAGATCCCATGGGGGCTGTTCAATAACATTCTCTCTCTTTGGTCAACAACACAGAGATTTTTAAATTTTTTTTTAAACCTAACAGCTCACTTCCAAGTTTTCTGGTCTTTTCATAAAGTCTCCATAAACATTCTCCAAATGTTTCATAAATTTAATCAATCTGTCATACACCAATATAAGATCTCCAGAATAATCTCTTCGCCAGAGACACAAAACTGGGTTTACTACAAACAGAAAGAAATATCACTATAATAAATCTCTACATGCTATTCAACTGACTCTTTTATTCTTTTTTTTTTTTTTTTCAGGCTTTGATTACTTGTCTCTAGTTTTGAGATGCCTGTATACTTTATATTTCACTGAGCAGTTAACAGGTATTCCATCCATTCATTTCTCTGAAGTATATATTGTTTAGCTTTATCTTGAAGCTTTTAAATCCCTTACTGTTCTTTCATTCATTACCTTGCTCAATACCCAATGCTACATTTAAAATCATTTTGCCTATCTGCTCAACAGAACAGGGATTGAAATAAATGTCTTTCAACATTCCTCCTTTTTCTTTTGATATCTGCCAGGCTGCCTCAAATCTATCTCCATACATTTTCTCTGGGACTTAGAAATCCAATTTTTATACCACATTCAATACATGAATAAATATTAGTAATTTATGCTCATAAATTTATGCTCATGTTAAAAATTAGTTGCCCATCAAAATCAAAGAGAGATTTCAGAAGTACTAATTTGGAAATATAACACTATCAGCTATTCTATGTCATTTTCCACCAGCAGAAAGCACCAATGTGGCACACTGGCATAAAGCAGCCTATTTCAACCACTGCATGTACGTGTAATTGGACAATATTTTTGTTATTAGTCATTCTCTCTGTCCCTGTGATACTTAATGCTTTGCTCTGAATTTCCAGCAAAAAGTCCCTCATTTCCTGATCTACAATTACCATTTTGCCTCACATACTTAAATTTTAGATGTGCAGGCAGATAGCCTGTTAAAACACAGGAGTACATCCTAAAGAACGCTCTGAAATTGAATTACCAGCGAGTGTTGAAATTGAGTTTTCAATGTGCAATGAGTAACAAGATTCAAGCTCTTGATTTAGGGTGCTCACTCTATTGACAAAATAAGCTGCAAAGCCTGAAAAGGCTAGCAGGAATATGATGATGGGAAGAAAAAGAATCATTAGTTCACCCACACATTGTCCCAAGCTGAATGACAGGTTAGGACACTTGAAAAAACAGTCAAAACCGGAAAATACTGTAATTAATTAGGATTAAAGTACTTTAAAGATATTAAGGTTGTTTGCATCAAAACTGAAACAAAGTGGCAAGAGGCCTCAGACATCTATTTCAGCTAAGAGCAAATGCCACTTGTTAGAACAGGATACATTTCAAAATATTGATCAGGATACTTCATCCAATCTTGAATATGGTCATAATGGGGTAAGATGGAAGAGATAGAAAGTGTGCTGTCTGCCTTCTGAATAAAGATAACAATATAAGCTGAAAGCAGGAATACCCAAAGAATCCATTGAAATGATGTTGATAATTCATCCCTAACCAACATACTGTTCTGTGGCTGAGAGTTTGAAATGTAACTACGTTATTTTGCAGTAATAATGTATAGGTGATAATCGCCTTTCTGCAAGAAGAAACCATAAAAAATCAAATTGGAGTTTGATATTTTTCCCCTTTTCTCCACTCAGCTATGGCCTTCCACATTCATTTAGTACACACATAAAGTTCTTCAAATTTCAAAACCAATACAAATGTAGGTGTCTAACAGTCTACACCTATTACTGAGCTACTATTACCTCAGATGGGGAAAAAAAAGATCAAAGGATAATAAATGCTCCCCCTTTTGGAAATGTTTCAAAGTAAGACAGTAAACCACAATGTTGCTCTAGACAATCACATTACAATCAAAATTATGGTTTTCAAATGAGCAAACATCTCAAAAAAGCAACCAACCAAAAAAAAAAAAAAAACAAGGAACAACATCTGTTACCAGGCTAAACCAAATCCTTCCACTTTCAAATGTGATTAGACACTGCTCATTACTAAAATTAATATTCCTCGTGTGCTACTTGATTGGTTAGCTTTTCAAATGGTAAAGTTCTGCATGAATATAATTGTTTCCTAATGAACAAAGCAGGTAACAGCTTCTAAAATCTTCCAGAGAGAACCCAGTACAGCATCTGTACAAAAGAAACAGTCTGGAGTTTTTGTTTTACAAAGCCTACAACATGTCCTATTTTACCTGTCAGAATACACATTCATTCACTTATTTATTCTCTCAGAAAGTAAATTATTTCCCTGTAACATTGTGGGGTGTTTCCCTTATCTCTTCAATAGCATCAGTTTGTGGAAATAGAGTTACACACGATATTTCTAAGCACTGAAGTGACCTGCAGCTACAGAGACAACCACTGTCTGCATTTCCTCAGTGACCAACAGCTCTTCAAGGCAGGTTCCAAGGCCAGAGCTTCAGCATTGCAAAAATGAGTATATTGAGATAAAAATGCATTCTTCTGCTAGTCTCATTTTTGCTGTATACATAGCATCCTGGCCACAGAATGCACTGCTTTTCGAGAAATCATGTCATAAGATGGGATCAAAGGATGTCACAGCACATAATGTTGTGACATGTTGCACACAACAGCAATACTCTCAGTCAAAAAGAAAAAATTTGTAATGTAACAATTGTGAGTACCATCGACTTCTGCAACAGTATTAAAAGTGGACAGGGAATGGCCCATGGAAAGACAAATACCCCATTATTCCCATTTGAAAAAAAAAAAAACATTACCCAGATCAGTAATCATGGAAGCAAAAAAACACAGTTGGGCAGTAAAGCATAAATATACACTAAAATACTGTTTGAAACTCATTAAGATAATTTAATCCCTATTTAGTAGAAAACATGAGGGCTGTTTTAGATTGAACGTGTAGTCAAACTAATAACATGTTAAGTATTCATGTTCCTCTTCTACATAGATGTTAATGGTTTTTACAGTGCCTGTCCTCTGGAAATGAATAATAGATGTTGTCATCTAAAGCTTGAACTAATGGCTCTGCATGCAGACACACACACAGCACTTAGATGTCATTCCCTGCAAACTACAGAAAGGTGATCCCAAGTGTAACTATTGTTTCTTATTACTGTGCTGTGGTAAAGTACTGAAAACTGCAGTTTTCCTGTGCAATTTTGCCAGACATAGTTTAGACAAAAGTTACTGTATCAGAACGTCATCTCAAGCAAGGCTACTGGGAGTCATAATTACAGAAGATATGAATGGGTGGGCTATTAAAGACTAAAGTTTATCAGTATGGGTTTGCTTCTTTGCCTTCTTACAACGTCTTTTACAAAGGCCAATACCTCACAAATTGCAAATTGCCCCTTATCTTTTCAAGTTCTAGTGCTATCTCCATATCAATACATTTGTCTGCTCCTCACTGCAATAATGCTTCATGTAAACTATGTTCTACACCTCTCTGCTTGCCTTCTCCCTGTTCCAGCAACACCATTCACTGGTGAAGGACACCTGTTTCCTCTCTACCACTGCTTTTCCGGAACAGTTTCACCAAGAAGACTTTACAAGACAGTCAAACCACCCCCTGGCAGTGAGAAACTTCAGTCTTTTATCATAGAGATGCATATATTTCTGTAGGAGGCATCTGTTGAGGAACAGCAAGCTAAGTTGGTTGGTAATATTTGGAATAAAATACTGCATGATACCTCATCTGGTACCAAGGGAAAGCACTGTTGAAACTGACATTTCATAAGGGGGGAAAAAGGTCCAAGAACAGCCTTTTTCAAGCCATTTGTCTTGGTGACACCATAACATCGTTCAAAGATAAAACCAAAATACCAGGAATTGGCAGAGATACTGACAGTAGGAGAGCATCAGACTCAGGAGATGACTCAGAACTAACTTATCTAGCACAAGCATTAACATCTGTGATTTAGCCCCTTAACTCTACTTGGGTCAATGCCAATTTTGCATAGTCCTCAGGTCTTGACATCACAATCTCTGGTATCAGAACTGCTGGAAAAAAAAAAATTACTCAAGCATAACCCTTGCAATGTAAATATCCATTGTAAAAGAATCTTCTACTTCCTTGAAACTGAAATGCTTTCTCCATTATCAATATTTGAGGTTATCTCCTACCATCTATGGAAGATTTCCAACCACATTCCTCCATAAGCGTATCCAGCACAAGCTACCATCAAGACAGGCACATTTTTGCAACACACCACTGGTCATCTGTTACTATAGAACAGAATCAGTTATCGTTTTCCATCTGCAGAGACTGGGCACCTCGGGCACATGCAAGCTGGAGGTATTCCCATTTTTGGCATGAACAGGCTCATCAATCACAGTTGATTAAAATCTTGAGAAAAATCATCATTACAAGATTCACGAAGATAGTCACTCAAAAATACACACAGGTGTAAAATCCATCATAAAGAAACTACAGGGGTGAAGGAACATCTCTGGCTTTGTACACAGCTAGACTGTCATTTGACTTTCTGTATAACTACAATATTTACAGGAAATCTTACTGCACCAAGTTGGAAAATCTCAGAATGTCTTGTCACCTGCATCTGCCATCTTCTCCTTGACTGGGATCAAGTATCTCAAATTTGACACTATAGTCAACGATCTTAAAGCCTTAAAAAGATGATACCCATTTAGTTCCTGAAGTTCTTTTTAAAGGCAGTTCAACAGACCATGTCATACAATGGCTTCACTATGTTAAAAGGGACAGCTAAGTATCCAATTACAGACTGCACCTCCTCCCCACAATTAAGGCCTACTGTTATGAAAATCTTAAGAAAGAACAGTTGTATTCCCTACTTCATTTCCATGTTATGAAACCACTGACCCTGCTGTTCAGGAAAGAAGTCTTCCATCAGTCTTTCTTCTCCAGTCCTCTGCCAGAAAAAAAAATAATGTCTTTGTTCTACAGTAAATTTACAGGGTGACCTCTGATCATCTGGAATCAACACCCTTTGAACTGGTACTGTTTCCCACTTGTGTGATACATATTTTCATGTTCTATAAGTTGCCTACGCTAGACAGTATACCAAAACCACTTACTGACAACACCACAATATTGTATACCAGTGCAAGGCAGGGGAAGGGAGGGAAGAGTTACTGTGTAAAATCTCGTAAAATTTACATAGGTATTTTTTATCATAAGGATTTACAATTTTTGCAATCTAAAACTACCATCATCTTCCTTCATAGAACTGTGCTTTGAGTGTCTCTTCATATACTTATGAAGGAAAACTAGCCTTCATACAAGCATGATGGATGGAATAAATCCCATCACACTTTTTACAAAAGTTTTCATGCTGACACTGTAACTCTGAAATGCACAGTAAATTTATTTTCAGAGTAACATCAGATTTGGCAGTCTTGATATGTACTTACTAATGTTTTCCTTTTAAGAACTTATTTATGTGAGGGAAGCCTATGGTATAGATGCTAGACAATTAAATTATTTTCTCAAACATCAGTGACAAATCCAAAGGAAACTGTGTTTCCTCAATAGATCAACTCCCATAACTCTCCTGTTAGAGCCCTCATACCTGAAATTCATCTGCCTACATCTCTCACCTATTGTTCTTAGTATGTCAAAGCCAGAGACAAAGTTTGGATAAGCAATCTTATATTTTTCAGATCCCTTCTGTCACCCTCAAGAGCAAACAGATGGCTAACTATAATGACTAGGATCTACCCACATAGAAATGCAAAGGAAAACAAAGAACTACTCACTTTACAATCACTGCTGCTCGAGCTGTTCTACGCATGAGGATGTTGGCTTGCCTTATGCTTCTGCTGGCAGAGTACAGCACTGGTATTACCTGAGCTCTGAATGGCAGCTGGGAGCACACTGTTCTTCACAGTTTACAATAAAGGCAGAGGTTATATATGCCTCTCTGTGGCCCTTCATGAATGTAAAAATTACTCCAGGCTTCTACACAAAAGGTACAGGTACTCACATTCTGATCCACACGTAACAGCTTGAAGAGCAAGTTAGCTGTACTGCTTCCTAGTACACAACTGCTTTTCACAATCCTCAAGTGAACTGTTGGCTTTATTTAATTCAACTATATGTTACTTGTATATACATAAAAAACAAAATAATATTTTTTGTATACAATGTTCTTCCTTGTGCTTCAAAAACATTACAGAGGTTCATATAAACAAATGGCAACACAATCAATGACAAATGCAAAATACCTCAGAACATCATTTCACTGAAAGATCAGTACATATAGCAGCTTAGTAATGCACAGCACATCCAACCTAGGAAACATTCTAAAAGAGAAAGAGAAAAAAGGTTTCCATTACCTTAGAAGTCCTTATATCCCAAGCTTTAACGTCAGGGCTGAACCCTCCACTAATGACAATATTTGATTCTGTAGGGTGGAACTTCAGCGCGCTAATTCTAAATTCATTTTTGCTGCTAAATATCGGCTTCCCTAGAATAAAGCAAGAAGTGGAGATTAAAATTTGAGCAGATAATGAAATATGCTATTCATTTCAACCTAGTTTCAAAAATATCAAGGTTGTCAACGGTGAACATGTTTACATTAACACGTTTCAAGTACTTGAGGCTACTCTGCTTTACTGAAAATACAGGACTGAATTCACTAACTTCTATCTACGTGAAACTGCTTCTGCTCAGGGGCCTCTGTACCGCTGACTGCTTCCTACTGAAAGGAGAGAACAAGTGGTCTCCCACACTAAGAAGAGGAGCTCCACCAGGGTCTCAGTTGAGTTGACATGCAGGACTAAATCTACAAATCTAATGATTGAATGTTTCTCTACAGAGAAGCCATAATCTTTCTTTCAGTGGGATAAAAATAACTAGAACAAAATATTGCCTGTACAGAAATACCACGTTTCAAACTATACTACAACTCTTGAGTTGTTTACTTATCTTTCTGTGAAGGTAAAAGTGAAACTTCATCTTGAAAGTAGGAAATAATTTGCATACCATATTATGAAGGCAATAGCTATTCCCATGGATACAACTGTTTCCAACATTTAATTGTGTACACTAATCTCTGCAGGATCCCGTGGTTAGTATCAATTGGATTGTCAACACTTTAGAGGGCAACAGAATTCAGTGAGGTTAATTTATAGGACTTTTCCACAATACGTTGCTTCCTTTCATCCTAACAAACTCATCATATTAATGTACTATCACTGAAATACAATTTTTGGAACAGCAGCATGGACCAAGATATATACATCTGCTCAGTTTCACAATTTCAGCTGTGCTCTATATTCTACATATCACATATAAACACCTACATTAAATAAAGTTACTGCTTTAAACCACAGTGAAGAAGGTACTGTGGAAGTAAAAAAACCCAACCCTTAAAATACTATGACAAAAGCTTCTTAAAATATTCATTAATCTACATTTTCAGCAAGTGAGAGCTGTCTTAAGTTTTCTTAAAACAACTGAAAATACTTTGAGCTAAAAACCTTAGTGACAGATGCAGATACTTACTGTTAGGTGAGCAATTACTGAAAATCATTCATATAGATTTTTTTTTATGCTTACTTCATGATTTGGAGCCAATTTATTTTATTTCATCATTAATTCCATTTTCCCCATCTACTGAACTCAACTTACAGAGTCAAGAGGCTAAGACTTGTCAAATTATTTATTTATTCATTTTAAAGAAGAGAGAGATGTTCCTTCATCACAAGTGCTCTTCAAGCTAGCAGGGGCAGGGAAAATAGACTGCAGGGGGCATAAGGGAGGAGTGAGTGTTGTTCTATGTGAACACTGGTTTTTGTAGAGGTCTTCTGTTCTTTCTAAAAATATTCTCTACAGATTACCCATGCAAGATCTAAAGGGCCTCTCTATCACTACTGAGTGAAAGACTCAGTACATACATTCCTTCCCCAAAAAGAGGAAAAACTCATAAGGGCAGCAGAGGTTCTCTCTACAACTCACACGCAACAGTGACCATCTCTCACTGTGGGAGTTTTCAGTACCCCAACAGCTACAGAAGCAAAAAAAAAAAAAAAAAGACTCCACAAAGAAGAAAGAAATTATTAAAATCATCAGTTACAGGAGCAACAAGATATTGCTCTCATGTGCACCACTACTAGACATCACTTGCAGGCTTCAGAAAAGCCACATACACATGCATCTTATTCTCATCCAAAGCACTTGAGAAAATGCTGAATTTCCCCATGGAGGCTCACTAGTCAGTTTAATAGCACTTTGCTCCCAAAGGAATTTGATTCCTACTAGTACCTAGTTTAATAAACACTCTGGCAATGTAATCAACAAGTTTTCAATGGTACTGCAGCCACAAATTAGCAAAACTGCAGCCTACCTGCACTAATCCTGTCAAACAGATTTATAAAGGATACATCAAGTGGTCACTATTCTCCATAAAGTGTGTTGTCCAAATGACATTAAGCACACACATAAGTGATCCAGTGGAGCTCATCATCTAACCTTCTGACAAACATTAATTGTTTAACTGGCTTTACAAAAGTATGTTTTTACCTCCACAAGACTTCTGAAAACTGCTTTTTCTATAACACATATATTCTTCTTGCCATTGTGTTCTCTAGCCGAAGACATGAGAAAGTCAGGTAAGAAAAAAACAAAAAGATGTGCACTAAATTTAAGATGCATTTCATCTACTAACTACAAGATCTGTTACCTTATTGAAACAAAAAAGGCCCAAACAATAGGCCTCAAACCAAGGTTGACTTCTGAGTGAATTCCCCGACCAGCAACCAGCATCTTATCAGCAGCATGAAGCAACCAGCATCTTATCAGCATGAAAATGTAACCCTGGGAACAATCCCTGGGAACTATAAGTAAACAATAGGAAGTAACTATAAATCCCAAATGTAAAGAAAAACGGAAACTCCTCAGATGTGCCCGGATCCTGGCCAGATCCGGACACGCCTGAGCGAGGCACGTCAATCTACCAGATATCTCCCCTGCATTTTGTTTAGACTTGTTTGTTAAACTGTATAACAGCCGGGCCCCCTCCCAGCACAGCCGCAGACCTCCCCTACGAGCGGGCGCCCTGCGTGGGACTTCCCATTGCCGGGACAGGCTCTGCGACCCTTCGCTGGGACGGGGCTCCCCAGCTGGTGCACGGGGCGGGGGGGTGGGAAAGTAGGAGGGCAATTGGTGATGTACCTTTCTTAATCACTATAGCCAGCTTTATGTAGCAATGACTAGGTGCATTACCTTGCTTATTCTTTCTGCCGCTTTAAACTAAAGTAAAATAAGCCTATTTCTTTAGCTTGGTGTCTGTGTCCTTTGTGTTAACCCCGTCAACTGGCAAAACACTTATCCACAGAAAGATTAACATAATTTGTTATTAATTACTCCATCTTTCAATCTCACCCCTAAGTACTTCCAAGTAATTCAATCATTTGCTTGATATTTTCTCCAGAAACTAAAATTCTGTAATTCCCTACTCTATCTCCCCCTATTTTAAAGAGAAGTGGGCACTGGTTTTGCCCTTTTCTTGTCTTCTTGAGGCTGTTATTTATCCAAAAGCTCTCAGTGACAGTCATTAATAGAATTACACTGTAATGATCGCACTACTATGAATTCTACATTACAGTGTAATAATAAATAAAATTCATGCAAACACCCTGAGCATCTTATTCACCTCTATACTTTTTAACCTCCTTCTCTCTCCTATTTTAGGCTGTTACATTACTGTTTGATGCAGATATTAACCATGCTAACTTTCTGACTGGTCTAAGGAGCAATCACAATACATTCATCTTAAGAGCTCAGACTCTCCAATTAATACTTTGAAATACAACTCTCTCATTCTCTCATCCCCCGAAGTGAAATTCAATCAAACATCTCTTTTTGGAAACTCAGTACAGTGTTCTGAAGAGTTTGGCATTATTAGATGTATACATTAATTTCATTCTACTGCCATGTCACAGAAAATGAGAAAAAAGCTGGAATGCAGAAGAGCAAAGCAGCACCAGACAACATACTCAAAAGGGGAGGATCACAAAGTTACAGAAAGGAAACTCACCTATTGCTAGAACTGAAATTTATGCACAATACACAGAATCTAAGTCAGACTGCTTGTCATACAAACATGCCTGAGCCCAGCAAAATGATTTTTCCTAACATTTAGATGATTACACTCCTCAAATCCTTCCCTTTTAGGTATCCAGGCTACAGGGCTGAAGTGCTGAAGCACATTCTCTACACAGTTATGAAACCTCTATAACTGTAAACCTTTCAGAACCTCAGAAATTTAGGAAAAATATCCGAGTGATGGAACAGATCACTGTAGAAGATGATATGGTTCAAAACAGTTCATGCAATTCAGTATTTTAGAGCAATAAATTTAACCCTGAGCCCTTTTCTGTACAAATTTTTAGTGTGTTTTACTACTATGAGCAGAATTTGCTGCTTTCCAGGCTGTAACCATGCCATGATGGAACCTAGCCCTATGGTTTGGGAAATCTGGCTTCAGTGTTTGCTGGAGACCCTGCTCCACCTTTCTGGAAGTCGGTATTTACCGTTATGTATATTTGTCTCTACAAATATTCAGTTTATTAACATTAAACATTCAAATTTTGAGGGCCTTGTTTTATATATTGTAAAAGATGTCCTTAGAGCAGAAGATTCCCTTATCCATAACAGAATACAACAGGTGTAATTCATTGTGTATATATTTATTGCATTTTAGTTCCTGAAGTCAGCGTAACAAAAATTCAACCAACTCATATACTGTAGAAAATTATATCCTCTAAAAATCTATTTGGCTAATTGAGGGGAAAATCCATGCCACGTATAATTTTCCTGTATGAAACGTTGTTATTCCAAAGCAGAAAGCAAATGTTTTTCTCAATCTTTAATTTTCACAATTTCAGTAACAATATCTACTACATCTTTGCAGTGTGTTTTATATTCTTAAAGTGCTTTAATTCAATACTTCATTCATTAAAGGCTCACCAGTAACACACAGTATGAAAAAAAATCTTTAAAATTATCTTGAACATATGTTTCTGCTCCTTTACTCTGCAGCCTACTGTGAAACTGCTCAGCTATGAAATCAGATATTTTAAAGGCTATTTAATATTGTGAATTTTTCACAGAACATCAGCACGGTTAGTGAGCACAGGATGCTTCTGTAACTGTGTTTAGTGGTCCTTGGGATCACATTCCTACCTGCATAGACCAAAACCATTCACGTCTTTACATTAATCTGTAAAGAAAAGTGAAGCCTAAGACTTACAAGGACATAAGAGTAATCTTGCTAAGCAGAACAAATTTCCATACTGTGTTTACAAAAAGATATGAGACAATATATTAAAAAAAAAAAACCACCTCATTACAGTCACAATGTCTCTCATGCACAACAGTAAGGAGAACATTAGGTTAATCTGACATAATTTGTTCTTAACAAATCAAAGTTGGCAGTTACTTATCCATTGTATCTTGGTGTGCTTACAAATTGTTTTATTATTTTTCCAAGAACTAAAGTTATACTGACTATATGTGTCTCCTAATTTTTTCCCCTACATAGTCACAACTTTCTGGCATGTAAAGGTGCTTGAAATATTAAATCATTGAAAATGTCCCCAGATAAGCATTTTTCTCTCTTCTTTTTGCAAAGACTTTACATTAGTGAGTATAAAAAGTAAAATGCTGTTACCTCCTAGCTGGAGAGTGACCATGAAACTGTGTTCAACATATTACTTAAAATTACTGAATCTGGGGGGGAACCTTTGACCTCACATCAAAGATGCCTGTATGCATTCAAAAGAAAAAAAATAAAATCAATTTAAAAAAAAAATCTATCAACTGGGCTTTTTTTCTGAGGTGTCATATAAAACCTTCATGCATATTAAAACAGCATACTATCTGGATAGTACTGGGAAAGAAGGGGAGGAATAGGAAAAGAAAGTTACAGCTCTCCTGAGGCAATGTCTATGTATGAGCAGTAAAACTCCTGTGTGAACAAACATAATTACATTAACAACAATAATGTTAATAGGACTACATAATATATAATAATATATGAATATATAATTAAACTAGATGCTACATAATAATAATGCTAATAGGACTATCTATAGGACTACCAAGTTAAAATATAAAAGAAAATATAGAAAAGCGAATTTGGAACATCCTCTTGGAGGTACAAAATGTTTAATTAAGAAGCTCTCAAAATAATTTAAAATAAAACAAGTTAAAACCCACCAAACTGGATTTAAGTGACCACACTATATATACTCTGAATATTCCTTCAAAATCAACAGCTTAATTTCAGTATTCTGGCCATGGTAATGTGAAAACTTTAAATTTAAATTCCCCATTATAACCCTGAGGAAGTTATATCTGAAATCAAGTTCAGTCCATGAACTAAAATACAACTGCAGCATTTGGCAACATAGGAAATGTGCCAAAATTTACTGGAACATTCCCTCTGTCATAATATTAAAGAAATGAAAAGTATCTACAATATGCAAATAGTATCAACCCAGCCAACGTTCTGCCTATGCTATTGTAGCAATTCATTTGTGACTAATGAAAAATCCACTGATGAATAAAACATATATTCCAAAAATAAAATAGTTATAAATAAATTTTAAAAATACAATTACCCTTCTGAAGTTGGTAGAGCATCTCCATTACATCTGGATGTAACAGAAGTAAAATGTCAAATGCACTTGACCTAGAATTGTTTTAAAAGCAATTTTTTTTTTCAGTGCTCTCTGAATATAGCACTACTTACTACTCTGTAATTAACAAAGTGTCTGAACTATCACTAGTAGAAAATGAATGTGCCATTAGTAGAGATGAACAAAACCAAGGAGTCTCACTGGTTCAGACCACTGCATTATTATCACATTTGTGAAACCTTTCAAAAAGCTTTATTTTTATAAAGAAATAATGCATATAAAATAGTACGATGGAAAAAAAATTAAGCAGTAACCTATACAGACAGCTCAGTTGCAGTTTTTGGATCTACTAATATTTATGGAATCCCATAATGCAGTACTAAACTTGCCTCATGCAAACTGTAGCCATTGAATCACTCGTGAAAAACACATGAATAAACTTGAGTTTCTTAAACATTCTATGCATACTTTGGATCAGACCCATACTCTGAATACGTACAACAATTTTCAAGAAAACTTTATCTGTGGACAGTCTTAGCTTGACATCCTGGTGTTAGGACAATAGGTGATCATTTAAGTTAATAAATGATGATGTATATGAAATTAATTTAGTAAAAGAAGACTTTTATAACAGCATCTATTTTCACCAAATTAGGACAAGTGAACCCCTTGTACCTCAATAATTTGAATTATTTTATTTCCCTGTTCATCACAGTAACAACAAATCATGTAGGTTGTACCTCCAGGGGTCATCTAGTCCAAACCCCTATTCAAAGTAGGTCCAGCTGCAGCAGGTTACTTCAGAGTCTGTCCATGAAAATCTGGAGTTTCTCCAAGTATAGAAACTCCACAGCCTCCCTGGACAGCCTGTTTTAGTGTTTGATGAGCCCTGAGTTGAGCCAAAAAGTCTCCTGTGTTCCTACATTTGTCCTTTGCCTCTCATCACTTCACTGCGTATCTCTGAGAAGAGAATGGAATCATCTTCTCTGTACTAAGTAAACACTTAATAATCTGGCCCAGGATGAAGTTAACCTTCTTTGCTGCAAGAGAACACTGGGGATCCATATTCATATTCAGCACCAGGACCTCCAGTTATTTTTCAGCAACGCTGCCTTCTAGCCAGTTTAACACCAGCCTGTTTTGTTGCACAGGATTACTCCATTCCAGATATAGGACTCTGCACTTGTCCCTATTGAACTTCATGAGGTTCCTATCAGCCCATTTTTCCTGCTCGCAGCATCTTAGTTCTTCTTATATATAAGAATTTTCATTAAATACACTTGGCAAGGGAAAGCGGTCTGATGGTGTAAAACTGCAGGATAAGATTGCATGGAAGTGTCTTCTATCCTTGCATCAGGATTTCTATGCCAACAACAAAAATTCTGCTTTGTGATTAATGAGATTCCAGTGTTTGATTCTATTCTGATGTTGTTCATATCACAAAGATTAAAAAAAAGGAAATCACTCCAGAAAATGCAGTATCCTAGGACAAGGGATACCCAAACTTAAGTCCAAGCTTAGAAACAAAATTTCCTGGAGAATTTATTCTAGCACTGTTTGTTACAACAATGCTAGCACATTCCTTTGAAGAATCTTGTAGCTAGCTGTCGTCAGACGCTGAACAAACAATTAGCTGAGTCTACACACAACAGTTTTGATTTAATAGAACAGAAACTATGTTCCTAACAGAAAAACAACACAAAATGACAAAAAAAAAAAACCAAACACCTGAGCAACCCAATATCATGCAGGTACTAAACTGTATTTGCAACCTTTTCTAAACTTTTAAAAGTAATTCTCTTCAAACCATTAGGTTTCTTTTTGTGAAGGACATGTAGCAATTTTTATAACACAGATGTAATACATAAAATCTGTATTGAAAATAAAGACAAGAAAGATTAGACTTTAGCAAACATGACTAGAACGATGTTGAACCAGAACAACACACACAAGAGGGAAGAGCACAGAGCCTTAAAGACAGCATTATTTATAAAATCCCAATGGCATGCATTTACTGCATTGAAACACGGTGGTAGTTAGTTCAGTCTAGCAATGGAAAGTAATTAAGACCGAAGTACAAGAAAGTATCTAAAAGTCTTCTGTGAAAGAACAGTACTAACGTCTATCTGAAGTTAATCAAAGAAGAAATCATCTCAGCACTGATGAAGAGTGAGGAGGAACGAATGATTCAGTGAACTAATGTAAATCAAAATCTTATAGCTGCCTTAGTGTTTTTCAAATGGAAATGAGGCTTTTTATATCAAATTGATTTGGATTCCAGAGGCAAACTGCATGCCCTGTTTCTCTGAAAAGAATTGACTGAAATGTATGGAGGAAAAAAAAGAGTAACTTTACAACAGCGAAGTAAATCAGAAGCTGTACTGCATGTGTAGAAAATCAGAATAAAATTCTGATCACTCACATCATACTTTTCCAAATGAGGTGTGTATCACAAAGTCAGGTCCAAACATCAACACTACAACTGCAGTTCACAGGAGCTACAAGGAACCCCGTGTCCTTGAAATAAGGCAATAATGAATATCTGGTATTTTCAAGGATTATAAGCATTCACTATGCCTTTACACATGCAGTTTATTTAAGTAGTTAGAAATACTTCATAACTCACATGTCAGTAAGGAAAGAATAATTTATAAGCTTATCTGTTTTGAAACTAGGTAAATACAATTTGTTATTGTTATCATTGCCTAAAACACTAGAAATACCTTCTTTCAAATGCACCACTACAATCAACTTAATTCAGATTACTATCTCATTAATGGATAGTTAAGTCAAAGAGATGTTAGAAATTAAAATATATGATTAAAATCACATATCTTTCCTATTTGCTCTATGATTTTATAAAATGAGATTTTCCCCACCGTAGTCCCTTCAAATGACTCAAGCATATAAAATCTATTTTACTGCTATAAATCTCATTAAGAAGGTAGCCATTCTGTTTAGAATTTGTAAGCACTATAGTCAAAATTAAATCCAGCTGGATTAGTAAAATTCAGTTATAAGAGACTAGAAATGAGAAGACTGCTGCAATGTGACAGAATAAAAAAAAAAAAAAAGACAAGAAGTCTAACGAAGTAATGATTTGGTATATTAACCTCATGTACTACGACTACATCAGATATATAAAGCTCTTTTTCCCATTAAAAAACCTGAATATTCTTGAAACATCAATATTCTGTAACTGTGTCACATGTTTTACATTTCCAAACTACAACAGCTCCGTTCCAGCCATCACTGAAATTAAATAATATTTTTGGTATAACAAATGTTGAGAAAAGTAAATTCTTAGAGCATAGAAAAGAATCTTCATTTCATGTGAACAATATTCACAAATTTCCTTGGCCACTTTCACAGTTCATCTGAATAAGGCTTCTGCTCTCCAGATACTCACATACAATGTACTTCTTAGTTTTATGTAAGAGAAACCCCTCCTAGAAAAGAACTGCTTGTAATTTTTGTAAGGATTTCTTTTGCAGAGTTACAAAAAAATATTGCAACTTTGCAGGAGCTAAACATTTAAAAATAAACTAAGTGGAAAAATTAAATAGCATCTCTTCAGTTCACAGGGTACTATTTTAGGCCTAATCCTTCTTTTATACACACACAGAGGTGTCCTGTTACGCAGAGCCCCAGTGAATCCTGCCATATGAATGCTGGTAACATAGATAAAGGAGAGAAGAAGCTGCTAGAAGCACTTTAGCTTGTAAAGGAGACATGAGGAGAGACAGCATCCAGAAAATTAGTTATTAAGATCATAACAACCAAATCCCAAATCAAATTCACAACTGCATCAAATCAACAAAGGCTCAGCCTCCATGTTTTTTTTTAGTGAAGACACATTTCAAGAATTCTAACTTTGATCTGAACCAGAATATGGTTAACAAGATCCAAATTTATCTGTACTCAGAAAAGATAGGACTCTAATGCACCCTTATATGACCTTTACCTGTTTCTACATCTGTTAAATGCAGCATGGAATCAAAGCCTCCACTGAGGATCTTTCTTCCACAACATGACCAACAGGCAGCTCGAACAGCACAGGAGTGACAGGAGTATGTTTTTAAACAGCACCCTGTATCTACAGCATCCCATACCTTAAAAAGAAGGATAAGGACAACTTTATAATGAATCACAATATTTTTTTCAGTGTACTGATAAGCAGCTACAGCAAATCATTGCAGCTGGGAAAGCTTTGCATTCTGAAGTCGTATCTGCTAAACTGTAAACATCTCTTTGAAATAATTGCATGGTTGATTAGAATTAGGGCATTTTATTAACAAGGCACAAATCAGTAATACATTTTTATGACTTGTATTATTTCTTGAAATGTCTACATTGTTCTCACTGGCAATTCATGTTATACTTTACCATTCATAATGCTGCCCTACCTATGTGCAGGGATGTATCAAAATACATTTTCCCTTTATACCATTTTCCTTCCAGATTTTTGTCTCTATCACATCTTGCTTTCCATAAAGAGGAATCCCAGTAGATTACAGCTTTCACATCTGTCTATAGATAGGCTATTATGTTTCTCACTCAGTTTGTAATTTTAAGTAGAGTGTTACCTTAAGTTCACTGAGGCAGCAGATAAGAATACCATCATGCAGCTACATGCAGATTTCTAAGGACTGATCTAAGTTCTCTCACTTTTCAGTTTCCTCTGGACAGAATTAGGTTGATGCTGGGCATTTCTGAAAAGCCTATTCTATTAGTTATCCATTTTTTTTAAGTATGTAACAACTAATATTTTCAGAACATAAATGGTTCTACTCATATTTTTAAATACTTTTTAAAGAAAAAGGTAATTGTTTCCAAACAACATATTTTAGAAAACAGAAGTAGTCCGAATTACAATTTCAGTTATAAAATATAGTTCACAATAATCAAAAGTACATCCTTCTCATGGTGTTCCTTTTGTCATAGTTTTATGATAAAATTAGATGTTTAGCAAGAAATGGCCCATATAAAGATCCAGTCTGTTCACTTCTGTGAGAGAAGTCTAAATATCAATACTATTTCTCCTGTGAATATTCTGCTTCAGTAAAAGCTAGATTATAAAATATCTTATCATTGTACAATACAATATAATACCTGTTGAGTTGTCTAATAAAATGTATAACAAATGCTATAACCATACCAGTAAATCCTACATTTTATTACTTCTAATACTTGTAGTACAAATAAATCAACGGTTTGACAGTGCTTCATGAAAGTTTTATCGCAGTTTCACTAAATCCAAAGCAGTTTATTGCTTTAAAGTCACCATTTTACTTCACGGTATTTCTCTTTGCGATTAGTCATTTTCATCCTGCAAAACCAACACTGCCTATGAACTTAGAAGGTCATTCTGATTTTTTTTCTATTCTAATCAATTTCTCAATTCTAAGATTGTTTATATAATGCTTGGAACAGACTAGGCAATTAACAGAATAGAAAAAAATGACTTTTTTTTTTTAAGATCGATCAAATTCAACCTTTATGAATACGGCACAAGAGCACTGAAGTTAGTATCAAAATAAAACTGACTGCATGTTTGTGCACTTTAAAGGATGTTAAAAACAAAACCAACTTGGGAAATCAGAAAAGATAAGTAGATGTTTGCTATCTTGTAGCAACAGCACAATTCACAATACAGGAGAATGTAAAGGGGAAGAAAAAAGCAAGACTTTTGGTAACGTATTTTTAACTTCAATTATATTTTCTTCTTACTGGACAAAAAGGACTTGCTGACAAAATCATTATTATATAGTCCACACTCAGAAGACAACATTCCATTATAGAAAATTATTTCATCAAAGTATCTTCTAGAACAGAACACAGTTCTGCAATGCAAAGCACCAATTATCATTAATTAGTTGAAAAGTCAGTTAAAACTGGAACCGTGATGGACATACCCTAAGTATTCTACCCCACCCACAAGAAAATAAATCAGGAAAATTTTAATATTAAACTGCTTTTGAAAGTAAGTTTCTCTGCTTTAATGAGTTTTAATGATCATTACAAGCTTCACAGTATTAAAAAAGGGTTAACTGTGTCTTGGAGGGCTTTTAATACGAGGAAGCTAATGAATGAATCAAGATGAAAGGAAAAACAGGTGGTACACGCTTCAGATATTTTTCTGTCATGTTTTAGAGATTAAGTATGAAAACTCAATTTTCACAAAAAAGATGAAGTAAAGCAAGTTCAACAGCACTTCTGAGTTCCCACTCGATTAAAAAAGGCTGTATAAATGGAAAAAGCCTAAAGCTGCACATTTCCCTCCATTATGTGAAACGGAACAAACGACTGACTGTAGCGGAGGAGATCCCTGACCACACACAAGGGACAGGTTGCTGAATACCACATTTCTCTCCACTGTTAGGCTTTCCATCAGCCCTTTTTGCTCAGGTAACGGTGGCGTTGCAATGCCTTCAGGAATTAGAGCTGCACGGGCAATGTAGTTTTGACTGAGGAAATTAACTTAGTCTATTGCCAATTAATGTAAACTTTTAATTACAGATTCAGGTATTGAGGAGAAAAGACCAAGAGTTAAACGAGCACTTAGGGCAGCACCTTCCCCCGCAGGCCCCCTTCAGTCCAGCACTTCCCCTCCCCTAGTCCTACCCCAGCTCCACCTGCTTTCACCGGGCGTTGCACTTGGTCCCTTCCACATCCCTTCAGTGAGACAACGGCCACTGCAGGAGGCTGGGCTCAGGGCCTAGAGGTTTCTTGTTGCCTCTCCTTGCATCTTGCTCTTTTTGCCTCCTGCTCATTGCTTCCTACTGCTCCTCTCTCCAAATGCACATCACTTCCCCTGTGTCCTCCCATTGCCTTCTGTGTGTCCTCACATGTGTCCTCGTGGCTGACCCCTTTCTTCAGTATGTGTGAAGAGAGGCACCACATGCTCCTCGGAAGAGCTCTGGCCCACAGCGAGCTGTTTTCATCCATTTCAGCGCAAGCTGGAGCCAGCTGTAGCAGCACAGGGCAGCTCACACCCTGGTCCCACACTGGCGACCCCTGCAGCCCCCGCTGCCAAATCCCACAGTTAATGCCCCATACAAGCTGTCAGTTCAGACAAAGAGTTAGAACAGACGTCCATCAAGATATGGTCCAATGCAAATTCACTGGAGCCCACAAATGTGCTTTTAAATAATGCTGAGAGGTGCCACTTCTGCTGTGGCTTCACAGCCTAATGGAAAGAGAAGACAGACAAAGCAGCAGAAGAGGATGGCAGACCCTGTCCTGCTGTGCAGTGGCAATGCTCTGTCTGATAAATAACAGAAGAATTTTGTAGGGGCTAAAGGCGAAGGGGTTTCGGTCTCAGTTAGAAAGAATGTGTTAATACAAGGAGAAGATCAGTATGTTGTTAATGCCAGGGGTAGGATGTAATTTGCTAGGTAGAGATATACATGTGCAGTTAGGAATAGGTGTGGTGCTGGATGAAGGAAAAATGGTGGTTAAATTACTAGAATTATGGGAGGAGGATGAGAGGGAGGTGAAACCTGAGGTTTGGGCCAAGGAAGAGAATCGGGGAGGGTCGAATATTCTCCCCATTAAGGTAACAATAGACGATGAGTCATGCCCTATCAGGGTAAAACAATATAATATATCAAGAGAAGGGAAAGAAGGATTTAAACCAGTGATGGAATCCTTACTGCAGGATGGCACCCTTGAACCTTGTATGTCTCCCCATAACACTCCTATACTTCCAGTAAAGAAAACAGGTGGAACTTTTACTTGTTTGTAAATGCGGAAAATGGAGTGGCTCATGGAGTGTTGGTTCAGGATTGGGGAGGGCAAAAGAAACCAGTAGCTTCTCTCAAAACTGTTAGATCCTGCGAGTCGAGGGTGGCCGACCTGTATACAGGCAGTAGCTGCCACAGCAATTTTGGTGGAGGAAAGTAGAAAATTAACATTTGAAGGTACTATCATTGTGCATACTCCACACCCAGTGAGGAACATGTTGAGTCAGAAAGCTGGAAGGTGGTTAACAGACTCAGGGATGTTGAAATACGAAGCAATACTGATGGATCAGATTGATCTCACGTTAGTAACAAATAGAAACATTAATCCCTCACAGTTTCTATATGGGGAGGATGTTCAGGAACCAGAACATGACTGTTTGGATAAGTTACCAAACAAAAATAAGAGAAGATGTTAGATGAATCTTTGCACTATGGGGAAAAACTATTTACTGATGGGTCCTCTCAATACCTAGAAGGGAAAAGAATATCGGATTATGCAATTATCGAGGGGCAGAAGATGGAAGTGTTAGAAAAAGGGAAATTACCTGCTGGGTGGTCAGTGCAAGTCTGTGAACTCTATGCCCTAAAACAGGCATTGGTATATTTGAGAGATAAGGAAGGGACAGTGTACACAGACTCAAAGTATGTATTTGGAGTGGTCCACACATTTGGAAAAATATGGGAAGAAAGAGGGCTTATAAATACAAAAGGTAATGAGCTAGTACACAAGCAGCTGATCAGAGAAGTTTTAGAAGCCCTGAAGCTCCCTACAGAAATTGCAATTGTGCATGTGAAAGGACATCAGAGGGGAGCATCGATGGAAATAAGGGGGAATAATTTAGCAGATTAAGTAGCCAGAGAAGCAGCTACAGAATCATCATCAGTAGTTTTACTGGTAGTAACACTGGGGGATTATGAGAATTTAGCCCTGAATTTCACAGAAGAAGAGGAGAAGGATATACTTAAAAATAGGGGGTGAAAAAGATCCAGAATGAAAATGGACTTTACCAGATGGAAGGCAAATGTTAAATAAAACATTATCATAAGAAATTCTGTCATTAATACATCAGAAAATACATTGGGGAATGCAAGCACTTTGTGATCATTTTCTTAGACAATATGGGTGTATAGGAATATATACGGAGGCTAAACAACTAGTTGATCGATGTCTGATTTGTCAAAAAGTGAACAAAAAGGTAGTGAGAAAAAAGGTGGCTGGGGAACAGGAGCTAGCTGTACAAAGCCTCCAGGTAGACTTCACAAAGCTACCTCAAGTACAAGGGTGGAAGTATTTGTTGGTATTAGTGTCTCACTTAACTCATTGGTTGGAAGCAATCCCCCACACCAAGGGCAATGGCAAGCATGGTATCCAAGGTGTTATTGGAAAACATTATCCCCAGATATGGATTAATAGAAAGAATAGACTTGGACAGAGGAACACATTTCACTTCTGGAAGAGGAGAAAGAATGAATCAAACTTTAAAACAACCCTTGACTAAGTTAATGATTGAGACTCAGATGTCTTGGATTAAATGCCTGCCGTTGGCCTTATTAAGGATCAATACTCAGCCACAAGTGGACCTGGGAATTTCTCCCTATGAAATGATGTTTGTATTGCCGTATATGAGTAATTACAGGGATATTGTCACCCCTGAAGTAGGAGATCAGTATGTGAGAAAGTACGTGATAACAATAGCTAACACCTTAACAAAACTAAGAAAGGGCTTCTGCCTCAAACACTACCATTGGATTTTAATATCCACAATGTAAATCCAGGTGATTGGGTATTGATAAAAGTGTGGAAAGGTTAATCATTAACTCCCGAGTGGGAAGGTCCATTTCAGGTGCTGCTGACCACCGAGACAGAGATCCGAACAAAAGAAAAGGGGTGGACTCTTGCCTCCTGAGGAAAAGGACTGGTGGAAAAGCCTCAGGAGTGGACTGTGGTACCATCCACTGATCATCTACAAGTCACCCTCAAAAGGACTAAGTAAATACATCAGGAGAGGATTGAATGACTCTTAACCAGTGGTCTGGACTGGGTTCAGAGATGACACTGTGAAAATTTACTTATTCGCTGTATGGGGATTGGATTAGATTGAGAGTTGCTAGAAAAATCAACCTAGTAGGGTAATATCTTGTCTCGAGTGCATACACGAATTTCATGAAGCGTAGGTTTTGCATTAGTGTGAAACGTGTAACCAGAGGTGGTATTTCTCACAGATGGAGAAAACTGTGTTATAACTGTAACAGGGACTGTGAGTATAGGGAAGGGGCATAAATTGTAACCTTGATTTATGGGAAAAAGAGGTCAGTCCCCGGAATTTGGGATGTCTCTGAGAGTTGATGGAAGGACACTGTCAGAAAGTGCCAAAAGTTTGCTTTGCTTAGAAACAAAGGAAGTGGCTACAAAGGAGCTGCACTTGAATTGACTAACTGTTAAACACGGATTTGTTAAACACGGATTCGTTAAACAGTAGAGGACAAGACCAGGTTAACCTCTATATTCGCCACCAAGAAGACTTTTATCTCAGCTGTGGGCTGCAACCCCATAGGCATGAGAGGTGGGAGTGTATGTTATACCAGACCTCTGCTAATCATCCTGACATGGTTCGCTTTAATAGCGGCAAATCCGTGCATCAAGTGCTTACTGTTATGTCCAACATCAGAGTGTGGAAAAAGGTTGGATTTTTCTTCCTTTGTGCTATGGCAGGCTTACTGTTCTTACCATGTCTAATACCCTACTTTATATGGCTAATATCTCATGTTATTGAGGGGATGCAAATAACAGCAATGTCGGTAAACCCTGAAATGGCTGCATTGACTGGTGTCCACGAAGTTATGAGATTAAGAAAAGAATGAGACTAAGTGTTAGCAAGCTCAAGCAAAATATGGTATTAAAAAGGGGTGGTTTGTGATAAATAATAGAAGAATTTTGCTTTCGCTAAAAGTAATGAAACAATTACTTTTACTGAGTTAGGTTAAAGCTATTATTAGTACAACGATCCAAATTTTAAGAAAAGTAAAAGAATTTACTACTGGGAAAAGGGGGGAATTGATCAGAGGAAACACCAACCCAACAGTCCCCCCCTTCTTGGGATGCTCACCAGATGGTCCATGTCACAGGGCGGTAACTCCTTTGCAATGGAATAAGAAAGAACATGATGGGCCATCCCTGGTATCTCTTGTCCTTGAGATAAGAGAGGAACTGAAACCACTGAGCCAGAAAGACAAAGGAGCTGCAAATTAGCCCAGACTTGAAGGACAAGGTGTACGTGACCACAGGACTGAGTTGGAGCAGAAGTAAGGGTCAGTGAGCCAACACAGTGAAGAAGACTACGAGCCTTCATCTGCAGACCCCTGCCTACGACCACCAGGGAGCACTGCGCAAGCGCGACGGGAGGAATTTGGGGCGGGGGGATATGTTAATGATTTCTCAGAATTGTAATATTCCTTCCCTATCCTTGGAGTAGTGATGCATATGTATTAGGGTAGATGAATATGTAACCATTTATACAATAAAAGGGAGCCCCTTTTGGCTCCAGAGGGCACGCCATTGCACCCAGCCCTGTATTCTTTGCTCCACTGACGTTGTTCCCAATAAAACCTTTTATATATATATATATATATATATATATATATATATATGTGGGCTTGTTTCTCACACTCTGCAAGCTTCATCTGGCCACGTTCAATTCTAGGGATGGTTCCATATGACTTGCCCAGGATTTTCCTTCCGTGCTCAAATCTGTTGAATTTATCTCAGTGTAACTTTGATATACTAGTGTGTGCCCTGCTGCAAGGAGGATACAGTGCAGTGCATCCCCAGAAGATAAATTCCAGTTTTAAGTTTCAATATTCATCTTCCAGAGGAGAAAGGAAGCTCTACTTGCTATTTGCAAGAAGTGGCATTTGATGTTTACTCTTCAGCAATCACTTAAGAGATGCATCCATGCCCACAGAAAGTCATATAAAGGTGAGCCAATGCATATCAAGAAACAAATATGGGTGTGCAGAACTGAAAACAAAGCAATTAAAGGACAAGCTATGCACCTTCAGTACAAATAAGTTATGAAAAGGTAGGAGCTGTGGATGCTCAGCTGTAACAGAATGTGCCTGCCCCAAGTCATAAATACCATTCTGTTCTTGGAAGTCAGAGATGTTAACTGTGTTACACTCACAAATGGAGAATCTACGATATTTCATTACCAAGGAAAAATGCTTCAAATCCCATCAGAGGATCATCTCAAAGCCACCATCAAGTCTGCATTTTCTTAGAGAGTCTCTTAAGTAGTTCCTCATTCCTGTGTATTTCTACTGCTTAATAATAAAAAGGGGAAAATGTGGCTAGAGGGAGTATTCCAACATACTCTATCTGAAGCTTGACATGAATGTCTACTCAGTAGCTGGTGCTTAGTCCATATAGGCAGACCCCCGTCATTAAAAAAAGGAGAGAGGTCATAAAGGGATATGTCCTTTGCATGTGACTTCGCCTCTCTCTGCCAAACACTCAGATGTCAAATTAACAGATTCTCCAGGATGAAAGGCATTTCAGGGATCTTCCTTCAACTGAGATAGTCAAGTGCTTCAAGAATAATTTGTGTGGAAATTGTTTTTTTCTAGTCTGTCTTTCTTTCTTCACTTTTATGCTGGATGTGCTGGCTCAAACCAGGATGGAACAATAAGCCTGAAAGACTGCATGGGCATAACCAGCAGAGTTGATGAAATGACCTGCATCCCCAAAGAGCATCCAATGTGATGCCTGAACCCAGAAGCACGTCCTCTAAATTACAAAGGTAAACAATGAACAAAGAGACACTAATCAACTGGCTTAGAGCATGGCAATTCTGCACACAATATAGAACTAGGTTACAGTATAGCCACTGGATTTCAGTTTCAAAAGAAGATTTTTTCAGGACCTGGTACTAAACAGGAGACAAGAGTGTCCCCTAGAAATTTAGGGCCATTAAAAACTTCCTATTTCAGGTGAGTGAAGTTGCTGATCATGCCTCCTCTGCCAAAAAGGAACATGAATTACAGACCCTTTACCAGAAGAGGATCCCAAAATCATTCCTCTGAGTGCCATCTACATATGAGCTCAGAAAAAGGATTTCCATCCAAGAACAGTTTAAGGCTGAAGGCAAAGGCCACAAACACTGTAATTTAAAAAGTCATGGTTGTAACAACTATGGTTTTACTTTCAAAGTAAGTGTTTTTAAGAAATTAATCAACCTAGAACTATTTAGAAAGTTGTATTTTAAATACCAAAGGCTGCTGAACTTTAAGCATACCTGGCAATAAACAGCTTCAAAGTAAAGGTTTCTAAAATAAACTAATAGATTTACATGGAATAAAGGCTTACATTTTTAGTACATAATAAATTACTCAGGCAGGGGGAACAGTTCATTTAAAATTACATAGGCTGATATATATATATCTGTCTTCCTTCACTGGCTTTTAAATACGTGTATCAAGTATTATAGGACTAGACTCTAATCATGCATCTGTCAAAGGAAGAGAGATTTATATTCAATTATTTTTACCAAGAGATCAACTGTTTTAAGTGGTTTTGTTTGACTTCAAAACCCAGCCCTTACAGAAACTCAGATTATTTCTAGATGAAATACTAAATTCTCATTAAACCTGAGGTTGCTCTTTTATCTTGTGATGTCAGATGTGATTTTAATTGCCGAGCTAAAAAGTTAAAAGCACATGTTTCAGCCTGCTACTCTGAAAATACTGCTTATTGCCACACATTCAAGCAATATTTTACATTATAAACAGCAATCAGTCCTTCCTTTCCCCTTATAAAGCAGCCCAAAACCAATGAAATATACAACTGTTATTAGGAAAAAAGCATGTATTACCTCCCCTAAATCTACAATTATAAAATAATGAATTCTCCAATATTTGAAAGAAATAAACAGTCAAGACTCAAAGCTTTGAAATTTGCTAGTTATTTTCAAAGATTTTCTTCAATGCCTTTCTGGCATTAAGATATTATGAATACTTTAATTGCATTTTTTCCAATTTTATTAAAATTGGCTTTAATGTGTCAAGCTGGTTCATATTTCACTACTAGTTCTTAGTCTTCTGTACTTCACTATTTATAACGTTGCCCTTCCATTTCTTTTCCATTAACTGCTTTCATCTCATTTCTTCTCATATTATAGAAAGTATGGTGATTACATAGTTATCTGCTAGGATTAATATATAGGGCCAAAATGGCAGGTACAAACAGCCAAGTGACAAAACTATACTAGAGATCTCTTTATAAAAGCAATTTTCTTTTACTTCTCTGAGGCATGTTGTAATTCAATTGCTTTTTCACATTCTTCATAATATTTGGAAATAAGAGCTGTAGAAGTTGCTTGCTTTTCTGTATAGTTTAGGAACATTGTGAAAATACTGTAACCAGCATTTTAGGTAACATAACCAGACCTCCACATCCTCAAGATCAAAAGTTCACAAATCGCATAAGTAACTAAACAATATGACAGATGAGATTTATTATAGATTATATGCTTCCAGATCCTATTTTCTGACTGAAAGCTTCCAGGAAAACAGCCCCTGAAAATAAAGTACTTTGGGTTGAAGATGATAAAAACTCTTGGTAAATCGCAAAAGAAAACAAGAGGGGGTAAGCACTCAAGTAAACAGCAACCACAGAAGAATGTTCAGTGGTCTGCTATGCTATCAACCAGCTCATAGGACACAAAATAAAGGCTTTTACCTTACTGACCAACCAAACTAGGCATTCATTCCTAGGGAAAAAGTGACATCAGAGTAAGTAACGTAATGTGAGAACTCATCAAGCATATAACCACTGAAAAATGAGGAACTGAGCATATCTCTTCCATTGTCATTCTGTGATTATCTCTAATGCACTTGCCTCCAAGAAAATTAGACTGCAGAAAAGAAAATATAGCAGCCTTACTTTTAGGAAGAGAAAGGTGCATCTATTCAAACAGATAGTCACTAATTGCACAGTGAACCCCAGAATAATGATTCAATTGTGATAAGTTAGAGGTTGGAAGAAAGTATCAGGAATTAAGTTGTACGCATTTTGAATTTGCATGCATAAAGGAACTACAGCAGAGCAAATCAAGAATACTAAACAAAAAATTCATTTCTAGAGGATGCATAACAAAATTAAAAACTTTTTTAATGGATCAAGTTGATTTCAACATAACATCTGTAGATAAATAACAAATCCTTTTCCTCTTCCTCTGTCAATGGTTCCTACTACATAAACAACAGCAAGAAATCACTTCCAACTTCTTGATTAATCTAAACACAAAGAAGGCATTTAAGAAACAGTCCCGTTCAAGGACAATGTAGGATGGTACTAAGTTACAGGAAGCATGAAGAATTAGTATGCTTTGACTAGAACATATTCTGCTCCCTTCCAACATATGCTCAGATTGCTCCACAGATTTCTGAAGCTGACATGACCTGCTCCTTTCCCTTTTTGAAATAACATTGTCTCTGCTGTGTCTCAAGGAGAAGGAATAAAAAAAAAAAAAAAATTGTCTCTGAAATTTGAACGTCATATCTGCTAACATGCACAGATTCAAGAGAATGGTACTCTCTGAACCATACTGCTTTTCTGATCTCATAAATATCTAAATACAGTAATTTCTATTAAATACAGTAAAGAAGGAAGCCCCACACTACCTACAGAAAATCATGTCTTTTCTAGTTTGCAAAGCAGGCTCAAAACTGTAGTTGAAAAGATTCTTCAAAAGTCAATGGGTCAGAGAGAAGAAGTGGTCCCACAGAAAAATTACAAAAAGGTATTTGCTGCTGCTGCTTCTTCTCCAGATTGGTAGGTATGCCTAGGTAAGGTGCCTAAGTAAGCGTCTCCAGCCACTGCATGATTAAAAAAAAAAAAAAAAATCTGCTTTTGAATGGGCTCGTAATGTAATATATATAAATTCCTATAATAACTACAGGAGAATTTAGAATGTTTCATTGTAGTTTCAATTAGTGTTGTCTTAAAATAGTGAGCTAAATATTCTAGTTTTAGTAGAAGGTAAAATTTCCTGAAAGGCAAGTTACAAGTTGGATCACTGTCTTTGCACTCTTTTGTCTAAACATGGAGTTAAACTGTGTAAAAACTAAGAGCTAAGGTCCAGAAAAAACTATGAGCTAAGGTCTAGCTTAGTGTATAACCTGTAAGTGTTAACAAACTTATTTATATACAATTATGAAGGATGTAAATAGATGTTCAGATTGTTATATAGACTACGATTGATGACATTTGGGGTATAGAAGCTTAATTTGTTAACCACGTGTCCCAAAAAAGTTTTTCAGCAGGATTCTGTAAAGCTAACACATTTTCAGATGTGTTGAACACTTGCTCCAGGAACGTTTAAAAGTGTGCTAGGGAACATATTTTAAATGACATCCATCTTCCTAATCTAGACACAGTGTAAGTAGTATATATCAATGCTGTCATTTGAGCAAGCACTTGCAGGTTTCCACTGGCTTTCTTCTTGCAGCAGACATAACTCAAAACATGATTTCCTTACTAATCCAAAGCATAGGACTAGTGATGATAAAAAAGAGCCAACTTTATTATTGTTTTAATACCTGGATAAGAGTTTGCATTTACATAGTTTATTACTAGACTAACCATACTACTATAGAAACAAGGAGAAAGGAAAGTAGCAAAACATAAAAAATTCAATTAGCTGAGACATCCAGCATAAGGTCTCACTTCATTATTTCTTTTTCACCAAAAAATGTAATAGCAAAATGTTTCAAGTACATTTATCAAACCAATTAGGTGGAAAATCTTCTCTTTTACAAAAAAAAAACAAAACAAAACAAAAACAAAAACACCCCAGTACATTAATTAGATCTTAAGATAGCTCTTATTTTGTAGGGGGCTTTATCCAGGCAGATGCATTTTAAGTTATAATACTAGTTGCATACTGCTAACCAAGTTAACAGTATTACTAGAAACAAGTCAGTGGTACGAAAACCAATTTGCAAACATGTCAACAAGCTTTAATCCTGGTGAATCCAGCAAAGGCTGAGTTAAGTGCAAGCACTACGTTTAGCTTCAGGAGGCAGCACTAACATACTAAGCATGCTTATGAAATACATTTCCAATTATTTGGTGTGTTTTATTTTAATCTTCCCTCCCACAGAAACTCAGCAGCCTTTTCCCCAATGAAGGCTCCATAACTGTTAATTGTGAAGGTTCATTTGGGTGGTTTTACCTTTAACAGGAGAACAAAAACCCAATCAAAAGTGTACTTTGAGCTGCCACCATCCTATAAAATGATTTTAAGAAACCACTAATATACCAAGGTAAAACATTGACATTTTCAGCTGGCAAAGGGAGAGACAAAATAAGTAGAATAGAATTCTGCAAAAAGAAAACAAAAACATCACACCACTATGCCAGGAACTATCCATCTGATTACATACAGTAAGGGAATGGTCTTGGTAAAGCTTTAATAATGAGACCTACTACACTTAACCTGAGCTTGTTTGCTGGCTGTCTACTCTTGGAAATACACCTTACGATTCCATACTTCAAAAGCTAACTTGTAGCACAAGGAAAATCTAACCAGCCAATCAAAACTGAAAACATAAATAATTTTAAAGTATACAAACTGGCCAGGTTTTTGTCAATATAAATAATTGTTAGCCTCCATGGGATCCTTTCAAGTCAAAAGTTGCAAACAAAACTCATAAGAAAAATGTAAATGATAAAAAACAAACAAACAAAAACCAAAATAGTGTAATGGTAAAAGACTGAATAAGACTGACATAAACATTTCATCAACAGTTCTATTAGAGAATTCATAAATTATATATTGTCATTGTATCAAAAGCTAAAGTTTTACCCCATGTGCTATATTTTTCTAAAGACATACTAATCTCATCTGCAACTAACTTTTTGCATCCCCTCAATTAGGAAATGGAAAATGTAAAGAAAACACTGACACTGGTGAATTCTTATTTCTTGGACATTATTCTTGCCTGGAATTACAGAAAGACAGACAGGATGGAAAGCTGGGATATGACATTATTTTGATTTGGTGCTTTTCAGTATTCTTTCCCTATTAATTCTATGCAGTTTCTGGACAAACAAGCTCAATCCTCCAGCATTTCACAACTCTCGAGGGCGGCCTTCCCTTTCAGTTGTTTGGATAGCACATACACACACATTCGGTGTCCAGATGAAATGTTGCTAAACATTAACAAGTAACACATGCATGGATGTTGCAACGTGAAATGCCAGAATACTAATAATAACATATTTAAATGCTCAATTAAAGTAAATAAATGCTAGAGTATTACATACTTATTCAGAAATAGGCTCTGCTGCCTTTATAAACTGAAGCTACAGATTAGAATTAGTTCATTTATAAAGGATGTTTACCTAAAATAAACATCTCTGCAATGAGAACTGAAATAAAATTGTCAAAGTATGAACAAGATCAGGGTAAAAACTTGGCCTGCCACATCATTTACATGAAAACACAGTTAAAAGTTTTAAGGTTATTCAGTGCTTCCATGACACAGCAACTCATTGTAAAATTTTCTTTTTATTATGCCATATCTGTAGCTGTGTCTGTTGAACTAAAGTTGTGCCAGATTTATAGTAGTCTAGTTCCATTAAATACCTGGGCTTCACTAAAATAACAAAGCTAAACAGGCATTTTCATTCAGGCTATTTGCACAGAATAACATAAGCACTAGATATGTAATAATCTACTTCATGACACCTAGCTTCTGAGTCGCACATACACATGAAATAGAGTGCATCATGAGAAATTCTCCTCTTGGATGGCAAATCAAGTCAATATACACATTACTGTTATTATGCAATGCAGGTAAAATTTTATGAAAATCAGTTACTACCTTATTATTACTGACACAGACAAAATACTTAGATACGGAAGATACACCTAATACAACAATCAAACAAAAAAAACCCCTAATACTCCTTTTATTTGACAGAATGGTAACTTACAGGGTGTGTTATATTTAACAAACCAGTGAAAAAATTAAGGAGATCTTAAATTGTGCTGCTACAGTCCATTATGAAGTGCAATTATGAGAAGGTACAATTATTTCAGTGCAAGTCCTCAGAGAGGCCATTAAGGTGCCATTAAAAGACTATTATAATGTTTAACTTCAACAGTAAAGCTACTTCATTACAAGTCATACTGTCATTTTAAAGAGAGGAATGCAATTCTCACAAAAAAGAGGCATTCTAATTCATAGTAACTACATCATCCTCGTTTTGGCTTTTATTTGCATTTTTAAAGTTTGTTAACCTTCTGCTTGCTTCTGTAAGAATTAAGATCCAAGTGGTCCAATTTCTAGATGTGTTGCCATTGACAAGTCATTAATGCCAATGGAAGTTGAGGGTGGAGGGATAATAAACTTTAAAATCCAAATTTTCAAACTCAATCTAAAAATTAATCTCTCAATGTTATAGCATCTACTATAACTTACCCTCCTAACTGAGGGAATATTAACACCACTATTAATTTCTGATTAAGCAATTAGTGGTTTTATACACATACTGCATAAGTATGCAGTTAAGAACAATTAGAGAATATATTTATGACCACGTGATAAGCATTAAGGGCTGGAAAAATATTGCAAAATTACTTTCACATGCACTAAATAAATATTGATTCTTCACCTTCAGGCACTGAAGATAGCTGCTCTGTTCCGTCTAGAGATTCTCTAACCTTGGCTGCACTTTTCACCTGAAAGATCGTTTCTCTCAAAATCTGAATAAGTCATCCCTGTGGAGTGTTTAGGTTATTTCAGATGTACTTAGAAGGCCAATCTAGCACTTATTCCCACGTGGCTCTGCCACAGTGAAGTGACCGATTAATAGTTTTGAAGACAAGAGATGTGTCAGAGAGCTGCCC
Organism: Tyto alba; assembly: GCF_018691265.1. Classification (NCBI taxonomy): domain Eukaryota; kingdom Metazoa; phylum Chordata; class Aves; order Strigiformes; family Tytonidae; genus Tyto; species Tyto alba. The sequence goes on from NW_024881303.1 coordinate 14,166,604, forward strand.
GGGCCTCAGCGCGCTGTGACACCGCAGCACAGGCGATGCTTACAGAGCGGCATCCTCTCTCCACGCACCAAGGCGGCCACATCACGACACGAGTGACTTGCTGCTGAATGCGGAGCAGACACGTCTTCCTACGGATGCACAGGCACCACTCAGGAGAAGGGTTCAGGGGAACAATAATCCGACGCTTTGTTACTAAATATGGTTTTAAAAGGGTATTGTTAGAGAATGTGTTATTAAGTGGCGATACTCAGCAATGTCTCCAAAAAGAGCAATACTAAAGTGGGCTTTCAGAACTGAAAGAAACCCCCAGTGGGGACACAGACTATGCAGCTACCTTAAACTGACTGTCAAGTAACACACTTTTCTTAATCACTTTTCATGGATCCCTTAGAAGTAATCTGTGTTCCCAAGGATCCAGTAATCACAGACTTAAGACACTACCACTACTTCTTAAATGATATTTTTAGAGCATCATTACATTATTGAAGTATGATCGCTACTGTGCAAGCTTTGGCCTATCATTTGTTATAAAGGTACTTCAGCTTTGAACCTCTCACCCAAAATAAATGAAAACTGATTAACTTCAACAGTAGTTGATTTTTCAACTCTAATAATTACAGGCTGAAAGCAGGAAGGGGGTGAGAACTGGAACAAGTGCATCTTCCTTGAGGAATAAATTATTCCATGCTATTTAAAAGTTAAAAAATTTTTCCCCAGCCAACACAAAATACATGTTTCAGAGTCAAAATACTAAACAACTGTATACACACACTGTTTAAACAATATCTGGAATAACTAGAACCACTTATGCACTTAAATTATGAGTTTGAATAGTGACAACAATATTATAAAATTGCATAGACAGATCTAGATTATACAAATGAAATAGTATCCATAATGTGCTGCACATGCCTGATATTAAATATCACATTAAAGAGCAAGATAAAGCAGCATTCTAATTTTTTAAGTGCCATAATACTTAGAGGATCGATATCCACTTTAATTCTTAACATCTTTGATCACTATTTAAGCAAAAGGATTTAAAATTTGAGGTAGTCCTTTTAAAGGTATGCTTTTAAAATGAAATTTCAGAGCATTTTTAAATGCTGGAGTACTCCCATATTCACTTGAAAATAAAACCAATCTACAAGTCATTGTTTGAAGGGGGTTTGGGGGGTTTGTTATTTTTTAATCATCAAATGGGTTTCACAACACAGTCATGGGCCCTCTGACTTCAGTTCACTGTTTGGTAGCATTTCCAGTGAACATCTAGTTAAGATATGGAACCAAGCTTTGAGTTTTAGGGTCACAAAGTTTACTCACGTACATTGTGTGTGACTGTTCTTTTAAACAGGGCTGAGGGCTACAAGTTTTTAATATGTATTTATTTTTAGTATCACAGGGTAATACAAGGCACATTTAAAAAGTGACAAAATCAGTTTCAACAAATTAAATACAGTAGGAGCTATATATATAACTTGTTTAATGAACAGTACTAGCAGTACAGGTTCCACCCTGATTAAATAAAAAAAATATTACAACAAGCTCAGTAAGATGATCTTGCTGTTTAAAAATACTTCCAGGGAAGTGGGAAACAGAGAAGCACTAACCCAATTCAGTATTGTTAGACATCTTCTGAATTTCTCTATAGTAATGACTGCCATCCCGGGGGGGCATATAAACTAAAAATTGAGGACACATGTTGAACAACCAGAGACCTATCAGATTTTATAATTATTTAAACTATAAACAAGGTGGGCAGATGATATGAAAAAGAAACTTAGTTTCTGGTAATACATAACAGAGCTTTAATTCATGTATTGGTTAGAACCCATAGTATAAATCTGTTCAAAGCATAATTATCGTGGAGTTGCTAGCATTTTTTAATGGTTACATTTCTTTACAGCATTAAAGTTAAGAGAAAACTGACATGTTTATTTTTGTTACTTTTACGTATTTTTTTCCACATTGCCAAGTGAAATCTTCACAGCTCTAGTTTCCTTCCTCAAAACCAAAAAAACATTATCGACAAAATTCTTCCGAAACCATTTTTACTTGCCTGCTCATTTAAAAACTTCAGGGGAATTACACCAATAGACTTTCAAAGCACATGGATTCCTTCTGCAAAAGCACATATTTGTTTCTTACGATGTTTTACAACACATGTATAATTTTAAAAGACAGTAGAAAACTGCAGCCATTTGCAGCATAAATTCTTCAAGTAATGAGATCAAGATCTCCAAATACACTGATCCTTCTTTTGACTTTTATTTTGGCAGACTGCTAGTTCTTTGTTCTTAAAAAGGAGAAATTCCAAAAGAATGGAGAGGTAAGAGCAGGGTTCTTTCCCCTTTACTCCATTCCAAGATTTGGGAAAATATTTTGCTTTTCCTTGATCCCAGACCACTCTAAATATAGCCCTGTTGGCTAAGAGCCCTTTAAAGGCCAGCAAGAGCCCTGCGGGACAGGAGTGCAGCCGGCAGCAAATACCCTTGGGCAGAGATGACAGCTCTTCAAACCAGCTCAGCATCCTCTGTACCACGTAGCTCCCTGCACTGCTGCTTTCAGAGTAAGCTCTGCAGTACCAAGACCTCAAGTGAAGGCAAGTGAATCAGAAGGCAGGGAAGCTGCAACCTCTGAAAACCATACTAATTTAGGCATGCTGGGAACTTCCAAGAAGTTGAACATTCACTAATGTGGAGAATCCATGTTATCATGGATTTGAAGATATTTAATTTTGTCTACATATTTTAATATCCAGATGAATAACAAATTCAGGGCTGCCCACCACAGCTTGTAGTAGCATTTTACTGAAGGCATATCACACAATTAGAAAAAAGCTGGGGTGATCTTTACCTTCAGAGGAAGAAATACCAGAGTCACCTCTGACAGCTGAGCAACTTTAACAGCTTGATTTGTTTCCACAGAAATAGCCTTATCCTGTAGGAGTTCAGAAACGGGTGAAGAGAAAAGATGGCTGCAAGCCCACTGATTAAATTCTTGCAGTAAAGGTCCTGAATAGCAGATTTTTTTCATTTCCCAGAGTGGAATACAGTTTGAGAAATACAAGCAGTTTGATTATTTAAGTGACACTGAGGATAAAACTAAACTTTAGCTGTAGCAGAGATAACTTTGTACAAGAATCAGTTCAACCAGGATAGCAAGAGAGCACCAAAACAGGCAAATTTTTTTGATAGCTTGCTTAAAAATATACTGGAGATTTTTAAACTGCTCTGAAGAATGCACCTAGCCTGAAAGCTACATGAATAAAATTTGGTTGAGGTCTTTTCAAGATTTTTCCCCATAAGATGTTATTTAGCAGCATGGATATACAATATAGGAGCCTCCACTTGTTCAAGTTATACCAGGAATTCCTGTTCAGGTACGTCTCCACTGGATGACTGAAGACACATTTTATCCAGAATGAAGTCTGTGAAAAATACTGTCAAATCCTGGAAGCTGAAGAGCATCACAGAATGAATAACATGGTAAGACACAAGTGATTATTACATTAGGGATGTGTGCATTTGCTGGCCACTCACAATGAGAGCCTCTAGTATTTGGAAATATGAGGCAGATGCTGCAAAGACCCCGCAATTTCTCAAAGGCTCACATTTGGCTCCCAGGATATTCAGTGCCTCCTATAAGATCTGATGACACAAAGAAAACTGTTTGCAGCACAGATGTGGATGACTGTCTTCCACAGAGCCTAGGTTTTCTTTAAGGTGTGTAGCACCACACACAAAACGTATTCCCTCAGCATATTCCTGGCATTTAAATGTAGTAGAGACAATCCTGCTCTGCAGTGGCTACCTAGGAAACAAGCCAGTTGTAAAACAACTTTTTTTTTTTTTTTTTTTTTTTTTTTTTGCAGTTTCCCTCCAAACACACACCACAACTCAGTTTTCCTCACTCTGTGCAGTTGTCCCCATAACTATTCCTTGTCCCACTGGTGGAGCACTGCACAGTTGCTGGGCGGGTAAGCATGCTGGGAAGCTTACTGTGACCAAGGGAAGCCTCACCTTCCCTTCCAGCCTCCCCCATGATACACACAAAAATATTTCACTTCCACATTTACCTTCAGCATGCTGGGGCCATTACACTGATTCCTGTTCTTCACATCTGTGTGTCTCTACACTAAAAGGGGGGTACAGTTTTGATTTGTTTCCCCAGTTGGTAAAGCCCCCACCCACCATTACTCCAACAGTCTCAGGTTAACTGAGACTTGACTAATCCACAGTAATTTTTGCGTAGATGTACAACATCGGCTGTGTCATCCTATTTTCTTTTTAAGTATATTCACTTTTCAAGTGAAGTCATTACAGCAGCTCCTCTTCTCCAAGCAATTTACACAACATCAACATGCATCATTAGAATACTCAGATTATATTTTTTTTGAGGGAACTCAAGTATCCACCTATTAACAGCTTTACATAAAACAAAACTGATTAGCTTTTGTTATTTCTTCTTTGCATATCTATGCAATCCGTTAGAAAGCAGCCTAGCATTCATATGACAAATAAGAGAAGATTGCAAATATGTTTAATATTCCTCTTCATAATATAGTTTGGTTCCTACAACATCATTTAGATTGCCCTACGGAGTTTTTGTAGTTTGTACTTTGTAACATTTAATCTCTCTCCTGTGAAATCTTGAAGAACAAAATATTATATAAGTCAACCCAACAGTAAATTATTAGCAGTGATTTCATGAAGGCCTTTATCCCAAAGGGCATTGACATGTAATTTGCAAAGCTAATGTACCTCTAGTCAGCAGAGAGGGTTTTCTATGTTCGCTTACATTCCCATAACGTAGTACAGTGATATAGCTGACCTGAAGTTGAACAACAGACCTTTGATTATATTTTTCATCAATACAAAGTTGAACAGTTTGTATCAAATTTTAAGATTCAAAAATTAACCTTGAAAAAACAGCTAGCTACTTCTTTCACATCCTTCAAAAGACTTTAGTAATAGCCTTTTCTTTATTAATACATAGGGAGCTGTTTACTTTAGTAATAGCTTCAACAACATTATATGCAGCCTCAATATTAATTTTTAAAAAACATGATTTTTTCTTAAAGCTGATAAGCATATAAAAATTGTGTCTTTACCTGGCCATCACATGGTGAGAAAAATCACAACAATTTAAGATACAATAAGCTGTGCCTTAAAGAGAGATTATTATTACTGAAGTTCAAATGTTTCAAAGCTATTCACCAGATGTAACTAATTTTTTTAATTTAAACTAGCAGTACAGCTTAAATAAGTAGTCTTGCTACAAAAGTGTGGGTGAAAACGTCTATAACTACTCAGATTTGTACAAGTTAAAAAGTATCTACTATATTACTCCATAGTAATAGTTTAGAAATTAAGTAAAAAGCTTACGTAATTATTGTGGGTTTGTCATATTAAGACACCAGTATTACTAATTTTCATTTTACAGCTGGTATAAAAGCATACCTTTGAAGCTGGAAATTATAATAATAATACTCCATGCTAAAGAGCTAGAACCATGACATGAAACCATGAATCAAGGACAATGTAGAGTTATCAACGAGCAGATAGGAACATACTGACACTTACAAACACTGCCTGGCATTTACATAGAATTCAATTAATTATTTTTAACTATATAAGCAAATCTAATGTTTAGGTATTTGTAAAATTACACACCAATGCCCCCCACACACTCTTTTCTAAAGCCTGATGAACACTCTTCATTTTAGCAAACAATAATGCATAATTACTCTATTCTATCATTAGGGGCTGCCCCTGATTACATTCACATAGTGCAAACCCACTCGATCATCACATCAGGGCAGTGGTACCGTGAGATATCCCACCGTTAAACTCATCCCAGAGGAAAAACTACCCGGTTTGGGAAAGCATCACACGAACTCCGCCCTGCAGCTTCTAGCGCGAAAGCTGGCGGGACCGCTCTACACAGTGCAGCACTGATACAGGCACATAAAACCAAAGCAACTTCCACCATAGGTCCCAGAGTGCTCAACTCCTTGGCACCACTACAACATAAATATTTAAGCAAAATAAACACACATCAGGTAGAATTTGGTTCAGCATGACACACCGAGAAAAAGTGTTCCTTCTCTTTTCACTGCATTTATTTCACTATCACTGTAGATCTACAGAATTATTAATTTAAAAATTGAAAGTTAACAAATATTTTGGGATTGGGTTATTTGAAAATTCTAGAAGGATTACAGCCTTCTGCAGATTAGAAAGAAATTAAGATTAGTGACCAGTTTTGAAAATATTTTTCAGGGGTATTTAATTCTTCTTTAAGCACATAAAAATGAACAATTTCTAAAATAAACAATCATGTTACAAGCTCCATATCAAGTTTTTTGATAATCCAGACTCTGCACTTATCTGCAAAGAAATCTGCACCGAAAAGCAGATTTCTCATCAGTCCTTACAAAATGAGAGAAGAGTACTCCATGTATAAATGCAGAAAAAAAATTAAGCACTTTGTTATTTTGTTTCAATCCATCTGACGTAGCAGATATATGGATGAAAGCTTTTTGACATTCAGAACACTACCATTCAGTCAGAATGGGTCTATGATGTTCTCCAAAGACTTAAAATCCAAACCTGTTAGTTGTAAAAAGTCTATTTTCTCCAAGTCATTCTACAATTGAAAAATTATTATTGGGAAGTTTCCCTAATAAAGTGCTTATCAATTCCAACACTATTTTCACATAACACCTCGAAGACCTTTCCACGATCAGATTCATGTTATTATTTCAGCTTCCTATCACTCAGCTTCTTCTCCATCTGTGTTGCCATCACTAATACTTTTACCACTCCAGACAATATTCATCACTTTCTTGGTTATGATTTCATGTACCTGCAGTTATTCCACTCCCACTGCACAAAGCACAGATAATTAGTTTAATTAATCTTCATGACTGTTTCTAAATTTGAGTAGCTTTTCTTGCTGTTCTCTGAATTACCTTTAAATTGATGTCTGAGAATTCAAACATGTTTAGCATGTTGTGAGGGCTCTGACGAATCAAAAACTTTATTGTAAAGCATTTAATGTACTTTACAGAAAATTATGATTATGAAATATAAGTTATACATTATTACCAGGATTTCAGTGGACACCCCATTCACACAGGTGAATGAAGTGCACAGGCAAAGAGAATACCCAGTTTGTAAGTACAAGTAATTGACAATAGAGGTTTTCTGTTAATTTAAAGCTCCTTGTATATATGTAAGTGTATATATTTTAATAAAGATACACACACAGGCACACGTAAAGTGTGCTGCTGCAAAAAAGACTATCAATGTTGAAGAAAAAAATATTTTTTTAAGGGAAAAATCTTGAAGAGAATCCTTTGACATTTCAATTAAATTTCTACATGAAAGGCAGAGAAGAAACATGGAAGAAAGAAGCTGGAAACTAGAAGATAGGAAGTATTTTCTAGGATCTACGAGGGGGTTTTTTTGTTTCAGTGTAAACTATCTTGAGTTGTATAATGATCTTTGCCAAGAAAAACCATACTTAAAGAGGAAAAAAACCATCCGGAGCATAGGTGCCAGGACTGAAAAAGCCCTTCTGGTATTATTAAAAGCCATATTTCTTTAGCTGAAGATGTCAACACACCTTTCTAACACCTCATGATGGATCTAGACTGCCTGTCTACTTTGCTACTGCTTGTCTCTTCATATTCTGCTACCAAAAAAAATAATCAACTGCTTGCTTAAGAAAAAAGTATTATATACAGCAGGGTTCAGATGTTAAAAACACTGCCCAGGTGTATCAGAGCAAATGGAATGGAATAACAGATTCTCCCTGCAGCAGTGCTATAGTTAAAAAGGACAGAGGGACTAAGCAACAGTAATGCTTTAAGAATGAGTTAAGTAAAATCTGTTTTTTATAATTCTAAACCTTTAGAAGCAAAGTACATTTTTCACAGTGGGTAAGAAATTCCAGAAACGTAAGTACTACCTTGAGTAATTATTGTTAATTAACTAGCAATGAGGCCCTATTTCCAAATGTGACATTTAAAGCATATAATGGGATTGTGAATATTCACAAAGATAATTAAGTTCATCTGCTTCAAGTCCTTGATTTCAGCACATTTGAAAACACCTCTTAAACTATCATTAGACCTGTAATCAAGTATTTTGTTGCTCAGGAAAATTGGATATCTTTGCTTACCTGCTAATATAGGTATATATGTTTAAATTCAAGTATGGGGCTTTTGATAAGAAGTTCTCCTTCAGGCAATAGCTGAGAAAAAACAAACACTAATTCTGATTGTTTTATCAGAACAGAAGGTTAAAAATAAATTCCTCAAACCATCAGATGAAAACAAAACCAGAAATGACTGAGCCTCCTTAATTGAACTCAAGATCACAAAACTGGCAAGAGGATACTTGTTTGAAAGTATTCATCACCAAGCCAGGGGTACCACTACTATGCATACTAAGGATACTACCTGCATAAGATTGTATACTTTCTTCCATGTTATTTACAACTAACTAAAATTCATTACAAAAAGAAAAATTCAACCAAACTACAGGGATGAAATACAATGTATAAGGTAAAAATGTGACTAATCAGAAAATGCATCGACATGATTCTTCTAAAGTTATAACCATTACTGTCTTCAGAGAAGGAAGGAGGCTTTGATCATCAACAGTGATCTTGGTCTTGATCAAGACTTCTTAGAGAAATAAACACTGAAGAAAGGAAAAAAAATGACCCCAAGAACAGGGTGTCAGAACAGTCATGTCTTGGTATTTTATCCTATATTCTTTTAAGAGTAAAGGAAGCTTCTTTCCACTAGAAAAGATATTAATGAATAATGTTCTCCAAGATGCAGAAGAAACATTTAGGCAGCATTCTAAAGCACAATACTCTAAAGTTTACTCTATTGCTCTCCAATTATTTGACACAGAGGATTTTTAATCAGTCAAAATAACAGTGTGAATAATTATATGGCATAAGGATGTCCTACCGGTCTGTATCTCTCAACCCAGTTTGACTAGCAGCTTTATTCTATACCTGAAAAGTCTCTCATGATTGAAGTTTTGCCAAGAGTTATGTTTGGAGAGAAAAATAAGGTGAAATCTTTCTATATATAAAAAAAAAAAAAAAAATCGCATGTTCTAAAAGTGCATGGTGTCAAGAAACTCCTGACCTTGTCTAAAAGGCAGTTCCTGCTGCTGCCCAGCTGCCTAAGTGCACATGTAGTGTTCTGCTTCAACTGTACACCGCAAGCACTGGTAATGCTGACTGCCTAGGGAACAGAGGAGGGTACGAGACATCCCCTGCTGCAGGTCATTAACCTCCGAGTTTGTACGCTGCTTCTAACAGCGGCTCACTGGACTGTGCTTGGGAGGATGTCACCCTTCAGGAAAGCATTGGTCCTCTTCTCATCAGTGAAAGGACAGTACCTGGCCACAAACAGCACATACATCTCAGACTCCCAGTTCCAGGTTTGGGAAGAACTTGCTCAAGAGATCTACATGTTGCCCACCCTCCCCAGTATCTATTTTCTTAAGCTGTAAATGGACTGAGAAAGCAAGAAAAAAAAAGTTTAGGAGTCTCTGGAAATGAACAACAGTGAGAATTAAGACCATGATGCTACACCCCTACTAAAGACACAAGTTCAGGTAAAAGTGATCTTTAGCCAAACTAGTCAATAAAATCACAACTGTAGTTCTCCAAGAAGTGCGCAAGGCATGATTCAGAAAAAAACAACCTACTCAGGCTTATCCAAAAAAAGAAATACAGTGGTGGAGTAAAACTTAGTACAGATCTTTCTTGTCCCTCTCTTTATTCTGTGTAAGAACACCAAAGGTACTATTGAAACACTTTCTTACAGTCAAAATTCACTAAGTCACTTTTGGAAAGTTTCATAAGAACTATTTCTGTTCCCATATAAAGTGGCCAACAGAATAAAATGGGCAGTGGGAGGTTACAGTACACTAACATTACTGAATGAAAAAGGTTAGCCCTAACGCAAGCCAGGTTGCCAAATGGGCATTAATTGAAGGCCAACTGCTGTGGTACATGTCCTCAAAGCTACAGCAGATTTTAATTCTCCCAGAGCAGCTGGGCACTCTCCAAGGGGTACTGCTTTTTAGAACATTACAGCCAGGGAACAGAAACAATAAGTAAGATTCAAAACTATGTTGTTAGGATTGTTCTCCTATTTTATTTCTGTGAAAGTATGAAAAGATAATGCCTTTTGACATTTCAGGGGAATAAACATTTATGTTTCTGATGCTTATCACTGAATTTACAGCAAATTAAGAGGAAAACAACATTTTAAAACATGTTTTTCAACTGAACTCATCTGCTCTACAGAAATGATGGTATTACACCATATACATCATAAAGCAACATGTAGATTACACATGCTATTTTCTCAAACCATTTTAAAATCTAAATTAATTATTCTCTGAATTACTGCAGAGATTTGTACTAAATGAGCCTAGAATTTAACACCCTATACACTAAGTAGTCCAAATGAAACATCAGAATTTCTCAGCCAAAATATCAAATAAAATTTTCATGAACAGTTAAGGCAAATCAGACCAAACAATAAGATTCATATGATCAGAGACTTCATTTGATATTTTAGTCATCTGTACCAATCAATCTTTTTTAGCTAATTCCCACTATTTGCAAGAGGTATGCTTACCAAATGCTGAATAATAAGGGAAGCTGCCACGGGAAGAAGGAGAAAAGAGAAGAAAGGAAAAAAAAAAAAAAAAAAAAGAATCACCTATTAAAAAATATTTTTTTACTCTGAAGACAGACAACCTGTACATTACAAACAAAGCTCACAAAAAGGCAATTTGTAAATAAGTATATATGTATATATATCCATTAAAGGATATTTAAAATCATCTTCTCAACAGCAAAGTGTTTCTGTCATCAATTGCTATCTCTTAATGTAGTATGTTCTTTATCTCAGAATCTTTCTGCACAATAATCATGTCTGAAGCTAATCACAAATTCTCCATAAACCATTGACTCTGAGGAAGATGCTCATGATATTTTCAGTCAGCTAAAAGTTATGAGCGTGACTAGGTTTTTTTCTACCTACAAAATAGCAATTGTACATTCGTGCTGGGCAGACAGTGCAAGAGAAGTAACTTCCCACACACACCAAAATAAAGGGAAGAATTCCCACCTATTTTGCAGTTAACCTTTAAGTGTTTTGTGACTAATCATTGTAATATGGCTAACCCTGTAGATGTATTTCAGCTGGTAAGTTCCTAGAAAATGAAGAAATTAAAAGAAGTTACAATATACTTATAAATCAGTTTGCAATTTAAACTATGGGAGTTTTGTACAATAACAAAAATCAGAATTATTTTAGCAGAAGGTAAAGCCAAGTATGTCAAAGATACTTATATCTTTACCTCAGTTGTATACTACATATATAAAAAATTTACTTCAGACAAATTATCTACTTCATACACAGTATTAAGCATATTTGGGATGACATGGTTAAAGCAGAGCAGTTTGATACACATACTCAAGTAATTCAAGAGAAGCCAATATATTAATGACAGGTAGCTATTAAGAATTACTTTAAAACCACTACATTTTCTACTGCTGAACCTATACGAGAGAAGAATAACATGGCATAAATGTGATGGTTGCTCATCTAATAGTAGTGTGTTAATGAGATAAATGTGCTCAGAACACATAAAAGCACAATCATGGCAGTGGTTACTAGCAGGTAGTGCCCAGAAAACACTCAGGCAATCAATATCTTGCTGATGCAGACAAAGGAGAAGAACATCAAATATATTACAACTCCTTGTGAGATAATTAGCTAAATTACTATAGCCATTTATTAAATAATCTGATTTTCCCTTCACCTCTGTGAATCATATTCATTAGCATCAATCACCTTCTCAAGTCACATGTTTATGCTCTATTAAAAGTGGGGATTCCCCATAAGTGTTAAACACCTCCATTTCACACTCACAGCGCTTTGGAGGCAAATTGCCTTAAGTATCCTCAATTCCTACAGGTAACTAAGGGCTGGATACATACATTCACAAAAACATATCCCACAGATACCTGCATCCCACAGATTTTGAATATCCACTACTAGAGTAAGAAACACCATTCTATTCAGAACACAAGTACAGTCTTAGCAACTGTACTCCCCAGCTTCTGAAACACCATGTCTCTATTTGCTGTTGACCCAAAACTTATTTCGGAAAATATGAGGGAGAAAAACAACACTGACAACTCTTAAGTTGTTTGGTTGGGGTTTTTTTCCTTAAGCTTCGGTTAAACAGTGGCTATCAAAAGTCAAAACATATTTGCACTGTACTTCAATATTAACATACTTTAATATAAAATTGTGAATCAGCTACGGCCACTTGTGCTTTACAGCTTTATACTGATATAAAATCAGATAACCATCTCTTCTATTCATACAGTCAATAAATCAAGCATGCACAAGTGCAATAAATAAAAAGGAGCAATTTAAGCTGTCTCATTCTTGCACATTATCCACTGGGAGAACTTGACACAGCAGGGACAACAGCTAAGGACAAGCTTCATATTTCCAACCATCAGATGAGTGGCAGATGTTCTACAGCATAGGGCAGCCAGATACACTGTAAGCAGGTGCAAGGTTGCCAGTATTTGTGCAATAGCACAAAGTAACACATTACTACAACAGTTCTAAAAATAATGGTGCACAGTTGTACTTAAGGACAAATTACTATCTGTAAGAAATAACCTAATCCAAATATACAAATTCTGTCCCATCCCCAACATTAACCAGGTGGCCTTGTTATTTTAAGTAGTAGTTTTTGCAGCCTTATTGCCCACACTGATTTGAAGTAGTATCTAACTAAGAGGGACAGTATACAGTTAGATATTTAGAAAAGCTATCCAAAAACCTGAGCTTTAATGTATCTTGCATTAATTTATCCATGAGCCTGGGCAAATAACATCTTCTTTACAACTCTTCATTCTTTCAACTAAAAAGTAAATTGCTTATTATTCCCAAGGCTATTGAGAATGTTAATAACTAAAAAAAAAAAAAAAAAAGATGAAAAATCCTAGGCTATGGAAAACATAAATGCAATCCTAAACCCACTGATGTCAGTGACATAACCCAGTCTTAGGCATGAGCAGAACTACATATCTAATTATGAAAATAAACTATTAATTATGTCAAGCAGCTATGTGTTTTGCTGGCAAGGAGAACACTGATAACTAGTACTATTTCAATACTATCAAGCAGAGTAAGATTGAACTACCTAATTAATTTTAATTTCTTTTGCATTGTTAACATAGTGCCAAGCTTTAACATATCTGCCAAGTGTTACCAAGTTTATATGACTATGTTACCCCTAACCACCTGCATCCCTAGCTGCCAGCCTTTCCACAGAAAACAAGCTGTGTCCCTTCCTTAGTATATAATAATACACAATTCCAGCCACTAGTCACAAGGTTCAGAATGAGAAAAATTTCTTTTAATGAAGAAATTATAATCTGGAAAAAGACAAGACGACTAGAGAACAGGACAAATTCCAGAATTTGACTTCGGAAAGCAAGGTGTTACACAGTTAGCACATGCACAACATACAAGCACATGCAGTCTTTATAATGTCATGCACAGTATCTTTAATCTATTAACCAACTGAAACATTTGAAAAAGGTGGAAGCTTATGTAACTACATTTTCAGATGTGTCCTAGAGGAAAATCAGCAGTTTTATTTAAATAAAAAAACAAAACAAAACAAGACACAAAAACATAAAAAGCTTCCACAAAAACACAGATGGCAAAGCTCAGTCAGAATATCCCAACCAGTTGTCACATACGTACTGGAAAACAAACCAAATGCAGTTCCAGCCTAGTCACAAAATGCTTTTTCTTTGAACAGGTATGATTACTGCAATGAAACATGACACATATGATAAAGGATAGTAAGTCATTAGTTACATAGTAGTGAAGCAACTTCTCTAAAGAACAAGGTTTTTCTTAATATTTCTTTCCCCTTTAAATTAAAGGCAATCTATAACTAACAATTGTCTTTATAGCATAAATATATAGCAAAATGTCATTAAAGTTCTTGCTATCAGGCTTCATCTAAAGATCAAGTGTCAACAATCTTCGGTACATTCACTGATATGATGACCTTAAAGATGCAGCTATTTCACACAAGCTAAAAATAAAATCTGCTTTAAAAAAAAAGCAAGGACATGAACATACTGAAAAGAATAGAAACTTCGGGCAAATTGTTTCTACTTCTGATGCTGGATAAATCCTACACAAGTAATCTCTCTATAGAACCTGAAAAAGTAGAGCAAAGTTTCTCAAAAATTTGTTTCCTTGACAACACTGACAGACCAAGAGAGGTAAAGAATCAAACTCATAAGATGCCCTGTAGCTTTGTTAGCAGATTTAAAAAAAAAAAAAAAAAAAAACACAACATATAGCAGTATGTGAGATGTATCTATAAAGCTAGACTTCTAGAAAAGAAACATAGGTAGTCTGGTGTTATTTATTTTCTTAAACAGCAAAAATATTCAGAATTTCTCAACTGTTAAAAAAAAATTAGATACTCCTATAATGTCACTTAAGAACTAGCTCAATTTTTGTCAAGCACCAAAATCTTGACTTTTTCACCATCTTACTGAAGCATCCAGAAGGAGGGATAACACCACCATACATTCCTCCCATCTCAGGTGACATTTTGACATACAACTGCACAGCATCTGACCACGCAGATCCTACACATAATTGGAGAGCTTAATTTATGACATTATCAGTTACGCTGCATTAGAGACACTACTACATTGACATCTCTAGCCCTGACTTTTTCTTCCCTAGTAGGCTGGCTATGCTGGGAGGGGGACAAGGCTGCTTATTTTGCTGCTACAGGCTACTTCAGAGACACTTAGTATACTAACAGCGGAAATAGTTCAGTACAAAGGAAGGGCAGACCTCAGTCATTCAGGACAGGTGGGTTTCTAAGAAAAAAGTCGGATAAACACAATATTCTTGATATTTCTGTACGTAATGACAAGTAACCAAAACTCTTTTTAGGTAACATGATGAAACAGAAGTCCTTTCATCTACATCATTAAGGATATCCAAAAGTCATCCACCATCCTTTTGGATTTCCACTGAAAAAAAGGCCTATGAAATAACATTCAAAACAGTCATGGCCCCCCCATGCATCTCACCTGTGGCCACTTTGCACTTACTGGTCAATGCCAACCAAATTTCACAGAGGTCTCAGTATTTTCCCCTCAAGATTCAATCAAATTAAGCAGCTGATTAAAAGGGAAAGACACTGCAGAAGCCCCAAAGGAGGGAGAAATTGAAGAGGATCTACAGCCAGCCAGCCTCAAGACACAGCCAGACTTCATAAACTCTACTGCTCTTGGAAGAGCTTTATTTTCTGAATTTTTCTTTAAATAATTCCCTACTGTGGGGGGAAACACAAGGATATTAGCTGTGCCATGAAATATCTATCTTCTCCTGATCTTCTCCCCCATAGCCACATTCTCTAACATAGCCATAAAGCAGTCAAAAATGCTTTGCAAAACCACCTGGAGTACTACTATAGTACTCTTTAAGGAGATCCTAATTCAGGAGACATTTCCAAGTGTAAGGAAAAACTAATGCCCTTACAGAACTGAAAACCTAACCCAGAAGCTGAGAGGTTCATTGTGTTTTTGTCCCTGACCCCCCATTCTCTTTTTTTTTAACGTTAGTTTTCACACAAGTGTTACAATAAATTCTAATCCAAAGTAGCATTAAATTTAATTCTTGTTAGTGAAGAAGGAAAAGAAAACAATGGCCTATCAAACAACATGGAGATCCGGATGGTGCTATTTATACTTAAAGAAACATACTGCTTTGAAAAAAATTCTTTGAAGCACAAGAGTGTGTCAACTACTAAGAACATAATAAAAACTATACAAGTCATCTCCAGCTGTGGATTCTGAGAAAGTGAACAAAGGCATTACAAGGATTTCTGTTGCCTTGACAACAGCATTGCTGGAAACAAGAAAATAATTAAAAAAATACATCTCTAAACGTATCTAGGTATTAACATAACAAATGTGGAACAAACCTTACCCACACATACTTTGTGATGAAAAGACCAAAATCCACCACCTTCATGAACTGTTCTTTGCTGACTTGTATTAATGGCTTTTCCAGAACAATTGTGTGAGTGCTGGCTATTACATCCTGACCTGTATTTTCTAGGCATAAGCACAGTCAGAAGCTTTCATTGATGGTCAAGCACATTCCTTCCTGCATGATGTTTCTATTCTTACAAAATAAGCATTATGGAGAATACTTCTCACTGAAGCATATGAAATAATTTTGTTAGAAAAAGATCAAGATATACAAAAAAGCCCTTCTAGAACTCAGGAAATTGGTATTACTATGCATAATATCTATCAAATAATAAGTGTACTTCCATCTTAATAATCAGCAAGCTTAAAGCGTTTAGAAGTTCTAAATAGACAAGAGACGAAGGTCAGAACAAGGCATGATAAAAAAAAAAGTCAGCTTCAGTATTTCAGAATAGCTTATTGAGTAGCATCTTCAACAAGAAAATGACAATGCTATTTTCATAAATCTGGGTAAGCAGCACACAATCTCCAGAATATGAGCGTTTGCCACTTCCAAGATAATGGGGAGAACTTGTTCTTTTTTAAAATACAGTATTAAAAGTGTACCAACATCAGAGAGATCTTTGTTAAAATGTTGCAATTAAAGTGGAATATATGTATTAAATAGGATGACTCCCCAAATTCTCATCTTATGCATCAGCTACAGCTAAAAGAGCATTACCACAATTAGATTTTAAAAATTAATCTAAGAATTGTAGTATTTGGGGTGCCAGCAGCACAATACCTAATACTGCTTAATGAACAGTTTGAATCTAGTCTAGCAGCGACAGGGCTATAGTCATCTGACAGATACATGTGAGTTTATAGGAAATACACTGGCAGATTAAATTAATTCTTTCATAAACAGACGTGCTTGTGACAGCACAAGAAGAAACACTGCCTATTTCAAGTGAATTATGTGCCGAATGGTTGAAAACAGAAACATTAGGGTTTGTTACTCTGAGGCAGGGTAACTGCAGTATCTAGGAAATCTGTATTTCTACCAGCAGTGCTACACATGTTATATGGACAAATGGAGGCTATCATGTTCCATCACTTTCAGTCCAATACAACAGGATCACGACTAACAAATTCCTGGAATATATTAGTATGCTATCTTTCTCCTGGAACACACAACCAAAAAAAGAATAAAAGGTTTTGAAAATATTAATAAAAATTGTATTTCTTGTAGTACTTCATACATTCCAGGAAGCAAAATCCATATATTAAATATGACCAAAATGAGCAATGTATCACTCTACGCCAACTACTTTGCAGCTCAGAAACCCCCTGACTTGAACACAAGCAGATACCAGAAGAGGACTTAATGACACCATATACCTTTGAATTGTTCTTTTTCTCTAGGCTCCCTACTACAGACTGACCACTGTGCCAGACAGAGCCAGTATGGCTGTTCTTAGGTTCTTAATCATGAGAAGTAGGCAATACCTCTCTTCAATAGGCCAACATTATTAAACTATTTTTAAAAACTTGTACTTTCCTTGTATAGATCCAGCTGTGACTAAATGGAAATACAGTTCATCTAGGCAAGTAGGGAACAAAATGAGTAAGAAAAACTTTCAACAATGTGTTACAAGTCATCCCATCAAAGTGCTATTAATATACATTTTGCATACCAAAGAATCACAGTACTTTCTTTTCTTGATCCTGCTCATCAATGGAGGGTGAAAGTGCTGAAAATGAAGAAATACTTTGCAACAAACAGAATACCTGCTGTGATGCTCTAAACAGAAAACGGGGAATACAGAATTAAAAGCTTATAGATGATTACATAAAGACATTACCTTGAGTTAATTTTAAGACAAAATAGGAAATACAGACTAAAGATATGGGAGGCTCGAAGTTATGAACGATTGTTAAAAAGCTAAGTCTAGCATAAGTAGCTAGTGAAAACATTTACATGTCTGTGGCTTTATGTAATTACAAGGTCTCCCAAAGAAAAGACACTAACAGTAAGAATGCAATATAGTGGTTTCTGCAGCTGGTAAACACGTCTTTCAAGAGACAACTTTTTATCCACCCTGCTACCTAAGGTAAACAGCTGTATTCAATGGTAACCTGTGATTTTGGATTCTATATTTGGGGTTCTAAACCAGAACATACCTAAACAAGGTCTGATGGTCAGAAAGCGTTGAATGACCACACTGTGGAAACTAGACACCTTTAATAACAATGCTGAGTCTCAAAATTTATGCAAAATACAAGAATTAAGATCACAAACACTATTTCAGTAGGCAAAACAAAAAATGGCAGTAGTAGCCTAAAATTAATTTACAGCAGCTATTCAAACAGAAGATTATCCAAAGTAAACAGATTTAAACAGTTCAGACAATCATGTTTCACAATCCTTAAAATACATAAACTAGAAACATAAGCCACTGATCATACAGTTAGAATCTAATAGTGGACTGCCACAGTGACTTCTCAACAATACTTTCCCTAACTTGAATCAGGTTCCCTGACCCTTTCTCCAGCTACGTAGGCTGGAAGTACTATCAGCTTCCCCTTGCCAAGGGGAAGTTCAAAATCCTAAGAAAATAGCGGGTAAGAGATTTGCCAAAGCCTAAATCTAAGGGTGGGGCTTTTTTTTCATTCCTTACAAATTTAAAATTTAGCAGTAAACATTCTTTCATTAATGCTCCCGATTTGAAGAACTGTGGGTAATTAATCTACAATATGTATCAGTTCCCATATGAGGTTCTATCTTACTTTCAGGTCTCTGAAGTTTTCTTATATGTTTTGCAGTACATGCATAAACTTTTAATTTTGATCTTTCAACACACAACATGGAGGCAAAATTTAAAGTCCTCCAGTCTTTAGAGTCAGTTTAGTTACCATCCCTTTCTAAGACTCTGAGGAGCCCCATCTTCTGGTAGAAGCGTTACTCTAGAGGATTACACCCCTGAACTAACAATTGATTTTCTTCAACTGTACCACTTGATAGCAGTTTGGGGTTTTTTAAATGCAGCCATACACAAAAAATGGAAGAGCAAATACCTTTAATGAAAAATAGAAAATCCTCTGAAACAGTTCATTCCTTCCTAAATATGCAAAATATTTATACAAAGTGTTTCAGATGATCTTTTGTGACACTAGGCAGTCAACACAAACTAAAAACATCGACTTATTTTTTGCAAACATTTCAGTATGACTTACACTGATTCATAAAGATGGTAAAGTGCACATTGTTTAATCTGGGAGAACATAAAAGCGAGACTGTTCTTTTCCCGATTTAAACAGGATACATGCACACACTTAAAAAGTAAGAAACCATATAATCAGTTCTGTATATACATTTTAGATATATCCTTGTGTGCCATGGATGATTTAGTCATAGTAATTTAGATGGGAATAAAGAAATTAAGATCACCAAATGAAGATAACTAAACAAAGTATTTCTTCATTCTCCATGGATTAAAAAAAAAAAAAAAAAAAAAAAATCCTTTCCCAGAAAGGGAAATTCTTTGGAATGAAAAATTTATGAGGAAAATATTTAAGTCCATAAGAACAGATAAAAGATGTAAAACTGTTTGGCTAAATACTACAAAAATGTCATATGACTATAGATCTTTTCATTTAAGCACAACTTAAACAACCACAGTCAGTCAGATTGCTTAGACAGAACTCTCAATTCTGAGAAATCTCCACTAATATTGGATTCTTCAAAAGATAAACGTCTTAATTGATAGGCTGAATGTAATGACTGAATCCAAGATATTGATACATAAAAATACTCACAGATATTCATGTGACTAATTGAAAGCACAGAGTTTTGAGGCTCTGGATTGCCAACTTTCTGATCATACAGGGATTTTAAACTTCTAACTGTGCCTTGAGTTTTATGTGAATCAGATGTCCAAATAAATAGTGCAAACATCCTGAGTGTCTGCATATTCCCATTAAAGGTAAAGAGGACACGCTTCCACTGTCTGGATTTAAACTAGCAATTCCAAGCAGCTGTTTCTGGAAGAAAACAACACAAAAGGTAAACTGTGGGAAGGTACAAGATCAGAAAAAAATAGTACATCTACATCTGCATTTTCAATCAGTTGGTTTTTGCTTATACCAGAAAATGGAGAACTTCAGTCAATGGTAGACAGTCAGAAAATCCCCAGAAGATAAACTACAGCTGTCATAGTCATTAGAGATTTATGTGCTCATAACCCCTGAAAGTTAGTGAAATTAGTTTCATAACATGCAGTCAATACTTAATCTAACCGTGCCCTCTGCTGGGCTGAGAGGTACTTGTGCAAAGGTGCACACTGAAGATGCTACTGCACACACCGTTTCACTGAGAAATAACAGTAAGAAGCATTCATAAGTATTTCTCTACAGGCTACCTGCCAAAAACAGAAGTGTGTTTTAATATATTTTGTAACAGTTACATTAGTACTTTTTTAACGTTTTAGGCTCACATGCTCTGAAGTGTTGTCAACATTAACACACCCGATTTACATTGTATTTCCATGGTTTGGAACACTTAAAGCAATTAGATTTCTTCAAAAACCAGCTTTACTGTTAAAGACTACTTCCAATTAGGGGTGGTAACACAATTTTAGAAAAAGTTTCTTTCTGCTGAGAAGACAAAAGAGACAGGCTATTTCCATTTTTTAATAATTTCACATTGCAACAACAACTTTGTTTTTAGATTGTTTTACCAAATTTAACACATCTGTAATTTCATTAGTCAGCAAAATTAGGCTCTGGGATAGTAAACAAGCACGAAGCATACGGTGTGACAGTTTAACACAAAAGTCAAATTCAAACATATTGAAGTCAGAGGTGCATATAGCTTTGTACAGTCCAAATTTAAATTGCTGATTACCAAAAACATCCAACAGAACTTTTTGCATATCTTGATCTTTTCCTTCTAAGTCTGTTCTTCAAGTAGCAGCTAAGACTTAACTTATTCAATTAAAGAACACTTGCAAAGAAAAACAAAAGTACTTTTTTCCTCCATTTAATCTTTAAGACAAAAATGAAAAAAAAGTTTGGGAAAGAAGATAAAGGAGGAATTACTCACAGTTCAAAGTATTCAGACTTTGATAGTGTGATAGGTTATGCTGACTACAGAACCAAGGAAGTTATTATAACTTAGGAGAATAAAAGATAAGCAGTTGAGAGGAAGAAATTTTATTCATGCTTTAGATCTGGGGTTTTCTCTTCTGTGACCACCAGTGCTTTAATAGATGTTAAAGAGAAAAAAGCAAAAACTCTGTCCAAGATTCAAGAACATCACTCGTTCAAAGAGGCCAAGGCAGCACATATTTCACAAGGCCCCATGGCAAAACTGGGGAAAGAAGAAATGAAAGAAAAAGAATTTTAAGACAAGAAAAATCATACAAAAGCCAAACTAAATGAAACTCAATTCTCCACTACAAATTAAATAGTAAAAGAGTAAAACAAAATATTAAAAAAAAAAAAAATCACCATTTTAATTACAGGATTTAAGAATATTTTTTCCTACATGAAATCAGAATTCAAATTTAATTTTAAAGTTCCCTTCTCTCCTTTGGTTTTAGAAATATGCTATATTAAATATGTTAGATACAATAAAGCATGCTTTCCACCAAAAAGGACACTGTCTGTGCACTCTTATCAAAACTATTTTCCTGTGTAAACCCACTTCAGAAGACTATTATTTGAACTCAGAGGTGGCATTAGCCCTATATCTGGGAAAGCATACACATCAAATATTTTTATTAACCATTGTTAAAATTATGACTCATTGGACTGACTAAATTAACAAACAAAGAACTGAAGCTAAATTCACTAAAGCTAGAAGGAAGATACACTTTAAGTATTGAGTGATTAACCCTTGAAGACTCCTTAGATCATGACAGGACAACTTTCAGGGATGCAAGACCTGCCACACTAGTTCAGATAAAAAATTCATCTGATCTGACATAGCTCTTCCATCAGAAGTCACTTAGGCCTGTCAGAAAGGTTAAGTTCCTCAAAATATTATTCCAGTGTTGGCAGTTAGTTGTTTAATAACTTAAGGCAGAATCTGTATCTAGATCATAGCGCTTATGACCATTGTGACATTAAAAAGTAGGAAATAATGAAAACCTAATACAGATTACAAGAAACTAGTAGAAATCTAACCTCTTAACTTAAGATCTAAAATGCTGACGCGTCTAATAAAAAAAAAAATCCACATTCGAAAATAATGGAACTGATTATAGGTATAGTGAAGGATTAGGCTGTAAGCTCATAATAGGGTCTTGTACTGAAATCATCTCCTCAAATTCTGAATACATTAGAACTGTTAAAAACACACAACAAGCAAAGATTACTCTCAGAAAATCGTTATTTAATACAATATTTTTAAGTTTGATGATTGGTCTGCAAAGCATCTTGGTTTACGCTACCTTGATTGTTTTATCCATAGAAGCCGAGAGAAGCATGTGACTTTGTTCTCGTACAGGACACCACTGGATTTCGTTAACAGGACCACTGTGTTTAGACATGTAAAATATTAAGCTTTTGGGGACTTCAGTTAATTTATATTTGGATCCCAAATAGGGCTTAATTAGTTCAGAGATCTTTCTTGAAGTCTGCTCTCCCGATATGCCTAGCTTCACATCACAATGTGAGCCATCTCTCTGATCAGATTCTTTTTTTTCAGGCATACTGGAATTTTCTTGACGCAGTCTTTTAGGGATATATGGTCTGATTCCTTTTATGGCAGTAGTACTGTCTTTATGTATTCTCTTCTGGGAAACACCATTTCCAGAGTTTGTTGAAGAGCTTGATATCTGTTCATAGTTTTTGTAGGGCATACATAATGCAATATGGCCAGAGTATGCTCTCCTGCAATTAGGGGATGTCAAAACAGTGTTATTATTCTGTGCATAATGCTCAGGGGGATCTTCACAAACAGTGCTTGTGCCAGAACTGTCAGTGTTCTCAGTGGGCTGCATTTCATATGTAGATTTTGTACCCAGACTACCAGGTGCAAAGTACTGAACGGGATTCACAGAAGAACTTGGACAGTTTGTTTGTCTGCTAGAGGTACTGGGGACTTCAGTCTTTCCAGTTTCTGTCTCAGAGTCTGAATCATCATAAGCAACCAGCGACGAACTCATTATGGCTAGACACAGCAGACTCCAGAAATCTCAGTGCTGGAATCCTCCAAAATTATGATCTACAATAAAGAATCGATTATTCAGAGCACTATTTATTACAGAGACTACAATTTGATTAACTTAAGGATATAAATATGCTTTTCTTAACAAAAAAGACATAACTTTTATTCCTGTTTATTAACAAAATGTATTCCTCTACTATAACACATTTGTACATTCAGTTGCACAACACCATTTGCCTCCAAGCACTTTGCATACATTTTTAATGCACTGCAGAGATGCATCTCCATACCACAAAACAATGAAAATGAGTATTAAAGGGAAAACAAACTTGCAACATAAGTGCTGCAAATCACTTCAAGCTTACTTGCAGTAGCACTACACACACACACACACACACACAGAAGAGGGTAATTAATCATGCAGTATTTTGGTATGCACATTTATAAGAATACAAATATTACAACTATTTTGGAGTCAGCCTAACAATAACTATTTCTTAACAGTACAGATGATTTGAAAGAAGTATGAAGTGGTTCAACTGGCAACTAAAAAAGTAAATGCATTTTTGACCCATTCATCAACCTTGCAGTATGAGGAAATCTTCCAACTATATCCACAGAACAAGTTCCTCATAGCCTTTAGTTTTACAGAACAGACTTACGCCAGAAGCTACACTGAATGCACTATGTGCATTTACTTACAGAAAAATAAGAGCATAAATGGTTTCTTTCCTGTGGAATAATTTTTTTCAAAGGGTCTGTAAGAAGGAAATCTCACACTGAGACTGCATATGAAACATGCTGAATAACTCACCACCATAACAAACCCACCAAGCTTCTTCCAACAATCTGGACGGAGCATGTGGGCTATAGGGTTAACTACATGCAAACAACTGATGTGTTTGCAAAAATAATCTTTCAACCTCTGCTTTTTATAGTCAGAAAATATTGCTGTCCTTCAACTGCTAAAATGGATTGAATGGGACATTTTATTTCTGCTTTGTTTCCTTGCCCAGCTGCTAGCACTCATTATGCTAAAGTGATTTAACTCACAACACTTCCAGATCAACTGCCTAAATTCTTTGTTTAGGTCAACAAAGAAACTGACCTCAAAAACATCTTGACTGAAATGAGAATGCTGTATAAAAGTCAGTATCTATGTAAGCATTGGCAGAATTGATGCCACAAAGGTAGGTCCTACAAATACTACAGCAGGAGTAGTACTCTGAAACTTGTAAAAAGTACTCATTTAACTTCAGAATTAGATCTGTTTGAACTATCACAAGCATGTTTCATTTAACCTACAGAAGTGTTACATTACAGGCTATGGTCTGTATTCTGTAATGAAATTTCCAAGAAGATAGAAATTTCCAGCAGACAGGTTACTAAGATAGAAATTTCCAGCAGACAGGTTACTATTAAGACATACACATTCATCATCGAAGATCCTTCCCAAGGTAAGTGATCAAGACATTTAACTGGAATAAGGGGACCAACATTTTAGCACATAAAAGCATCAAGATCTCCCTCTAGAGGACATTTTGTCTTTAAGTTTATGACAGGTATAAGTAACAGCAACTAAGAGCAATGAAAAATTCTTTGTTCTATAATATAGATTCATTTATGAAAACAGCATTTCACTTAAACAGTGTCAAGGAAAAAAAATATTTCAGAAAAATAAAAAAAAAAAAGTAGTGTTTCTGGAAATCTTAACTAACAATTCAATTCAAAAACAATAAACTGAAGTTTTTAGCTGTAAATTGCAACCTCTTATCAAATAAATAGTAACTTTGAAGGACTGCGCTTCAATAACTGCAACAAGTGGTTACTCTTTGTATTGCAGTGCTGAAAACAGGCCCCAGCCAAAACACATCATGTTCAAAGAACAAACACAGCAAGAAGTTGACCTCTGGCTGGAAGCTATAGATGAAGATATACAAGCATATTGTGTTAACTTCCAAAATTTAATGCAAAAAAATTAAGCTGAGATTCAGAGAATTTGAAAAGGCTCCTGTGAGATCCTAGAAGTTGTCCCATTACATTTGGTCAGCATAAATCCATCCCATCACACACACTGACCATAAGCATTAGTATTTTTGTAAAAGGAAAGTCATCTTAAGACTTCCTATTCATCTTCTGTTTTTAAAGAAACACCACCCCAAAGTTTCTTATGCTGCCCTAACTAAAGAAAAATGCAGGGGGAAAACACCAGTAAATTTCCACGGAAGTACACTGTGTAACAAGACTGTAAATTTATTAACGCTATGATTTGCAACGTACTAAACCAACAGTGAAGTTTATAGCTTTGATTTTCTTTCATTTTCACGCGATCGATTTATCTGAACGCATTAAACTAAAAAGTGCTAAGCTTGGCACACACAACACTCCAGGTCCGCGACGTGACCGTTAATGTTAGCAGAGATAAACCCTAAAAGCCGAGAGCAGCATCCGAGAGCACGGCCCCCGCGGCGGGACCGCCGGGCAGGGGGAGAGGGAGGGAGGGAGGGAGGGAGGGAGGGAGGGAGGGAGGGAGGCCGGCGCCCATCGCCGCGGCCCACCCCCGGGCAGGCGGGAGGCACGGCCGGCTGCCTGGGGCGCTGCCCCGCCGAGGGAAGCTCAGCACCCATCCCTCCGCCTGAGCGGCCCGGCCCGAGGGAGCGGGACGGCGGTCTCCGGCGGACCCTAGCTCCGAGGCCGTGTCTGTCCCCTCTCCCCCAGCACCGCAGCCGTCGCCCCCCGCCCCGGGGGCCGAGGCCACGCGTGGGGCCGCTACCCACCTCCCGCCCCGCGGTACCTGCGCCACGCCGGCCCGCCGCGGCTCCGCTGTCAAAAGCGCGCCGGATGGAAACAAGGCGCGCCTCCCAAACGGTTCCGTGCGTTAACCACCACCACACCCCGCCCACCCCCATCCCGTCCCACCCCACCCCGTAGGGACCAAGTGTTGGGAAGGGCAGGGGTCAGGCCTCGGCTCGCCGGGCACCTAGGAGCGCTTCTGCCGCCGCTGCGGGCGATGTGGGGGGGTGCTTCGTTGGGCTGGGGACTGCAGGGGGAGGGAGGACTGCGGGAAGCAAAGGTTCCGGGAATAAATGTTTCCCAGCCGGGAGGCGTGAGTGCGGGGCCGGCTGTGGGTGATGCAATGGCAGTGACAGAGGAGCGGTGAGGGGCGCCGGGTCGGGCCGGTGAGGGTCGGGCGGGGGACGGGGCTTCGGTGAGAGACTCTGGCGAGCGGGAGAGAGGCTCGTGGGGGGGTTATTGCCGCCCTCTTGGGCGATGCGAGGTGCTGGGGGTGGGGGAGTGGTGTGTGTGTCTGTACAGGGAGGGGGGTGTCTGTACGGGGAGAGGGGTGTCTGTACGGGGAGGGGGGTGTCTGTACGGGGAGGGGGGTGTCTGTACTGGGAGGGGAGCGGTCTCTAGTGGGGGGTGGGGGGGTGGTCTGTACTGGACACGTTCCTTCCTTCCCTTTGCGAGACGTCGATGCGCTTGAGGGCTTTTTCTTCCACTCCCTGCGTGGCCGCAGCCCCGTGGCTGCATCTGCAACGCGTCAGGAGAAAAACCGCTTTGGCTTGGGAAGCGTCGGGGGCGGGACCTGGACTGTGAGAAATGCGGCCCACCCCGGGGAGGGCAGAGCTGGCCTCGCCAGCCTTTGCCCTGCCCGGGCAGGCCTCTTGCAGGGCTCCGGGGTTAGAAACATCGGCTTGCTATTAATTTTATGCATAATTGTGCCTGCACAAGGACTTAGCGCTGAGCAGCTTTAGTATAGTAAAGATTCATATTGGATTTTCTTCCGGTGTGAGTGGTTGAGTGGTCATATCATCTTCCACATTTACTGTATTTTCACACATACGTTGATTACCATGACTGGGAAGGTGGGTCTACTATACCATGCAGCCAGCGCCAGAGTACTTCACAAGGCATGTTTCACATGACATCTGTGTGCATGCTACCAGCTTTTATTTCACTTTTCGCTTTTGGTTTTATTTCCAGGAAGCAAAACAGTTTTCAGAAACATAAGTGCTGTCAGACTTAAATTCACGTTCTTTCATTCATTCATGAAAATTTGGGGGGGACTTTTGTGTTACTCTTGTGTTTGGAAGTCTTGATGTACCTTCATGCAATGTTTGTCATGGAAAAGATCTTAGCATCATGTGATACCCTGTTCTTTGATCCTCAAGTCTTAGGAAATCAGGTAGCAAACAGTGAAAATGATCATAGATCTGATTGTTATTCCACGGGAAAGAGATGAAAGTACAGTTGTTTTGTGATACCTATGCCAAGGATTATTTTTGACGTTTGTCTCATAATGATTTAATATTCTGAAACAGTCGCAAGAGCAGTACCCATTACAAGTTACCATCCATTGCATAGATAGAAATGGCACACAATTCTTGGCTTTCAAGTTTATTGTAGACTCTGGTCCTAAATGTCCTAGTAGTCCATACTCAAGTTTCCGTGTATCATTTTTTTCCTGCAAATCTGTTTACATAAGGTATCTAATGTGTCTGGGACTGTTAGTTTTCATAATATCCATAAGAAACCAAGAAAAAATGTCCTAATAAAATGCAGAATATCCAGGCATTTCTTCTAAACCATTCACAATTGCATTTATAAATTTCAAAAGATCTATGTTCCATCTTACTGAATTCCTGGTTTGAATTCCACCAGCAAATAAGGACAGTACTGAGGTAAATAGAGATAAGTTTTAGGTAGCAGTCAATATCTTGCGTTCTGTAATCACAATATCCTCATCTCATGTTACAGTGACTAGATTACTTTCACTACTTCTTAATGAAAATGCACCTTCATTTGGGATTATTTGCTCATCTTAAATCCATATTATTCCAAACTTTTTAAAGAGTCTTTCTGTTTTACTGCTATCTAGTAGTGTGCTTAGTCTCAGTTGTAACATTTCACAGCTCCTTTCTGAATGGAATCAATCAGTAAGAATGTGCGTTCAGAAATTAAGTTAAAACACCAAGTCACAATTTGTTCTACACCAAAGAATAATTCTTGTTTACTTCTTTGTATTTTGTAAAATTTGAAGCCAGTAAATCTTCATCAACATTTTCTAATATAAATTTGCTCTATATACTTTCTTTTCAAGTTAGGTATCTTGTGCCTGTGAAGAAGAGGAAAACACTAATATCAAAATAAAAGAATATAAGTAAATTGTAGGAATATATCAGATAATTGTTTGATATGCTTCAAATTACCTCTTTAAAATAACACTGTCAAACTGCAAATAATCAAGCTTGAATGGACTGAGATGAGGTTAAGAACTCAAGTATGACTGATAATACAGTAGTCTTAGTCAATTATATAATCTAAGTATGGTATCAGTGTTAATAAACTAAGCGAATTAAATTATCAAGTGGATGTATATACTTTTCAGCTTCCTCTGGGTATTCAGCTGAAGCTGAAATCTGGGAATATTGCAGCTGTCTGACAAATAGAGCCTTAATGATAAATATGTTTTGGTAACCAGCAAGTTACCAAATCAACCTTCTTAAGTTTTCTAGGCAGGTGAAGGCTTTACAGTGCCAGTTTAAATATATACTATGTAAATATAACCAAAGTTGTGATTACACCGATTATTTTGTAGAGGGAAGGCTTTGAAATACTGTTGAACAGCTAATGCGATTATTATATGCTTTTGTTTCTTCTTTTTTGTTTTTGGGAAAAGGGAGACAAATGAGCATGTGTTTTTATTAACAGCTTTTATGATTCACTTCAGTTACATGTGTATCTTGTAAACTCAATCTATTCATGCTCCATGCACAGCAATGGATCAGTAATAGGCTAGGGAGTGTCTCCAGAGAGACATAATCCTTTGCAAGTCAGTAGGACTTTACATGCATGTAAAATAAGCATCAGTTTATTAAGATGACATCACTTTCCTCAAGTAAAGAAGATATGCAATAGCTTGAGGGATTGCATAAGTCAAACACATCAGATTGTGAGGCAGCACTTCACAAACCTGGCCAAGTTGCAACGATAGTTTTTGTGGAGAATTTACTTATCCCTCAGTTCACTTATGTCATTAGGATCTGCACTGTTATCTCATTTTAGCAGACTCAGAATGTATGAAATTATTTTATAATTCTCTATATGCATCTCTGTCTACCTTGTTATTCTGGTATGTTCATCCCAAGTGATTTCATTTGAGAAAGCTGTGGTTTCATTTACAATGTTGCTTTTCTGACAGATGGTGTCCTCCTTACCCATTTTTAACACTTATTTTCTACTGTGTAAATATGGCAAGCTCACTATAACCAGAACCATAATGGTTTTAAAACTCTTTTCCCATATCAAGTTAATACTTGTTTATCCTCAGTTCTGAATATTTAAACAGGACGATGCTTGAATATTTACCAAAAAAAAAAAAAAAAAAAAAAAAAGATTCAGAGCATATGTAGTACTAGAGACCTCATCATTTTGTACAGAGTGTTTTGTAACATTAGTGTGTTTTGTAACCTCAGAAGGAAAGCAGTAAAGGTGATGACTAAGATTTTCTCTTGTATATCTTTCTTTGGACTGAAGTACTGTACTACATATATTAAGACAAAATTCCATAGTTATAAAAATCTCATTATCATTCTGAATTTGACGGAGTATCAAGTAGTGCAAAAACATTAATTAGTTAGGAATCAGATAACCTCTGCCAACTGTTCTGAGATGCTCTGAATCACACATATATTTAAATACTTTTAGTTTTGTCAGGAGTTTGACTTTGGAAAGGTGTTCTAGTGTTAAATACATAGACAAACAGCATTAAGAGTGATCTCTAAATTTCTTTGGTACTCTTGTCAATCTCAGTCCATTTCTGTATGAAACTGAAGCTCATTGTGTTAATGTCTCCACATTTATAAATCTGATATGAATAGAACTAAGTATGAAGTCAGTATAGATTTTATATTCTTACTCTTTCATCTAATCTTAAAGATATACACAGAATAATAAAACATGCTATTTTTTGCCCTACAGTTCTCCTTGTTGTTGCTGCTGTTTTGAATCTACAAGCCAAAGAATTAGAAGACGTTAAATTTAGTTGAATTGTAAATAAACAGGTATTTTGCAGTCTGGCAAGATGGCTGACAGTCCAAACTGTGATTTGAAATCTCTGAGTCCGCTTCAGCTGTTTGAAAGAGTAACTGAACAAGGAGAGAAAGTCAGAGCACTGAAAGCAGGAAGAGCACAGAAGGTAATTCCATTCCATGTTTTGAGCCCATCCTTATTCAAGTTAGGCCTGTTTTTAACAGTGGTGAAGAATATGTTTGTTCTGAAATCTATTTTGTATTGCAGTAAGGAAAACTTCTTGTTAAAAAATATTTATGTCCATTTTGTGAACTGTGGACATACCTAGAGCAAGGTAGTCACTAGCAAGAGCAAAGTTTTTGCTCCTGAAGTAAGAACAGAGAGTCATGGGCTTAGAAATCTGTTTCAGCCAGTTGCCATGATATGTGGCAGGACCCAAGGCATTTGGTTTTCAAGTAAAATTTATATCACTTGCATTCTTTCTTGGTTTTAGATTTCTTCATGCATTATTATACACATTAGCAAATATGTCTTCCTGTAGTTGTACTGACCATCCCTGCTTAATGTCCCATAAATAATGTAGTAATTTGCCATTAATTTCAAGTTCCCTATTTTGTCATCACTATTTTGTCAAGAGAGCTCAGTTTTAATATGGGCTGTCTTAGTGTATAGCCTGTGGGAGTAAACCTTGAAAACTGGGAATTGAATAAAGTGTTGATCTGTTTATTGTTTGCATGAGATGATAAAATAGCTTTGTATTAAAAAGGTCATAACCATGAAAATTGTAAAGAATTTTTTGTCCTAGTTTGTCTTCAAGTCTGTCAATGATTTGTAATAAATAAATTATTTTAAGGTGAGTCACTAAAAGCATTGTAAAGTAAATTAGATAATCATTTATATTTACATATCTTAGAATTTGTGCTTAAAAAGTTAATCTTGTTATACCTCTGAAAAACAAGCAAGCATTTTTTTTTTTCTAGTCAGAAATTGAAAAGTGAGACGGAGGTGCTTTACATATCTTGGTAATGGTGATGCTCTAAATTCTGCTGATTAGGAAGCAGTTACATGCTATTTGCTTTTCTTTTGACAGTGATGCTGCAAACATTTAAATAAAGGCTTAGAGTTTATGAACAATGCAATTCATGTCAAAGTATGTATGCAAGATTTTTAAAGGTTAGGACATTAATGTAATTGTCTATCTTAAATGTGTTAAGTCAGTTTTTTTTTTTTTCCTTTATTCAGGATGAAATTGAAGCAGCAGTGAGGATGCTGTTATCATTAAAACTGTCATATAAAACAACAACGGGACAAGATTATCAGGCAGGCTTGCCTCCAAGAGATCTAGTATTAATAAACAATGGTACAACTAAAGAAGAGGATGAGGATTTTGTGGACCCCTGGACTGTGCAGACATCGAATGCTAAAGGCGTGGATTATGACAAACTCATAGGTATAACTCTTAATTCACTGCTGCTAAGGAATTTATGTAAAGTGATTCTAATGACCACAAAACCAGCAAGGGATTGTAACAAATCCTGATCAAAACCATCCATAAGTAACATTTAATTTCTGTCTAATCTTAGCATTCTCTTGTCTAAAAAATTTGCTGTAGGAGTTGAAAATGTTCCAGGCAGGGATTTCCTATGGAAGACTTAAGTACTTTGCAAAGAACTTCTCAGTTTAAAATAAATTGTACTTGCAATTTGGTTTTTGGCATAAGAACTGTTATTAGAAGTTATGTTAATGAAGACACTGTGACTGAGTTCTTCATTAACAATAACTGCACCTTCAGTGGCTGTGATGCAGATCAGCTAGATCCTAGTGCATTCTGGCCAGACTGTAGGATTTTTCCTACCCTCTTTCCACATCTGCCTTGACTTCCAAATTAGGGACAGCAGGGATGATCCAAAACTAATGCAGAAGTCTATAAGTGTTATGACTTCTTCAGAAGACACACTATCAAGCAGCCAAGCGCTGGCTGGAATGAAGAAGATGCAGCTCTTTCAAAAAACATGCAGTGTAATGGAAACTATTTTAGACAGGGGTGTTACAAAACTTGAAAAGTTTTCTAATTTAAGAAGCCGGGGTTTAGTTAATTTCCTTATTTGTTTTACAGTCCACTATTCTAGTAGCTTGTTTGAGTCTAGCATAGAAACAAGTGAGAGAGCTATTAATTTTTATTATTTTTTGCTTTTTTTTTTCCATTATTGTCAATCTTCAATTCATATTTAGTACCTCAGTTAGACATTTCTGGTGTCTGCTTAGTAGCTTGCTTCTCACAGTAGAGCATACACCCGTATGTGGCAGTAACCATATATTTGCTTTTGGGACTCGCTAGTGTCAGCATTTTTTTAACTCTGTATGATGTTATTGTAAGATCATGTCAAAAGTATGTGCATATTGGCTTCATCTGCAGAAGATAATAGAAAGAAAAAGTTGGAAAGGGAGAATTGTGCAAAGAAAAAGATATGTCAGTGGGGGAGAAGGAAAAAAGATAATTGGTAGAATCTAGAAGT
Source organism: Tyto alba (assembly GCF_018691265.1). Lineage (NCBI taxonomy): Eukaryota > Metazoa > Chordata > Aves > Strigiformes > Tytonidae > Tyto > Tyto alba. The sequence goes on from NW_024881303.1 coordinate 14,199,424, forward strand.
GGGTAAGATCCATCATCATCTTTTTACTTTTGTAGGAGGTATGTATGTATGTAGAAGGATTTTTGTTTTCTTGGGGGTGTGTCTGAGTCTTGTAGAAAAGTGGTATGAGCAGAGTACTCGTGTTGGCACAATCTCAAGGTCTTTCTGAGGGTAACTAGCTGTAAAGGAATTCTCTATAGCTGTGTTAAAGCCTGACAGCAATGCCCTTTTTTCCAGTAACTGTTTGTGTATGTGCGTGTATGTATGACCTTTTGATCTACCCTACACTGATGGGATAGCGTAAGGGGTTTTCACTTATTTACACTACTAGCAGATTGGGGAATTTGGTGGACAAGTCATTTTGCTTGTTACAAGTTCTGTGTTGGAAATTTTTTAGAGAAGAATGCTAGTCTAGCTATTTCAGGAAGTGAAACAGTTACTGCTTGTTACTGATAAACTTCCTCCTCTTTCTCCACCTTTTAAAAATATTAATAAAAAGTATTGTCAAAGAATTTGACATCTGATAGCTCTTATCATAAAGGAGATTTTTGTGCCACCTATAATCTGTTTATTTACTAGTGACTATTTTTTTAATGATATTATTTTATTATTTTTTTTTATTTATTTACTATTTAATAAGAGAAAGTTGCTGGTGTGCTTGTGTTTATTCAAACGTAGGGGAAATTAAAGTGCTAAAAGCTCCATGTAGTTGAAAGGGATAGTCTTCTCAAATAGTTGTCCTAGACATGCACTTAAGTGTACGGCTACACAACAAAACAGCCTGAAGATATTCTGGGAAGAAAAGTTCTGTTAGCTAAGTACTAGACATGAACCACCCTAGAAATTTTTGTTTGTTTGTTTGAGTGTGAGCAAAGAGCAGAGGGATGAGCTTTGTGTCCATTAACCATGCTGATAATTTAGTGAGCTGAATATTGCAAATTATATAAAATGGTCAAAGTTGGTGGGGATTTTTGCGGATCATTGAGTCAACTTCTCTCCTCAAAGCAGAGTCAACTAGAGCAGGTTGCTCAGGACCTTTTCCAGTAGGATTTTTATTATCTGCAAAGATGGAGATCCTATGACCTTCCTGAGCAAACTGTTCCAGTATTTGACCATGTGCACAATATGAAGGTTTTCCATATGTTTAAATGGAATTTCCTTTACTTCAAACTGTGCCCGTTGCCTCTTGTCCTTTCACTGGGCATCACTGAGAAAAGTCTGGTGCTGTCTTCTTTACTCCCCCCCCACATCCCCTGATCACATATTTATACACATAGATAAGATCCTTCCTGAGCCTTCTCTTCCCCAAACTCAGCAATCCCAGCTCTCTCAACCTCTCTTTGTATGACAGATGCTCTAAGCCCTTCATCTTTATGGCCTTTTGCTGGATTCACTTTAGTATGTCCATGTCCTTATGCTGGAGCTCCAGATGTCTCATCAGTGCTGAGGGGAAGGATCCCCTCCCTCAACATTCTGGCAATGCTGTTCCTAATGCTGCCCATAAAGCTTTTGGCATTCCAGTGCCACAGAAGTGCATTGCTGTCTTATGTTCAATTCCTTGTCTACCAGGACCCTAGGCCTCCAAGATCCTTGTCGGCTGTCGTGGTTTGAGCCTGGTCAGCTGCCAACCCCCGCAGCTGGTCACCTTCCCTTCCCCCTCCCCACCTGGGAATGGGGGAGGGAATTAGAGGGGTAATGGGAGACTCGCAGGTTGAGATAAGAACAGTTTAATAATGGTAATGAAATGAGAACAATGACGATGATAGGGGGAAAAAAAAAAAAAGAAATATATAAACAGGCAATGTACAGCATAATTGCTCCCCACCCGCTGACTAATCCCCAGCCCGTTCCCGGCCAGCGACCCCGAGATACCAAGATCCCGCAATCACAATCCCAGAAGTGAGAGAGAGAGCTCCTTCCCACCCACCCCTCCTCTATACAGTGAGCATGACGTTCCATGATAGGGAATATTTCACTGGCCAGTTAGGGTCTGGTGCTCTGTCCGTGCTCCCTCCCTGCTCCCTGTGCCCTTGCACACGGGCAGGACATGGGGAGTCGGAGAGTCCTTGAAGTCTCAGTAGCAGCTGAAAACACCAGTGTGCTATCAGCATTTTTCCCATACCAAACCCAAAGCTAAATCCAAAACACAGAACTCATCTAGTCCCTGAAAAGGAATATTAACTCTATTTCAGCCCAAACCAAGACATCTGCCAAGCTACTTTCCAGCCAGTTGCCCCCCTGCCTGTACCAGTACACGGAGTTATTCCTCACCAGATTCAGGACTTTGCATTCACTTTTGTTGAACTTCATGAGATTCTTGTCAGGCCATTTCCCCAGCCTGCTGAGGTCCCTCTGAATGGCAACACAACCATTTGTTGTATCAGCTACACCCAGTATTGTTTCATCTGCAAACTTGCTGAGGGTGTACTCTGTCCCATCATCCATGTTGTTAATGAAGATGTTAAACAGTATTGGCCCCAGTATCAACCCCCTGAGATACAAAAAATACACAAAAACGTTGGGCTCCAACTGGACTTTGTGCTGCTGGTCACAACTCTTTGAGCTTGACAGTTTAGCCAGTTTTCAGTTCACCTTACTGTCCACTTAGTTAGTCCAGACTTCGTCAGTTATCTATGAGAATGAGATGAGAGATGTTGTCAGAAGTCTTACTAAAGCTGAGATAGACAATATCCACTGTTCTTGCCTCATCTACTAGGCCAGTCATATCATCATAGAAGTCTATTAAGTTGGTCTGGCATGATTTCCCTTTCATAAATCCATGCTGACTAGTCCCAGTCACCTTCATGTCTTTAATAAAGTTTGGGAATGGTTTGCAGGATTATTTGCTTCTTGCCCTTCTTCAATGTAGGAGTGGTATTTGCTTTCTCCCAGCCCCCAGGAACCTCTCTCAGTTGCCATGACCAAAAATTACTGAGACTGGCCTGGTTAGTAAAGTTACTGTATAACAAATAGTAGGTTATTAGTCTTCTGTTTGCAAATATAACATAGCAATGGCAAAGAGGAAAAGTACACAATAAATTTGCAGCAAATGCAGATATGCTTTTATAAATGGTAGCTCTCAGGACTTCTTATGTACAGTGAGTTGAAAACTGTCTTTTGGTAAAAGCTAGAATACTAGAGATCAAAAGCACGATAGGAATATTTTTAAAGTTTCTTAACAAGTGGACACTATGTCCTTGTCAGAAGCTGTTTAGGAAGGCAGATTCTTTGTGGATAGGGAGCCTAAAGTGTTCTGAACATCCTCATAAGAGGAGTAAGAGGAAGTAGGTAAGGAAAAATTACCCCATTTTTTAACAGAAAGGATGAAGATGGGTAAAGAAAAAGGAGTTGTGCAGTCTGTGAATGTTTAATAAAGATATTCAGGCATTTCCAGGGAAGTGGTCTATATATCAGAGAGCTTTTAATCACTTTCTGTGATGATATACAAGTATTTCTAGGGTGGCTAGCAGCAATTAATCCGGGGCATTTTCATGTTTTCTGTTTCTGTAGGATTAGCTTCTTACTAGTTGCTATTGTTCTTCTGAATCAAACATTTTCATGTTCGTTTGGTCTCTTTTTAACATTCATCCAGATTATAATTACTTTGCCTTTTTGGGATGCATTTTATTTGCTAGGAAGAAATTAATTCAGTAATTAAGGTTTACTTGGAAAAGTTGATGCAATAATAACACTCAGAAAATATTCAGATTAAAGCGGTGGTTGCTGAATCTTGTACCAGCATTCATCTTTTTTAGTGACGTTTATTTTAATGGGTCAGTGGGTGGGCCCAGTGCTTCACTTGTGTGATACCCTGCTTGATTCACCTGCAGTGAATGCACAGTTGTAAGCAGGAACTTGTTTCCCATTGGATAATGGTGCAGATGCCAAACTGAGTGGTGCAGTTGACACGCCTGAGGGACGGGATGCCATCCAGAGAGTCTTGGACAAGCTCAAGAAGTGGGCCCTTGTGAAGGTACAACAAGGTCAAGTGCAAGGTCCTGCACCTGCGCTGGGGCAACCCTCAGTATCAATACAGGCAGGGGATGAAGGAACTGAGAACAGCTCTCAGGGGAAGGACTTGAGGGTATTGGTGGATAAAAAGCTGGACATGAGCCAGCAACGTTTGCTAGCAGCCCAGAAAGCCAACTGTACCCTGGCCCACATCAAAAGAAGTGTGTCCAGCAGCTCGAGGGAGGTGATTCTGCCCCTCTGCTCTTGTGAGACCCCACCTGGAGTTCTGTGTCCAGTTCTGGAGTCCTCAGCACAGGAAAGTCATGGACCTGTTGGAGCAGATCCAGAGGAGGCCACAAAAGTGATCAGAGGGATGGAAAACCTCTCCTATGAGAAAAGGTCAAGAGAGTTGGTGTAGCAGGACAGCTGGGAAGAAGAACTGAGAGAGCTGTATAGCTAGTGAATGATGAGGACATCTTGACCTTGGTCGGCCAGAAGCCTTGGGAGCAGCAAACGGGAATGTAGAAAAACAAGATAAGGATGCTGAGCTTTTTCTGAAGAAAACATGCAAGGCTATGGTTAACAGAAAACATCTGGCCATTTCTTAAACAGTGCCTTGAGCTAAAAGTGTATAAGATGTTGTGCTTGTGCTTGTAAGATTTAATTAACCAATAGGCTTAGGATAGCAGTAACTAACTTGTAGCCAATGAGTTGTCTGGTGTATTATGGACAGAGGGTAATGACCAATCAAATGTTAACCAATAAGCATTTATATTGGGGGCGTGGACAGCTTTTTAGGGGGATAAAAACGCAGCTTTCTGATTAATAAGGGGTCTTTGATCTTAATATTGGAGTCCCCGTCATCAGTCTCCTCAAGCTGGGTTCAGCCTGGAGAAGAGAAGGCTTTTGTGCCTTTCAATACTTAAAGGGGGCTTATGAGAAAGATGGGGACAAACTTTTTAGTAGGTCCTGTAGCAGTAGGACAAAGAGTAATGGTTTTAAACAAAAAGAGGGTAGATTCAGACTAGAAATAAGGAAGAAATTTTTTTACAATGATGGTGGTGAAACACTGGAACAGGCTGCCCAGGATGGTGGTAGATGTCCCCTCCCTGGAAACATTCAAGGTCTGGTTGAACAGGGCTTTGAGCAATCTGATCTAGTTGAAGATGTCCCTTCTCATTGCAGGGGGGGTTGGACTAGATGACCTCTAAAGGTCCATTCCATTCCCTGATTCTGTGATAACATTTAATTCCTATTAACTTCAGTGGTTACATACAAAACCTCATAGTAATGCTGTGCATATCCAGTAATTCTAGAAGAAAATGAAATGTGTATAGAGGGTCTGGAACAGCAGAAATGCTTACCTCCAAGTTGATGCTCAAATTTGATACATTACCACTCTTCTTTCCTGTCAAGATTGAGTCTTTCTTTCCATGGTGGTTCCTGACTTTTGTTTGTAAAAGGCTGTTCAGTGAATAGTTCATATAACAAAATGAAAAAACAGGTCACATAACAAGCTTACACACATCCCCATTTTCAGACAGAGTGTAAGAGAGGAACTCACTGTACACAGGACTCCTCAGCATCTTGGTGCTCCAGAGTACTTGTTGGTCTGACTCTTCTGTCCCTCATAAATCTCTTGGGGGCACTGCAGTCTCAATGATTAGGATGGCCATGGTTTTAAATAATCTTTTTTGAGATATATGCAGACTTGATAAACTAAATACCTTCATACTGCCTTTCAAGAACCTGTGCTGTAAGGTGATGGAAGGCCTCTTTCCTTTCCCTTTTCTAGGGAAGAAATTAGTCTAGTCTAGTATAATATTAAGCCCAGAGTGCCTGAATATTTGTCTTTTCAAATTACACTGATGTGCTTAATATTCCTTGCTGCCCCTGCAGCAGGTTTTCTTTGTAAAATGAGTTGTGTACCCAAGGCAGTACGTTGGGTAACTAGCACAGATGGAGAGCTCTGCCTCCAGCTGGAATAATTTTCTCCTGTCCAGTGGTGTAAACTGTTACACTGTCCATCTAAGGATCATGACCATGTGCTAGGATGTAACATTAGCAACCTACCTGCTCTGGGAGAAAGTTGTAGTCTTTGGAAGGACATTTCAGTTAATTATGATATTCCTGCAGGAAGGCTTTTAGTGCTACTAGCTTTTGGCTTCAAAAAGAAATCAAAAATTTAGAAGCAGGAATGTGCAGAAGGAGAGAATTCAAAGTTAACCTGATTCTGTGTGGGGCATTCAAAGTGACTTGTGTTTCCACAGGGCAGAAGTACAGTAGTCATGTAAATCATAGTTTACTAGCTGCATAATGAAGGGTTTAAAATGAATTTGTTTCTGGTTTCCTTAGGAAACTGTCAAGATATTTGAAATTTTTCAAGTGTCAGCAATATGTTTCTGTGGAATGATTATGTCCTGTTACAGCTAGGAAGACCTGAAGTACTTCTCCAATGTAGACATGTGTCTTATAACCACGGAACTTGCCAGTGTAGTCTCTTCAATAAGATAGTTGTAATAGATGGATCTAGATATTTTGTACATATAAAATGTATGTTTGCATCCAGAGTTTCTGTTTTGTTCTTTTGAATATTTCAGCATTTCCAATAATAGTGCAAGTTGTTCTAATGTTGAATAGAGCAGAACAGTAGCAAAGAGTAGATTCTTGTGTAGATTTTTTCAATCAAGTCCAAATCATGGAGCACTGACCTGCTTATTAGGGTCCAGGAATTGTGACTGGAGTATAGGGAGCTTTACTGAAGAAATAAGAGTTCCCCAATTCAGTTTGATTAGGAATAGGGAAATATGCTGCTATTTCACTCCATCAGAACCTTTTTTGGATGAAATGACTACATCTGAAAATGCTGTTTCATTGATTTCCTAAACCACCAAGTAATGTCTTACTTGATTTACATGAAGAATATTATGCATTACCTTTTCAAGCCTCTTGAGGGGAGTAGTGTCTGTAATTATATCCATATAAAAGAAGAATTAAGTTTACAGAAGAGTATTTGGGGTTGGAAAGTGAAAAAGCATGTGATCTGAGGGTAGAAAATTTAGACATCAAGAGAAACATTCAGAGCCTCACAGTCATTTTTATCCTGCGGCCTACAGAGGCCAAGTTACTGACCTAAATATGTTTCTTTGGAATGTTTTTGGTTCCCGATATCAATACTTCTGCTGTAAGGAGACTTCAATAATAATCAGTCATGGATGGAGCAATAGTATGTGTTGTGAATGGACTGGGCATCCTAACACAGAGTTCGTACAAGAAATGATTGCTGAGACTTCAGGCAAATGTAGCCTTTTTACCTGAGACTTCAAGGAGATGGCCTTTTTAATCTAGACTGCATTGGTATGTTCTTGGTAATTCAAGATCTGGTTATAGCTATGCTATGTTTGTTTGTTTATTTATTTATTTATTTTAACATTTTATGATTATAGTTCGGTTTGGCAGCAGTAAAATTGACACAGACCTGATCAATCGAATAGAAAGAGCTATTGGACAAAAACCTCACCGCTTTCTACGTAGAGGAATCTTCTTTTCTCACAGGTGAGTTTTTCTTGTTTTAAAGTTCAAAAAAGTCCTATTAGATAGATTTTCTGTGAGCATTATTGGGAGAAACCTATTACTAGCAAAAGACCATGTTCTTTTATACCAAGGTAAACCAACTGTGTCATTTGAAATTAGCAAGTACTGCAGATTTCCCCAGGCAACATTGGAAACACTTAGTTGCATGAATTTCTGATATGTCGTTGCTAATCCCAAATTGAAGAAATGTGCACAGAATCTGCTTTGTACAGGTTCCATTTTGACTCTACATTAGCAGACAGACAAAGGCATTGCCCTAGCAGAGAACTCCCGGGCTCATAAGGTGTCACTGCTGATTTCAGCAAGTGTCCTTGTGGCCTGTGGACCTATGCATCTGTACTGTTACATAAAAAAGGCTAAGGGAATAATCTTAAACACCAGCCTGCCAATAATCTACACTGTTTAATTGTTAGCATACATGGGCTTTTGCCCTATGGCAGCTAGCACATTTCAAGTAAATGCCTGAGTGATTCGGGTCATAACCTCCACCAGAGACCATTCCAAGCTGGTAGTCTGAATCTATTTGGGAAATGATTCCCAGCTCTGTTTTACTAGGCCTTAGAAATTATTATCCAATTAAGTAATTTTAGAAGTTGCACTATTTTTTTATTTTGATTTAAATATTGAGTTTTAATTTAAATTTTAATTGAATTTTTCTTTGATTTTTTTTTTTCATGGAGACTGGAGGAGACTATACTTTTCTTAAATTAATAAAAATGAACAACCACAACCTTTTTTATTTCTAGGACACTTAACATACTATATTTTATTTATAAATACATTTGTCTTTAAAAGCACTCAGATTTTTAATAGAAGCTTTTTGCTGTGGATGTTTCTTCCTAAAGAGTTGCATTGTGTTTTCTCTGTTTTTTCTTTAGAGATATGGACCAAATCCTCGATGCTTATGAAAATAAGAAGTCCTTTTACCTTTATACAGGCAGAGGGCCATCCTCTCAGGCAATGCATGTTGGTCATCTTATCCCATTTATATTCACAAAGTAAGTTGTTTCTACCGTTTGTATTAATCAAAACATTTTTTTATAAGAAAATGTTGAACATGGTTTATGGAACTGCCAAAATTATCTATTGCAGGGAGTTCTGTTTATGTGAGGTAAATATTAATGAACATAGTGCTATCTTACCTTTTCACTAAAAAGATCATAATCCATACATCCCCATAAAGACCTCTCCCTTGCACTGGTAGCCCTGTGGCACTCCTTAGAATTTTTGTTCTTAAAAATAAGATTGTGATGAGGCTTAGTAACATTACTCTGTAATGCAGTGCCTGCAGCAGCAGAACACAGAGACCTTGGACTCAAAGAGCTAAAAGTATTTTTTGAATTTTTTCCATTGCAAATGGTGACCAGTATCATTTGTACAGGAAATGGTAAGTGTGAGTCTTTTTTTCAGGTAAATTGGTATATAATCTGTATATAATGTTTATTCTGTATAAAATGTTTATATACAAAGAAACGAGAAGCCAACTTCTTTATATACTTTTATTTAAATCTATAAAAATACTTTAGCTGCATGACTTACATCTTCATTTTAACTTACTTCAAGATAAAATCCTTCTGCTTTTATTAGGTGGCTGCAAGAAGTATTTGATGTTCCCTTAGTTATACAGTTAACTGATGATGAGAAATACCTTTGGAAGGACCTGACAACTGAAAGGGCATATGAGTATTCTCGAGAAAATGCAAGAGACATCATTGCCTGTGGTTTTGACATTAATAAAACCTTTATATTTTCTGATTTAGACTATTTGGGGTAAGTATAATTTCTTTAGGGCACTGTAATGAAAAAGAAGTGACTGTATTTTCTCTCCAACTTTGACAGCCAGCAATATTTTAATTAAATGCATCTAAAATTCACAGATTCAAGACAAGATTTACAACACTTAAAATAGAAACTTACTAAATTTTCTAACATTTTATATATATATACTATTGTCATTCTCCTGTATAATATATGAACAAATATTTGTATGTGCAATGCTTAAATTTAAATTATGAAAAATATATTAAATCAGCTAAATTGTAAAAACACCTAAATCACCTAGGAACCTCCAGATTGATTTGTTTAAGATGGTATCAAAATATTTAAGATGTGTTTAAACTTTAGCTGCATTAACAAAAGACATTTCAAAAATTTGTGGACAATTAATTTAACAATATAGCATATAATATTATTATTTGAACTTTGTGTAAAGTTTAAAGAAGATTTAAGAAAAAGAAACTGCTATTGGAATGGCCTTCTCAGAAGGAAGAAGTTTTATGGCAGAGTTCAGATCTGAAGTTGTGGGCTTTGTTCTTCCATGTGGGGTGATGAGCTTTCTTAAAGATTTGAATGAGATAATATATGTTTTGGAGACAAACTGTATAATGTACAGCCCCTAGCATGTGGAGCCTACAAGTCAGTTTTTCCTCCTTTCACTCCTCTGACTTTCCTGCCTTACAGAAGTTGCATTAACACAAATCTGCCCTGTGGCTGAACAAGGGCAGGTCAGAACTGCTGTTTCTCAGCTTCAGCTCCTCAGCAGACATAAAAAAGGAAGAAGTTGCTGAGCTATTTTTGATTTGGAAGTGCTGCTGCTGTATTTGGTGACAGAGAAAGTTCAACCAGGGAATGTAGCTTGTAGAAAATGAGAATTTGGAGGATTTGAGCTACTGTTCCTTTGGTGAACTGCAGTATCCTGTATGGGATACACAATGGGGATAGCAAGCAACACAGAAGACGTGATCCATTCAGGTTGCCTGAGTTCACAGATAATCATAAGGATAAGTAAACCTCAGGGTCCGTGAGGCATTTTGCCACCATTTCCAAATAAAGATATTTCTGGGTTTATACAGTTAATTGTGCCAAAAAAATGTTTGCAGTAAATGTTGCGGGGAGGGAAGAGTAAATTTAACTTTCAAGGCATAAAATTCTTGTTTGTAAATAATTTTCTAACTATCATCTCTATGGGCCCCAAAAAGTCTGAAACAGTGAGATTTAATCCTGCAGGTTTTTTGACTTCTCAGCTTTTGGAGTGAAAGTTTCTACCTACACTTTTCTGCTCTTCTCATTTTATTTTTCCACTTTCTTTCTCACAGAACAAGTACTGGATTCTACAAAAACATCCTCAAAGTTCAGAAGCATGTTACATTTAACCAAGTGAAAGGAATCTTTGGATTTACTGACAGTGATTGCATTGGTAGGAAATAATGAGTTACTAGAAGTGATGCTTGCTTTCACTCGCTATGGCAATATTTAAGTAATAATTTAAAGAGATTACTATCTGCCAGTCATGAAACAGATAGAAAAAAAAAAAGAAGATCCATGTTCCTAGGCTGATTCTAAGAGGGTGTTATTGTGGTTCCTTCAGTATAGAAAACACTTTACAGTGAAATTTCTAGCATGATATCTACATTTTTGGCCTTAATAACAGCAAAGTACAAAACACCAACATTGAACATTGAACTGTCCAGGATAGAGAACTCCCCTTTTATTTTTTTTTTTTAATAGTGTTTGCAGCTATAGTCAATTATACCTCCTAGAAATGCCAAATTTATACAGAAGATTTTCTCTTAGAAAAAGTTTCATTAATACACACATGCATATACATATATGAAATGAAAATAGTCAAGGAGTGCTCAAAAGCCTAATTATCAAGGTGCTGGGTGACTCTGTCTTCCATTTACTCCACTGCAGTTGCAGATTTCTGTCACAGTGACCCAAAAGAAAAGATTCTGTGTCAAATATGGCATTTAAAACCTTGGTGTTCCTGAGCATTGACATAATTCTTTGACCAGTAATTGGGCCAGTGACATCTCTTCAGCCTTCACTGTAACCAAGGAAGAGATTCCTAGTTGTTTTAACTGTGCTCTAATGAAAGTTGGTATTGTGATAATGACTTCATTACATGTTTGGAAAAATCAGCTATTTGCTTTGTGTTCTGAGAGAATTTTGATCAGGGAAGCAGGTTGTTCACTCTGTGATTAAGCACCGTATAAAAAGAAAACCAGACACACCTGAGATGCTTCACAAGTACAGCATGCATACAGCAGTGATTCTAAGATCTTAAGAGGGGAACTTGCCTGATAAGTAGCTCTATAGTCATCCTCTCACAAAGAAAAAGAATGAGCAACTCAGAGTGATAATAAAGTCAATTGTATTTTTGGAAAGGGTAGATAGTTCAGTGATGAAGAGAGTATGTGCTGATGAACCTTTTCTGAAACCTTTGTGGTCACAGCCCTGTGTTTTTTCATTAATTTCTGTTAGCTGAAAGTTTGTTGACATCATAGAAGGTAAAGATGAAAAGTTTCCTCTGATACGGCAACACTGCTTGATAAATATAGATGTTGGTCTTCAACTGAGTATCTGAATTATGTATTTCTCCATTTCACATATTTCAAAAAGATCTCTCTATTTATCATTGCTTATATTGGCTTAGTTTTTCCAAACGCTGTTTTCTAGGAAAGATCAGCTTTCCTGCTATTCAAGCTGCTCCATCCTTCAGTTCATCATTTCCACAGATTTTCAATGGCAAGGAGAACATTCAGTGTCTTATCCCATGTGCTATTGATCAGGTAAGAAAATTGTATCACTTAATTTGGCTTTCATTAATTTGTTTTTGTAATGTACCATGCAGTCTTCATGGCGGCGTATTGAAACATCTGTAAAACAATCATGCAAGCACCTTTCTGGGGCAGGAGCTGCAAGAGATGGAAGGATGTTGTGCTGTGTCCTGACAAAGATGAAAGCTTAATCCAAAAATCATATATTCATGCGTTACTCATTCATGCCAGCTGTGGATCTGTCTTGATCTCAACCCAGTTCACAGTGAGCTGATATCTGTGAAAGCAAAGGCAGTAAAATCTATGCAAAAATATACTGACATGGGGGGTAGGAAGAAACTTTTGACCATCTCCATGGTAACTAGGACAAGATGGAATGAGCTCAACTTACAACACAAGAGATTTACATTGAACCGTTGGGAAAACCCTCCTATCAGTAAGAATAAAGAAGCACTGAAATAGTTTGCCAGAAACAGTTTAGACCTATAGAGAGAGGTTGGAAGAGCATTAGCTACAAATGACAGTGGTAGTGCTATTACTTCAAATAAGTATTGTTTCTGGGAATCAGATTCTGCACTGTCTGATTCTTTAGCTATTTTAGTCACAGGGACAGCCACTGGAAGATGATATAATTACATTCATCAGCCACAATATTATGTAGTAATATTATTGCACTTGATTTAAGTCAGATCAAAGCAGCAGTGCCAGCTTTATCACCGATTTAGGTCAGATTCTGTGCTCCTACACATTGGGAGGAAGCTTGCATCTTAGTCTGCATCCATTTCCAGGCATACTAAGCATACTTTTCACAACACTCTGAATTCATGTAAATCTTTGTAAATATGCCTGTTTATTGAGGGATTCAGACTGTACAGCAAAACTATGGAAATTTAAAAAAAGATTTTTATTTGTTCCTATGGATGAACTGGATTGGAATTAGGTTCTGGAATGTTTTGTGGTTTGTTGGGGGGGGGTGGGGGGTGGGTTTTTTTTGTTTATTTGTTTGGGTTTTGTTTTTCTTTAGACCACACATTAAGGCATGAACAAGTCATCACTAATCATCTTTTAAATCACATTTTTCAACTTTATTCTGTGCTTTTATTGGTGGTTGTTCTAGGATCCTTATTTTAGAATGACCCGTGATGTAGCACCTAGAATCGGACAGCCTAAACCAGCCTTACTGCACTCAGTCTTCTTCCCAGCCCTGCAAGGAGCACAGACAAAAATGAGTGCTAGCAACCCCAACTCTTCCATCTTCCTCACCGATACACCCAAACAAATCAAAACAAAGGTAAGGACCTGAAAAACCTGAGAGTGCAAAGCTTTATAACAAAAAGGCGTGGTGGGTCCTCATGGTTACAATGACAATTTTTTAATGTTGTCTTTGAACGTATCTGAATCCTTTTCCCATATGTTTCATTGCAAAGCATCTTCAGGAATTGACCAAGTTACACAAATGTAGCTAGACTCTCAAGTACAATCCTTTGCCTTGCCAACAAGTCTAACAGTACAAATGCTAGCTAGCATAATGTACAAAACGTCGTGTTTGTTTGTCTGATATCTACAGAGCAGTGGTGTAAGAATAAGAGCTGTCAAGACTCATGCTCAAAAATAAATATTATGTTGTCATAGTTTTGAAATCTGACAGTCCATGGTGTAAATCAAATAAATAGCTCTTTCTCTTGATTGCCTCTCCATGCTGGGAGCACCAGGTGTTGCACAGTGGCAGTTACAACACAGGTCAGACTTTTCCTGCTGCTTGGGGATCTACTGCTGCCATGCACTCCTCCCTCCAGGATACAAATAAATATCATGTTGAATTTCACCTAAGTTTTAGACGGGTTATTTTCTGCTATCTGACTATATTCCTACAGCCCATTCTAGCTCAGAGAAAATTCTCTCTCATCCTGTGTCAGATGATTTAGTTGGCAAAAGTTCACCTGTGTTGTGGTATTTTAAAAAATAAATAAAAATCAGTCTTTGTAAAAGGATTTATAAGCATGATAATCAGACATGAAGTAACTTTCTGTCAAAACAAGAAAAAATACATATATGTTGTTTCTGCTGGCTGGGCTTGGATTAATTCTCTGATGGTAAACAAACCCATGTGTAGGTCAGATTCTTCTGCAGTAATCTCATAATGATTGTCTTATGTAGAAGCTGATTAAACATCACTGTTTTGAAGAATTTTAATTCTTCATGTGTTTGGATTATAATAATTCCATTTTATATGCATAGGTACACAGTTGCAAGTTAAAAAAAAAGCCTATTATTTCAGAATAGAGCATACATGGTTCATGATAATGTTGGTAATATTCTTCCATTACATTCCACTAGTTAGAACAATAACAAAATAATTCTAGCTACTTAGAATATAAAAGCTATAAAGAGAAAATTGAGTAATGGAGGACAAACTGAGATTTATTGCAGCTTCTGCAGCTCTTCAGAACAAAGTCTTTATGGAAGTAGAACTTCACTGGAAGACCAAATATTGTTATGGCCAATAAATAAAATATTAGAGTAGGAAAGGTGACTTCCAGTGGTGGATGAATGTTAAAAAGAGAGTGCCACTGCTGCACAAAAAAAATTACTGCTTACAGCATTTTTCAGATCACTACTAGATTGCTAAATAATGAGGTTCAAAACTTACAGGTAATAGAAGATGAAAAATTACAAGATATTGGGAAAGGCTGAGAAGCTTCTGGGAAATTTAAGGAGATGAATGGGAACATTATAGTAAACTATTCTTATTTCACCTATCAGCACCGAATTACAGCTCAATTATTTGCTTGTTTTCCTAGAAACTGTTACTTAGATTCTATGTCTGTACTAGTTCAGGAAGAAGATAGATGCATCACTATAGATAAATCATTGAAGCCCTCAGTGAATGAGTAGGTGCCAGAATATGTAAAAAATGAACTTGAGATTAATATAGGAAACATTTTGTATAAAACAGTAATGTGACTTCACCTGATATACTGTGTTTAATCCCTCTTACCTTAGTAAGAAGACAAACTGTAGAAATGAGGGACACAGAAATAATTTCACGCAAAGATTTTAAAAATCTAGTAAGGAGACAGGTTAAGGGAAATGCAAAACAGTATGTAAAAACTTAGTTTTACAGATACTGAGACAGCTATTTAGGCTGTCCTACAATATAAGAATAAATGTAATGTGACAGATGGCAGTTTATTTTCTTAAGATATTCATCAGTGGATCATTTTTGAATGTAATTTGTTGCCACAAGACATCATCTGTAACATAGTAGTTAGAAAGGTTCAAAAAATCACTGGACAGTTATACAGATGACAAGAATGTTCAGAAATTGTAAATACGTAACAGTTCCTAAGTACCAGAAGTTAAAAAAAAAAAAAAAATTCTACTTCCTATGCATGTGTGTCTCTTGGCTGGTTGATGATGGTATCTGAAAAGATAAAAGAGCCAAATGAAAACTCAGCTTATGGTTGAGAAATACTTTTTCCTTCTTCCTGGCAATTGATTTTCATTAAATTTGTAGGAAGATTACCATCCTCTGAGAATTCTGCGCAAGTATAAATTTTTCAAATTGGCTGGTGGTTTCTGAATTTACTGGGAATGGGATTAGCAGATAGATTTATTCACCAGTGTAGTTCATCTCCCCCTAGGAAGAAGGGGTGGGGAGAGTCAGCAAGTATTCCATGTTTTAGACTGAACAATTGGGCATTTGTCTAATTTTAGTCTTTCTGGCCAGGTGTTTGTAATCTTTAAATTTGCTTTCTCTTGTTTTCCTTTTCCCTGAGAAAATGAGGAGGCTAGGTTCTCTCTAGGATTTCCTAAAAAATTCTCCATGTCTTCTTATCTCTTTCAAAATTAATTTCCTGATGAAGTGAATATCTTATTTTTTTCTTATATAAAGTACATTTCCTGCAAACACAAGTTCTATCCAACAGGCACCAGCTTCAGCAAAAGGTGCTTAAAACCTTTTTGACTGAGTCTTGGGAGAATTATTTTTTACTTTTGCTTCATTTTTGGTCTGGTTATGCAGTCTGGGGAGTATGTGAATAGCCATTTTTCCCTTCTGGCTTTTAGTGATCTCCTTTTGCCTCCCTGCTTCAGTCCTGAGGCTCTACATTAACTTCCCCCACTCACCCTTCAGCTAGTCATTAGTGGAGAATTTGTAGGATTGTGATACACCTCTGTTTACAATACAGTAATTCAGAATTTAGTAGCAATTAGATCATAAAATCATTATGTTGTTTCAGATTAACAAGCATGCCTTCTCGGGAGGCAGAGATACTGTTGAAGAGCACAGGAAGTACGGGGGTAACTGTGATGTTGACGTATCTTTTATGTACCTGACTTTCTTCCTAGAAGATGATGACAGGCTTGAACAACTGAAGCAGGTAAGTAGGCAAGTTGAAGATAGTATTATTCATTCTTTATTGTGAGGACAAAGCTGTAACTAAGTCCTCCTACGAACCTTCACCAGGAAGGTAATTATGTTGTTATTCTTGTGCTCTCCATCCCTTACAGTATTAAGTCCTCTTCTTTCTCACAGGTCAGTCTAGCTCTTCTTAAAAAAAAAAAAAAAAAAAAAAGTATTTTCATAAGGATCTTTGACACTGTGTAGATCAACATCTCCCCTACCTTTCAAATGAGGACACCTTAGGATTAATGTTGTTTTAATTGTATAATACACTCTGCCTGTTCCTTATGTGCAGGGTTCCTAAATACTCTGCAAAATTACAAAAGCTCATGTCTAAAGCTTGCTGGTTTTCTATTTTTTTCTTACCACAAGAAATGTAATAGCTATGAGGAATTGATTCACTGATCACAAGCAAAAACTGCTTCATATAAATTGCGTTGTCCTTAAACCTGTCTGACAGACTTCTGTCCCTGAGGGTGGTAGCAAGACATTTCACTTCCTTAAGCTATATGGTCATCATCAATACTAGGCAGTATGTGTTCTCTGGGAAGCAGTATCTGTAGTTGATAGTACCCATGTCACATCGGTTTATTATCTTTCTCCTACTGGGAACATCTGCAAGAAAGTCAAGAGCTACAGTTTCTTCTCCAGCCTTCTACTCTCTCCTACACAAGAGCAGGGTTGGATAGCTACTAATCCCCATGCAAACTGTTGTAAATTCCTTATGAAAATCTGAAGTACATTTGACACATTGAGCAGTTTTTCCATTAGTCTCCAACCACTGCAACAATATCAGCACAGCTCTGCTACAGAGCTCAAATCCTAGACCACAGCCAGCAGCTTGCTGCAGTGCTGCCTCAGAACCAGATTAGAGAACATGAAGTCACTGCTGATAGTAGCATTAGTGGAGCTGTTTGAGTTATAGTGTCAGGGGGAGAAGCTTTCATAAGTGGATGCTCAGAGAAAGCAGTATCAGTGTTTTTATAACAAACAAACAAAAAAAAATACACCACCACCACCCCACCCCACCCCCCCCAAAAAAAAAAAAAAACACCAACACTTCAGTTCATTCTTGTTAACATATTTTGCTGTTGCTGAGTGAGCATCAGCAACAGTTGCACCTTGAATTGGTGTCACAAATGACTTGAGGACAAGGGGAGGTAAGATTGTCATGTTTATTGCCATTTCAGACCATAGCTGAGTGGCCCCAGACTTGGTTTCTAACCAGGGCTGAACCAGTCAGCTGTTTGCCTGGGCTTCTAGCTAAGGCATTTTCAGTATTGGAGCAACCGAACAGATCACCAGCTGTGAATATGACTACTAGTATGAACACAGATTCTGAGTGTCTTTGCTATAAAAAGGATACTTAAATCACATCTAATCTCTCACCCAAATGCAATGAGAGAAAAAATATGAGAATTTATACCTTTTACTGCAAAACACAGCTTAGGGTGACTGTTTATTTGAACTGGCATCCTGGGAAGAAAAATATGCAGTTTTCTGCAAATAATTACAGGGTTTCCCAGTTAAATTCTTGTGAATGTAGCTTATTCAGTCCACGTAATTTGTCACATATGAAACTGCCCAGCTGCCTTAATCTTTGAAAAGGCAACAAGCAGTTTTGCAAGTTACATTTTCAGTGATACCACATGATCTTCTAAGGCATGTACTCATTTCTAAGACATCCAAATCTGTATTTGATAGGACCAGACTTTTAAAGAAATACTTGTCACTGAGTCTTTTTTCCATGTAGCACCATATTTAGCAATCAACACTTTCTTGACAGGCATACACAAGTGGGGAGTTGCTCACAGGGGAGCTGAAGAAGGTTCTTATTGAAACATTGCAGCCCTTGATAGCAGCTCATCAAGAGAGACGGAAGCAGGTCACAGATGAAATGGTGAAGCAATTTATGACTCCACGGAAGCTAGCTTTTGAATTTTAAAAAAAGTGTATGTACCTTACCACTTGATAAACCAAAACTGAGTAATTTTTGTCTTCTGTTGTATGTCATCACTCCCTAGTTATGTAAAGCCTGCAATCAGTGCTTTATAAATATTGCTTTTAATGAATTAATGACAATGAATGTCAGAGTACAGGAAAAGTTTAAAATAAAACTCATATCTATTTAAAATCAGAATACACAAGACAGAATTGCCCAATCTTGCAGAAAAGCATGTCTGTCAGCACAACACTGTATTTTACTGTATTTCATGTTGAAAATATAAATAAAACTTCCACTTTGATGATAAAGCCTAACTTGTAAATTGTTTTAGATATGTTGCTAGGAGGTTATATCTCAAACTAATAACTAGGAGCTCCATTTTCTCTTGTCCTGTGTACCTTGGTTTAGTAGACTGCATGTCCTTTTGAGCTACTGGGAACATGCTGCACACAAAAAGATAGTGAATGTTACGAAGTAGATTACATAGTGATTTAGGCCTAGGATCAGTACAGAAAGGATGGAGACCTGTGAGTTGGACATGGGAGAAAGAGTATCGGGCTGGTTTTGCTATCATCTTCCTCTCTGACCTGGGGCAAGTGGTAGAAATCTCTCTGTACTTTGTTGCTGCAGCTGTTTAACTGGTCTGACTGTCTCTGGAGGGAGAGGAGGTTATCCCGAGATTATAAAGATAGTATAGAAATGCAAATTTTAGTTATAAAAAATACCAAGTGTTAAATCATGCTGTGAAAATGCAGTCACTGCTGGACTCAAGGATACTTCTAGTCTGTTCTGTTTTACTGCACCAAGTCATTTAATCTAAGGGTACTTATTTTAAGATGTATTCCAGTGAGGAAAATATACTCTGTTAAAATACCTCATGTAATATTTAATTACCTCCTTTCTTAAAAAGAACTTCAATGTCTTTGCTATGATTTATGGAAGAAAAATTATTAGCTAATTTGTCTTAACAGTGCTGAATGCAAACTGTTAGGTCTGTCTTGTATTTATGTAGAATAGAAAGTTGCTAGCCCAGATACAGGCTTATCTATATCAAATAAAAGTAACTTGGATAACACAGGTGGGTACTGATGTGTGGTATTTGCAAATCATTTAAAAATATAAGGAAAGCACTTGAATGAGATATGAAAGATTTAAACTTTAACAGGTTCTGTACTGTGAGGCCTAGTGGACATATATAAATTGTAGCATTCTAAAAAAAATAAATACATAAATAAAAGGAAATTAAAAACCAAAAAAGCACACTTTTAATTTGACTGTGAACCTTTGAAGTCAGCTGATTACACTTGAGTTGAGGGAGAAGTTTCAAGGGTGAGACTTCTCAATTACTTCAGCAGACCTTGAATCAGCCTGTTAATCCATGAGAATGTGCTGGGCTGCTTGTGCTGCCTGAATGAAGCTGGTGCCCCTGCCTTCCCAGCCACAGCGGCTCTGTACCGCAGCGCACGCGTCCTCTCTAGCAGTGACCCGGAGATGGGCGTGACTGGGTGCCAAGTTGTATACGAAGTACCCATGTTTATGTTTGTGTAAGAAGCCAAGGAAAGACTGAGATGCAAGGCAAATTTAGTCCTACTGCAGGTGTTTCAAACTTGTCTTGAAAACAGCAGTGCTTAGCTTTTGTCTTTTCCTTTACAGTTTATGTGAGCTGGCATCGCTAATCTAAGGCATTGACTTCAATGTATTGAAGTAAATGTTTCCCAACAATTGTCTCCATAACCCACAGACATGGTATCTGTATGCTAACAAGTATTTAACAATCAGTAGAGAAGCCTTTTTTTGTTGCTTTTCCTTCAAAAAAGTGGTGGAGCAATTCTTAGGAAAAAAAAAAAATAGCTTCTTAAATCCAGTAATAAGTAAACTAATTCTTGATTACTGTAGACTTCAATGATGACCTTCCTGTTCTTGCAGTCCACTCTGTCATCTTTAAACAATATATAAAAGGTAAGACTTAAATAGACTTTTAAAGGGCTTTTACAAACTCATAATGCAAATTTCTTCTTTAAAATATTATATGCAAATATGTCCTGCAAGATCTATTTCATTTATTCAAGAAAGGGAAATATGCTGTAGGAGAAACAGTAGCGTGTTCTATTCTAAATAAGCATATGGGTTAATCTTACAACACAGCATTTAAAATCTGTTTTGAAAGTTATAGAAAGGAAAGCGATAGCAAAAATATTTAGTATGTGTTTACTCAGCAAGCACCTTACTCAAGTACTCTGATGAATTCTTATAAACACGCTTCTGAAATGATACAGTTTCTTAGAGGAGTCCTGGCAAATTCCTAAATCTGTTGTAATTACAATTCATGTCCCAGAGATATTTAAAAGACTAGACAAGGCAGTCTTCAAAACCACGTGTGAAATGTCAAAGACTGTTATCAGGCAATGTTCGTTCAATTTACTCATATTTTGTTCATCTCACTGTAATAAAAATGTAGATAAAACACTGTATCAAAGTTCTTTGATTTTACTCATTTTTTTTTAATTTTTAAAAGGCTTATTTTACACTTACTCTGTTTTTGACCTCTCTTCATACCTTTTTAACTGTTGATTTAGTCATCTGATGGAGTTGGGCCATGTTTTGATGTCCACTACCTTTCAAGTAGTGAAATAGGGTGCCTTATAACCCCCTCTATCCACTCTGCCAGGTAGACTTCAAATTGCTCCCAGAGCAAGCTGCTGAGGGCCAGTTGTCCAAAGATTAGCTGGTCACAGGCAAGACTGAATGTTGCATTTCCCCATGTACAGCAGCCAACTCAGGAACAGGGGAAGGTCAGTGTGTCCGGCTTACGATAACACTTCAGCAGGTTTAGTGCAAAGACCTGTACTTAAGTGGAAACATGACACTCCACAATTGCTGCTGTCTGAAGAGCACTGATTCGGAGTAGCTTCACATGGCTCTTCCACAGCCACCAAGATGCATGCTGAAACCTACTTGGATATTCATAAACATTGTCAGAGAAAATAGGAATTATCAGCAATATGAAAACATGAAGAAGGTGACTTCTAAAGAAAACTTTCTTTTTTTACAAGGCCACCAACTCTGTTGCTGAAAGAAATCATCTATACAACAAACTGCAGTCCCTATAGCAATGTAAACCCAGTATCAGCACAGCAAACGTGGTGTCTTCATTATGCTAGCCCACCTTCAGATAGCTAGTTTATCAGACTAAACAGCTCTGTGATTATCAGAGTAGCTGAAAGTCAAGGTAATACGAATAAATCAGAAAATAAAGCAGTCAAGTTCTGAAATCCAGAAGACAAACACCCAGTTTGGTGTGTATGTAGTGAAGTACATATTATGTACAATATGTCATGTCGTTAAACAGAATTTGGTTCCTGTCTATGTGCCTGTGTTTACAGTACTTACACAGGCAATTCCTGTACCTGTTGGTAGTTTGTATGTGTGAATTAGCTGTGCGTTCTTGCTCTAAGGCAGGTTGTCACCCATACACTGCATATGTATTTTTTTTCCAGTAAAGGCTTGTGAACAGGATGGCTTGCAGAGCAGCTACCTTCCCGAAACAAGCTGCCAGGAGATACAGCTTGCATTTGTATCATGTAGCATTTGTTCAGGCCACGTGAGAATCTGCTTCTATATAGTGCTGAATACCCTGAGGTGTACAGTTCACAACCCCTTTCACTGGCTTCCACAGTTGATCCCACTCATTTTTACAATTCAAATGTAATTCCTCTTTCTTGAAACCAGCTGTATTTCGGTTACACCCACAGCACCAAAGAATTTTAGTCATCTGAGTGCATGACCCTATTAGGAAAGCTGAGCTACTTCTGTTTCAAACCTTGGGTTGACCATGGATCATATCAACACTGCCTAACAATAAATGGATGTTTAGTCTGATCTGCAGGCATTGCACTGTCTCTCTGTCTCTGTTCAGAGGATGTAATGCCTGAGAACAAGGTCAGCTGAGAATAACACAGCGTTAAGGAGTTTGATTCCAAAGAACATCCAGGCAGAGCTGGAATAAATCACTACCCAGCTGGGACAGCATTCAGTTAAATGCGTCCCTTGTAGGAAGAGGTGAGGGTAGTAGATCCTTGAGAGCCATTTAAGAGGAATTCTAATCTTGAGGACTTAATTAAATCGTCTGTGGTAAGGACTTCCTGACTAAAGGAAGTTGGTGCTGATGCTCCAAGATGTAACTGGGGGTGGAAGGCTGCCGAGGCCATAAGCACATTGGAAGAGAATCTGGTTCAGTGTTGGGTCTTTCATTTCACTCACCTTTAAGGTGACCTACTCTGCACCTGACTGGGCTTTTAACCCTACTCTTGGGTTGGCTGCAAGAGCTGGGTTGACTCGTGAGAGAATAATTATAATGATTGTTTGGTAGCATGGCTGTGAGCGTGTTTAAAAAGCCAGCTGAAGGCTTAGATTTCAGGAGGACAGTTCTGGAGCTTTTTACTAGTCTCTGGAGTGGAAGAGATTCCCTTTATTCTTTTCTAGTAGCACCTGAAATTTTTAAACTTGTTCTGGTACAAGATCCTTTTTAATACGTCCAGAGTAGCTGACAAGTCCCGTCTGCTGCAAAATTACTCTCAATGTAGTCAAAGCCATGCTATCAACTGGTAAAAGCGGCTATGGACCACAAGGTCATCAACCTTGAATAGGAGAACTCCTTTAAAAATATAGTCATCCTCTTTCCCTCCAAAAAAAATGCACTTTAAGCAGAATCTAACAGGGGCTGCATCCAGTCCACTCCAGATGCCATCATCCAGGGATTAAAACAGAGATAAGAAAACATATATGCCATTCCTGAGGCGGGGTGAGCAAATTAAAATATTTCTGGGTTTAAGGATTTTCCTTCTGAAGCAATAGTGTGGGTGTTGGTTTTTTCAACTGACATGTCGTTGAAACTTTATGGCTTTGTGAAAAAGAAATAAGTGTTAGGAACGTCATAAATTCTTTCAAAATGTACCTTTGACCAAAAAAAAAAAAAAAAAAAAAACCAAAAAAACAACCTTTTGGCTGCTCCTAACAGTGCTGTTTAGGGGGAGAAGAGCATGCACTTTTTAAAAGTTGTACATCTTAATTATACCCTACAGCTTCGCAATTCTCCTTTAACTTGCACAACCCCACTAGGGCACAGACTTTGTGGCAGCCCTTTCGGTGAGAAGCGGGGTGGGTTTGTATCGATTCCCTCCCTCGCTCCGGGAGCAGGGGAGCTTTCCTGCCACGCGGGGCCGAGCTCCGCGGGCGCCGCGCCCTCAGCCCGGGTCCGCGCGGGAGGGGCCGGGGGGCCGCGGGAACATCGCCGGGGGCAGAGGAGCCCGGGCCTGGTTTCACTTTCAGTGAGGCCATCAGCACGGTTATGTAAACAGGCCACGTCTGCCACTCATTAAACAACAGCAGGAAAAAGCAAGGAAATACGTATTGCAGCTACTAGCAAAGGGGTCTAATTGTAGAGTACTTTGAGAAAATTACAGCTGGGGAGGAAGAGTTGCAGCCTGAAGCACGGATACACGTTAGTGAATGCAGTGCTGGAAATACATGTAAATAGCACACGCTTGGTAGTGTTAAACCTTATGTGAGAAACGCTCAGTTGCCCATGGTCAGCGGCTCAGACAGGACGCGTTGTGAAGCACTTTTTATTACCGGGGCGATGGTTTATAGCCCTGGCTCCCGACCGCGGGTTCCCTCCCCTGGTTCCTCGCGGGTTGAGTACTACAGGGTGTACAGCCTTGCCGTGTACAGACACGCCTGTTCCTCTGTGTGCTCATACGTCCCGTGTTCATGGAAATGAACCTTGGCTCTCTCCAGGGCGGAGAAGTTAATAGGCATGAGCTCAGCACGCAAGCGTACTAAGATGGAAAGTTCAAAAGTTCAGGTTCCCCAAGCCTTTCGGTATCTCCATCCACCTAAAGCCAGTTCCAAGCACTGGGTCATCACAGTTGACAAAAGGACCGTTTATCTTCTGGCCGTAGGCTAGGGACCTAATGGTTGTGAATCGCTCTCGTTAATCACTCTGGTGAATCGCCCCCTTATTCTTATCAGGCTTGTTCTGCAAAAACAACATTCTTTCCCTTACACCTTACATAAACTCTCTCCAGCACTTGCCTTGATTGTGAAGATCATTTTCTGTGCTGGTAGAAAACAAAATTAATCCTTTACCAAAATCTCAGGTCAGACTAGCAACTTTTTAGAATGTAAATATTTGCAAACGTTTCAAGTGCCTAAGCAGTGGCTGCAGTCTAAATACATTAATAAGATAAAAGAGAGGTTGTATATAAGTCCAAGACTCCCTGATGAGTTTGTAATCCTATAAGAATAAAGCAAAGCTGTCAGTCATCCAGCTTTGTGCTGAAATGTGCATGCTTCTTACGCTGTCCATCAAAGGAGACAACGTTCAGCAGTTGTTTCTGGGTGTTGTGTTACAAAAACCAAAACTAAACAAAACACACCTCTGAACAGACTGGCACAAGCTATTTTTTGTTCGTGTAACGTTCTGTAAATCTCAGTACAGCTTCATACGTTACAAACACCACCATGTTCACAGGAAAGGCACGAATGCAGTTTAAACCCAGTCCTTTGAAAAGCACTTTTGCACCCTCCTTTTTCACACTTTCCCTAGCACAGTGGATGAGGCCTTTGTACTTGTGCTGGTCCGATTCATCTGTTTGCATCCGTGATTTGATGACATCCATGGGAGTAGCTAATCCCCAGGCCAGCACTCCAGCAAAACCACCAGAAAGCAGCACAACAAGGAAACCTGCAGGAGAGAGTGAAGGGAGGAGCAGTTAACCCGAGCCTTGTGCTCATATGGCTACAAGCATCTCGGATTTGTGAACTAACTTTGTTAACTTTCATATTTTCCAGCAGTTATTTTGTCCAGCTCTTGCAGTTGTGTGTTCCCAGTGATTTCAGACAAACAGTGTGACCCCCGGATTTCACAGCATACGCAATTTCTGAGTACATGACGCTGGCTCATGCAGAGACACCATCTATTTTAACACTGCACAAACTAGATACGATGCAGCCAGAGAGCACACACACCCTCTTCAGCTGGGTCTACTTATCCTTTTTATTCTCAGGAAGATGCTCTTTGCTGAGTGTCACCTATCTGATCTTTTCTCAAAGTGAGCAGTTGTTTTTGGGAGCAAAGTCACAACTGGGAAAATTAAGTGTCTTTACATTCTGCGCCTGGACTTTATTTTCGGGCTCTGGACTGACCCTGATCTGTGCTCCCTGACAGCTCCTGGGAGGCCTGTCCATGTTTCATGGGTAGCTACATACCCTATTTCTGCATTAAGAGGATTTCATACACACATGCTAGGCACCAGAGCGTGCCATAAACACCCCTGCTGCAGGGAGAGGAGCAGCTGCTGAGGGACAAGGTGGTACTGACGAGGCCCTGGCACACGGGCTGCTGGCACCCACGCCGGGGTTGGGGGGCCCCAAACAACCCCAGGGTGCCAGGAAGTAAACACACAGCAACCCGGTGCAAAGACCAGATCTGGGTGACATTTATCGGTACTGGGTGATGTTTGCTGAGAGCCTGATTTCCCTCCTAGTGTGGTACTAAATAAGCTATCTTTGCAGATAATGCCACATGCTTTCTTGATACCTACCGGGTTTATTTTTCCCAGCTGGTGTGAGCCACTCACACAGAGCAGAATAGGTAAGAAAATAGATTGCAGAAGAAGAGCAATCCCTGCAGAGTAACGCAGAACAGCCCTTGTAGAGACCCCTAAAACCTTCCTCCTTGGCGATCACCTTCAGACAATGCAGAGACCCTCGGTACTTTGGATTGGAAACAGGCTGGGTATATGTGACAGAAGGATGTGGGTTCCTCTGAGTCTGCATGCGAACCTTGGCCACTTCACTCGGGGCCATCAACACAACCTGTAACATCAGAAGATGGTATTTTAACCCTTCATATTTAAACAGTGTTTTTATCCCCCTCCTGCAAATTCCTCGTGTCCCACCTTTTCAGGCAATAATATTCCCCGAAGCCATCAAGTTCCAGCCTTCTTCCCTCTGTCTGTGCTAAATCCCACCCAGCAGCAGCAGGACATGCATGTGAGGTGCACTGTGCAGAGTGGAAGGTGAGACAGAAATCAGCAGAGGGTATTAAATACCTGTAACAACTTATTAAACCAGATGGGCATGGAAAGGGGATGTCCTTAGTTATAGGATAACACACATCAGGGCTCTTGTATGTATCTGTATTTGGAATTAAGGCCATAAAGACTTTAAAAAAATGAACCTGTGTTAAGTAGAGTCATTGCCTGCTAGGAAACACTTAGAAACCCAACCATCTGGACTGCTCTATAAGAGGATTGCCTGTGACTGGGCACGCGTTCCTGCCCAGCACGCCGCCGGGGCACTGGGGTAAGCTCTGCAGCGTTCGCAGTGCCTGCAGGCAGAAAACCACCTGCTTGTGGGAAACTGCTCCTGGATTCAGCCTCACCTCTCTGTCCTGGGATCATGCACATGTGCCAGGCACCATCGCTTCTCAGCGATGCCCCGTTGAGTTTTGAGTCCTGACAAGGCAACACTGCGTACTGCCCATTTCTGCAGCGACATGGTGCTGGGCTTGTACAGCCACTGTAAAAACACCCGCCTGTGCTTTAACACACCGAGTTGTGTCTCTCATACACAAACATACCACCTGAGCCACTTGGAAAGTGTGCTGCCCGGGTTGTTTTTCTTCCCTTTTCCACGTTTGCTGCCAAGGTCCGTATCATGCTTAATAACATGATCTTAAGTGTTTTGGCCCTCTAAACCAAATCCAGCACGAGCTTCCCAGCAGGACTTGGCCACGCCATGGGGACAACCAGTGAGGGGTCAGTGAGGGCAGAGCGTGACCCCCGGCCAAAACAAACCCACCGGGCTTGTTGCAGGCTCCCCTGGGGCCTCCCAGACAGAAAACATTCACTGCTTTCCCAGCTTCCTATGTTTGCAAACAAGATCTCTTGTTGGGCTTTCCCTTTTGGTTGTTTACCTACCCGGACAGCACCGGCAGCACCTCCAGCAACAGAAACATCCAGGTTGGACGGCTTCGCCTCTGCAGCCCCGTACCGCAGCTTGCAGATGGTACAAAGGAAGTTTTTGTAGGTGCCAAATGAAACAGAAGAAATCACGGATACTGTGAGCACTGACACAGACACACCTTTGTAAAATCCCCAAACCTAGTTAGAAAGAGAGGAAACAGAACACTTTTAAAAGGGAATGGCATGGGAAAGCATCTGCTCGAAAACGCTGACCATACATTGCTAAGCCAAAACTTACTCCCATTTTATGGCTCATTGGCAAAGCCAAATTTCATCCTGATCCTTCTCCCAAGAAATGGTTGCATGTAACTGCTGCCCATCCCAAACCAACAGAGGCAACTCTGCTTCTCTGAAACAAGGCATCCGTAACTAGTATCAGAAATTCTGATGAGAGGTACCTACTTTTTCTGTCCTATATGTTTCCTGAATGCAGTGCCAAATCCCGTTGTAATGCCTCTCTGTCTGAATTCTCACCTAAGAATACAGAGGCAACTTTAAAATGCAGATATCAGATTAAAGAATAATAAATCAATAAATGCTACAGCAGATAATTAGTCATAATATAGCATCACCAAATAATTTACTTTTTTCTTTTTTTAAGAGAAAACCACATCTTTTTTTAAGAGCACACTCACATAAAGTGAAATATGTCAATGTAACAAAGATGAAAGCTTTTCCAAGAAACTAGTTTTCTAAAAAAGAAGAGGAAAGCAAAAGGGTCTGTATGTTTTCAGTCTGCAGTCAAGAAATAAAACTCCAACAGGTACCTTCACTGTGTCCAGCGGATAACCCACTGCTGTGCTTAGCCCACCTGAAACAGAGAGTGTATTGGAGATGGTTAACAGCACATATGGTGACAAACCGTTTTCCCCCATCGCAGGAAGACATTAGGGGAACAGCAAAAAAATTCAGCTTCAGACCCCAGCTGTGCCCTACACCAGACCTCTCTTGAGCTCCAGAGACAACACCTGCGCCAAGAATGACAAAGCAAAATGCACAGATTTCTGTGTGTGTGACCAAGGCACACTCAGAGGAGGAATCTGAGCATCATAGGAAATATATCAGGAGGAAAAACATCATAGTGCAAGCCAGAACTGAGAGAAACACTGAAAGCAGTGCTGCAGGAAGGTTAAAGGAATGACTTGTATGATATCAAACTGGTTTTGTTCCCCCTCTCAACTTAGGCAGTAAAGTATCTTTGGACTATGACCAAGCACCCTCATGTGAGACGCAGAGCATCCCTGCTCACACAAGAGGGTCTCTGGAACAATTCTGGTTCTCCATGCTTGACTCAGTAATGTTAAGGAATAAAAGCAACAAGCACAAGGCCATCTATAGAAGAGAGGTGGTCTTCACGCATCACATGTTCTCAGCAATCTGTCTAGAAGACAGGAGAAGTACTCCTGCTGCCTCCTGCACACCAGGGACTGGACACGTCCTGGCTGAAGCTTACGAAGCACATCTAGAGCCCTGGGTAAGGAGTTAATCGGGAATCACAGTCCAAGCACCATGCTGGACTAAGCCCCCAAAGTGCATCTTCTACATTCACTGAGCGCTGCTGCAAAAGCAGAGCAAGGAGCAAAAAGCAAACGTTGCTTGAAGCCCTGACAGGGCGGCGTGACACCAGGAGCCAACGCTGCCCCGTGGGGCTCAGCAGGAGCGAGGGGCAGCGAGGGCGTGGGGCCGGGCGTGCGCAGAGCCGGCACGCTCACCGGCACAGCCCGCCTGCGGCGGTGACAGCACGGCCAGCGTGCTGGGGGCAGGGGGGGTGTTGGCCATCCTCTCTTGGCACCCGGGCTCATTCTGAGACCTTAAAATTGCCACTGGAGTTGGAAACACATTAAGACTATGAGACAAAGTTACCACCTTAGTGGCAGGTAAGGAGAGCAAAAGAGCTCCAACATGGACTTCTCTTGGTCACCGTAACAAACTGTTCCTGCCCTTACTGCATTTCTCAGCTCTGATCTAAATGCATCTGTTGGTAGATACACCAGGTGATAAAGGGTCTGACCAGCTAACTTCCTCCCAGTACATCAGCTGCCAAGTCATCTGAGAGTAAATCAGGCTGGGGAACGACACAGCTGTATCCATGTGAGTTATTTAGATAGAGAACAAGCTCATAAAAGTGCTGCATAAGCCCTCCGGGGAGCCAGGCAGTGATAGATACAGTGCATGTCTGGTGGCTCATAGGTTGGAAACTGTTTTTCATTGAGTCCTTCTTTAAAAAAAAAAACAAAACAAAACAAAAAACAAAACAAAACCCAAGATACTTAAAAATGTATTAGTCACTGTGGGCATTTTACTAGTCATGTTCACCTGTGATTACATGACTGCTTGGGAGCTCTGGAAAGCTCTACTATGTTTTGGAAAAAAGGAGCAGCTGCTGGTGTGAGTCACTGGGAGGCAGTCCCAAAGTATATTACTCAGAAGAAAACAACCAGCAGCACCTTACTTGCAGAAAAAAATAGGTTTGTTCTACAAAAATCTCTATCGAATCTGCCACCAGACAGATAGCAATGAAAAAGAAGAATGGGCCAAGAAGCCACCTTCGGTATTTCAAAACCAAATGAGATCAAGCTAGGAGACACCAATGGGGGAAATACACAGGCAAAGTAATACAGCTCAAAGGAGCAATGCCCCTGGTCCAAGCAGAGTGGCAACGCATGAAGTCACCCGGGGCCATCTGTACTGTCCCAGATTCTCGGCCAGAGGCAGGCTGCAAACATGGGCCCCACCAGCCACGGAAGAGCAGCACATAAGACAATGTCAGTGTGACTGTGCTGACCTCAGAGGTGTGGTACCCTGTCCCAAGAACACATCCTAAACAGGAGGATTTGCCATCATATCAGTTTCAGACTTCCTGAATCTTAGAGTTAGCGGATGCAGGCTGACCAGACACTAGTGAGCCAGGGGCACCGTGTGCCTTGCACAGCTAAGCCCAGGCTTGCTCCACCATCTCAGGAAGGTAGGAGCCTTGTCTCATGCACATCAGCTCCCAAGGCTGATTTGGTTCACATGTTAAGGTGCAGAGAGAGCAGCAACATAGGCAAAATAAAGCAGGTTTGCCCCACAACAGTCTATTTCCCATTGCTTCTCAGTCTTAAAGGCTCCTGCTCATATTGGGTCCAACAAGGACCAAACTTTTCCACTTGGGAGGAGACCATACTGGTAAATTTTTCACTGTTCCAACCCCAAACCTATGAACAACCACATGCCATGAACTGTACTCCTTAAGAGTCAAAGCACTCAGGTCAATTAAGTTGCCAGAGCTGAGTAGCTCAGCCAAGTCCATCAAAGGCTAAGGAAGAAGTGCTCTGCACAATGTCATGCAGTATAAATAGCCTGGGACAAAGATAACATGACCCACTCATGCCCTGTTTGCACAGCAGAATCGAACAAGGCCAGCAATGTATAGCGTGCATACAGGAGAAGGATCCTGTGGGATTCCCTCTGAGTAGCACTGCACCAGCTGTGACAAAAATAAATGGCAAATCCAGGTGAATGATCTTCACTGGGTTGTAGTTAGCCATTTTTCATGCCTACTTTATCTGAGATGTTCTCAGGTATTGTGCAGAGGTTGTGGCATGCCCTACAGACACACACATAGTGCAGGGACAAAACTGGATTACTCAGTCTCTTCACGAGTCAGGCCACTTTGACCACGAAATGTAAATAAGGAGGGATCCTGCCACTGCAATGATTCTGCAAAGAGCTAGTGGAAGCCATAAAGAGCCCACCAGTCTGCAACAGCTCCGAGATGTTGGCAGATTCCTGGCTGAGAGACCCAGGGAGAAGCAGGAATGATGGTCATGCACCAGATGGATAGATAGCAACTTCCAAAGACCTTTACTTTGTGAAGAGCTGGGAATATAAGTGCCTTATACCCTAAACAAGCTGAACTTCATCCAGTAACGTGATCCTGGCAGTGGCCAGAAGGAGCTGCTTTAGTCGCAAGGACAAGGAGACAGCATGTTCCCTCTGTAGGTGGACTGTATTATCTAACCTTGGACTGCATATGACCAGTGTGTAGCCTTGCCACAAGATGTGGGGCAGCCCAGGCATGATGCATACCATGTTGCTCTACCACTGCTGGATGAACCTCCACTACCTCTTCCTAAATCTTTATGCCTGGCACAAGAGTCAAGTCACCCACTAGCTATCAATAGCCCTAATCATCAATACCCATCCCCTGCCATGGACCAGGATGCTGCCATACCAGGGCTAGAAAACACACATGGGATCACAGGAAAACTCAAGCTGGAAGGAACCTTGGGAGATCTCTGGTCCAGCCTCCTGCTCAGCTTTATTGCCCAGGAAGGACATCCTTATAGATAAATTGCTTTCGAGGACATCCAGCCCCATTTGGTGGCTATTGAAAGTTTCCACAGTCATTAAGCATGTTTCTCTCACGTTCTTTCCATCTGGAGTCACAGCAGGTCACTGTTTCCTGGGCTGAAGATACTGAGCTTGTCCAATGGCCACAGAAACAATAGCTCAGAGGAGATGCACAATATTTGTGCAGGTGTCTGAGCCAGGCTGGATCATTACATGGGATTCAAAAAGGCAGTATCTCTGCTGTTTTTCAAAGGTGCATAAGGCATGCTTTCTCCAAAACACTCTGAAAACAGATCGAGGTCACAAGAATGTCATTTACTAAACAGAAACTCTGTTATTATCTGTGTTGCCTCTTGAGTAGTTTAGTGCGCTTCAGGTGGGTTTGTAGCTTCCTTGGGAACACAAAAACTGCTCCAGCTCTAACAAGCTCAGCACCAAAAACATCCCAGTTCTCACAGGAAAGCTGTCTCACCCCTGGAAGCTGTCCCGTGCCAGAGCAGGGACCACGGCCCTGAAGCCCTGCCTAGGTACATGTGCAAGCTCCCAGAAGGGAACAGCATGCCAGAAAACACCCCTGTCTGCCAGTGAAAAGTGAATTATCCCTCTTAGAAAAGCCCAAGTTGGATACAGATAACAGAGTGGAAAATACTGCTCTCTCATACCCTGGGGTCAGTGAAATGCGTTAAAACAAGCAAACACAGCTCCCCAGCCTGCATCCTCCCAGGCTGAGCCCACTCCCAGGGCACCCAGGGGAGATGCTTGCTGGAGGGAGGCTTCACACACATCACAGCCTCACACAGGAGGAGGGGCAGAATAGCAGGTGAATGGCCACTTTGAAACTCTGTTTTCAACTGTGCACACTCCTTTGCAAGAGATGTTTATGCTTAAGTGGCTCAACTACAGCTGTGCCAACAAAAGCAAAGGAGTCCAAGCAGTGGACACAACCATCTCTGCCCTGCTGAGCTGAGCCCAGTCATTAATGGGATGTCTCAGAGGAGGTTTGGTGAATCCTTCTGGGATGAACGTCTCGTTGCCAGCCTCAGCACAGGGATACCATCTCCACCGAGTACTTTAAAGTCAGCAAGGAAAGGAGGAGGAGAAAGGCAAGCTGTCATGGAGGGGTGGGTTATATCCCCCTCTCCCATGAAGGGTCCTTCCTGAGCAGCGTCTCCTAGCACCCCAGGGAAGGCAACAGGCACATCTAGGGCTGGATGCTGAGATACCAAACCTTGCCCCACTTGCACATTTTGGGTGATGAGCAAGAAGGGCCTGCAAGGTAAAACTCATCGTAGTCCTTCCCAGAAAATGCACATCTGCACCAGGACCACAGGCTGTTGCTGGTGAGGGAAACTGCCAAATCTCAGCAGACCTCAAACTGAGATTTGACAGGCAGGCTTGGGATGGGCATCTCAGCCATCTGACAGGTTTACCTGGCCTTTCTGGCAGCTGCGATGTCAAGGCTCTTGTCTTGGTATTCGATTACTAAATCTGACATGATTTCATAAGAGGAATGAGATAAGTGGCTACATTTTGCTCTTCAAAACAAAGCTGGGTCTGAGCGGTACATGCTCTAAAAATGTCTAGAATGAAATCACAGTTTTTTCCTTTTAGTTTTTTTATATGCAGCTAACCTACTTTCTACCAGATCAAAGCCTGCTACGTAGCAGGCCTGCACTGAAATTACCATCACAACTGCAAATACATCTTAACCTAAGATAATGCAATGGTCATTCATTCAGACTTTCTTCACTGTGAAAAGCCAAGTCTCCACCTCTCCTGTCTCACAAATCACATCCTTAACTCCCCAGAGCCATGACCCCAGCAGCTACCAGGACCCCCAGGCACCAGACACACGAGGTTTTGCTGTCTGGGCATTACTCACCAGCTTGTATCTGCACACAACCTATTCCACTTTGTCTCTTCCTATCAGTTTTGCCCTGTCCCACTGCAATTAGACTGGAGGAGACCGCAGGGCAATGACCTCAGCTGACTAAATTGCAGCACTGCCTTTCCAGTCGTTCTGTGAGCCTGCTCTGACGACAGTCCCCACTTAATAAAGAAGAATGCACTTTTAACAAGCAGCCTCCATTGAAAGCTCTCAGCTTTACTATGGAGACCTGCGCATTAGCTGAACAAGAAGGAACAACAGCAATCTGCTTTCATCAGCAAGCACTACTTTATGTATTTACCTCCAATGGCCCCGGCAATGAAATCCATCCAGACTGAGTCTGCTGCCTTAAATACCCCGCTTAAGCGTTAAGAAGGTAGGAGAAGGGAGGATATCAGGTCGGTCTTTCCAGAGCCCCACAGATCCTTCAGAGACGGTGTAGTTTGCAATATGAATCACCTTCCTACCATCTCCTCTTGCCTCTGGGGATTGTGAGCCTTGTGGGTACTTGATGAAGTTGTACACTGGAGGCAGAGACGGGAAGCCTGGAGCTGTGCCAGGTACACAGTGAATAATAATCCCGTGAAGCCCTGCAACGCTGCGCCAGAGCCGATGTTCCCAGTGCCTTTCTGCTTGGAAAATCACAAGGGGTGGTGCCTTGCAGGGTAATGCTGGCTGTGAAGGGGCCGTTCCTTGTTGTACTTATTAACCCCAGAGGACAGCCTTGCACACTTGTTTGCCAGGGGACACTCTTGCCCTGCTGCATGGCGGGGTGGCACGGGTGGCTGTGTATAAGAGGCGTCCTCCCTCCAGCCCAGCCCATCCTTCCTCCTGGTGGAGCAGATCCCCTTCCCAAGGAATTTTCCTTGGCTTTCCCAACACACACAGCTGGCCTTAACCCTCTGCCCAGATCCCCACAAATTATTACCTGTTCATTGTGTATACACATGGTGAAGCCCAGAAATCCAACCACATACAAAGCATTTACTTCCCTTTCAGACCACAGCGTAGTTTTCCCAGCCCCTGGAGGAGCTCTACTTCTTCACTTCTTGCTCAGTCTCCCAAACCCCTTTCCAATGTCAGCTCCTTGCTGAGTTCAGTGACAGAGCAAGAATCACTCTTGCTGCTGCCCATACTCCAGTGTTTTGCCCTGCAGGGGAGATGGAAGATGGATTTTGCCAGAAGACTATTCCAGCACCTAATTTTTTCTTCCTAATTTACGGTGGCACAGAGTGGTGATTTCAGCAGGGAAAACGGAAGAGCACAGAGAGAGACCTGCTGGTCAAGGGGAACCAAGAGCTCAAGAAAATGCTATATTGCCTATTTTTGCACAACAGCCCAGTATCAGAGGGCTGCCACAGCTACATGAGAGAGGTTAAGTTTTGTCTGGAGTGAACCTGGAAACTGAAGTCCTGATGCAGTGAGGGGCTTGCCAAGTCATGATCTGAATTGTACTCCTCTCAAAGAGGTTTCCCCGGGTCAGAGCCAAGGCACATTGGCAGCAAAGGGAAAAGAAAATTTCATGGGTGCTGCCCCCCTGGGTTGGCTTCACAGAAGCGCTGAGGACTTTAGTCCCCAGTGCTTTCCCCTGCACATTTCACAAGAGCCTATTTTTCACTAAAGTGCATATTTTGCATGGGCTGATGTGTCAGCAGCATATAGCAGAGTTCAGTGTGAGGGATCCGTTTCTGAGAATTGAAAACTGAAGGATTTTTAGCAACTTGCTTCCCATATTTTCTTATTCTTCCTTCCCTGAGCACTATCTGCCCTGAAGAGAACAGTTTATTCCAGAGTAACATCATGCAAGGACAACAAAAACTTAAAACCAAAAGTAAAATATTATCTAGAGAGATAATGATGTAGCTGCTAAGACATGCTGGGTTATTCAGTAGCCCTTCCTTGTTACAGCTGGTGACCATACAGCAGTTATTAACGGTTCACCAGTAGTCTGTACATGCCAAGTGCAGGGAAAGGTGCTCTTTCCACCTCTCCTACCACCTATTCCCAGCTGCTGTCTTCGCAGCCCCCCTGCAGCAGCAAGACTGGGTGTGGAACCTGCTGCATCTGTGACACACAGGGACAGGGACAAGGTCAGAGTCCCCTGCAGCCCGGGAGCCCACAGCCTCCCGGTTCCTGCAGGCAACCCGCCGAGCCGCTCCAGCCCGTGCAGCAGCGGTCACCACCGCCTTCAGGCCCGCTGCTTAGTCACCACCGTCTAATCTGGGAGCTGCTTCCAGGCAAAGTGAAGAAATAGTGTCACCATGCATTCCCTCCCATCACACGGTCAGGGTTGTCAGGGGGTGGATTGCTCTATGTATCGCAGTTACTGGTGCAATATCAGCAAGAAAACAGAGGCTGGCCGGCATGTCACACTGGCTGACTAAAGCGTCAGGACTAATAAGCATTTCCCATGAAATGTCACAAGGCCAAGTAAAATCTCTACCTTCTTTAGCTGATCTGAATGGCTCAAAAGGCATCTTCCTCATTAAACCTTCTGAGGTTGCAAAAAAAACACAACCAACCCCAAATCCTTCCCTTTGCAATAGAAAATTAACCATTTTTAAATTATTTTAGCCTCAATTCACACCAAAGCTTCTATCAAAATGTTAATTTGCTTTATGTAGCACAAAGCTGACTCCAGATTCAAGCCTTTTGATAAACTTCTGGTAACAGTTTCAGTCACATCAATGAGGTATACCAGGAGAAGTCATATTTTCCACTTGACTGGCATTGCTCTGTAAACAGAGGCCATTCAGAAGGTGGCTGTCTGAAAGATGAATATTTTGGGGCTTGAGACGTTTCACCTTGTCCTGTGAACGTGTCGATGGGGGCAGCCAGCTTCAGAGGAATGCACATACACAGCTACTTTGGGAACATTTGCCTTGACAGGGTCTTAGCACGTAACATGTGCCCCAAACAAACACCATCACAACTACTGTAGTCTCTAGGACTCTGCTCCCACTGTCTGGCCAGGACTTAGAGGCAGATAGCATCCACTGCCACGCTCGCCAGCTGTGTGGGTCCCACTCAGCCCAGCTGTCATGCGACAGCAGTGAGGACAGAGCCTTCTGGAAGAGCCCCACGCAAGTGTTGATGTGTTCGTACACAAGCAAGTACAGAGGGAGGTGTAATTCGGCATGAAGGAAACCTCATCTGAGAAGTGAAACCTGTGTTGCTTCATTTTCTGTTACTTGCTGGAATGTCCTGAAGAGTACAGACCAAATCCCCGCTAAAGAGAGCGATCCCCAAGGCAGCAAAACACCTCCCTTTACCAGGAGTCCTCCTAGAGAGGTAGAGTCCTTGAGGTGTCACTGTCTTTCATGCCTTGCTGAAGGAACTTCCTCCTTCATCCACTCTTCCCCAGGTTTCAGAGATATACAGCTCTCGGGCAACAGACTCATTAGAAACACCAGAATCCAGTTCCTCCAATGCTACAGGTCGACAGAGGCAGTGCAAAAAATCCAGTCCAAAGAAATCTTGAATTATCAGGAAGACCTTCAAGATCAAATACAAGTCATTTCTGTCACCCTTTGAGGCAATGTCCACAGACTGACACAGATCACTGCTAGTCCAGCTTGCAGAGAAGCACCGTGGTCTACATCTATGTAAGGATGAGCAAAAGTGCCTGGTCTCAGCCCAGGTGGTCTTCTCAAAGCATGACCTAGTAAATGACACAAAATGCATGCTTTGAGCCTCTACAAAGGATAGTACTCCACTAGAAATAATTCACAGGTTCTTTTCTCCAGTAGCAAACTGTTTAAGAGTGATTTGTTCAAAATGGGTGAATTTGATGGGATTTTGAGAAAACATAATGTGGAAGCTGCTCTGAGATAAAAAGACAGATCTGACCATATGAAGCAATCTGCAGGAAATTATGAAAATAAGTGACAGAAAAGCAAGGAAAGCCTTAGTTTTGCACAGTATGTGATGGATGAAACGCTTTATTTGCTTCCCAGGAGGAGGCAGCTGTCTGCTCACCCAGGCAGAGAGAGCTGCTGCACAGCTAAAGCGGCAGTGGGGTTAGAGGACCGATACAAGTGTATGGAGCAAAAGCAAAGCTGGAGAGGGAGACTTTAGGTAGGTAATCAATGCTAAATAACATCTTTTAGGTGAGACAAAAAAGCAGGGATATCCCTTTACCCCTTCTCCTTCCACAGCTCACTGCCAGGTCATTACCAACTCCATCTGCCCTGCAAAGTGAAAGAGAATCCTCAGCAACCACCTGCTAGGTAGTCATGACAGATTTGCCGAGAAAATATTCCTGCTTCATTTCCTGCCATAACATGCTGCATAATCTAATCCCCTCACACTATGCCATATCACAGGCACATGGGTATTCATCGATTCCCGTCCAATTTATTTTGGAAAAATCCTTGACTGAAGAGACTGTTCAAACAGTGTCACCCCGCTATGTCACCGGGCTGTTTGCACATTGCGGAACAGGAAGGAGTGACAGCAGCAATGCTGAGCTGGCAGGGCCTGGTGCTTGGCTTGCATGGTGGTGGGTGGAAAGAGGGGTGGAACCTCCTGGCTCCAGCTGTATTCGGATTTTCAAATCAAAATGTCTCATTGTGCTTTATCTCAGGTACTAATGCAAAATCAATAATTCCAAGGACTCAAACATTCACAGCAGGAGTTTCACAGCAAAACAAACAAAACTGCTAAGGAAACCAATCAGCATTGGCAACTGCATCACTTTTAGACAGGTATAAGTGATCGGTGATTTCAGCTCTGGTAAGCTGATATAAGGGTGTGATCTTTCCACACACATTTCCAAGGGAAGGGAAAATGATATATTTCCAAGAGGACTGGAGATGATTACAGTAATTTAAGAAGTGACACAGAGTTTCTGGCTTTAGGCAAGTCATTCAATCTCCCTATACCTAATCTTCTCGTCAGCACAACTAGTGTGCTGTACGTCCACTGCCATGAAGTCACTGCAAGGATTCAGGCACTTATCAGAGAGCCACAAGTCTCTGTTCAGGAGTAAATCATGGGAAAAATTGGAAGTAGCAACATTAGCACCCACCCTACACAAACACCCATGTGAAAATATATATATTAAAAATGACATTGCTTTCGTGGTTCTTTTAAAGTGTTGTATAAATCTTCCCCCCAAGTCCTCATCTCTACAACAAGAGAGAGGAAGTGTGACAGTGCACCACCACAAACTCCAGGAGAGGATTTTATGCCAGACAATATCACTAGTTCTTTGGGAGGACTCCTGGCTGTGACGGAGGGAGGAGATATCAGGACTGTTATTGACTTTCCAATTGCACTTTGAGCCTCTTTTCAACCTCTTTCAACATTTTTCTGCGCTTTAATGAACAGAAGATGTAATCAGTGATTTGGCAGCAGGCTTGAAGAACCAGGAGCAGACAGAGGCACTCACCTTCCCAGCCTCCTCTTCCCCACCAAGAAATAACGTACTCTTTATTTGTCATGATGATATTAATGTACAACCCTCAACCTCAGCAGGGGTAGTTCAAGCATTAGGCAGTAAAACATAGCTGTCCTGGTAGGAACAGTGACAAACCCCAAATCCATTGATGATGCTGCTGCAGTGTCAGTGCTCTCTCCAGAGTCTATGACTCTGAATCTTTTTCTCCAATATTCTCAGATTGTGTCTCCCTCAGGTCTCTGCTGTACACCAGTGAAAAATGTATGAGATGATACATCGTTTTGACAAGCTGACAGTCTTTTGTCCTTTTGGAACTATTTGATTTGATGTGATTTAACAACATCAGAGCTACTTGGACATTTGGAAGAAAACTAAGCTCTGGAACTATAAAGCATTATCATTTAGGACTCTGATATCAGCTGCTAAAATCACATGGGAAATATTGTTATAAATATACTTAACTGGCAAACCTGGCACCAATTAGTTCAGAAGAGAGAACTTTTTCTAAGCACCAGCATAACTATGAGCTTATGTTAAGAGGGGATATATACAAAAGAATTTAATAATTTTTATCTTGCAGAAGTAGAAAACTTAATGTATTTAAGCAAACTCAGAGCATCTCCCTTAAAAATTCTGCTACAAGACAAATTTAATGCCATAGAAGATCCCCGTCTTGTTGGAGGTCAGAGAGCTACTGATACTCATGCTAGTTTGATCAACACTAGTTCAGGGATCTCTGCCATAAATCTTTGTAAGCAGTGTGCACTGTCCTAGTGGAAATACAGACCCATTTCATCAGCAAGTCTTCAATTATGTGCCTCCTACATTAACCTGTCTTTTTTGATTGGCTTGATCTGGAGAAAAATTGAAGTATAAACCAGAAATGTCCATAGCTTTTTCAGGTGCACCCCCAGCATTAGCAAAGAATACTCAGACACCAATACTAACAGTACTGGTCTCTGAATATTGCATGAAGCTCACAGCCTCACATCACTCTTGCCTTTTCCCTGGTGTTAGTTCAGGAGCTGTATGACCACCCATCTTGCAGAGTACTTGCGAAGTTTCTGCAAAGGCACATTAGTCATTCTGCTAGGCCTGTTCTTTCGGTTTCCAAGAAAAGGGTGCCTTTTCTGTACGAGTAATGCAACAACATACTCCACATGACAGCTGAAAACCCACATATGACCCCAGCAGGAAGATGCCTTGAAAATAAATCAAGATAATAAAAATATGTCTGTTCCTAAACCTTAGTGGCATTGAGTCACAATGTATTCCCACTTTTTTTGGCTATCTCTCCTCATCCATTACTGACTGATGTACCATACCGTGTGTCTACACTGTTGAATAACTTAGCTTTTAGATTCAGCTGGAAACCTGATCTCCCAGTCGTTGACTTTGCATGTGGTTACAAACAGAGCCAAAGGATTTCAAATACATGGTGTTGAAAGTATATTTGTATAGCTGTTGGCAGTGAAAAAACCTTTGCCT
This sequence comes from Tyto alba, assembly GCF_018691265.1. NCBI lineage: Eukaryota > Metazoa > Chordata > Aves > Strigiformes > Tytonidae > Tyto > Tyto alba. The sequence goes on from NW_024881303.1 coordinate 14,239,998, forward strand.
CACAGTTCCTGTAAGAAGAGGGTGGCTTAAAAACAAAGACAGAATGCAGGCAGAGGAGGTTGTTCTCCTAGCTCTGCCTCCTGTTCCCCTAGGACAAATCACTTTTACCAGTTTCCTTATCTATGAAATGAGTATAACTGCACATTTTTACTTCACAGAAACAGCCTGAGGCTTAGGTTATACTGTCTGCAAATCCAGACTAGAAAAATGCTATAAAGATGCCAGCTACTGAGTTTTTATCTTCCTTTTCTGAATGATTTCCCAACAGTTTTTGCTCACTGCCACCAGTCACAACTCACATGTGTTGGGTAATGTGCAGAGGGAGAGGTGGGTGAAGCTGCTGGGCTGGTAGGTAGTTACTAATTCAGGTAACTGGACTCAGTGTCCATGCTCTTATCTCAGCATGTCTCTTCGTAGTCTCTGACATCTTAGAACTGTGCTGCTAAATAACTTAGTATTTGAGTTCTGCTGGAGACCTGCTCTCCATATCACCAACTTCATACGTATGCAGTCTTCTGGTCTTCTCCAAGGAAGGCCAGCAGCAAAGAAAATCACTGCACCTTCAACAAACATAAGAGGACATATTTCTCATAATATTTCAGGTACTTTGGACTCAGCTCCTTCCACAAATATACATTAAAAAAATAATTATCATGTCTTAACCATCATAGTACTAGCACAGGCCAGAGAATAAAGATAGGACCTCTGGAGAGAGAAGAAAAGACACAGCAAGGCAGTGTGTTTGTGTAGGTCTGTCCTCTCTAGCCCACTTGCTGACTGCTTAAAAAGAACATGACAGAAGAGGAAAAGACTCAGCAGTTTAGTTAACAGAACTCAAAGTATATATGGTCTTTGAAATTAAAGATAATGCTAAGGAAAGGACTTAATAACATAACAACGTAAATGTTGTTGACTGTTTTAAGTGCAAGTTATGCTTCTTCCTCTTGCCTTCTCCAACAGACCAGTATATTTAAAACCAGTAGCCCAAAATAAAATGCTCCTCCACATACACAATATCACATGGAGCAGAAGCTGAGACAAACAACAGAAAGTGCATTTCAGAACTTGCCCACTTCTGCTTAAAAAGGTGAGGGTCAGAATTTCCAGAAGATACGTTTGCCCAGTAATAAAAATGTTTCCACTTTACTGCAATAAAGCATGGGAAGTTGGAGCTACACCAAACTTTTCAGGGCATTTACAATTTATAGCATACTAAACCACTCCCTTCCTGCGATACCTCTCACTCTCTACCTCTCGCAAGCTCAGCACCACAGATATTAGCTTAGATAGTTGTTTGCCTGCCATGATTTCCCTTGGAACAGAAAGGGTCTCACATCCTGGGATCCTGACTAGGACATTTTGGGGGATCACAAAGCCCCTACCCATCAGCAGATCTGTAAGCAAGTCAGCTCTATTTCCTCAGCACTTGACTCTTGTACAAATGCATCAGTTACATCTCATGCTTTGAAACACCAGTCTTATCAAGGGATTTTATCAAGCTGAGAAGTTTCAACATTTGATATACAGTACCTTTGAAGCCAGTGGGATAATAACATCAGAGAATACCCTAAAGCCACCCAAGGTCATAAAGTTAATGGATAATAAAGGCATCTAGTCCCCTATGAATAGTGTTTAACTGCTCTGTCTTCAAAAACAGCTGCATCCTGAGGATCTGGAGTATCCTAATGACCTGACTCAATAACATAACATTGAGTGGGGCAATGAGTACTAGTGTGGCAATGAATACAACAATGTTTAGGAAAACAAAGAAAATGGACTCGAATCCACACAAAGGTGCTCAGTGAATTCACCTGGAGAAGATTCTTTTTCAGACACTCTCTGTTTCCAGGGAGCAACTCAGATTCTAAGTTTTTCTTATGTACTTAGCATTGTGTCCCAATATTGCTTTCATTTCACCATTTGGATTTATTCATCGCTGCTTTAGATGGCCAGCCATTCAGTGAAGCACTGCTGATCTTAAAGCCTACTTGTGCTGGGCTGCAGTCTCTGGCGAATGCACGGTTTTCCTTGTAAGCAGTTTGCTAGTGTACATGCAATGTTCACTCAGCTGCATGAACATGGTCTAAATGCCACCTAGGTTCACATCATAAGCGGGGCAAAGAGAGAGAGCTTCTGCTCCGAATAGTATTTGGAAGGTGGTTCAGGGAGCTCAAGCAGGTGCTGGGAAGGAGAAGCTAAAAATCCAGTTCCAGCTCAAGATAAAAAAATAAACTGATGTGTTTTTCTGGGTAACATGATGAGTATTGAAGTTGTGATGATGCAGCAGTACATTACTGTAGAAGATAGGCAAAAGGCTGAGGGCAGAAGGCTATATGAAAGGAAATTCTCCTGCCAGGTAGTCCCAGAGCTGGCCAAGCCCCAGTGAAGCTCTGGGGACCAAAGGGGAGATGCCCTCTCCATCTATTACCCTCCATGTTCTAGTGTTGCATGTCTACTGAGACATGGACTATTGATGCCAAATTCACAAGCAAACAGAAAGATTTTGAAACACCTGAGTCAACAATGTGCATTTTATTGCATGTTATCGCCACCAGAATTTCTACAATTTTATCACAATTCCACATTCCTGTTCCTTTCCTACTTCACTCTGCTTCTGCCCTTTCTCTTCATGTTTCATTTACACGCAGTGCAAATTCTGCCTTCTGCTTCTTTACTGTCTGACTTTTTCTGTTCCCCTCCCTGCCCTCCTGATTCCCTTTCCAAGTTTTCTGTTTGGGCTCACCTTCTCCCAGATCTTCCCTGGGTGCCATCAAGGGCAGCAGACAGCTGACAGTCACTTCTTGCCACAAGAATGAAGGGAAATGTTCTCGGCTTTCTCATGCCTCCAGCGTAATCTGCAAAGCCTCTTCCACTTGAATTGCCACCATTCAGACCTGAAAGACAATGGGACAAAGGCAAGAGGGTCTTTGAAGGATAACATTGAATTATAACTTCAACCTTTTCTCTCAGACATGGCACTGCAGGTGCTGTACATGCTGATAGACTCTACATGTTTCCCAATCCACTGTTAACTCTATCTTTTCTACTTTCGTTATTTGATGAGCCCACATTTTGCCATCCAGAAGGGAAGCTAAATGCTCCCAAAGAAGAAAGCAGGGAAAACACAACCCCTCACTCCATCTCTCTAGGGGATGCATCCCAGCCAGTTTTAAGTTATGTTTGGATCCGCCTTAGCAGAATAAAAAGAAGGGCAGTCATAGCTGAGCCGAATCTATGGAGCCTGAAAGGCGCAAGAGCTCCCAACAGACATCTGAGTCATGCTCTGAGCCAGAGGTATCACACCTTGACAAGGTGAACACAAGATTGGACATAGCTTTTGAACTATCTAGAAAAACAGCTTGTGTGAAGAGGAGAACCATTAACTCTGGGTTTCCTTGAGTGTCAGGTTAGCTCTCCTCTCCAAAACTGTATCTGTACTGCACACATATGTCCCTGAGTCAATAGGTAAAACATCTGGCCTAAGTAATACTACCAAATTGTAAGAGCTATATGACTTCTCTTTATCGCAAAGCTCTTATGGGAGTCGCACACAAATATAAGCACCTAGTTTGACTCATTCTCCCCCCCACATACAAGCTTATTAAACTCCTCTGCATTCATGCAACGTTGCCTCACAACTGTAACTCGAACTAAAACCAGAACAAAACCCCAAGCAAGAAAAAATGAACAAAAGGGAAACTCCCCAGTGGGCCTGAAGCCATGCTCATTCCTTAGTGATCCAACCCTTGACATCTCAGACTTTATACCAACAAGCCCTTGCTGTTCTCTGCGCTAATATATAAAGCACCCCTCTGCCCCTTTTGAAGCATGTGCCTGCTCCAGTGGGGTTCGGTAGCATTGAATAAAACATTCAGTAGCATTGAATAAAGCTTATTAGGAACAGCTCAAGCATGCAGGAACAAGACAGGCTTTTGGAGAATGCAGCAACCTGGGAGGGGCTGCACAAAAATCGACAGCAAGATTAGAAATCAAGTGATCTTGACAAACTGGAAAAACAATATAGAAATAGCAATTTAGCCTGGACAGCTGGGAATGACTATGTAGAAAGAAACCGAAAGTACAAGTTAGGGAACATTGTGACACACAGCTGAACTACTGAAAAGGGTCTGGGGCATATCATGTGTTACAGGCTGCCCATAAATGAACAATATCATGTTATGTCATGTTATGTTAATTATGTCCTGTTAAGTTAAGCTATGAGAGGACTCTTGCAAATATCTGATGTCGTATTCAGATATATGAACAAGAGTGTTGTCTGCAAGTAGCTAAGGTGATCTCTCAGGGTCTTAGGGGTTAGTTCAAGGAAGTCCAGGTCAGCTGAACAGAGAGGGTGGTAAGAAGAATTAGAGGTCAAAAGATAATAATCAACATAATTCAGAGAAGAAAAGACAGATTGAAACTGTCTTCAGAAAACCAAAATAAGTGTCTGCAAAGAGAGAGGAAATGTTTTCCCTCTCCATTGTGGGCGAACATTAAAATTACAAAACCCTTCTGGTGGAGAAGGGACCCTTGGGAGATCAAAGGATTTGAATAGCAGATTAAAAACACTTTGGTCCATAATGTTTTAGGCCAAGCCGACCCGTTCAAGGCTTATGCCACAAGACATATTCATATAACATCCGGATTTTCACCTGCAGAACTATATGCACAATTGCAGTTCCTCTTGGGCATGCCAGAGTGGACAAGATTCCCCAAAAGTCACTTCAACCTATACATGGAGAAAATGTTTAGGGAAAAAAAGAATGACTGGGGCTTCCTGTTTGGATTCAAGTACTGGCTGCAAGTGCATGGGTTCAGCAAGGTCTAAGGTCCCCGTGGGAGATAGTGTGATACACCAGGAGCGGGCAGTTCCCGAAGCAGCAAAGGGCAGGGCCAGCTCCTCCACTTTAAGAGCAACTGGTTGTCCCCAGGTAGGACAGGTATGCACATCAGGGAACCCAAAGCATCCTGGAGATATCTGGGTGCTTGATTGGATTTGACAGTGTTTAGAGATGAGAAGGAATCCAAATGAGTGTTAGGTTGGATGAAGATACGGGGAAGGTCAGGGATTCATTGAGTGCTTTGCATTTCCATCTTATCTGCTTATTAATTGTAATGATGGTCCAAAAGCTGCTAAATCTAGGACATATTCTCAAGTTTTGTTCTGTAGTAGTAGTTTTGGACCTCCTTGCAAGCATCCTTGGCTTTGTTTATTTGTCTGTGTGTTTTCTTTGCACAGAAGGTAAAGGTTGGCTTGATTTTTAATATGCTATTCCACTGCAAGATTTTACTGGCTTTTTATTGAGTTGTTACACCTAGAAAAGGACTTCCATACCACAGAAAGCAATTTTTAAAAAAGATATAAATAAATAAATCCAGCTGCTTTTCCATTCTGCTTCTGGAACTTACTCTGTAAAAGCTGACTTTGCAGGCCCTGAACATGTTACTCTAAGCAAAGCTCAAATGGCTACTTATTGTCCTAGACCACTGATATTCCCCTTTCGCTGACATTCCCCACAGAAATAACGAGCAGCTTAAACAGGGGTCCCTTTTGAAACTGGCAGCAGCTTGAGTTTCTCATTTAAAGGCTCTGGCATCAGGATGCCTTGAAGCCAGGTAACGTTAGTACAAAGGCAGAGTTAATACAAAACAAGAAAAGCCTCTGGGGAAGGGAGAAGTCTCTTCTGCAAGGTGAATTGCAATGTATAAGACTGAGATCCAGGGCCCTGCTGAGCCTCACAAGCAGCAGGCTACTGGTTTGTGGCCTTGACCATCAGAGGCAGGGTCTCATCCCCGTGCTTCCAGTTATGCCGTGGGGGCAGCAGTCAGCACAGCCCCTACACCTGCTGGTGCAACCCTTCCCCCCCTCTCTGGGACAACATTGGATGGGGGAGACTGGGTATAGAACCATAGAAAGGTTTGCGTTGGAAGGGACCTTAAAGATCACCCAGTTCCAACCCTGCTGCCATGGGCAGGGACTCCTTCCACTAGATCAGGTCACTCAAAGCCCCGTCCAACCTGGCCTTGAACCCTTCCAGGGAGGGGGCACCCACAGCTGCTCTGGGCACCCTGGGCCAGTGCCTCACCACCCTTATCATAAAGAATTGCTTCCTTATATATAAACTAAATCTATGCTCTTCTAGTCTAAATAGTTACCCCTTGTTGTATCACTACAGGCCCCAGTAAAATGTCTCTCTCCAACTTTGTAAGCCCACTTTAAGCATTGACATGCCACAACAAGGTCTCCCTGCAGCCTTCTCTTCTCCAGGCTAAACCACCCCAACTCCCTCACCCTGTCCTCACAGAAGAGGTGTTACAGGCATTTTGCTCCCTTTAAAAGGAGGTGCCCCTCCAAATTCCTCACCACACCAGCTCCCCAGGCTTTCCAACCGCCAGCTCGCAGGGATGCTTCGCCCAGAAAGCCAGATGCCCCCGGAACAGCCTCCCTGAACCACCTGAAACAATTTTGGGGCCATTGACGGAGCAGGAGGGATGCTCTGCCCCGCCCCAACCACCACTTCCCCAGCCTCCAAAATGCCTTCTCGTTAATTCTTCAGATGCGGCTGCAAAGAAGGGAAGTTGGTGGGGCGTTTTGGTGTGGGTGTTTTATTTTTTTTTTTTTTTTTTGGAAAGGCCGCGGAAGGGCACGGCTGCGGCCCCCCCCCTCGTCCCCCCCCCCCCCATCCCCGGCAGGCTCAGCCCCGTCCCGCCCTTTGCCCGGAACCGCCCCGGCTCGGCCGCCAGTGGCTGCGGGCTCCGGGGGGGCGTTGTCCCGCCGCCCGCCCCCTCGGAGGCGCGGCTCGGCCCCGCGCGGGCGGGGGGGCGGGCGGTAGAAAGGGCGCGCGGCGGCGGCGGGGCGCGCAGCGGGGCGCGCAGCGGCAGTGCGCGGAGCGGCGTCGGTGCGCGGAGCGGCGTCGCGTAAGGGCTGGGCCCCGCCGGGGACGGAGGGTGCCAGCATGGCTCTGGATTTCCTCGCGGGATGCGTCGGCGGTGAGGAGCGGGGGGAGCTGCGAAAGGGGAGGGGGAGGGGAGTTAAAAATTATGAGGAGAAGAAAAATAAGGGAAAGAAGAGGGGAGAGGAAAACGGGGAGGAGAGGGGGGAAAAAAGGCAAACTAAAATGGGAGGAAGAGAGAAAAGAAAAAGATGGGGAATGGAGAAAAGGGAGGGGAAAATAGAAAATTAAAAAAATAAAAAAAGGGGGGGGGAGGGAAAAAGGAGGAAGGGGTGGAGGGGGGAACTGGGCGCGGCGCTTTTATTTTGGGAGCGGAGAATCGGTGGGAGCGGGGGCGCAGCGGGGCGCGGGGGCCCGAGCGGGCCGGTGGTCGCCCCGGGGGCTGGAAGCAGCGGCCGGCGGGGCCGGAGCTCCCCGGGGTTAGCGGCCGGGCAGCGGAGGCTCGGGCACTCCACGGACCCGGAAATATCGCTAGTGGGGAGCTTTGGCGTGAGGAGCAGGAGGGAACGCGTGTGCTCTTCCCTCAGCATCGGCTTACGGCCTGCCGCCTCCTCTTTTCCGCAGTTATTGAATTGTGTTCAGGAGATGCACTCTCGCGTCTTTTCAGTTGTTTGCGTTTGCTGTTCTCCTTGCCAATCTGACAAGGAGATTTTTTTTTTTTTTTTTTTTTTTTTTTTTGACTGCAGCGTCTCTTGTGACTCCATCCTAGTGATCCCGGCCTTGCCAGGGATCCCGCATGATCGACTGTGCTACCGGCCTTTTCATGCCGAACACAGTGCACATCGCTATTTTTGCGACTTGCTCTATCTTGCTGCTGTGCTGGCCTTGAGCAACTTGGACTACACCATCCTGGAGTGGGCACTGCATTTCTGCCACGTCTCCAGGAGAGGGAGGGAAGTCATCTTTCTGCAAATGTGAGATGGTGCACTGAATGGATTGATGCTTCATAGAAATACAGAGCTAGAGGATTCCTTGCTTCATCCAGTACTTGCAAAATGCATGTATTCAGATCAGTAGAACAGGCCTGCATGTAACTTCTAGGCAGTCCTTTGGCGCTAGAATAAAGCAAAGGTTTTTGTGATAGCGCGTGGTCCTTCTGCAGGTGCCACCATCACATCTGGAAAGGCTGCGGGCAGAAAGCAGGGATTTTCTTCTGGCTTTAGAGAAGACTTTAGGTTTTCCACGTCTCAACATTGTGGCATGCGTGTGAAACATTTAGCTTCAGAGGACACCTGCCCTTTCTGCCCATTGGGCTGAGGCCAGGAATCACTGCTGGACATCCTGCCTGATGTGTCAGGATCTGTAGTCACACACCTCAACCCCTGCCTGGGGCTCAGAAACTTGATGGGAACGGTAAAGGCACCTAGTACTGGCCTGGAGGACCAAACTGGTGATCTCTTATCTTCTGACTTGATAGGATGCTCCTTCCCCGACCTACCAGTAACTGCTGTGTGTGTGCTTACACCGCAGACTGGTGGTCCTGCTCGGGCTACTGTAGCCCCAGACCCAGGAAGAAAACTGTGAGTCATAGCTGTGGCGTTTGTTTTGTTTCAGGTGCTGCCGGAGTGCTGGTAGGACACCCATTTGACACTGTTAAGGTGGGTTGATTATGAAATACCTTTGTCTCTAGGTAGAAAATTTAAAGTTTTTCCAAGCAGTGGGGGAGGAAAAAAAAAAAAATCCCCAGATGCTGTAGGAGCATAAATCTGTGCTGGAAAGCTTGGAGCAAGCCTCCTTAACCACTGTTTATAGATTTGCAGTCTCCAGCTCTTCGGAAGTTAAAAATTCTTTGCATGTATGATTCAACCCAGTAACATGACAAACCTTGGGCTAAACTACAAGTTCACCAGTGCAGTAACAGTGTTGTATTTGAAAATAGGATCTTACATTTAATTTAATTTTGTTCTAAGCTTGCTTCCCTGCAGCTGTTCATCACTAACTGCTAAAACTGCTTCTCCCTGTGTTTGTAACTCAAAGCTACTTTGTTACTAGGTTGAAAATTTGTGTTTTGTTTTCCCCTCAAGCTCTGCTACTTACTCCTGCAGCAATAATTTGTTACACTAGTCAAAGAGTGTAAGTGGATAAAAATCCACAGCATGAAGCTTGTCTGGGGGCTTTTTCCTGCCTTTGAGTATTATTACGTACTTTTATAACTTTCCAAGGTAAAATTGATTTTCTGATGGTCTGGTAGCCTTATGTATTATGCATACTAAAGGTAGCCAAGACCTGTTCAAAGATAAGATTTTTAAATCTCCTGGAGGGCACTTCAGCCGGGACTGCTAGTCCATTTTTCAGAATGGGTTGACCATTTAAGTCACTCTTTGGCAGCTTCATCCAAACTCTCACACCAAGAGAACAGAAGAAGGGACGCCAATATATTCCCTGCTAAATTAATACACCAGATCACTTGACTGCAGCAGACAGCATGCCACCCACTAGAGCTATATTTGGAATACCTCTACCTTGCTGAATTTAGATTTGCAAAGGGCTGATAGTGTTACCAAGGTCGTCATCATATTTTGTGCTCTAGCACATCATTAATTCAATACAGGTTTTCCTTGCCAGTGGGTATTAGTCCTTGCCAGTCAAGTGAAAGCTGCTTAGATAGTAAAATCTAGATGAATGTTTCTCAGAGCAGTAAATTTGACTGTGAAGTAATTGGGTTGAATTCTAGTATATATTTTCAGGAATGGTATTATCCAGACTTGCACATTTTTTTACAGTGGTACAGGGCCAGCTGTCTTTTTCTCTCAGCCCTAACCTGCCAAGTTTTTAATGCTTAACTTAAGGTGATGGGTCATTTCACTGAAGCCAGCAAAACTGCTAAAATTCTATACTCAGACTAAAGTGAAGCATGTGGGGGGTGTTTTTTTGGTTTTTAAAGTGGAACGGCCTCTAGTGCATGAAACTAAACATTTAAGTTTCTGCAAAACTGGAGCTTCTCTGCTAGTTCCAGCAGATGAATTAATGCAAAATAGATGTGTTTGCTTTAGAAGAAGTATCTTGCTTTACAATAGTGCAAAATAGTTTGTTTCTGGATGACTTTAGATGTTTCATGAAATCCAGTGGGGCACACTATATTTTCATACCCGTTAAAAGGTATTACAAGCATTTATCTGTTTTTTGTTAGAGAAAATACTAACATTTGTGTTATTATCTGGCGTAGTCACCACTGTATGTGGGGAAATTAACACTATAACCAGTCTTAAAAAAAAAAAACCAAAAAAACAAGCCCCCCCCCAAACAAACAAACAAACAAAAAACCCCACAAGTAACAAAACAAAAAACCAAACAACAAATCTCCCAGAAACATTGTATAAATTGTTGTGTATGTATACATGTTAAGAATTAACCACTTTTACAGTTCTGCAGTGTTTAAAGGGCTAGCTGGTAGTCACCTTAGACTGCAAATTTTTAATATAACTGACCAATGGAAAAGCTGCTTAAGCCAGAATTTTACTTCTGTCTTGGCTTTTAAGATCTTTTTTTTTGGCCGGTGATCATGTTTCACAAAGTGGGGAGGGGGATGGTGGGACACACAGGGAGAGATTAAACTGATGAAGTCACCCTGTGAAACCCACAACTGAGCTATCTCAGAACTGGCAAACTCCTTATCCCTGGTTTGTTGATGTAATGTATAAAATTGCTTTTTTGCTTTTAACTGCCTTTACTTTCTGAGCTAGGGGCTGTCTTCATTAACAGCAAAAGTGTTACTTTGTTGTAGATGACAGATAAGCCTCATCACGGGAGAGTTACCTAGTAAGTATAGCCCAGGTGAACACTTCTGTTTCTCTCAGTCTTAATTTATTCCCAAATGTATTAGTTCAAATAAAGATCTAAACAATTTACGAAGCTTTTCCCCTTATCAGTTTAAAACTAAAATGTCCTTCTTCTACAGCTATGGCATGGAGGGAGTGGGGTTTAAATATCCCCCTTTTTAATGTTACTCTGAACCTTCTTTCTGGTGTGCATTTCTGGCTGTATACACTTCACACACAGTGGTTCTAAAACTGAATCTCCGACACACTGTTGTTAAGGTCTTATCCACTACGTATCCTTGGAGGACATTTTCATTGCTCAAACCTTGTAAATCACTTATTTCACACATTATTACATGTTTGGACTGGTTTGAGGGTGTGGTGTTTTTTTTTTTTTTTTTTTTTTTGTTTTGTTTTGTTTTGTTTTTCTTTTATTTATTTGTTTGTTTTGCTTTTTTTGTTTGGTTGTTTTTTTGTTTAGACTTGAGTACCTTTATGAAAGTCTTTAGTGATGTCAAATTACAGTGTTATAAAACCTTAGGAACAGTGGTTTCAAAAAAGAAGGAAGCACGAATACTGTGCAATGAATAGAATAGAGGATTAAACTTTGCACATGATTCATCTTTCCTATAGTTGTACACAATAAATATCTTGTTGACTATGACATTAATATTCATGAACTAAAGTTTCATATGCATTAATTGCCTTATCTGGTAGTTTGCCAATGCAGATATCCCTATGTGGTCATCACTGTACTCAAATGAAAGAGCTGATTGTCATTCTTAGACCTGGAGCATCAATACTCTAAATATTCTATCCTATAACAAGGCTTAATTAGTCAATATTTCACAAATTATTTAGACAAAAATAGTAGGAGAATATAGGAAAATAAACCTATATACAGAATATGACTAATTCTAAATTACTAAAGACATGCATATAGAAAAGTTTAAGAAAGAAGGTTCCTAAGCTGCAGTTTGCCCAAAGCCCATATGTGTGGAAGGCCCCTGACTTCACAGATGGGGATTGAAACAATAGCAGTAAGTTATAAATGGAGTAAAACCTTTGTTTTGTGAAATTCTAACAACTTGTTAAGATTTATGACTTTGCTTGCGGGTCTGCTTCTTGAGCAGTTTTGACAATCTGCCTGCCCCTCAAACATCACTTTGAGTAATAAAGAAATTATTTTCTTTGAATCATACTATAAGCCTACTCTTAATCTAAGAAGCTTTAAAACCCTGCTGCATCTTGGAAGACGTGCGGTGGTCTCGGCCTCCCAGTGTGGCTAACATACACTAACATGTATACTAAAAAGACACTAAAAACTAAATTTTGATTTACAAAACATAAAATGACATATTGTAGGAATATAAAAAATACTGAAACAGTAAATAATTTTTCGCCTCAAAGAAAGCTAACCTGAATATAGAACTTTGAAAAAACATGTCCCCAAATCCTTTTCTAGACCCACATCTTATGAATCTTTCATTGTTGTGGTTTTGTCCCTGTTTGCCTAAAGTAATAATAAAAAGATACTGCAGTCAGGAATCTCTCACATGGATAAAATTTTCTTTTGTTCAGAGTGTGAATCTTGAAGTTTTTTGCCCTGGAGTTGCAGCAGCAGCATTAAATAGTTGATAAGCATCTTTTCTAAGGAACATTGCAACCTTCCATGATGGAGATCAATAAGGGATTTCTAACTTCCCAATCCAGTGAAACCAATTTATTAAGTTTATTGCAGTGTAGGGTTTTGCACGAAGTAGGTAGCTTTGAGGGTTTTTTGGTTTGTTTGAAATGTGCTGAGGACAAATTAGCAGGAAAAAATGAATTGGACTTTCCCATTAAATATTATAGCATCTGGGCACTGGGCCTGTCTCCTAATATCACCAGTTACAGTAGCTTCTATCTGTCCAGCAGAAGATGCCATTTCATTTTTGGAAGAGCTAACTGATTACTAATATTAAAGGTTTGAAACAGCCATACCCTCACATATTGTTTGTATTTATCAAGTTAAAAAAAAAAAAAAAAACCAGACTAAAATTTAAAAGGACAAGTGGCTTTTTTTTTTTTTTTTTCTCCTTATGCAAAGTAAGACATCTTAAGAGCCTACTCCCAGTTACTGTCTGAAAAAAATCAGATCTCAATGAAGGGTCCCAAGTCTGGTAGCCAGAACTACTGTGGGTGGCGGTGTTGAAAGTTTTCCATCCTTTTACAGTTATCCTTATTTCATCTTTGACTTATAAATACATTTTTATAAAATTTTATCAGGTTTGTACAGATAGTTCTTAGTGTGAAGCATTCTTGGCAGCTAAAGAAAGTACCTATTGTAGCCAGTACTGGAAAACTTCAGTCTGAAATTCCAGATATGTGTACCCTGTTGTACTTCCACATACTGTTTTTCTAACATTCACAAGAAGTTTATAATCCTCCTCCCTTCATGTTTTCACCCCAAATTAATTAAAAAATAGCCTTCAAGTGTTTTGAATTATTTTGCCACATATGGCATTCCAGTGTCCAGCCTGTGCTCTTGCATAAACATTGCTATAGCAAATCTCGATAAATGTACAAGACACTAGTTTACCAGTTTGGCTGCCCTTGACATACAAATCAGTATCTCATACAACTTTCTGTAGGTTCGTCTACAAGTTCAAAATGTAGAGAAACCTCTTTACCGTGGGACTTTCCATTGCTTTCAGTCCATCATAAAGCAAGAATCTGTAAGTACAAAATTAATGCTTTGCATATTTTATATGTTCATGTATTTTGTATTGGAAGGGTGGGAAAGTTGTTTAAAACCTACAAATATTGAAGATAAGCAAAAAGCATGCTCTGAACCTCTCCTGACCACAGGGCAGATATTCTAGTCAGAAGTTTGCCATAAACTTCATGAAGAAGATAACTAAGTTTGAGGTTGATATTTTGAAGTTAACTTTTTAAATAAGATAACAAGTTATTTTAATAGCTAATTTTATGAGAATCCAAGCAATCTGAGCAATGAGTGAAGAAATTGTTGAGGTGTTTTTTCTGCTGAAGTTTTAAGACCATAACTAAAAGGGTAGCTTTGGGCTTTTAGCTAGTTAAAAAAGAAAGTCTAAAATTTACCAGAAAACCTTTCTCTGGGTGGACTTAGATTATTTTCTGGATATGTTAAACTATTTATTTGTACTGCTAAAAATGCTTAGGTGTTTGTGTCCTAGGCAGCAATAGAATTATCCTTACAAAGAAAGATGGTACTGATCTTCTGGCCCCTGTTAGAAAGTTAGGGCACAAGAGAGAGACAGAAAGGCCATGTTCTGCACAGTTTCGGGAGGTTGGCAACACCACTGTTAAAAAGGGTTTTTCCTTCCTTCTTCCATTAGGCTTTTGGACTCTATAAAGGTATTGGGTCACCAATGATGGGACTTACCTTCATTAATGCACTTGTGTTTGGTGTACAAGGAAACACGCTTCGTGCTCTTGGAAAAGACACTCCTCTAAACCAGTTCCTTGCAGGGTCAGCAGCAGGGGCTATCCAGTGCATCATCTGCTGTCCCATGGAGTTGGCAAAGACAAGAATGCAGCTTCAAGGAACAGGTGAATACAAACAAAAAATGAAGAACTACAAAAATTCTCTGGATTGTTTAATCAAAATCTATCGAAAGGAAGGGCTGAGGGGTATCAACAGAGGCATGGTCTCTACATTCATAAGAGAGACTCCAAGCTTTGGTTTTTACTTCCTGACCTATGACTGCATGACCAGGTATTTAGGCTGTGAAGCTGAAGACAGTTATGTTATTCCCAAACTGCTGTTTTCTGGAGGGATGTCAGGAATCGTGTCCTGGCTCTCAACCTATCCCATGGATGTGATCAAATCCCGGCTTCAGGCCGATGGAGTCGGAGGCATTACACAATACAAGGGCATTTTAGACTGTGTCAGAAAGAGTTACCATGAAGAAGGCTGGAGGGTGTTCACAAGAGGTCTTACTTCCACACTTCTCCGTGCTTTTCCTGTCAACGCAGCTACCTTTGCTACTGTCACTGTGTTCCTAATGTATATGAGGTCAGAAGACAACCTTCATGAATGTGAACCAGGTCCAGTAATACAGCAGCCTTCCAGTTTGTGAACATTACCTGTTGGCTCTCCTGATCCAAAGCCTGGCTGTTTGGATTTTTTTACACATAAACACTTTACCCACACTGGTGGGGTAAATGTATGCTATCTATATAAAGAATTCATAACTGTGTCAAACTAGGATTTCATCTCATTACTTGTATAAAGAGCATATTGCCTTATTAAGGACTTCATATCTAGTAGTATCTAAGATGGGAACCTGCCTTTAGAAAGTACTGTACAGTTACTGTTGTGGCTCCAGAAAAGGATCTGGATAATGTCATGGTACCAGAAAGCAGGTTTTCCTCCACTCACATTCTGAATGACTGAGTTAAGTTGAATGCAGAAATGTTTTCAGAAAAGAAACATTCTTTTTATATGTAATAGAAGTATAGTCCTCTAACGTGAAGTATAGGGAAGAAATTAAATGCTGGAAGCATTTTGCAGGTAACCCTGAACAGTTTGAGACTTGGACTAGCATTCAGCTAGCCATGTGTTTTACTTTTCCTCTGCTTTTATATGTCAGTGGTTTTAATAGCAACTTTGTTCATACTGGTTTGCTAAAAAAAAAAATAAATTATTATTACTTGTTCCTAAGCTACTCCCTTACCTTTCAGCTTTGAATAAATATCTTAAGCACAAAGTTAGCATTTGCACTCATATGCACTTGTTCCTTTAAATCTCAAGGCTTGTAAGGATTTAGGGAAACTCACATCTAGGAAGACTGATGTTATCTGCCTTCACCTCTATGTCTCGCTTGGTGGGTGCACAGATTGTATTGACTAGATTCAGCTGAAGTAGACTTTGTTCTCTGAAGTTAATGCAACTTTGCACCATTTCTCCCAACATGCCCCATAGTAGCCAGTGATGTACAGAAGTCAAAGTCCTACCTGTGGAATTGCACAAAATGTTTGTGGGTACAATGTTAGCTTAGCAGCTTGAAGTACTGTAGAAATATGTACATGTTTAGAACTGGAGGTTTCATTCCTTTCCAGACAATAGGGGTGTAAGTGTCTGAAATGGTTGGTGTTCAATACACTTGCATTATGAATTTAACCAATACTGATTTTTATCTATTTAGTTACAGTGCTACTGGAAAGATGACTGAAAAGGGGTTTGGAGAATTTTCTTGTTACATTGGTCCACTGTGATATATATATATATATATATATATATATATATATATTTAAGCAGTCTGTTCAAGAGGGATTGCATTAGTTAAATAGCTATAAACACCTACTTAATATTTGGAATAAGAACTACACATATTTGGCACAAATACCCAGGAGGAAGAAGTGCATGTGTGTGAGGGATGTTCTAAAATGTAACAGACTAGTTCAGTAAGTACAACTTGTTACACTTTTGGTTGGGACAAGTGCAATATGTGTTTAATTTATATGAACTTTCTAAAGAAACCTTATTTCATAGCATTTTGCACTGTAACAAAATATGCTGGAGAAACCTATAAAACTGGTATGTCTTTTTATACCTTGAAGGTATGCTGGATGTTTTAGTGCCTACTTGCACTGAGATTCAAATTGAATGTTAAATCTGTCTACTAAGCTGCATATGCACAACAACTCACAGCAAAGACCATTTACACCTTTGTAGAGTAGTCTAATTGTTGTATATAAAATTGAGGGAATAAATTTTTTAAAAATTTTGAATTTGCTTCTTTAGTTTCTTATGTTTTATCCTTGTTTTAAATCTGCCTTACAAGAGGGTGGGGTTTTTGGCTTCTACCTGAAGAAACTTGTTCCCCACCTGCCTTCCACGCACCTCCCAGAAGGGCAGTGCCTTGCTCTGGCTTAGAGTGCATCAGTTCATTGAAGCACAGAAGGGAAGTCACCTCAGCTTGCTTCTTCAAACTGATCTTTTCACTGAGTAACTAACGCACTTGAAGATTTTATAGCTACTAAGAGAACAATACTGCTTTTAGAGTCAAAGAGCTGGCAGCATGCTTGAAGCCTTCCTATTCTGCATTTGGTTTAAATAGTGTTGGTCAGCACCAAGGCCTGCACAACTGTGGAAGACAAGCCTGTGGTCCCTGCCCGCTCCCAGAATCAAGAACCAGGTCTGACGACAGCACTGTTCATACCTGAATCAGAATGATTGACTCTAAAATGCACAAGTTTAGCAAAAAGCTTTGTAGGTTGGAGTTTTTCAGTTTTAGGCAGTGCAACTAATCCACAAAGAGCATCAATATTCCAAATAAAAAGCCACAGAGGAAAAGCAGGATGATGGCTGTTGTGATTTATGGAAAAGACCTCTCATTAGCAATGAGAGGTTATTTCAGGTACTGGCTCCCCTAATTCATCTTCTTAACAGGTAGATACATGTGACCAGAAGAAACTCCGCCAAGCATCCGTGTGCCAGATCAGAAAAGGGAAAGGCCACCACTTCAGCTAACCAGGAGCAGTCGCAGTTCCAGTCAAGTACCTTGTGTTCTCTCAGCAGGAGCAACAATGTTGAACTATGGCACAGAAACAAATACTTGGAATAAGCAAACAGTGTCTCCCTAAGAGACAGTAACACCATTAAAACAGAAAGGGCTACAGTGTTTTATTTGCAGTATTTACTAAAACATTCCAGAAATTAATCCATCTGGAACTTAAAAGTAATAATCAGTAGCAGACACTGGAGGTCACTCAACGAGCTTGAGGGCAAAAGTCAGCTTTCAACCTGGTCTGATACCGGCTGCTTGAAGCCTGGGTGACTCCTAACAACTAAATAAAGCTAGACAATAGCCTCAGCATTCTTAAACGTGATTCAGTTCCTCCCTGCCAGATTTTTGATATGTCAGCCACCTTAGCCAAGTCAGACAGAACTATATTCTGCCTCCCCAGATCCTCCTTCCCATAAGCACCATGATACTGGGTAGGAGATGCTCTAGTAACACCCCAGCAACTGAAGGGAATAAGAAGATAAAACTCCCTGAAAGTAGAACTCACCTACTATCAAGCCCCCTTGCTCTACTCTTTCTTACAACCTATCCTGCTAGTGGATGGGTCATAGCAGTGTTATAAATTGAAGCCATGAATACACTCAATTAGGACAAGAGGGGAAAAAAGGTACAATCCAGGTACAACCCTTCCAAGTTTTAAGAAAGTCATTATTGTAAAACTACTGGGATGAAATTAAGTTCATTTATTGTGTCTGTAACTGTAACATGACAGTATTCATAGCTTTTTTTTTTGGTCTTCTCTTCCTTGCCTTTCTCTGCATATAGTTTTCCTTACAGTTCACATGAAAAAGTAGCAAGACATTCATGGGATGAAAACCTGTACATTGCAGGTGCAGGACAGGTATCAGACTGGGGAAGTTACTAAGATGCACGTATAAATAGTTGACCTTGCAGAGAAGTGTTTATTCTTTGAAATAATATATTTACTATTACACTGGAAAACAGGTGTTAACAGCTGTTGTTAGTCAGACTTTTGATCTGTGGTTAAAGAACAACTCAAAGTGCAGAAGTGTTCCAAACACCATTCGTTAGGCTAGCAGAAGGTGCAATTAAACCCCTCTTCTGCCAGAAAAATAGCAGCTTATCCAAGGCAACATGCCATACCAAACAGCACAGCCCTGGAGACGGATGAAGGATCCGAGGGACTGTATGTCTGGGAAGCACAGCAAGAGAGTAAGGAACCAGAGACCTTGCTGGGACAAAGTGAGTGGAGATAGGTCTTGAAATCACGAGGAAGCAAACCGTGTCTTTCACTGTTCAGGGATTTATGTATGTTCATGGGCAGTGGGGGAAGGAAGCAAAAGAAAATAACCCATTTTCATGCTCCCAGTGCAACTGTTTTGCAATTTTTGTACCAGTGTTGTCCTCACTAATTACAAAAATGGTTATCCCTAACAGGGAAAAAAAAATAAATAGTGACAATATGCACAATAATATATGATATACAGTAGAAACTTGTCTACTTATAGTTTATTATCAGTTTTAACTGATTTGACCTTGACTGGGATTTTAAGCTATGCAGTTTCATCAATAAATAAATTGAAAGCAAGCAAGGCAAGGTCTCCAGTGAAAAATAATACCCTATACATTGATATAAATGGAAGAAAGGCAAGTTCTAAGGTTCACAAAACACTCTTCAGGTCTATAAAACTTTACATCTAACAGTTAAATTGCTTCTTGGTATCATTCACTATTATTACTTCTACTTTATTATGACTGCTTTTTCTTACTGAAAGAAACCCTCCATGTTTTTTATTAACAGTAAAATAGTTGTACAGTTTCAACCATATCCATGTGTCAATCAATAAAATATCAAAATCATAATGAAACTTGACTTCATGGACAGCACCATTTGTTCAATATATGAAAATAGGAAGAATTGTGATGGAGGAATTTGATTTGGCTAGATTAAAGTTGGTATGAAAGAAAATTAGTATTCTTTTCCTAGGACCTGATCTAGTTGTCTTAAGCAAAGATTTATCCTAAAGCAGGCATACTCAAGTGTTGCAATCAACTAGGCCACACACCTTCCCACTTGTGCAATGATGTATTTTCACTTAAGGAATAATCTACAACAGGTAATTTTCAAACAGGCTAGTAATAGAGTTCAAGCTTTTCAACTGCAACTAAGGGAAATAAAAGTAACTCTCTTTCCCTTAATTTCCTCCAGGCAGATACCTGTTTCCCTGCCAGTTCATAACAGAGGCTGTATACTTTCATTTCACACTCTGGAAAAAATTGAGATTAAATCCCCTATCTCTAACCTATACAAGAGGAATGAATAAAAACAAACAAAACCAGCCCCCATACAAGAGGGTGACCTGCCATAGGCCATTCCTTACAATACATTTCCAAACCATAAACATTTGTATGTCCTTTCAAGCTATGGGGGCCACTGAATTCATTTAAATCCACTGGAGGTTCAGTTGAAGAACAGATTAAGATTGATGACTGAAGGATTCTATATCCAAAGGCTGAATCTTGTTTTGCTGAGAAAAAAGCAGCGTGTTGAAAAATAAGTCAAAACATAAGCTGCATGATGTTCCACACTTGAGGTAGTCTACTTTGCAAGCCGTAATCGCAATTGGCAAGGTTAGCGAGGTCCTCAGCAAGCATCTTGCAGCTCTGGAGGATACCTGACAGTCATTATATCAAAACTAGTAAGAGTTTTCTACAGATTTGTCTTGAAACAATTTGTGTATGGATTTCCCACTATTTAACAAGGAATCCATTTTACGCCTCAGTCTTTATTTGCTCTGATTTATCTGAAAAATATACCTGTTATTCAGAAACAACATGCTTGTGAAACACACCTTTACTGTGGGCCTGCTCCCCAGACAGAACCAGTTTATTCGAGATGTTTGACTCCCTAAAGGGCAGCAATGCAGAACTCTGATGCAACATCTGTCCTGCAGTCTCTGCAATGGCCTTGCAAACATTAAGAGCAGCAACACACTGAAGGAAAGTGAAATTGCAAGGCCCCAGCTGCCTTGGGTGAAGACTTTTTAGGAAGCCGCTGCTGGATTGAAGCATTGGTGTTTTACATGTCTATCAGCTAACCAAGAGCCACTTACAGTTGAAAGCACATTCATTAAGACTACATGTCATTATGTTCCCACATTTCTTTTAAAATACTTTTAATATTGGATGCATGGATCTCCTAAAAATATATGATCCGTGTCACACTCAACAGTTTTTATCTAGTCTTTATTATCATTGCCCTGCTGGTGCTTTTTATGAATGCACAAGTACTCTTGGGACTCTCAGAAATCAGCAGAGTTGTACTTACTCTTTTGCACTGGCGTGTGGGAAACGTGCTCTTTGACACTGGCACGTTCCAAGTCTGTCAAGGTCTGGTAAACACCACAGGACACCCTACACACACTTGACCCCACAGGGGCACCCTGACACTCTGCTGTTCTGTCTGCTGGTCACACTGTACAAACTGGTAACTCACTGCCATCTCCTGGCAAACTACTATTCAACAGTATCTGTACACACTGAAATAAAGCTTTGACACAGATGGTACCTAATATCAGCCCGGTAAGACAGAAATCACACTTAAACCTGCAAGAACACTTAATACAGAAGTGGTGGCAAGAGAAGCATCCAGAAGTCCTGCAAGGACCCCAGACTGTCTGTCTCTCCCTCCCTCCCAAATTGGCCAACATTTTTACAGAAACTCAGGCTTGCTCCTGAAGAGCTTCCAGTTTACACAGAAACCTGGTGAGAATAGCAGCTCACAAGAAAGATAATACGTCCACAGTGTAACACCAAATAGAAGGAACAGTATCCAACCAGCACTCAATCTTAAAGATTTTCTGTTAGAAAAAAAAAAAAAAAAAACCCAAACAAAAAAACAGGAGACTTCAGGAGAACCCTGAAACTGGAGTTGTTTAAGAATCAGTTGCTATAAGCAATCTCTCATTTGCCTCCAGCAAAATTATTTTTCTGCTACTTTAGGGGAAGCCAGGACCTGAAAAATTCACACAAACTCTTATACTGAAACTCACATGCCTTCTCCAAAAGGAAATTCAATATTCTCCAGATTACTTCCAGAGAAACGAAGGGACTTAAAAAAATTCTAAGCAAAACTGCCCTAATATAGGACAATTGTGAGTACACATAAACTTGCCTAAGCTCGTTCATTTTAGGCAAAGGACAACTGATTAAACTACCTTACAAAATAAAGCTGGTAGTCACCCAGGTGGCATTTAAGCAAAGCTGTAACGCCACCTTCACACTACTGGCCTTCTTCAACTTGATACTAGATTGATTTGTATCATAAAAACTGCTACCAAGTCTCATGATAATACAAGCACATACATTCCTCCTCTGATTTGTTTGTACCTTTATGGATCACTGTGTAGATGTTTCTGCCTGTTCTGTTCTGCAGCGCGGTGTCACACCCTCTTCCCCACATCACTCTCCTATTCTTTTGCCCTGGAACTGCCAAGTCAGGCTGATATAAGAAACCTTCTCACTCTTACCAAGGAAAGTGCTACTTTCTAACTATTTCATTTTCACAGCTGTGAGTAAGAGCACTGGTCCCAAGCCCAACTTTTTATTCCTGCCTGCAAAATTCACACCCACAATTCAGATTTGAAATCCACCCCAAGTTCTGAAGCTTTTGAAGGACCTTTGATTTCTCCATAAAGAAATACAGGAACATCAACGCAGTTACTAAGAAGTCAAAGCTTAATGCTGACACAAACATTGTTCACTTCCCTCCTCTTCTCAAGCCACTGTAACACAGACTTAGGAAAGGTGCTGTACAGATGAACACATTTATTATTCCAAAGTGTCATTATCAAACAACTAGATCAACCAACACCAGCAGCAGCTACCACCTGACTGATTAGAATTCCTAGACTCATCTGCCTAGCAGCCTTGATAAAAATACTGATTTTTGTCTGCTTCTTCAAGGCATTAAGGAACCGCATTTTGAAGAATGGTATTCAGCACATACTGTCCTCCAGTTATTCCATCTTAACTGAATAGAAAGACTATCACTCCCAGTTTTTCCAAGGCATGCACTGATAAATTATCCTGTGGGCACCTTCGGACAGGAGGTGACTGAGTGGAAACACCTTTTAGCTCCACTGCCATTCCTCTTCATCTAGCACTTTGAAGGTATTAGCTTTCTTCAAACATTTAAAAGTCTCAGTATTTTTGCCATTTCTGTTAACTATTGCTTTTCTTTTTACTTACTGTCAAGATCTCTGTCTGCCTTTAAAACTACATTACTGCTGACAAGCTATGTTGTTGGAATGTTTAGTATTTGTCTGTCTTGACTGACAACCTGGGGCCACTGGAGGGGGGAAGAAGTCAAATTGCATTACCCCAATTCAACAGTAAACTTCAGAAAGGTAACTAAAATTAAATGCAAGCTCAGTTGAAGTCCTGACATTTTGTTTCATTAAGGATTTATTCACCTAGTGTTTCAAATCTGTACCTGGGCTCCTCCTACAACCTAAAAAAGCCTATAGTTAGTTTTACCTTTTAGAAAATGGTCTGAGTCCAAAAGATACACAGCTACAGAATTTGTCTCCTTTCATTTTGACAGCAAACCCAGATAAGGTAATACAAAATGTAAGAGCAAACGAGCAGTAGAACAGGCATGATGAGCAAGCACTTAATCTTTTGCCAGCTTTAAAACCACTGGCTACATTTCTCCCCCACCCCTCAGACTCTCCTCCCCTTACCTGAAATTGCTCACAAATTGGTGGTATAAAGCAGGAATTTGTCAATAGGAGGCTGGCAATGGCAGTTTCAAAGTCAACTCTTGCTATTCTCAAAGCCCATAATTTCTTCACTGAAAATCCACAAGAACTCTGGAATCAACTAAGCATGATGTTTTAAGAACAAGATGTGCCAATTATACTTTAAAAGCTTAAATAACTTACAGAGGCTGCTCAATGCAAGTATTTATTCATACTCAATATGGAATTAACTAGTTACAAAGCAAGATTTTTCATGCTACTAAGTGCTGCTACTTACACTCAGGAGTGTATTGAATGCTACTGATTTGAGGCCTAGATGAAAATTTTTCAGATCGCCATAAGCAGATGCAATATAACTAGGGGCAATACAAGTTTCAGTTTCCAGATAATCCTCAAATCAATATTTAACATAAATAATTTCGTCTCAAACTTATGTTCAAGGATGAAGTACTGACACCATCAAGGAATCTCTTTACCTTGCAATTCAATAAAATGGGTATCACTCTATGACATAGGAAAGCAAACTTCTGCGCAAGTCTAACACCACCATATATACTGTGTAAGAAAAAAATGTAAGGTCAGTTAGAACTAGACTGAACCGATTTTATTTCCTTCCAAAAAGAACAGACACTAATTTAACTGCATACAGAATTTAATTTAACTATAACTATACAAGTTTCAGTATATTGTCCTGTTCAAGAACTGCTTTTATATATATATATATATATATATATATATATATATATATATATAAAACCTGCCAAAATTCTAGTGCATACTTTATAATTAAATGCCTCATATTTCTTTCTACTCTTAAAATAACCTCATAGAGCTGCTGTGTTCAGCTTAACTTATATATGTATGAAAATTCCCTTGGTCTTAAGTGTAGTTTCATTATTACCCATCTTTTTTCCACTAACATCAAAACTGGACTCAAAACTAAGTTTTATGTATTAGCAATTAAAAATTTGATGAATCTTGTAAGAACAGAATTCAGAAAAATATTAACAGTTTTTACTATATTAAAATGTCACATCCCTCAAAAATAATACTTATGCATTTCTGTGCATATTCTTATGTTTATTAATCTGTCACATTTAACTATAGTATCTGCAAATTTCTTACTTTCAACACTTGAACAAATGAGTAGTAACCACTTCTAGTTAGACTGTCAAGTTCTCCAAGAACTCTTGAGTTCCTGTTTTGAAGTAAAAGGCGTCCAATGCGGCTCCAAGGGTTTTCATCATTATACTCAGTCAAACAAGTTAGCCAAAAGAAAAAAGACAATTTTCTTTTTTCTGGTACAAACACTCCAACTCTACTGTACCCCCACTTTCTATTGTTATTGCATTTAAACCTCCAAGATTCCTTATGTTGACTAAACAAGGGTGCCCATTTACTTATTTACTGTACTGTTTTACCTAGCTGCTGTCCAGGCACACTCAGAACTCCCTACTACACTGCCAAGTCTCCAAATCCACCGTTCCAGTTAATGGAAGTCTAAGTCACTCAAAAACAGAATTACAGTCAGCAATTCTGTTTAAGTATATCACCTGACATGGCATTATGCAATTTTATCACAAAACATTGTAATTGAATGCAAAGTAAAGGAAACTTGACTTTATTTAGCTTCCAGTTTCTGGGAGGTCAAGAGGAACTAGGACTGCTCTGGACAACAAAAGAAAATAGACTGTGCTTACAGATCATTTTCTGCCATATTCTTTCTTTAGGAGCACTGTTTTATTGTTGCCCTTTCTATTACATGGGATGTACATATTATCAGGTGTTAATAAAAGGTCAGTGCCTGTACAATACATTCTACAACTGAGCACCACTTTCTGTAACTGAACAGGCAAAGAAATTACACTGAACATCAGCATCTGGCAGTATTTCTCCAAAAAAAGTGACTAAAATGGGTTTAAATTGATTAACACTATTAAATCACATCTAATATTTGATACTACATGATTTCATTACAGCTATACGATACAATTATACAAAATGTGTTAACATCAAAGAATACAACCAAAATTAAGATAGCAAACAAAACCTATATAACTTTTTTTCTTTACAGGAAAATACTTTTGAAGTATGCATGTAACTGCCCATTCTTTTAAAGAAAATCTACCGCAAGCAAAGTTATCAACCTCCAGAGAAATCACACATAGCATTACCACGCATATCCCCAAAAAGTGTACAATATGCACACTTGGAAAATACAAAATTAAAAAAATTGTAAGCAACAGGTGAGCTTCATATTTATAAGAATGTGAAAAGAAGTCCAATTTTAGCACTGTTGTATAAAGAATTGTCTTTTTTGATGCAAGTTCATGAACTGACCCCTCCAGTTGGGGCCACACTTTACAAAACACCGCGTTCTTGAAACGGGATTACAGAGCAAGGTAGAGCATCTTAGCAACGTCACCTTAAAGTTTTTTTTATGTTTTTTTTTTTTTTTTTTTTTTGCTTTTTATTTACTACTTATCAAAACACGTCCTTTAGGTTTGTAGGGTTCTTTTTTTAAAATTCTTTCCTAGAAACAATATACAAAGGGGAGGCGTATTTATTTCCAATTCATACTCCTGTAAGACGCTTTGAGTTCAAGAACTTTCTCCTCCAACTTTCACTGGTTGTTTTTGGCCTTAGCGTGTGTTAAGATGTGAGATTTCAGGTTAGTTGATTGCGCAAACTTCTTATTGCAGCCATCAAATGGGCAAACATAGGGCCTGTCGCCAGTATGAATTCGCACATGTGTGCGTAAATTGAAGTCCAGTGAAAAACGCTTTCCACATCCTTCAAACGTACACTGTTGAAAGGAGAAGACATACTCCATTAGCTAACAAAATAGTACTCATTTCAGTCATCAGTTATAACAATATTCTTCTCTAAATCACTATACTGCACAAACATGAAGCTAGATGCTGAAGATTATTATAGGTGAAGCTGTGAGCATCACTTGTAAACTGCATCAAAAAATAAAATTAATATTTCTGTTTTTTTTTTTTTTTTTATCACAGTAGTGTAATCTATTTTCAAAGAGGGAAATAACTTCCAGCTTGCAAGCAAATCCTTTCACTAAAAACACCTTCTCTGCATCTGAAACAGTATTTTGCTACGCCTTACTAGAAAACAGAAACAATGCTTTTTGTCAGAATCTCCCCCTTTCAGTGGTAATTTGCAGAGATTTGGTCATTTTACTAGTTTGTATTCTAAACTCATCCTGAAAGTCAAGGTGCAGCATGTTTAGTGGTAAATACTTATATTTACTGCACAGCAGATTCAGCATACACATTTAAGTGAATGCCCGAAGACTGCAAGTGAAGTTTCTGAAACAATTTACTGAAAATAAATCAACAAAAAGTAACGTATCTTAAACATGTACTGGAGAACACAGATATGCTCAAGACTATGAATACCTGTAAAGAAGATTTATAAGGAGTGTCACATGAAGTAGGCAGGGGACCTCTGGTGGGAGAAGCTCACGTGACTTGATATGAATGGAAAGAGATTCAGTGACTACCATCATTTTGCTGAAAACTGATTAATACCTGATACTGAAAATTAGTATCATGAGTCAACTAAGCAAACAGCTCCAAGTCTCAGCTGACCACAACTGCTAAGTTGAAAAGATGAGGAGAAAGAGACATTTTCCTCATTCAATAGTAACTGCAGACTTCACCTTTTAAAGTGGGTAATTTTACATCATGTTTTGGAAGGTATCTCCCATGTACATACCATTTGCTAATTTCTAGCAAAAGCCCATGGAAATAGTTAAATGATAGCCTAATTAGCTTCAGGGGACTTACACTTTTTAAGGGCATCATTCAGTGCCTCATCTGATTTTAGAAAAAACATAGTATTCCCAGAGTCATATGGGAGCTAGGTTAGAGTTACAGTCTAAATATGTTCAGCAAATAAACTGTGGTACTTATGTCTGGAGGTTAACAATACCTGAAAGGGTTTCTCTCCGGTATGAACTAGCTGATGTCGCTTTAGTTTTGAGCTCTCCACAAAGGCCTTGCCACATTCTGCACATACGTGTACTCGAGGACCATGAGTGTGCAGATGCTTCCTCATGGCAGAGTTGTCCCTGAACATCTTTGTGCAGCCCTTAAAAAGAACAGTGAAACTCAATTAGTAGGTAAGTTAGTTTTGATAAAGAACGTTTTATCTGCTACAATACAAGCATTTAAAATGCTTTTATATCCGGAATACTTTCTTAAAAGTTGGCCCTGAAAAGGGGGCCCCTTACTTTAATTTAAATAAAAAAATAATACCAAGAAAACTAATCATTTGACAAGCTGACAAAAAAACCCCAAACCACAGATTAACCCACAAAACCGCAGTCCCAAACGAAAACAACCCCAAACCCTATCATCACTTAATATTATGAACCATGGGAAGTCAAATAAATAATAGGACAGTCTCATGGAAAAGATGCAGCTGATAGAAGCAAATTATAAAACAAACAAAAGCACTTACAGTTTCAGGGGAAAAAAAAAAAAAAAAAAAAAAAAAAGACAAAATGATAGTTCATGGATACCTATGGTATATTCTTCAGTGTGCTATATTCTGAGTACTACAATATAAGATACAGTCTCTACAATACCACAGATTATTCCCTAGTACCAATTTGTATGTGCACCACTACTTCCCAACATTCTGTCCTCTTCCTTCTCTGTCCTTCTCATTCCTGAGAAGAAATGGAGCAAGAGGGTGTCCACATAACAGCTTACAGAAACTACCTTGTCTATACTGGCAGCAGCAGATAGATCACTACAACCTTGGGGTGTAGAGACTGCCACTGCTTCTACAGTTTAAATCTACAAAGTGAAACTGGGCAACCAAAGAAGGTAGGAGAATCTCTGAGTTAGTGCCAACTTAACCTAAAAGCAAAAGATACTCACATTAACTCAGGAACAGCACCAGAAGTCCATGCTGCATCGACACAGGAATACTACCTTTGATTCCAGATTATACTTAAGCTAGCAAAGACCCGGGTCTCTCTTTACCTATTCTTTCTATACTACTTTTCACCTTTTAATGACACACAATAGATATCTATTATATATTTTATAAAATGTCTTCCTCAAGGTTCAAAATCCTTCATAAAATTCTATTAGCAGCTGCAAATTCTATCTGTACTCCAAGTGATGCTGTTTAAACTTGCATAAAACTAGGCTACCAACATCACTGTGTTATGAAGTATAAAATTCAACAGAACCTAAAGGAACATTAAATTGCTAATCTTAAATTCTTCAGGCATCCTCTTCAGATTTTTTTTTTTCAAAACTAATAACCACATTTAAATATGCCTTATTTCTTTAAAAAGGGAGAAATGCCACTTTCAGGAAGAGTTCTCTCCTAGGCACTAGAATTTCTTTGCCTAGTTTAGGAAGTGTTGTGCTACCATTCATTGCACATAACAGAACTGGGTGGGGCAAAGCAGCACCAAAATAAACATACCATCAACTTTTTTTACATTTATTTCAAAGTACCTGCTTGCCTCAGAGAAGCAGTTACATCCTCTACAGTATTTTTCTTTTTTAAACTGAAGTCACAAATGCACAAAGCCTAGAAACACTAGAAGAGAAAAAACGGAAAGACAGACTATTCTTTCTTTTCCCCTGATCAGATGAAGTTGAGGCTATGAAAAAGTAAATTAAAGAAATGAAGGCAGCATTCCTAGGTACTGTAAGGAGTAACTGTTCCTGTATCTCCACATACTATACTACAGTAAAAACATGACACTTGCAGAATGTGAAGAACTGGAAGTCAATATAAGCACAAAGAGGAATCCAGCAAATTCCTTAGACTATGGCTGTCAAAAAGAAGCCTTCTATTCATGCTTTCTAATGTGTACTATGAGCTATCTGCCCTGATTATTTGCTTAGGCTCACACTTATCTAGACCAGAAGTCAGCAAGATTGTATTTGTCTTTTTTCATTACAGACTATGTCAGCTAACAGAAGCTCTGCAAGAGCTGGATAATGCAATAAAGCTAGATGCTACCAATCTAGGTGACTGGCAACATTTATTCAAGACAGAGGATTCTCTGCTACCAGTGGGTCAGAATCACATCTCCAAGATGCCCCTCTCTCTCTTTCAAGACGACGCATGTTCCAGCTCTGTGGAATGTAATTCAAAGTCTTCCAGTAACACTGACTTTGGCATCTGCACCATAAATTGCTGATTCCTGATCTAGACTCCAAATCTGTCATAGTTTCCGAGCAGAGGATATATAGATCTTAGGAACGTACTTTGAACAGCTTTCAGAACATTCTTTCAAGTATGTATTCTTGGGTGGCAGGAAATCACAACAGTAAAACCAGCATGTTAGGGACTGTGCATCATGGTTACCAGAAGATTAGGGATGCACTAACCTTAAGACAAGGAATGGGAATAATATATTATTCATTGAAAGGTTTTTAAGGAAGCCTCTAAAGAATAATAACCAAAATACAATTAACTGAGTGTTGTCTATTAACAGTAAGATATTTTAGTTATTCATTCTCAAGAGAAAACATTAATATAAAATTCTGTTTTATAAATTACTACCTACTCAGAAGCTGAGCATTTCACTTACTTTGTGAGGACAGGCTATCGTTCGTGGCGCATCATCTTCTTTAATTTTTCTTGGTTTCATTCTTAAAGAAAAAAAAAAATATTAAAAAACATTAGCAGACAGCTCTTCTGTAATCACCTACATAATACACCGATTTATTTGATAGTATTATGTGCATCAGTAGTACTCAGTTTAATATTTTCAAAACCTTCATAATATTAACAGTATAATTTGGCATTTGGAAAGTTCAGCTTTTCCAGAAGGACCTCTCAAACACAGAATAAGACATTTAATACCACCTTTCTAGTCCTCTGAATATGTGGAAATAGAAGGTTTTTTTCTGACTTATACTATTTGTAATTAGGAGGTTTTGTCTGAAAACTATATTTTTGCTGTGCCAGTACTCATGTGGCCTATTTATCTTCACTTCCTCTCCATCCCTGCACCATGACATGAAAGACAGAGTAGCCTAAATCATTCTTCAGTATTTTCACCACACAAGACTTCAGAAGAAAACTACAGAAGCAGTGAAGGCAGGCAAGTTGTGGAATCTACACAGACAGAGTAGACATTCATCATAACCACAGAAACTGCAATTATTCTTACTTCAAGCTACTGTACACATGGATTCCACTCTTGGCAACTGACAAGGAATCATCTATTTACTCTTGGACACTGATAGGGATCTTCACCACTACTTTATGAGTGCCATTATTCTCTGTTGACTACACAAGGAGCCCAGTTGTCCTGGGTTGAGTGAGTGGTGGAGTTTTTTGGTGGCAGGGGAGGGGGCTATAGGAGCGGCCCCCGGTGAGAAGCTTCTCAAAGCTCCCCCAGCTCCACGTCAGCTCCACTTCTGTTTGGAAACTGAGCCCATCAGCTGCGCCTCTGTGATAACGTATTTAAGAAGGGACGTGGTGAGGAGCAGTGGGACTGGTGAGGAGGAGTTGCTGCAGCTGCATGAACACCAAGGTCAGTGGAGGAACGGAGGAAGAAAGGAGGGGGGAGGTGTGCCGGAGCAGAGACCCCCCTGTATCCTGTGGGGAGACGGCAGGGCGGCCCCCCCTGCCACCCATGGAGATCTACGGTGGAGCAGACATGGATTTATGGCCTGTGGCTTCTGCTTGGCATAATCAAGGTGCTGTGCCCGAAGAAGGCCAGGGTCTCGTGGGAAAAGGCAGCCCCGCTGCTGTAATTCAGCGCTGGGAGGATTGCAGCATGCGGGGGAGTCCCACACCAGAGCAGCTCGGGAAGGGCTGCAGCCGTGGGAGGGAATCCAGTCGGAGGAAGTTAGTGATCCATGACGGAGCAGTGTGGGGAACGCTGCGGCCTGTGGGAGGGACTCATGTTGGAGAAAGTTTGTGGAGGACTGTCTGCTGTGAGAGGGGGACCACGATGGAGCAGGAAGAACAAGTTTCGGACACTCCCCTCACTGACGATGAAGGAAGTGGCAGCACTGACTGCACCCCCCATTCCCTGCCCCTGCGCCACTGGGGGAGGAGGTAGAGATATCGGGAGCAGAGCTGAGCCCGGGAAGAAGGGAGGGGTGGGGGGAAGGTGTTCTCAAGATGTGGCAATGCTTCTCACTGTCCTACTCTGTTATGTGTTGTTAGTGTCTGTAATAAATGTATGTTCTTTTTTTCTTCCCCTAACGAGTCTGCCTTTTGCTTGTGATCGTAGGGGGGAATTTTTCCCCATCCCAGTCCTATCTTGAACCCCAAGCCTGGCTCTCTGTCCCTTCTCATTGCCAGAGGGGAAGGGAGAGAGAGCTGCTGCATTGTGGTTGGCTGCCAACCAGGCCCAAACCACAACACCAGTAAACTTGCATGTGTTAGGCATTTCAAATACAATAAAAGACCCTGTGAAAAATAGTGTTAGAACAGTCCTGCTGTAACAACCACCTGTCTGAATGTCAGAGAAGAGTCAGCTGTGTGGACACTATTCCGGGAAAGTGCACTGCACTTTTACCTATCTTTATTTCTCAAACCTGTAGTGGTGTCTTGAAAGAAAAATAAAAATCAAAAGAAATGGCTTATCTCCACCTTGTGACAGAGTTAAGTAAATGTAAATAAATGCACCTCATACAACTGGATATTCACTTAAATAAATAATGAGATTTTGTACATTCCAAAACCTTGCTGTAAATGGGAGCTAGTCTGTTTATGCAAGTTCCTGAATGACTTTTCCTGGTAATACAATACAAGATAGTTCTGTGTGACAAGGTAGCTACATATCATAGCTGTAAGTTAAAGAAAAGGTTTTCTGGTGTACTCTCTACTCTCAATTAAGCAGAGGTGATTGGCTTTAACTTAACAAAAGAATTAGAATAATCTGAATCACTATTCTTAACATTAAGAAGGAGCAGAGTCTGTTGCTATCCAAGACAGTTTTAATCCCCATGAGTTCAGTTCCTGAAAACAGCTATGGAAGAACAGGGATGAGGGAAGATATTTCCAAGTAATGCATACCTGTATTTTTTTACATGCATTAATAATTGATCTGAGATTAGCTACACAGCAACTTCTAAATGTTCAAAACAATTCCCAAGAGCTGTAGGGAAAATAATCTAGTATCTCTCCAATTTGACTACTTAAGCATTTGTTTCTTTGCAGGCAGGGTCCAGCCTTCTTTGGTACTGTCACATTCCTATGTGTATGGCTGAAATCTGCTGTTTCACAGGTGAGAGAGAACAGCAATGGAAGGCCTTGTGAGGCAACAGCAGTGAAAAACCTCCCTGAGAAGTCCTGGAGACTGGAGCCAGGAAAATGTCTATACAACTGCCAGTGCAGTCATGCGTGATGGAGAAGTCTCCTATGGCTCTGTGAGCTACTATTTGTCCCTCAAACAATCTGGCTCCTCTCAGTATTGCAGATGTAGCATCGTTCAAGTGGTCACATACAGACTGAAGCACCTGACAGCCATTTCACAAACACAACATCAAAACCCAAAGATTTGTTCTTTTTCTCTAAGTGGACACTTAGAAAACTCCTGATGGCTCAACATCTCCAGACTACACTGAACATGTACAGTGCTAATTGAAGAACACTGCAGTCTCCTGAAGGGTTAAAAATACAGATGTGACAAATATGGAAGCTGGAGAATATTCTATCCAACAATCACATCATTTACATTCTAACAGCTCCTAGAAGACAGGTGTGAGGTATCTGTGGTAACAAAGCAACTCTTGCACCATTGCCAGCGACACACTTAAACATTTCATCAACTTAAGGGCAGAAACATCCTGAACACAGCAAACTATCTGTTCCTGTAGACTAGCCTCTTTTTTATCTTAATCTTCCTGCTAACTTTTATTTTTTCAGGATTACCGACCAATTTAGGTGACTGTATTGATTAGATTTAATGTATATAATCCAACTGGAATACAAAATGATTGTACTGTGCCTAGTTTATGCAGCCTCTTTCAGTAAAGTATTAAAACCCTAAATCCAAACAAGTGATGGGATTAACTGACTGACTGACTGCACTCTCGGGTGAGGTTCTACACACACACACGCTTTCTTACAGTACCCCTACAGAAATCTTTCAACTATCCTTTGCATGGGATTCTCCTTATTATGTTGACACAATTTTTACAAGGGAAAAGGCACAGAAATGAGTATCTGTCATGCCAAAATGGACACACAGAAGAGTGCTTTAACAAGACAGGACATGAGAGAACACAGTGGCATAGTTTACTGTGATTAGTGAACACCCTTAGGGGACAAAGCTGGTGCCAAAAACACTTCCTTTACTTCTCACTCTATCAACTTGTTAAATGTCTGCCAAGTCACTTCCCCACTCCCAAAAAACAAAGCAAAAACCTCCTAGTCTCAAGATCTGTGTCCATGACATCATCAGAATGAATAAACCCACTATTGTTCTGAAGACTTAATTGACCACCTGTAAAGAGAGAGACTAGACAGAAAAGGAATCACTAACAAAAGAGGTGGTAAACAGCTTTAGTGGGCAGCACCCATGCTTTTTACACCTTGTGTAAGATCCCACTGATCATGATAGTAAATCTTATTCCTGTCTCCTGTCTTGCCTCTGATATTAAGTCAATCTCTGAGAAAGAAATGCTGCAACAGTGTCATCTGTAACAGGCTGCTGAAGCAGCGAGAGGGAAAATACGCTGGCCAGTGCAGTCAGGAAGCTTGAGTAACTAAATCACAGCAAACCCGGATGGTCAGACATGGGACAGCCTGGGGCTTCAACATACACCTTACACGTTTCAGTTCAGTGTCTGAGCAGGCATGTAACATTATGAGTGTCCACTCTGGAATAAGCTGATTTACTAATTTTCAAGCTTTGTTTCTAAAGGAGTATCAACCCAGCAGTATACCTGAATGTAAAAACCTTTAGTCCCTATTGACTACAAAATGACAACAAAATTTAGCTAATAAAGGGGCAGATTTTAAATATTTCCATTTCTCTTGGAAGTATGGGAAGTGGACAATTTAAGATTAAAATGCAGAATAGCATTGTGTGTACGTACAGGGTTCTACAGGAAAGCAAACTATTCAACAAAACAGAAGGAGACACTTCAACAGGAAGAGGCAGCGAACAGTGTCCATATTATATCTCAGTGCAACAGGCAGCACGAAGCTGCTAGGCCCTTTATATGCTCGGATTAAAGCCATGAGGCCAGGTACACCACAGGCACAACTACGACGTATTTTTGTCAAAAATGTCATCTTGCTCACAAAGCTGTGGAATCCATATGGACAATCACTCAAAGAAGAATTTAAAGACTTACATATTCAAAATGTATTAGAAAAAAGATTTTGGTCTTACTTTAAAATTAACTTTCTGCAAAAGGAGACCAGACTAGAACCTGGGCTGTTCATCTTAATTACACAGTTGCAGGTAGCTCTTGCTGGTGGTTAGACTTTTGGCTCCCACCCAGTAGAGCATCTCTACCAGCTCCGTCCAAGTTTTCTTAGCCTGAAATATTAACCAAAAACAGAACTCTAACATATACGACTACTTAAAACAACTACAAACACACACATTAATACCTGGGTGGAACTTCTGAAATGGCTACCTTTGCAGAAAGTCAATTTACATGGCAAGACCAGAATTTTCATTTCTGCAGTGAGTTTGTATGGGCCATGCCTAGTAGTAGCAACGGCAGAGTAGTTAACTGCAAAAAACTAACAAGTGTACCTTTCAGATCAAGGTACTGGGACACTGAAATTACAGGCTACATCTGTTAACTTGTATGGGGAGGGGTGGAGGGAGAGAATGGGGGACAGCAGAGGGAGCAGGAGGGTGTGCAACCCAACAGCTTCACAGAATGAGATCCATAAAAGCACACTGTCTTATCCATGCATAAAAAAGACTGCATGGAATCACAGGTATTAGACCACTCAGTTCCTCAAAATAACTCTGTCACTGTGCAGTATTAGAAAGTAACAGCTAACTACCTTTCATCTACCCAGATGAACTGAAAGAACTGTACCTTGACAGAACCAATCCCCACCCCAAGCCTCTGTCGACCTCCACAACCTGTTGTCTTCTACATAGATCCAATTTTAAGAGTTAGACACAGAAATAGGGATAAAGCTAGGAATAAAGGAAATCTGTAAGTCAAAAACCAAACAAGAGTATAGGATTTCTCCCTTGTTTCATCATTTCCCTTTTTTGCCTGTTAAAATTCTGTGTTCTCACATCCTCTCTTCTCCCTCCATATATAAATCTAACCTAAACAGCATTATTCTCTCGGGCAACTTCTTTGACACATCCTAGAGGTCTCTGATGGCCAGCAGTGATCTTCACCCATGCTGATGACCACATCCCTAAGAACAGTTAGAAGAGGAAATTATTTTCTATCAGCAGTGTTGCTGCCACTTCTGATCTGTTCCCTCACTCTGCCATTCCCTTTGTACTGACCCGTTGAGGCACAAATAACATAAGTGTCATGGTCTTATGCTGCTGCAAGAATTCATTTGTGCTGAAGAACTCAAACTGGCTAGACTGGCTTTTGGATAAACACACAAAAGGGGAGTGGTGTTAGGTGTCCTAGGAATCTCACTACAACCAAAGAGCCCACAGCCAGTGTCTTACCATGCTTTGGTCACAGTTGGGTAGGAAAATGTCACAAGAGGGATCTCTTTACCTCCAAGATTCTAGCAAAAATAATTACTCATTTTGTTCCAGTTATGAAGAATAACATAGGTGTAAACAGAGAGTGACCTTTGCAGTGTGGTACAGAACAAGAGGTTTCCCCTCCCCTAGAAGAACACTTTGGATAAAACAATTGTCAGTATACTGCCCTTTAAGCTCTCTGTAACAAGAGCAAAACCAATACAAAACCTTATAAAGAGGCCTAAGTCATAAATCTAGATGACCAGAATGCTTTGTTACTTTTAAGAAGGGTGCCCAATTTCAAACTTTAATGCAGTTTCCTCTCCTTTGTTTTCTATTCATTTTGTAAAGTGGATAAAAAGTATGGGCAGTCCTCACAGTGGCTGTTTCAGAGAAGCTACTAGCAAGAGCAAAAGATAAAGCCACAGACAGTGAAATTTTTACCACTAGGACACATTACTGTGCCAGTTTCCCAGCTACAGTATATTCCTCTCTTATTTCTTAGTTTTACTGATGTCTGTATTCTGCTGACTTTGGCCAGTTCAGTCATGTATCTGTCTGGAGGGTAAGTGGGAGGGAGAGGGCAATCAGCAATATCCTTTTTAGTGGCTTTGTTTGAGGGAATTTGCCATGTGCAACAACTAGAAATATGTCTGACACTTCGCCAAGCTTTTATCACCAAGCAGTTACGACTTATTCACAGCTAACTAAAGAATTACTTATAATCAATTTAGATGTGGATGAAATATTTTATTTCACCTGAAGGGATTTCCCACATCCCAGTCAAAGGTATCAAATCTGAACATGGTAATTTATTAGGTTTTATTTTTTTCTGAGTAGATCATTCACAACTAACGTTTCACATTCTAATATGATTGCATAAGAGTAATCCACAATTATTTTTTTAATCATATTTTTAAAGCATAGTAGAGAAAATGCATGAGTCCTACAATAGAACAAAGTAATTTGTAAATGGAAATAAATTGCCCAACCAGGTATAATTTATGGTCATTCATCTATGCATTACTGAACATGTCTTAATGTTCTGATACAGCTTGTTTATTCACAGTGTTTTCAATAGTTTTAGAATGTGTAAAAGCCTTTCGAGTTAAAACTAAGAGTTCCAGTTAAAGGATCCGGATTCCTGCTACATGACTCAATGACAAATGCACTTAAAGAAGTGGTGAAAGGCAGCTGAATCACAAGAGGCAGTATAACTGCTCCCTCTGCTAGTGCCACCTAGCTGCTGAGCAGCAGTGGTGTCTGTTGAATTTGCTGAATTACTAGTTTGTTTTTTTTTTTTTAAAAAAAAGGGCTGCAGAGCTACAGAGGACTTTAAACATCAAGTCCACCCCTGTCTTATCTCTCACTAACCAGATCATGATCAGAACTCCAGAATTTTGCCAGAAACCTGTTACTGCTAGAATTCACACTTTGCCCATTTAAACTTAACCTCAGAACTTTGTTCCTAAGAATCAAATGTCTCAACCAATTTACCCTTAATCAAAATAAGTTGCATGGTTATGAACACTGAATCTAGCCTGGTTTTGAGTAGCTAATTCCTACAAATGTATAGCAAGATTCTTTCAATTACCTTAATGAAAACAGGAATGCAACCCAACGTAACTTGCTCTCAACTGCACAAAATACACTTAGCATACAATTTTATTAGCCAGTTCATGTTTCCTTGTACGTGGACTGTGCACAATTCTTTTTCCAAGTCATCAAAATACAGATTTGTTATTCAAAACCTTACAGCACATGAAGCTACTAAGGTTAAAAGTACCAGTTTCAACTTCACATGCGGCTCAAAGTTTTCAGAATACAGATATTGAGAATTTCAAAATTCTAAATTGTAAAGCAACCAGCAATGCTTGAAACTTTCAGAGAATTTTACACTAAATAAACACATTATTTTAGCATAGACAACTGTATTCTTAGAACCTCCGAACCCAATTCCAGTACATGTAAACCCAGTTTTACCGCACGCAGCAATCTATGAGTCCCTTCAACCTGCTTCACTGAAAGAGGACCAAGACCATAACAACCAATATTCAAATTCTAATACACCCATATTCTTCAGCCTCAGCTATACACAATCATTTAAGATCTAACATACAACTAACAGTTTTCTTTTTCATTTTCTTTTCTTTTTCTTTTTTTTTTTTTTTTTTTTTTTTTTTTAAGTAGGACTAGAAATTTGACAGACATCAATTCTGATCGAGAAATCAAAAAAACCTTTCTTAAAACAGAAGATGTTTGCAGTTTTCACATACACAATTAAGCTATCAGAACAATTCTTTGGAGGCTTTGAGCAACTTGGGGCTATTTGCTCAAGGTGACGTCCCCCCATGTTGCTTACTCCACCACCATATATTTGTCCTATGACTGAACAGGATTACACTGTACCTGCTGTACAGGAATACAGTAGCAGAAAAGAGACTGTACACACAGAACTCAGTATTTCCATCACCTGATACAAATTCTAGTTCTAGAACTTCCTGGAACATTCTACCATGAATAAAAAAAAAAAGTGGTAATTGTAAATTACTGCCTGCTGCCACTATTCTCTCAACAGAAAACTAACCCTAAGATGCATTACGTTTTACAATATTAAGAAATATGATGGCAGATCTTATAGAAAGAATCTGATCATTTCAAAAAGCCCCAATTCTGCAACCATTTCAAGTATTCAATCTGAAGAAAAAAAATATTCAGTATTTGCATGGAGAATATCCTATGAAAACCTATTTAAACTTCCCAACAAAAGATAGCTTTTCAGTACTTAAATATTTAATAGAATTGAAGGTTTCAGCATGTTTTAAAACAACTGAGAATACCATTCTAAGCACATGACAAGCAGAAATATATAAGTAACATCTTAGAATTAGAACACTATGTGCACTCAGAGTATCACAAACATTTGCTTTCTCAAAAAAAATATTAACTTTTCAGTAGGTCTCAGGAAAACATGATCATTTTGATCAACAATAGTAAAACAAGTAACAACAGTATCAATAGCTAGAACCACCCACCACTGTAGATAAAACCTGCTTTTCAGTTGTTCATGACGCATTTTTATACATTTCCAGATCAAGTAGCCCGAAGCAGAGAGCAAGCCCTGCAAAACTATCTTACTAGAAGCCTTCAAAATCCATAATTCAGTGGCTTTACAGAAAATAATTGTGGGACAAGGCTGTGCTGGCAACTCTCTGGTATAAAAATACCGAAGAGTAACAGAACAAGCTTGTAAAAGGCAGCAAGATCAAAGAGGTGAAACGAGTAGATTCACAAACTGGATACCAAGATCCACCTAACCGAGATGCCATATTAGAACTTGTCTCAATGGTCCCTGCCATCTAGCAACTAGCAGAAAAATCCAGTGGTGTAAAAAGAGAAAAAAGCAAAACTTTTTTTTTTTTTCCCCTCTATTAGCTGTCCAAGGAAGAGTAAGAGCATCTGACCATCCACCTCTAAGTGTTGGAACTGGGCACCAGAGCTCTGAAGAACAGCCAGCTGCTAAGAAAATGAAAATGAGAGTAGCTTCATACATATGTTTTGCTTTCAACATGAGAAAGACCAATTATAGCAGCTGCAGGAAGATAACAGTTGTGCTCAAATATTTGGAGACACCAGCATTAATGCTGCCCAGGTGCTAAGTGGAGGAGTATGCCTTTGGTAATTACAAACACATACACAGAAAGAAGTGGTCCAAGTAAACACTGCAAAGGCAACCCTAATGCCACAGCTTCCAGGTGCCACAGCTAGCCTCTCCGGTGGCCTCACGGTTGCCATCTGGTGGCCACTGGCCACCCTGAGCCCAGGGCTCTGCGGATGGAGCAAGGGAAGAGACACAGGACACTTTCAGTACTCCCCCATAGAAAAAACAGCTCCTGTCACTTCACCTCTATTTGAAAGTGAAAGTCACCTTGTAACTCAGGTCAACGTACTGATATGTACACAAGTGACAGTTCTGATTCACTAGAGGAAAATCGAAACAGTATAATTACCAATTGTGGAACTGCAATTATCACTGGCACCTGAAAGTGCATGACACATGATTAAAAAAGTTTGAGAGCTAGAGCCTAAGAATTAAGAAGCCGTTATAAGAACAGTAAGGGGCTTTACTAACAAAATATTGTAGCCTAGCTTTCTTGTACTGAACAACCTGAATGCGGCATTTCATTTATAGGATCCTTTGGTGCTGAAGAACCTAGGGCTACTCACATGAAAAGTATGTTCTGTCATGTCAAAGATGCAGTCTATCGATGTGTTTAGGTCCTGTCTTACCCAACAGGAACAAAAGACCAGAAGTCATTGAAGAAGTCACTGCTGAATATAACCCCCAGTTATTTTAACATTGTATCAGCTATTGTTCTGAATTAAGTCCCTTGTTTTAGAAGATGATTAAGTGGAACAATAAGCCATGCTAAACCTACCATTTATTTTGCCTAACAGTTTTCATAATGAAACCACTGAATATAAAACCATTTTAGTTTAAAGATCCCTTCTTCCTACTTACCTAGCAAATTCAGCCAGTTGTTTGGGGTCTGAGAGGTCAATGCCAGGTATTCCACCAGGAGGAAGTTTCTTCCCTGTCATGTACTCTGAGTAATCTGGAGGAGAATTCTCTCCAATGATCTGCTCTTCCACCACTGTTTCATGGTCAATATCTTTTTTATCATCTGAAATACACAAAATACTGAATTCAATACATACTAAGAATCAACACAGCATATAAATTATTAGGCTGCATCTCAATATAAATCCACTATTGCTGCACACTTAAAAGAATACACAGCACTTCCAGATTTCCACACTAATTGTAAAGAGCAAAAAGACATCCACACAGTTATAGCATGAACACAGAAAGAACACAGTGGGTGAGAAAAAAAAAAAAAGGCAGAAGTTGCATATCTACTTAACACAAATAAGGAATTAAGTAGAATAATTCTATGAATGTTGGCTGCATTTGAAAGACAATGCACTTTTCCTGAAACAATGCCTAAATGTTTAATTCCCCTTACCTCTTCAAGACTAACCTTCACCATACTCACTTTGGATCTCAACACAGTTGGTAACAAACTCCTCCTATCAGAGGAGTGGCAGATACTTACCCTAAGATGTTAGGACTACTGATCTTTACTTCAGAGTCTTCAGACTCCCTTGACCTTCAACAGAAGTGTCATGGAGGGACAAGATATTTAAAAATAACTGCTAATGGGCTTCAGTACCTGCCCATAAAATTAAAGTTTTTCAACACTTGCAGACAGGTCTGAAAGAAATCAAAAAACTAAATAGTGTGTTTCCCTCCCAAGGGGGCTTCTTCCTTCCATGACAAAGGCCAGCCTGAGCTCTTTCTCACTCTACTATGTAAACAGCAGACAGGGATCACTCAGAGCTTTGATCCACACACAAGTTAAGATACTGCTATTTTATGGGCTCTAGAGCCCCTCCTATGGATTTGTGTTCAAGGACTGCAGTGAAATCAGGTGGAAGACCTGCTGTTGCTGTCTACTCACATTCTGACCTGTATGCCAAGGCACAATGTTTTCTCTCTCCTCTTGCTATTTTATAACAGAAACCAGAGAGACACAAAGACCAAATGGAAACATCCACATATGCTCCTCACTGCGGTGCTCACACCAGCAGGAAGACAGACACAGCACTTCTCCTGCTTTCTGCCCTCAAATGCACCTAAGACAGCAGATGTATATATGGTTGTAACTACTCAGCTAAATATTAACTAACTTGTCGCTACACTACTACTCCTACTCTGTGTATGGGGAACAGATTCTCCAAATCACTTTATACACAAGAGGCTTTACAAAAATAACAGGAAGCTTTATTTTACAGGTAGTGTTTAAGAAATGGAAACACAAGGTGGCAGGACAGAAATAGCATTTCACAAATTAAAAAATAAATTAAAAAAAAAATAGTAAAACATATGGCAGGAAACAAATGAGACAATGTTTTTCTTTTTTTTTTTCCTAAACAGAAACACAGGAAATAACATTATTCATTACTCAGTAACTTAGGTTAAGAAATAGAAGAGAAGGCATATGCAAATAAAAGAAATATACTAGGGTCAAATTTCTATTCAGTTTGTAATGCCTGCTTTTAATGTTTGCCACCGAGCTATTTCTAGAAATGTTACTGCTAGTTTGGGGCTTAATTTGATCTACCAGATCAAATAGCAGTTCATGTACATGTTCCATGGTGAAAGAGGAAAAGAGACTCCAACAGTGCAAAGGCAGAAGTGTTAATAAGAAAATACTATCTGCAGCATTAAACTGGAAATAAACTACAAAATTGACTATTTGAACAATTTTTTAATTCTAATCTAGTTTCCCACTTACCACATTACCTTTCAGTCTTTACCAGTGCTTTAAAGAAAGCAACTGAATTTACCTTAAGCAAGGATTATATGGTAAATTTTATAGCACTTGCAGGCATTACAAATTCAAGTCAATAAATCTCCAATTTGGCAACAATTTGTTCTCCCAAACAGAAGCTTGAGAAGAGATATTTTGCAATGCCTACACAGGCAGAAAAGACATTATGAAGCTCAGAAGAGCACAGAACTTCTGGAAAGCTAAAAGTGACCTTCATGCTGTAGACTAGCATGAAACCAGCTGCCTTCAATGTAGCCATTTCAACAGCTAGCCAGAACTTCCAGTTTGACTGTTCGATGACATTCATATAACAGAAACAAGTTTTCATTTCCTGCCTCAGATCAGATGCATGAGTCAACAGGGAAATTTTGTATACATTCCTTAAGATCTTCTTTCCTTCCCTAGCAGAAAGGCTCACTATTCCACAATGCTTTCTTGTTATTTGAGGGCCAAACTGAAAGTCAGCCTTCAGTGCCTTTATTTCCCAAAGGTCCTCCAATAGAAATCAGCTATTCAATTCCACAAGCTATTAGAGTAAAACATAAAAAACTATGAACATATTGTTTTGACACAGCAGAAAATAAGAGAAAGTATCACTTCATAGATTGACAGTTATGTGAAACTAACAAACAATCAAATTTTCCTATACCAAAAAACTGTATCTCTACAGCAGCACATACCTGCAGTTTTAAAAACTAATTTAAACCAAGACAACAACACACAAAACAGTTACCTTAAAGTGTTATGTCAGGCTAACATCCCTCAAGATAAAAGGCCTGGTTCACACCAAAAGTCAAATACTTTTTCACAAGTAGCAGCAGACTTCGGTAGCTCTTTAATATCCAGACCAACCTAGTTACAGACCATCCCATGACATTATCAACTCATTGGGAAAAGAGAACAAAAACACACAAAAAAGCCAAACACACTTCTTTGAAAGAAGTTTGGAAGAACTTTACCAGTGTCCTCTGTGCAAATTTATCCCAAGTTTATTTGTGATCCCTACCAACCTGGACTAGGCAGCTCAAAGTTTGGAGGTGAAAGTCCAAGCAAACTTTCACTCAGGCTGACAGGTTAACCAATATTCTCACTGCAAACAGGGCAATTTGACTGCTTGATGTTTTCTGCCTTCAAGCAAGTCCTGATGTCCACTATATTCAAATTACTTCCTCCTTTTCCTCACATGAAGGATCAGAGAATCAAACATACCACATCCAAAGCAAAACAAAACACAAGCCTGGAGTTCTAGTGACACCTCTGGAAAAGTACAATACAAATAAGGCATACTAACTGTGTGTAGTTTAGGCCCATGCCAAGCTAATCTGGATGGCACCCATGAAAGCTAAATACAGACAGAGCCATGAAGTCAGTCAGGAAAAGGAAAATAACTGCTATATATTATCTGATCTGCTTTGTTTTGTCCCTTAAAGTCACTTGACAGTACAGCAGACTTGAATATAAGGCATTCTGCTTAAATGTATATTTAGCACTATTCTTATAGATCTAATGCAGCTTTCTGTAAGGAACGTGGAACACGATTTTAGTCCATCATCTGAAAGATATTGACTATCTGAATGCATGTCAGTTAGTTAATCACTTTATCTTCACAAAAACAAGCACTACCAGTCACTGCAATAGCTCAGAACAATACTGATCTGTTTTATAAAGCTGTAACATACCTATTTGTTAGAGACACCACAGATATCCCCCCCAACATCCTTCTGCACCAAATTATATCAAGATATATACTTAGTCTAAACTGGGCTGTTCTATGTAGCTATTTACTAGATACAAACAAATCTTTGTGTTCAATGTCCTTCCATTTGCACTTCTCTCATATATGGGCAATACACACCTTGAACTGGATTCACTTCTGCATTTTACCCAGCCATGTCTTTTGACTACCACCTAAAACATATTTCTACTGGTAAAATAACCAGAAGTTTTAAGAATACCAAGCCCGAGAACCAAATGAAGTAGGAAGAAGCCAGATTACTGTGATAAAACTAGGTAACTGTAGATTCCATGTAACAGATCAATGACAAAACATGGTAGAATCTGTTTCCCAAGACTTTATCTATTACCTTTGGCTCTTATTACCATGCTTTCTCCATCTCTTGCAGTCCTTCTGCTGCACAGAAAATCCATCCACCTCAGAAGCCCAATATTTCATGCATTTCAAGAATAGTAGCTAGCTCCAGCTGACATGTCTGGAGCTCCCCTGCTTTACAAGATGACCCCCTTAATTCTCAACCCAAGAAGCCCTGTCAGTATTTCTGCCACTGTTATGCCCAATTTTAGTCGTTGTACTCTACTTCTAGATCCCTAATTCTCCAAGCCATCATCCTCCTCTATTACAGAGCAGGTAGAACATGTTACTCAACCAGGGAGTGCAAAAGAGAACTCAGAAGGTAGCAAAGGAATGAGACCTAATCCTATAGCTTACTCCCCAAGGTACCAAGTTAAAAG
This sequence comes from Tyto alba, assembly GCF_018691265.1. Classification (NCBI taxonomy): domain Eukaryota; kingdom Metazoa; phylum Chordata; class Aves; order Strigiformes; family Tytonidae; genus Tyto; species Tyto alba. Next base: position 14,284,502 of record NW_024881303.1, read on the forward strand.
ACATTCTGCTTACCAGCTAAAAGGATGAACAACATTTAAGCATAAATTTTCCTCTTATGATCACACAGTTAAACACATTTGGTTTTAGGAACAGCTGAAATGCAATTACACGATAAAGGATGTACTCATCAACTGCGCAGTACCAAGGCACTGTGGTAACAGCTTCGTTATTGCTACCACGTTGCAATCTCCTCAGGCGAACTAGTTCCTTGGTCATGTTTGGAGGCAAAGAACCATAATTACCTTGTTAAATAATACAGTTATTTAGCAGACACTTCTGAATGTTAAATTCCATTTTGCACAGTGTGCCATTTTTTAACCTAACTGGCTGCTAGGTTACTTTCCCTCTGATATGCCTTGCACACAGATGGAGAACAGGTTCTTCTTTCCCTGTCACCCATCTTTTCTTTCACACCACTGAGACATGAACTGACAAAACCACTGCATATATCAATAGTCATCATCTGACTTCAACATTTGTGAGACACTGTGTTGAAGCACTATGACCTTCTGAATCATCTGTACAGACGTGACAAGGACCTCTCGGGAAAGGATCCGATAGCAAGTTAGAGGATTCTAGTTTGAAGTAAGGCTAAAGAGGCAACTTAATTGAAACATTCCAAGTGGTGAACCACATTCATGTATTTAACTTTCAAAACTGGAAAGATATTTAAAACACCTGCAGGAAAATATCTACCTTATCCTCTAAGGTTCAATGGCAAAAATGTCAGGGCAGACTCAATGCCTATGCCTATGGATAGCAAAAGCCTATACCGCTGTCTTAATCAGAAACAGATTATGATCTTAATATTTTAAAGGAACCAGACAATCACTTTCTGCCTACATTATTAAAAATTTTCATATAAGCAGCTCATTACCTATCTGTCATCCCAAAGAATTTTGGCCATCCTTGATACAGGCCCAGAACTGAACTAAATGACTTATCTATAATTTATACTACATAAGACAACTGGTCAGATAGCAGTTAATTACTTTTTTCACCCCTGCAACCCGATGAAGTCAAATGAAAACTCTTCTATTTTTATTAAGACATTAAAATTTTTTTAAGAGGTTTTGAAAAACCTTCTAGAAACCTAACATGAACACCCCAAGTTTCCACATATGGGTCCACAGCACAGGCTTCCTGAATGATCAAGGTTCATTTCAAAACCACACACATAGCTTCTGCATCTTTGTCCTTCCCATCCAGGAGCAGGATATTTGAGCACTTTATCATCTGTGGGCAGTGTTTAGTTTGGTTGTGCTATTTCAGCCCTAAACTTTCAGACTACCTATGCTAACAATAATAGTTTAAGCCAACACCTATTTCAGGTCTGAAATCTTGACAGAGCCAAGACTCATTACCTATAAGCAGATGTAGTTACACTAACACATTTTCCCCCCTCAAAATTAAGCCCCCGCTGCTTGAAATTCCAGCATTTGGTGTAGCCAGTGTTTCAGCACCACCTTCCCAAATGCTCCTGCATCTAAGAATCAGTTTTGCAAGCAGAATTTGACAAAGTGATTTCTAATGATCCTTCCCCTACCCCCATCACTATTGTGTACCCAACCTGGAAACACTCACTAAAGAGGTTGATTCAAATTGAATCTAGCAAAGGCACAAATAAACTCCACTTCATAAAAACAAATTTTCCTAGTACAAACTGGGGTGTCTCACTTGGAGAGCCCATTAACAATAGACAAATTTCTAAATCCATTACAGGATACCCCACTGAAAATAATAAGGATAGATATCAGACTGTATAGAGAAAACACACTACCAGGAACATTAAAGTATACACCGTATACACCTCTTCAACCCTTTCAGAAAATACAACACCTTTGTTCAGTTCCTATTTTCACATGTGAAGAAAGACAAATAATTCCATTCCGAAGATCTGGAAAGGTAATCTGGACTAGAACAAAGCATTCCTACTTCAAACTGAACACTTTAATTAAAGTAATCATGGGTCACAAGTTTGATATCACCATAGATACCAAAGTGATAAGAGAAGTTATTGTAAGTCTAAACCGTTGCCAACAACAGTACTGCAACTTCTAAGTAATCGCTTAACAACACAAGGATTGAGTAGTCCCCTTTAATCACACTGCTATATATTTCACAGATTATTTCTACACATTTCAAGAGGTGCTACCAGACATGTTATGCTCATTTACGGACAAAGATTTATGGTTGGCTAAATTTGGTACCACCCGTGAACAAGTTAATATAGCAGCACTAGAAAACAGTAACAAGGAATTAATTCACATTGTCTTCCCACACTGTGGTGAGCAAAGTGCCCTTGTTCCCAATTCAAATACCCATGAACAGCAATATAGGGCTCATTGTTTTATCTTGATGCATGAGCTTATTTACTATTCATCTCTCGATAAACTTTTTGCTAAGCATTTAAACCAGTCAATTACATCAGTGTCCAAGCAAGTCTTTAATTATGTCAAAATACAGAGGAAAAAGTACTATCTTTGTTCAAAATAAAGTATGCCCGATTTTGCAGGGAAACTTTAGTACACCTACTCTTTTGCAAGCCAGTAGTTTGTTCTTGGTACGTTTTTTTTTTTTTTTTTTTCCTCCCCAGTTGTGCTTCTTTTGAAATTTTTCTGGCAACCATTCCCCCACTAAAATTTCAGAAAACAGACAACAAACCCTCAGCATTTGACCACTTCAGACAACTTCTATAACATTCGATAAACTATTTAAGAGGCATAAAAGCCTATCCAATAGGCTCAGTAAAATTTCACAACACTCTTAACTGAGCAGGTTATTACCAAAGGCTGTTTGAAGCTGGGGGGTGTGCAGAAGGGTGGTGCGTGCACGCATGTACCCAGGGAGAGGACGCCAAACTTTAATACTTTTCTTTCACCTACATATTTTGTGATTTTGCTTTTGGAAGGCTTTTTTGGCATTAGAGTCAAGTCAGATTAGGTATTCTGCATCATGGATATGAGTTGAATGTAGCAATGCAATTCAATCTCCAGTAAATTAGAAGTGGGTATCATTCCCATCATGAGCTTGCATGGTCATGCTCACAAAGAACACCACCACTGAAATCAATAGGGCTACCCTGATCTAAAAGTTGTGTATGCAGGAAGAGAATCAAGTGTATTGATTATACACATGCTTCACTTCAGTCAAGTAATAATCAGCATGCAGAAGCTCTAAGGAAGCATCCTATCTGGCACTCTGAATTGAGTGCAAATGCATGCTAGAAATTGTCAACTGATCTCAGTGAGGTCCTGTATCCTGCCAGCTCATGAGTCATACATCCACTTGCATTCAACTATCTTAGGTAGCTTCCACAAACAAGAATATATTAGTTTCCATTATATTTTTTCTTTCTTGGATGGGCAATCTTAAGGAAAAAACCCACTGCAAGTGGATTTATTCAGGTTTCATATAATGATACACAGAAGCATAGAGAATCCCATTCTACTACACAGTATTTGGGAAACTCTTCCTCTTTTCTGTTCATCAAGAAGCAGGGGATTTTGATCAGACTCGTTGGGCTGTCAAGCAACTATATAACAGAAGTGTCATATACGCTGTCAAGCTTGCTAAATAATCACCTATATTTAAAAAGAGAGTAAAAAACAGAACTACCATTCTTTCCGTCTTTTCAGACAAGTGAATTCAGCCATCCAATACACTTTACCTTCAACACTGCCCTTTCTGACAACTACTGGTCATTCACAAACATCAGAGAGGAAACATTTTAGACTACATCAGAAGCTTAAAGAGTATTTCTTACTAAACTCCTTAAAAATTCAAAAGAGCACGAAAATTATGATATGCAAGATAGATTACCAACCTACCATTCAAACACCACACACCAATTTAAATATTACATGAACTAATACTATTTGACTATTTTTTTTTTGCACATTTCCATAACTTTAGCACAGAACTGACCACAGACCCTAGCTGCCAGCAGTATTTTTTGTAAAAAAAAAAAAAACAAAAAAAAAAAAACAAAACAAACCCAAACCAAACGCCTTAATGTGCCACAAGTAACACTTTTCTGCTGACTAAAAACTCTTCCCCCTACACACACACATATTTTTAAGGAAAGGATCAGAAAATCGTGTCAGATAGAATAAGCGGGCAGGGCAGGCGCACGTCGGGTTTATTCCAAGTCCCGCAGATACTAAACACCTTCACAGTATTCCCTTTAAGAGACACTCCCCCCAAAAAAACCCAATTCCTCAAAAAGCCCCTATGAAATCTCACACAACACAGCCTCCCAGCGCCTATTTAAAGCTCTACACCTAGCCGAGGAAAAGCTGAACGCTCTCCAGCAGACGCTGCTCCCTGGCTCCCGGGGCCGGGCCCTGCCCGCGGGGCGCTGGGGCCACCCCTCCCGCCCGCCAGCCCCCGCGTCCTGACAAGGGGATGCCCGAAAGGCCGGCTGTTTGTGGCCGCCCCCTCCGAGCCCGGCGGGAGGGGCGGGCAGCCCCCGCGGGGGCGAAGAGGCGCTGCCTTCCCCCCGCAGCACCACTGGCTTCGGGCGGGAAGGCGCCACCCACGGCCCGCCCGGCTACCGCAGCGGCCCGCCGCCGGGCGGCCCACCGCCGCCGGGCGAGCTGTGAAACGGTATTTCGGGGAGATGGCCGTCCCCAGGCTGGGGGAAGCCGGCGGGACGGGCGGCGCTGGGGCGGGCAGTTCTTCTTCCCCCGCCTCTCCCCGCCACATAACGGTCACGGCCCGCAGCACACGCCTCATCCGGGTCCGCCGCCCGCGTTCGGCATTAAAATGCGGCCCAATGGGGCCGCAGGTGCGCGGCAGCGGCTGAGGGAGGCGGGAGGGAGAGGAGCGGCAGGCGGGGAGCCGGGAAGGCAGCAGCGGCCGGGGACGAGAGGCGGGCCGGGGAAGCGGGGGGGAACGAGGAGGAGGCGAGAGGGCGGCGGGAGGCGGCGGCCGGGGGAGGGAAGGGCGAGGGGCAGGCGTGGAGCGGGCGGCGGGGAGCGGCGGCGGCAGCGGGGCGGGGACGGGGGGGGGGGAGAAGCGAGGAGGCTGGGTTCGCCCCGCACCCTGTGCCCGCCCGCACACCCCGCCTCCCCCTGCTGCAGAAACTACGCCATTGCGGCCTAGTCCTGGAGCCAGCGGCGCGCTGCCTGCCTCCCTCTCGCACCCCCCTCCCCCCCCCCCGCCTCCCTCAGCCGCCGCCATCTTGGCGGCCGCCGCCATCTTTCCTTCCCCCCGCCGGAGCCGGGCAGGAGCAGCGGCGGCAGCAGCGCAGACCCCGCCATCTTTTCGGGGGAGCCGCCATACTTGCCCTGGCGATGAACATGGCGGCGCCCATCACACACATCAAAACATGGCCTCCCTTCAAAACAAAACTGTCCGAGGCGAACCGGGCGGCCGCCGGCGGGGCCCGGGGCCTGGGGAGGGAGGGGTCCAGCGCGCACTTACCCGAGGCCCACATAGTGACCGAGAACTCCCCCTCCAGGGTCTTGATCTGCACCTGCTTCTGCTCCCATTTCCTGCCGCCGCCGCCCTCGGCCCCGCCGCCGCCTCCCCCGCTCAGGTAACTCTTCTTGCTGCTCTTCTTGCCGCTGCCGCCCTTCTTCACACGGCCTCCGCCGCCAGCCGAGGAGGAGCCGCCGCCTCCGCTCTTGCTGCCGGCGGCGGCCACGGTGACCAGGGTCTGCTCAATGTACTCGTCCTCCCCGGCGGGGGCCGGCACCGGGATGAGGATCTGGTCCTCGAAGCCGTCGTCGGCCCGCAGTCCGTCCGAGTCGTCTCCCCCGACCACCTCCTCGCGGGTCTGCACCAAGATCACCTCCTGGTGGTGGTGGTGCAGGTGGAGCTGTCCCCCGCCGCCGCCGGCCGCGCCGCCGCCCGCCCCGCTGGGGTCCCCGTCCGAGACCAGCGGCTGCAGCGCGATCATGGGCTGGTGGTGGTGGTAGTGATGGGGCGGGTGGTGCGGGCCGCATTCCTCGCAGCACTCGTCCTCGTCCTCCTCTTCCTCGTCCTCCTCGCCGCCCACCACGGTGGTCTCGATGGTCTCCACGGGGATGGTCTCCACCTCGATCTCGTGCAGCTCCACGATCTCGGCCGGCATCTCCGAGCCGTCCGTGGCGATGTACAGGGTGTCTCCCGAGGCCATGGCGGGGCGAGGCAGGGGGAGAGCTCCGCGGGCGGCGAGGGGGCTCCGGTCCGCTCCCCTCGGCGGATGGTGGTGCTCGGGCTCCTCTCGCTTCCCCTCCTTCTCCTCCTCCTCCCCCTTCCACACAAACACCAGCTCCTCACAGCCAGCGAGAGGGAGGGAGGGAGGGAGGCAGCCAGCCGCCAAATCCCGGCTACGCTCCCTCGCGAGACTTCCGCCGCTGCCGCCGAGACGGACCCCAGCCCCGGGAGGCCGCTGCCGCCGCGGCCCGCCACTCCCACTGCCCAGCGGCCAATCGTAGAGGCCGCTGCGCCCACGGCTGGCCCAGACGAGCGAAGCAGCCTGTAACAGCGCGCCGTGCCGCAGCGGCCCGCCCCCGGCCGCTGCCGTCGGCCTATCAACGAGCGCTGCGAACGTGGAGGGCGCCACCCGGCGCCGATCAAGCCAATCGGTCCGCGGCCGTGTCACCCGTCACTCCCCCGCCCCGCCCCGCCCCACGCGGAAGCACTGACCCGGCCCCGCAGGCCGTGCGGGGCTCCGGCAGGGGGCGCGCCGGCGCCCGGCCGTTAGCGGGCGCGGGAGCGGGCGCGGGCGCCCCGGCTCTGGCCCGAGCAGCTCCCCGGTGAGGGAAGGGGCCGGGCGGCGCCGCGCTGCTCCCTGCCCGCGGCTCACCCTGCCTGGGCGGAGCGGCAGGGTGGCGGGGCGCTCCACGCCTAAAGCATGGACCAGGCGCGACGGCCGCGTCCCGCGCGTTTCCCGGCCGGGTGAGCTCGCCTCGCGGTGCCGGGCTGGCGGGTCCTGCGGCGGGACGGGCGGGCGCCGGGCGCCAGCGGAGCGCCGGGCTCGGCTTGCGCAGGCGCCGGGGACGCCTCAGGAGGCTGCCGGCAGCGTCAGCCCGTTTGAACCGCACGGCCCAACTGCGATTGGTACCCGGGGAATTTTTCTCACTCCCTTTTTTGTTCGGTTTGGGGGGGGGGTCGGCACCGCGGAGAGCGCGGCGCGTCCCGGCGGGCTGCCGCGCAGAGTTGCGCGGCGGCGCTCGGGGGCGCTGGCTGCCTTCCGCCCTCCTCCGCGCCCGGCCGCTGCAGCGCGGCCCGCAGGCACGGCCAGCCGCCGAGCTCATGAACCCAGTTAACCAGAAGCAGTGTTTAAAATAAATGTTACCTTGTAATTCAATCGCCGCACAAAATTCCAGTGCGTGAGGTGTTCCTCTCTTTTAAAACAGAATTACCAAGTGTAGTTATTTGCCTTAATTATTAACACGGGCTCTTCATCCCTGAACTCCGGGGCCTACCAGAACCCCTCAACAGCAAAACGGTACGTGCTTCTTTGCAAATGCAGCAGCTTTGTGCCTCAATCGCACTCCCTTTCCTTCCCCTTCTGCCGACTGCCACAGCACGTCCCCTCCTCACCTCAGGGACCTTCCCCGCCTCGGGAGATGCTGAGGGAAAATGCCGCTCGTTACTACTTGCCACTCATTTGATTATTAGCTTTGTAAGAGGTCGGGCCTGTGTGCATATAAATCAGGAACAATATTTGCAAAGAAACAGCTGTCTGTCTTGATATGAACAAGCAGATGCGAAAGTATTTACCAGAAGGGGATACAGATTCATGGACTGGGTGTCCTAAGATCTCATTGTAAAACGTTCTCAAAAGGTAGTGAGGAAAAGTCATTCAAAAGGACTGTACATTGTCTTCAATCACAGATTAATGTACTGGGTACGCAAGTATTTAAATCTTAAAAAAAAAAAAAGTTTTGTTTATATGAAATGAACTCAATGCTACTCAATGTGAGGATTTTAAAACAAGTTAAAGCCTCACTGGCCTTCTGTACTCATGACAAAATCATCTCCTGTTCCTCATTCCTTCTTTTTTTCTGCTGTTAACACCACCTTTCCTTCCCCTTCTATGTTAAACTACTATTAACTACAAGTACGGGTTTGTCTCTTAAGTATTTCCAAAGCTGCAGCAAGTATACATTCCATTTTATCTTCATGTCCCACTATACCACTGCTTTGCTTGCTCATATCCCAAACTGCCATGATTGTGTGAAGTGTTCTCAAAGTTAGTCTAGTCCAAGTCTCAAGACAGTAATACTGAGCTCTGGGCTAATGACAAGATTAGGAAATAATTTCCTATTAAGTATCAGAAATAGTAACAAATTTACTTAACTTGTGGAGATCTGGGAATTCCTTCTCTCCAATCACACTCAGCATTCCCATTTTAACAAACTACAACATGTAGTTTATTGCTGCAAACTTCTCATAAACTGAAAGGCTATTTTTAGATCCTGGAGAGAGATTTCCAGAGTATTACATATAAATCCTGCCCTGCTGTCTATAGTTGGAAGGGCAAATGTAATAGTGTGGGAAAAATAGTGCCTGTAACTTTTAAAAACAAGAATATTACAAGTTTAGGATGAAGTCTCCCTTGTCCCCTGGTAAAAGTTAAATGTAAAAAAAAAAAAAAAGGTGAGTCATAATGGAGTTCGTTCATATTTTTTTTTGAGGAAAAATGCACAACTCACTTATACTTTTTATTCTAAGCTTGCATACACAAAATATTAGTCACCTACATGTTAGACATGCACTCAGTCCTGCTCTCGACTTCCCAGCAGAGCTGACATAGACTTCAGAGCAAGTGGGATTGGATTCAGAACCGATTATTTTGCATCAAGTTTTTTTGATGTTAGTGTAAAAGAGCTTTGTCAAATACAGGAACAAAGTCACAAGTCTCTCTTGCTTATCCATATAAATGTTTTGGTCCAGGTCAATGATAATAGTTTAACAATTTTGTACAACCTCACTTTATTTTTGTGCTTTTACTGTGAACAAGTATATAATTTTGGACAGAAAAGGCCCTTCTAAGTTTGTAAGCATCAGAACCACCTTGTTTTGAATATTGCAAGTGTTTTCTACTTTTTCCCATACTTTGGCTTAAAGCCAGTTTTTTAATGTTTTGCTGCAACGTTCACATTTCATTAATTTTCAGTGAGAAATATTACATGATACAAATATTCTTCATTAGCTCTGTGTTTTATCCATTTTACAATTCTCTTCATGCTGAATGATATTATTTACTTAACAAGCATATGATTATTTTTCATTAATTGCAAGGATTAGACATACATCATTTTTCCAACTACTTGACAATAAAAAAAAATAAAACAACAAGCAGAAATAAAGATGTGAAAGCTTGTCAGTGAAAAGGTGTTTAAAAGAAAACTTTGTCCTCTGTCCAAATAGCAGCAGAAATTACTCCATGGCTAATCTCTTATTTTCCCACCCTGTACACCCCATTTTGGTCCCCGTCCTTAGAACTCCAGCTTTTTTCTTAGCCCCATTTAAGAACTGAGGGGGGAAAAGAAACAATTTAAAATATTGAAAACCTTCCATTGGAAATAAAATTTATTTCTAAGCATCCATGACAAATAAGTTTTTAAGAATGTATATTCTTTACAAATTCTACAAACTCTGGATGCCTCCGATTTAGCTGCTTTGTTTTGGTTTATTTTTTTCTAGCTCCTTCCTTAAAATCTGCTGTAGTAGATTGTAGTCCACCATCAGTCTGCAGAAACCAGTTTTTAACTTTTCACATGCACACACCCACCAACATTGCTTTTTCTCCCCTCTCTTTTCTTGGCACTGCAAAATTCCCAGTAGCAGTTTCAAGTCCTAAGCATATATATAACTGGAAGAGCAAACCCACATGGATTTTCTCTTAACAAACTCATCTTCTACCATCCTCGTGGCCTTTTTCTCTTTTGGATTGAAATGGCTCATGCGTCTGCTTTTCTTCAGCAGCTGGGTGGGCAGGGGAAAACCTCAGGATTCAAAGAGATGACAGCTGCAAAGCCAGCACAAAACAGTGTAGTAGCTTTGTACAGCCGTCATCTGGAGAAGTTTGAAAGCTATGGGTTACTGAGAGCTGGCCTCTTTTAATTTTGGTACAGAGTCTCATAAAAAAATAGTGCCATCCACATATACCTGAGCTACCAGTAACACGCGCAAGAAAGACAAGACAGAAAGAAAGAAAATAAAAGAGAGAGGGATGGAGGGAGGGAAAGGGAAAGAAGACAAGATAAGATAATATGTATGTTCTGTAAGACCTTACTACTCTGAACCTCTTTCAGCTTTTAGTTTTTGCATATACTTGGCATCAGGTGTTACAGAAGTTCATATGTGCTGTATTCTTGTTTTAGGGTGAAGAGTTACATCAGTGTAAGTGTTCTGAAGACAGGTTTATGCTACCATTTAGTATGCATAAATGGCATACATGGATAATTTGAAAAAATCATGTTCTGTTTCAGTTTTCCCCAAAGGATACTGAGCTTGGGCTTTAAACAAGAGTAATTGATCTTTTCAGTTTCGCAAGATCACGGAAGAGCTGAGGCTTCAAGGGATCTCTGGAGATTGTCTAATCCAAACCCCTGCTCAAAAGGTGAGTCAAATAGAGCAGGTTTCTCAGGGCCATGTTCAGTCAGGCTTTGAATATCTCCAAGGATGGCAACTCCACAGCCTCTCTAGGCAACCTGTTCCCATGTTTGACCACCCTCAGAGTAAAGAAGTTCTTATGTTTAAGTAAAATTTCCTGCATTGCAAATTTGTGCCTCTTACCTCATCTCCTTTCACTGGGCACCACTAGAAGAGTATGGCTTCATCTTTTTTTTTTTTTTTTTTAATTTTATTTTACAATTCCTGGGATGCTCAGTGTCCTGATTAGACTTAAAGCATTTGTTAAATGCAGACTACCTGCAGTGAAATCAGCAGTGCTGCTCATTGTACAAGAAGATATGGGAAGCTTGAGGCATTGCAGCACCCTGGTTTGGGAGAACTCTTACAATTGGTCTCTGAGATATGCTCAATATAGCATCAGCAGACGATGGTCAGCACTCAACATCATTAGCCATTCAATCAATATTAAGCTTTTTCCTCTCATGTGTTTTTTGTTTTCTTATGGTGAACTAGTAGTTCACAGCTTCTAGAAACAATAGTTGTCCTTGCTGTACTAATCCTACTTTGTGTATAATATCCAGTTGCGTGATATTTACCTAAAGAGCTGTCTCTCATTTCATACTGCAGAACTAACTGTTCTGGCCCTTATCTCAGCTGCATCAAGCCAAAACTAGATAACTGTTCTTTTAAACAAGAATTACTTTTTAAATATAAAAGTCTGTCACATTTTAAGAAAAGGAAGGGCACACAAAATAAGTTAATCTTTCACAAAGTAAAAAAGAATGAACAAAAAGATCAACACCCATTTTCTAAATCCTGGTTGGTTTGCCTTTTTTTTTTTTTTTTTTCTTTTAGTCCTATTCCTGCCCCCCTTTAGCTTACATTAAAGTAAAAAGAGGAAGAAATGTGAAGTATGAAACTTGGGGAACAAGGGAGCTTTTCACAGCCATCATCTACAGCCTTCTCTCTTGCCTCTAGTGGGGTCAACCCACACTTTCCCCAGTTTGTTTCACTCAGCTTTTAAATTCACTGATTTGGGAACTTCTGATATCCTATTTTTTTCCTTCTCATTCTCACACAAACTATTTGTCTAATGTTTGAGAAGACAGGTTAGCCCTCCCATTGTAAATCAACATCAATCACTAAACAGATAACACTTACATATCTAGTTGAATATGTGACATGAATAGCTTTTAAGATATTTTTGCTCTTGTGTAAAGAAGACCAAATATAGAGTCACTTACTGGAGGAAAAGAAAATCAATAGTTGATAATACAGGGTTCTCTTAAAGACTTATCTAAGACTAATGAATAAGTTCTGACAGTTGAAGACATCAGGTTTTCCTTGTTGTCTTCATCTAGAATGGCTTATTGATCAATTAAAACAGAAGAGGTCTTGAACAAACAAAAAAACCTCAAGAAGATATCTAAACTAGAATTTACAATGCCATTAAAGTAATTCACTAAGAAAAATGTTAATTGGCTGTGCCATCCCTTCCCAGAGTCCTTGTTGTAGCTCTTTTCAGGTCTGCAGGAAATGGGGTTTTAACTTTACCTTTATAGTCCTTTATAATTTAGCCTCCTCATCTCCAGCTGATCTAATATAGCTACTGCCATGCCTGGTCTTTATGGCCCACTAGCAAATGTCATTGTCTTGTCTCCTCAGATTGCTAATTAAACATGAGGGAAATCCCCGATCCTGATTTGTGTGTGGACTCCTACAAAAAGTGTTTAAAGGTTCATTAAGAGCATAACTTTCTGCTTGCTGCCCATGACTAGGAACAGGCATTGAAGTCCATGTGCACCTCTTTTCACTGTTTCTTTCTTCTGGTATTTTCAACAATTACTGTTTTCTTTGCTGTGCCACATCCTACTTCAGATGCCACTCTCAAAAGCAAGCCAAGCAGTTAACAAAGCTACCCCAGTTAATTTGCTGAGATTTATAGCATTCTCCTTCATTTGTCATCTGCTTGTGTCTTTGAGACTGAGCACAGTGAGGAGGGATTTCCTCTCATCTATTATCTTGCAGAGGGAGGGAGACAGGGAGTGCACAGCCACCGTTCCGAACTGATTTCTAAGTTATGGTCACTAATCATCCCAGTAAGGACAAGATCATATAATTTATTTTTTTACAGCACAGAAGGATATGTGAATCAGTGGGTCTAATCCTTGCTCCAGAAATGTTTAACCCTTTAGTTGTGCATGGAAAATACAAGTAATTATTACTGAGTTGTAAAGCTGATGATCAAAACCGGTTTTCTCCTCTATTCCTGATTTCATGGCTGAGGTTATGAAACTACCCTTCCAAAAATCCTCAGCCTTTACAAAGCAGTCATATTAGACCTCTCCACATAGGATGCTTGTGGACATCTGAACAGAACGTATCTTGCAAATTATAGACAACACAAGAAGCAGAAACTTCTGGGAAATAATACATATTAGTTGAGCCAGCATGATACGATTTCACACCTGCCAGCACAGGCGATACATGTGGATTTGTGTCCTAACTGCTCATACTGCACCCTGGGACCAGGAAGCAAATCTGCAGCTCCTATTCATACCTATTGTCTTACAAATAGCAGGACTTCTTAGCCCTCCTCCTGCATATGCATTTGCTTGGGTTACAGATGCCAGACCTGATGCTGAAAAGTGCTGAGCTCTCAGCTTTCACTGAAGTCACCAGGTATTGGTAGATCCCAGTAGCACTAAGGAAGAAGGACCGCTAGAGTTAATATTAAATTTTAAAAGAAAAATAATCCCAGATTGCAATTAGTAAGGCTAATTAACTAAAAATAAATAACATGTATAAACTGTTGGAGGCTCAATGAAAGCCCAAGGGCAGCTAGTTTTTTCTTAAACCAACTTAGCTAGGTTTCTGCAAGGCAATAGATACATTGTGACTTGATTTTCTCTGACACTTTGCTAAATTATGAGTATGAAAACTCATACTCCTTAGACATTAGCAAAGCTGATCACTACTTTTTCTAGCATGCTTATGTTAGAAGGATTTGCAACTCAAACTCATTGGAGGAAAGATTGTCATTTTACTTTGTGTTTTTATAGTCAAATCGTAGTCCATTTTGAAGGAACCATGTATGTCGCTACAATATATGTATTGACTAAAAATCTTTCTCCAAAGCAGAAGCAGAGACTGTATGACACAATCTTTGGAATTTAGCACAGCTTGTTATCAAAGTTGTTCTCCAGCTGTTCCCTGCAGCAGGAATTCTTCTTATACACACATCCACACATCCATACACATACACACAGCTAGCCATTTTCAAGTGGCTTTTTTTTCCTCTACTCAAAGCTCAGTCTCTGACTTCAAGGGGGTGAACAAAGTACCCCTCTTAGCCTCGTGTCACTTCTATTGTTAGAAGTGAGCTCAGCAGTACTGAAATGAATCAGGTTTTAAGTCTATCAGGTTGGAACCTGATTATCGGGAAATACATTTGAAAGAGCAGATCTGCTAGGGTTAGCTGAGGTCCAGAAAGCACTGCTGTACCAGTGATGTACAGTAGTGTAGGGTTTTAGAGAAGAGATCCATCAGCTCTCGGAGGGGGAGGAGAGAAATCCGAGTTTAATCTGATGCCTTTCTTCACAAAACCCATCTGTTCTCATAATCCTGACACTCTGTCAAAAGGGAACCCCTTAGGTTCTTACTTTTGGTAAGTGATTACAGATGTTGCTACTTTTTGCATTTAACATTTCTGCTGTGGAAGGGAAGTCTGGTTAATACACTCCATTCAGGTATCTGTACCAGCATGTTAGTAAAACTGTTGCTGAACTGCCAAGATCACAGGGAGGGGAGTGTAAACTATCCACGGGGTAAGTAGTTATGGTGCGTAACAGCAAATATGTCTTATGATAGAAAGCAGTTTAAATCCTCTGGACAATATAAAACACTGTGTGGAATAAATTACCTCCCAGAAAGATTGTGATTCTTTGAAAAAGCTAAGAAGTGGAGGAGTGAAAATGTAACATGAGGGGGGAAAAAAAAAAAAATATGTAGAAGAGGAAATTGTTTTCATTTGAATTCTTCAAAGTAGTCTTTTCAAATACATTCCGTACTCGATCATAGCGGTGTCATTAATTACAGTAGGCCTGCGTTTGTTAAGCTTCCAGCTAATGACCTGATCAAAACATTTGAAAATTCCTTAAGCACATCTCTGTAAAGGAGGCGAGAACATCTGCATGCTTCCAGATCACGTCCACCTCTCCCGGGAAGTCGCCCCTCCCGAAGTCCCCGTCTCCCCGGGGGTCGCTTTCCACCGCGGGGGGACCCCTCCGGCGTTACCCGTCCCGGCGCTCCACCGCCCACGCAGGACCGACCCCCCCCGCGGCCGCGGGGCGCTGTGGAGCGGGCGGCGCGGCGCCGGCGGGGGGCGCCCTGCGGCCGCAGCGGGAGCGGGGCGCGGCGTGGGGGCCGTGGGCGCCCACGGCCCGCGGGGTGGCGGTGCCCGGTTGGGGTGGCTTCTCCGGCTGCGCCTCCCGCCGGCGCTGCCCCAGAAGGGCTCGTTCGCCCCGCGGTGGGGCTGAGAGCGAAGGAGCGGGGGTAACCCAGGTCTCGGAGGGAGCTGTTTATTTCTCTGAACCTCGCTTTTCGTTTTGGGAGCCCCCAGACAGAGGCGCTGTCGCCAGGCTCCGTCCCGCGGGGTTTGCTGAGCGCTGGGTGAACGTGGCTGTGGTGCTGGCTGCCGTGAAAAGCCCCATCTTGCGTCAAGGGTGGGTTACACGTCATGCAACCAACTACTGACGAAAGGAAAATGTCTTTCTCCCCTGAAAAGTCCGTTGCACAAGCTCCTCAGCACCTTCTCTTTGTCAGTTCAACTCACAGCGCTGGCGCAGAGCTAACGCAGTGGAAAGAGCCTGAATGAACCCGGGAAGGGCGAGCACAGCTATGAGGGGAAAAGAGAAAGCAGGGCTTACTGTCAAATTATTTCCCCTGATCTAACTTCAGTGAGGATGGGTGTTGATGACATGGTTCATCTGCAAACTATCCTGCCTATGAAAATTTCATTTTGTTCCATAAAGTACATGACATTGTAAACCTTGTCACTAGTTACATCAAATCAGAGCATGACACCCAATTAAAAATGACTGCAAAACGTTTTCTAAACAAGCGAATATACAGCTGTTTTCTTCAGGTAATCAAAATAACTACGAAGAAAGGTCCAGTTTATACAGTCAGAGAAGAAACCAAGTAACTCAGGAACTGAAAATACAAGTCTGTCATGGGACATGGAGCTCTTTATTGAGAGGAGAAAACACCTTATTTAGAGATAAAATTGCCAAACAACTTTATTTTACTTCCAGAATATCACCTTTAACAAAGATTAGTCTCTAGAAATCGGAAGAAGAGGAGCTAAGGCAGAATGAAGATACTTCAAACACCAAGCCTGCTCTTCAGGCTGGCACTAACCGCTGGGAAGCGTGGGCCGGTGTTCCTGCTGCGTTCCGTGTGTCACCCGGCCTGTTAATAGCTGGAAGGGGGGAGTAGCTGGGTTGGGGAGCAGAAGCACGCTCGTGCTGGGAAGCCAGCTGGTGGAAAGGCACCTTTGGGTAGGGAACTGTGAGTCTGCCTGGCTGTTTGGAGGAGAGGACCAGTGTGTCTTGTTTCAGAGCTACATATTGTAGGTCCTGCCCTCAGTGGAGCAAAGGATTTTTGTCTTTTTTACCCTGGAAATCACCAGCTGGGATGCTGGATGCAGGTGAGTGTGACGTGTACTTAAAACTATGTAAATGAAATATCTGATGGCACACTGTATAAAGTCAGCAGTTGTGCTCCTCCTGTTGTGTGTGTGTCATGGTTTGAGCTCAGACGGCACCTGAGCACCATGCAGTCCCTCAATTCCCCCTTTTCCCCCAGCACTGATAAGGAGAAAATAAAGCAAAAGGCTCAGGGATCAAGAGAGGGACAGGGACAGGGAGGGATGAGTCACCCATTACAGTCATGGGCAAAAGACAGGCTCATTGGGGGAAGAAAAATGAACATAAATTTAATACAGTCACTAACAACAACAACACTTAACAGACAGAGTAGGACAGTAAGAAGTATTACTGCATCTTGAAAACACTTTCTCCGACCCCTCCCTTCTTCCTGGGTTCAGCTCTGCTCCTGATATCTCTACCTATTCCCCCCTCCAGCAGCACAGCGGGCAGGGAAAGGGGATGCAGTCAGTGCTGCTGCTTCTTCCATCTCAGGGGATGGGGGGAACTTCTGGCATTCTCCCCCTGCTCCAGCGAGGTCTCCCTCTCACAGGAGACAGTCTTCCACAAACTTTATCCAACGAGTCCCTCCCATGGGCTGCAGCGTTTCCCTAGCTTATCTGGTGTGGAACACCCCCAAATGTTACAATCCCCCCAGTGCTAAACTGCAACAGCGGGGACTGCTTCCTCCCAGAGGGTCCCAGCCTCCTTTGGGCACAGCCACCTGAGATGGTGTGGGGTCCTCCACAGACCACAGATCGGCATCTGCTCCACTGTAGACCTCCATGGGCAATGGGAGGTGTGTGTGTGTGTGGGGGGGTGCACAGCCCTGCCATCTCACCATGGGATACAGGGGGTCTCTGCTCCAGTGCACCTTCCCCCCCTCCCCTTTCCTCCTCTGTTCTTACAGTGACCTCAGTGTTTACATAGATGTCACAACTCCTCCACACAGCTCCAACCCCTCCTCCCAGGTCCCTCAAATACGTTATTGCAGAGGTGCAGCCAATTGGCTCAGCCCTGGTGCAGAGGTGAATCCGACTTGGAGCCAGGGGAGCTTCAAGAAGCTTCTCACAGGGGGCCATCACTGTAGCCCCCTCCCCTGCTACCAAAATCCCCACCACTCACTCAAAGCCAGGGCACGATGTCAGGAATTTCTCTTAGCTAGGCTTGTTGATAATTAGAAATCCTGAACAAGCATAGGAAGTTGCTGAAGAAAAGAGGGCTACAGCTGGGAGAACCTGACAAAATGAAGCATGTTTGAATTGCCATGAAGTGCAGTGAGTATGTGAATCTGTAGAGTTCACAGTCACTGTAGTATTCATTAAAAGGGTTATTATTGCCAGGTGACATTAAAATCGCCCCGCCTTTTCCTTTGTGAATGATTGTAAGCCTGTTTGCACTTTACTGGGGTGCTATAAAACTAAGGATGCCAAATGGTCAGAACTGGATAATACTTCTGCCAATTCTAGAAGACATTCTAAATCTGGCATTTCTTGTTTGTCTAGCACCCACAATTACTTTTAAATTGTTATAATTTGTTTGGCTTATAGAAATATAAAGAATGAAATTCTATCCTCAGAAAGAGATGTCAACTCACTGGAGACAGAAAAGCTTTCTGTTCTTCTCATGTGGTTGGGTTGAGCCTGTAGTCATAAGCTACGTGAAGACGATGCTGTTGCCTGCAAAAGAGATACTTAACTTTCCATGTGTAACTTACCATATGCAATAGCACTAGACTATTGGATAAACTTTTGGGGATGAAGTCATATTTGTTTTCTTTGCAACTTCATGGACTGCCCCACTAATTTGTTTTTCCAGTCACTTTGAGCACTCCTGAGCAGGAAGTGACAGAAGCATGTCAACATGTTCATATTGCCTTTGGCTTCTCCACCGATACTGTCAACAAGCCAAAATGTTTGAGCCAATTAAAGGTTTAGGCTGAGATACTGATGCATCTGCTCTCTGAATAATTCATTCCTTATAGAAACATGTAATAACCTTAACTTGGGGTAACAGTCTATTAACTGGGTTGGGCCCTGCAACTTTATGGAGAACATCAACTTTGTGCTGGAGCAATGGTGAAGAAATCATTGTACTTGCAGAGAGCTGACCTGTAAAAGCAAAGTGGTTAAACTCCTGCTCTTCCTCAGGGTAAAGCTGTTTACCTTTATACCATATTCCTTCCACTCAACCTGATCTGGACCTTTAAGCATTCAAGGGTTTACATTTAGACCACTTCAGGGTCAAAAAAAAAAAACCCAAAACCAAAAAAAACTTCCTAGAGCTTTCTAGCAGTCAGGTGACGGGGTTTGAGGTTTGTGGGTTGGTTGTTTGGCTGGTGTTTTTTAACCTGTATCACTTCATACAACTGCGCTACCAAAAAAATCTTAAATAGTTAAACTAGACTAAAGTAAGAGGTGATAGTATTGCCGATGTTTGCAGGCAAAAATTATTGCTGAAAAATATTTACTTTTCACATTTGCAAGGCTGCTTTTTTGCCCCTTTTAACTTCCAACTGGTATAGGTGTTCTTGAGGGTAAGAGGGTGTGGAGGGAGCTGGAGAGATTCATATTGAAACAGAATGAAACAAAATTGTCTTCTGAGTCGGGAGGTGATCCAAATGGGACGTTGTCAGTGGAAGGACTAATAACTGGGATAGTGAACACTGAAGAGGGACAGTGGATCAGGTATGGGCTTGCAAAAGAACATAGTGGGAACAAGAGCAGCACTTTAATTTTAGCTTGTGTGTGTGGAGAAACATCACCATGTAACACGTGCAACTCCTCTCCCTGTGAATCAGAGAGGCTAAAGAGGTTAGCAAGGTCACCTTAGCTTTAGGGTTGGCAAGTCCTTTGCCTGGCTTTGTTACCAAGGGAGCAGTGTGGTTTCCTGCTACTTCAGTGGAGGTGGTACTGGGCCTGGGAAATGGGCTGCAGGCTCCCAGGATCCAAGTGTGACCCAGCCACGGGCTGGATGCTGCCGGGAAAGCTCAGGCGGGATTTGTCAGAGCAGAAAGGAAACGGGTGTCAGGCATTGGTCATCTTCGTGCCATCCCAGCTCTTCCACCCCTGGAGAGGAGCTCACGTCACTGGGCTTTGCCTGAAGTCACATTCTGCTTAGGGCTGTGCCACTGGATTTATCGTGTTCGGACTACCTTTGCTTTCCAAAAGCTTTGTCTGGAGGTGTCTGGGGACCAGCCTGGAGCGCTGGTGACCCCCTGCGCCCAGAGGCCGTCCCCGGAGGGGATGGCTGCAGTGGCTGTGCTGAGCCCCGGTGGGCCCCACGGTGGTGGCAGCGGCACGACGGGGACCCTGCCGCCCTGCAAACCACCGCCCGCCCCACACAGATCGCTCGGCTGCCTCCGAGGCCCCTAACAGCAAGGCGAAACGTGGTCGGCCCTCTCCTGCCCCAGAGCCAACCCTTTCTCCCCCCGGCTCCTCCTTGCACGCCCGAGGGGGGGGCTCTGCGGCTCCCCCAGCCCCACGCACACGCGAGCCGAGCCGCGCAGCTTCCCCCCGCGGCCACTCCGTCGCGGAGCAGCCTCGGTGCCCGCGGGAGGCGAGGGGCGGCCGGCGAGGCGGGGGCAGGAGGCGGGCGGAGCCGCCCCTCCGCCCGGCGCGCAGCTATAAGGGCAGCGCGGAGCCGCGCGGAGCGCAGCCGGCAGCCATGGGGAATCGCGTCGCCCGCGAGGATTTCGAGTGGGTCTACACGGAGCAGCCCCACACGCAGCGCAGGAAGGAGATCCTGGGTACGTCGAGGGGTTCGGAAGCGGCGGCCGTCGGAGCGAGCGTCCGGGTGGGACTGCACCCCTGGGCGCGGGGGGACGGACGGACGGACGGGCGGAGCGGGGGCTCCGTGCCGGGCTCCCCCGCCGTCTGCGCTGAGCGCCGCTCGGGGCGCTGGGCAGGCTGCGGGGAGCGGGGGCTGCGGTCCGGGGGGGCTCGGGGGGGTCCTTTCCCCGGGGGGATGCTGCTCTCCCCAGCTCTCGCCTGGGAGACGGCGCGGGGCCGGCGGCGGAGCGGGGTCCGGCCGCAGCGGGGGGGGCCGGGCGGGGCGGGGGGGGCACCGCGGGGAACAGCCCCCACACGCCCCGCACCTCGGGCCGGGCTGGGCGGGCGGCGGTCCCGTGTCTGGGCGGTGCAGTGGGAGAGAGGAGGGCGTGGGTGAGCGTTGGGTGCCGAGCAACTGGAAGTCCCTGCTGCTCGTCGGGGGTGAGGTACGCGCTTGTATTTTCACGTTGCGCACACAGCGTTTAACTGCCGGCAGGAGTGTGTGGGGTTGGGAGGTTTTTGCTTTTGGTTTGGGGGGGTTGGGCTTTTCTGAAGGTAGTTTCTGGGAAGAACTAATAATTCAGAATTGTTGGAGAATACTGTTGCGTACCTCCTGAAAATGTATTTTCAACATTTAATTAATAGATAAGTCTGTGTGGTTTCCCTCTGTTTATACTTGGGCTGTTTGGTTGGGTTTTTTCCTTCCCTCTGATGAGTAGGATAAAGTTTTTGAAGATCTCTTATAAAGGAAGGCACTGGAGCTTGTGGCTGAGATGCCTTACAAGGTGTATGATATTTAGATGTAGTTTCTTAACTCCTCCACAATCTAATAGATTAATCCAAGATTAATCTAAATTACAAACGCATTTCCAGTATAGTTGTGGTGATGGAATATCCCAGTCCAGATCTGAATTATATCCAGGCAAATAATAATTATTTTACTATGTAATCATGGTAAAGAGTCAAATGGTGTCATTATATAAAATGATGCTTCTTGGTATCATGCTACTCATCCTTTCAGTCAAGGGCACTGTGTTTTGGTGAACTCTGAGTAGGAGTACGTATGGTGGGTCTCTCCCCTTGCTAATCTCTTGCTTTCCTGATCTTGCTATAGAGCGGGAACTGCGAACCATGATGAAGTCGTATTATAAGGAGGTACTGGAGGGGCTGGACTGCCTTACCCTTGCTGCAGCGAACTCTTTTTTAGGACCTTTCAACTGAATACTCGCAGAGGTTTTGCCCCCACTCTCCTTGGGTTCAGAATGAACAATTGGAATCAAGGTGTCCCCTGCCCCAGCTGTGGGAGCAGAAGGAAGGACATATAAAAATACAGCATGGAAAGAGAGACATGGAAGATGTGGGCAGAACAATCTGTGCCTGTGTCTGACAAGGCAGAATGGATCATGAAACTAGTTTGTGAATAACAAAATGTTACCAAATGATTTTGAAACCATCGTGATATCCCTTGTGATATTGCTATAATGATCGTCACTGTATTATTCAAAGCCTGAGGGTCAGCAAACCCCTGGTATCTAGAGTATGTACTTACCAAAGTGTCTAGTGTCTACTGAGCAGGAGTGCACAGTAAGAATCTTACATACATATGAACAAATATCTATAAACATCCATGTTTTACATTTTTGTATATAGCAGTGCCTTGGGAACAGCATTCCATGCTGGTAAAGGAAGTATTTTCCTCTCAATAGGTTAATAATTGAGTTGCTAAGCACTGAAACTTGATTGTTTTCTGTTTAGGCTGCAGCTTTTTGAAATGTTGGTCTCTCAGACATGGCTACTTGGATTTAAATGCAAACTGAAATTATCCATTAGGAAAAGAATATGGGCAAACTGACAAACATGTAAGGCAGTTTCTTTCCACATAAGTGGTGTGATTCCTTCAGCAGTTGCCCCAATATGTTCCTGTAGAGGAACTGAGAGATCCATCACAAGACTGTGTTTCCTGACTTGAGAGTTAGTAGCCCAGGTGTCTACAAGACTTTCGCAGTTGGTGACAATGTTTGGATGATAACGCCATGGGCAGGGACACCTTCCACTAGCTCACGTTGCTCAAAGCCCCGTCCAACCTGGCCTTGACCCCTTCCAGGGAGGGGGCAGCCACAGCTGCTCTGGGCACCCGGGGCCAGTTGAGCAGCGGAGCTATGAGCTGTGCGTGTCAGCCGGGCTGGCTGGAAGCTAGCTTATGGCAGGACACTGTTGCACTGGATGAATGTACTGGGGATGTCATTCTTAACTGCTGTAATCATACTAGCAAATAGATCAATGTTTTGCACAAGGGGGAGGTGATAATTTCTCTCTTACCTATTTGTAGTATCTTCCTCTTAGACTCTAGGTATTAAAATGTAGCTTCTGCTTGGTATTGTCTAGGTGCCAACTGCTTCGAAGTCACAGTGGAGATCTCTTGCCAAGCTGGCACTTTGACCCTGATCACATTATTGATGTTCCTGAACATGTTATTCACGCTTTTTAGTTTATGAAATTGAATTGTTTCACTGCTGTTCTCGCACTCTCTTGTTTGTGAAAAGCCTGTTACTGTCTTGTGTCAGGACTGAGATTTGTGTAACTCTGCAGTGAGCTGTGTTAGGGAAAGACCTGGCTAAAAACTAACCAGATGGAAGAGAGATGTTTTATCTGGATCTGCTTAGCCTTGCTGCATCGTTATAAACATGCTATTAGAAGGAGACACAATGTAGGGTATAACGTAGAGGGGATATCTACTTCCAGTAGAAATAAGATTTCTACTTTAGTAAGAGTAAGGGCCTGTTGGATTGAAACACTTGGAGAACCATGGTCTTGCACAGTGGGAAGTGTTGGTAGTCTTTCAGTCTTGAGAGAAGATACAAAAATGACACTATAAGCACACAATAAATGGTCATTTCACCTGCAGTTTTCCAAATGCAAGCAAAGAGCAATGTGTTATGGCATGGAAGGAATGAGATCTTATTTGTGCCGTGGATTGGATCTAACTTTATAAAATCGCTGTTGGTTGGTCAGAAAATGTCATGTCTCAAAGGGTCCTTAGGGAAGGAGTTGTTGCTGGTGAGGACAAGAGCTGAATCAGTATCGCTCAGGGTAGGCTAGGAGCATCAGAATATGATCTAACATTCAAGAATAATAATTTTATAATTGGTTCTTTAGCAAGTTGTTTTGGATTGGAGATGGTGCAAGTGTTTTATATGTGCTTTATCCTGTAGAAAGGCTGACATGTTAGCCTGTGGGGTGGGGGGAGGTAGAACAAAATAAAAAGGCCAAAATCCAGTTTATTTTAGCATTTAGCTGATTTGAGTATAATAGTTTCCATCTCTGCTCAGTTATTTAGAGATTAGTCTGCTATTTCTTCCAGCTGACTCTTCTGTTGCTTATTTAAACCTCACATTTATGAAAATTCTGATAAATTGTACCTACTTAAATGTGCAAGATGCATATTTCCTTAGCTTAAATCAAAGCTCTGAATTACTTATACTTCTGGCAAAGAAACTATGAGTTTTTTTCCCCCTTTATGCTGTAGTATGTGGGCACAGTGCTGCCACAGATGTACATGTTCTCTGATAAGCACATTCAGTACAGCTGCTATCTCAGCGCTCATGCCAATTCTTGTGGGGATCACCTATAAAATAAATCACATGAGCAGAATGTCACTGCTTTATGTGCTTGTGGTCATCTGTTGAAAATGTATTAAGTGCAACTGAAAGCTTCAGCTTACTCCACGTTGCAGGTTTTTGTTTCAGAGGGCGGTGGAAGCCTTCTTTCTAGTACTCCTACATCCCTTTACTCTGCCCCAGCTAATAAATGAGGGTAAACAAACAGGTCATAGCTGCTGTTATAGTGATGTGCTGACACCAGCCACCTCTGAGACTGACCGTGTGGCACCACTGCAGTGCTTTGCCTCTGGTGGCCACTTCTGGGTGACCCAGCTCCCTTGGACCAGCAAGCACAAAGCAATTTAGCAGCTTGTGGGTGGCAAATACAAGATTAAGACCCTTGTCCTTACACAGTGGATATATAAAACCCCAGTGTAGTTAGTTGGGCCAAAAAGGTTTCTTATTAGCTTGCATGCTGGAGGGGGTAGGAGACAGTGCAAAGCCAGAAGCTGTTGCCATGCACATCGTTCTCTGTGTGTGTCCTACCTGTGTCCTGGGTCATGTATGGTTTGAATTAATCACAGAATAGTTTGGATTGGAAGAGATCTTTAAAGGTCACCTAGTCTAACCCCCCTGCAATGAGCAGGGACATCTTCCACTAGATCAGGTTGCTCAGAGCCCCGTCCAACCTGGCCTTGAACCCTTCCAGGGATGGGACATCTACCACTTCTCTGGATAACACATTCCAGTGTTTAACCACCCTCATTGTAAAAAATGTTGTCCTTATATCTAGTCTAAATCTACCCTCCTTTAGCTTAAAACCATTACCCCTTGTCCTATTGCAACAGGCCCTACTAGAAAGTCTGTCCTCGTGTTTCTTGTAAACCCCCTTTAAGTACTGAAAGACTGCAATATGGTCTCCCCAAAGCCTTCTCTTCTCCAGGCTGAACACAACTCTCTCAGCTTTTCCTCATAGGAGAGGTTTTCCATCCCTCTGATCAATTTTGCGGCCTCCTCTGGACCTGCTCCAACAGCTCCAGGTCCTTCCTGTGCTGAGGACTCAAGTGTGCTGTGCTGTCTATGAGCATGTTCATGAGCTGAGCTGCTAAAAGGTAAAACACAATCATGTCCATAAACTGACTTGGTTTTATTTTTTTTTTTGGTACAACTACCATCTCCAGCACAGGACATGGGGTAGTAAAGCTAACATCCTGTGCCTGGTGTCTCTTATTTATTCCAGGAGGGACTCATAGTCAATAGAGTGTAGTCCATGACAGGAGCACTACAGAGATTTTTTTTTTTTTTTTCCCCCCTTCTCTTTAACAGGCCTTCTAGAAGTTTTATACTGAGTAGTATCTCCACTTTGATTATACCTGTATGCTGCATCTGTGGTCAAAATAGAGGAAGATGAAGAAATAATATCTCCTCTCTTGTTACTATTGGCTTCTCATGGATGTGGGCAGGGCTGCTGCTCCTTCAAACTTCCATCGCCTCTGTTTGTGGACGGCTCCTGCTCTTGCCCACATCCAAATCCCATGTATGCCAAACCGTGCAAGTGATAAGTATGTGGTGTCACATCAATGAGAAATTGTCTGGTGCCATCACTGAGGTCTAACTGGGTCCCTCCTGAGTCATCTCAGGAACATTGTCAGCAGGAATAGAGGACGAGTGGGGGTCCAGAACAAGGTATTTGGTATCTCCTGAGGAGGAACACCAGGACCTAGTGACTTATGGTTTCTCCAGGGACAGTTACTCCAACCCTGAGGATCACTGTAGGGCTATGGTGAATGCTCCTGGATCTCCAGAGAGGAGCATCAAGGAAAAAAATGTGTCATCAGAGTAATTTGTCAGTAGTGTTTCAGAGTGAGGAATGCCTCTATGAAGGTGATTGATGCTTATGCACAACAGTGGAGTGCTCTCCATGAAATGTTAATTCAGTAAATGAGTTGTTACAGAATTGAACACTTCTGAAGATACACTTGCAGCATTGGTTCTCTCTTGACAGCTGTTCTTTCATCCACACTGTTGTACGTGTGGGAATTGCCATCTTTCAGCATTGTAGTGCAGATTTCAGCTGCTCTGAGGTTATGGTGTAGAGACCATAAAGCCAGCTGGGCAGAGTTATTATAAAGTGCCTGCACTGCTCTTGCGGTGTACTGAGCTTGGAGACAGAAAAGTCATGCTTCTGCACTGCTGTATATCTCCACCAGTATCCCCACCCTCCGAATGGCAGTACAATGGCTCAGGCTGGACAGCTAGAAGCAGCACATGTGGATAAGCTGTCTGCCAGGCTGAGCTAGGAGAATTTCTCAATAAGATGTAGGCTGGAGAATGTGCTGTGGAGACACGGGAGTAGCTGGAGCGGTCCTGGTCCTGTTGGACTCCATAAAGGGCAAATCCTGGTCCTGTGTGGTCACAATGGTCACGTGACTTTGTGGGTGTCTGTCCATCCATTCCCCCCCATCTAGAAGCTCTGAATGATTTTTTTTTTTTTTTTTTTTCCTCCTATTCCTGTGCCCCCTCTATGCCATGATTGTGCATAATGAAGAGCTCACTATAGATTACATTTTATGCCCATCATCATTTATTAGCCCTGACCCAGTGCGTGTTGGGAAGCAATGGACTCTGGCCATATAGAAGGTCATCATTTTTATAATGGAAAAATGTTCAGGGAAACCAAAATGGAAGCAATTCAGGAAAGAGCAGCATGATGAAAATCTGTGCTCAGATGCCTCACAGTGTGAAACTCTAGCAGTCTCGAGAGTGGAGAGTAGGTGTCTATTTACTTCTTGAAGTGCAATGTGTAGGAAATGAAGGTAGTCTTTATTGCGTGGCTGCCACAGGTCTGATAGTCCTTTATGGCTCATGGTTCAGCGCTGCACAGTAGCCCCATCTCTGATTCTCTGTTGCCTTTGGGATGTGCAGATGGCTGATGTCTGGTTTGTGCAGAACCTGCAGACACTTGTCACAGCAGTCTTACAGGGTTGTCCAGGTTTTTCAACTGTAAGTGCTCTATCTTGCCTTACTAGCATTCCTTCAGCTAACCGCAGGGCATGAACACGAGAGAAAAAGGATATACATATTTATGTTGTCACGTTGTTGTGTCAGCACATTCTATATAAACTGCAGTCATCAGGATCACTTAATCTAAGATTAAATGTGTCTCTGAAGAGTGCTTGGCCTTAAGTTTTGAAAGGGTCAGCATTCAACATTTTGCACGTGAAGCGCTCCTGAACCAAAAGGTCTCTGGCTACTCCACCAGCGGGGCTTCCAGCCTCCAATGGGCCCCTCAGCCTCCCTGAGGTTTCTCTATGCCCTGGAAATGGGAAGGCTTTATGAGCATTAATGATAAACAGACATAGTACAGTGGTTTAACTAGTATGCAAAAATCTACTGTTGGAGAGGAGTTAATCATGTGTTGAATTTAATATTAAACCCTAGTGAGTTACTTAATAGCTGTCATATGTGATAAATGCAACCTACCTGCATTGCTGCTTGCAGACACTGTTGCTGCTGGTTGGCAGTTACTACCCTGAAACCTCTTAAATGCAATCTGCAATCCTTGTTAGCTCCCACAAAAAGAAATAGGTCAAACCCCTTCACTGTTCTCAAACTACAGTATAAAGCATCTCTTAGATATTTTCCTATCCTATTAAAACTTTTTTTTCTGGTAAAGGTGGTCTCAATTTGATCAGGCTGAGGAACAGATTTGGTTGGTTTACATTTTTTCATCTCTCCTGGTGACTGCAGTAACTTATCTCTACCAACTGCATGACTGAAAATGTGGCTTGATTTATTAAAGGGCTTTCTGGGTTTTGGACAGATGTCCCTAAGCAGGACATTAAGCTAAATAAAATTGTATTTCTGTAACAGATTTTCTGACTAGGTCACTATATCAGGTATATAATTTCAAAAACTGTGAAAACAAGGACAAACCCAAAACAGCAAAACAAAAAACACTGGGCTTTCCATAAACTTTTATCAAAAAGTTTGGCTGACTTTAGAAAGATATGAACTCTCACTAGAACTTTCCCACCACTTAGGAAATCTCTCTTGCATGAATACTTTTCATGGTGATTTTTGCCCACTTGTCCTCACAAGAGGAAGAATTAAGAATCTCTTTTCTCACCACCCTCCACAGCACTTGTCTAATCTTTATTGTCTCTAGCCTGTGTCAAGCTGGGCTGAAGTTGGCCAACGGGCTCAAAAGCTGTTGAAATGCTTGCAGAGCATGGCCACATCAACCTGCTTCCTTAAGTAGTGCTTCATCTTTCTGAACTTCTGCAAACTTCTCAGGGTTCACCCCTATAAAAAACCCTTCACTGCATCCTGCACTCAGTACCTGCCACTGCTTGCAAGGTCACATGAAATTATGTGCATTGACACGAGCATTTGTTTATAGTATATACAGCTGCATAGATGCACATCATTATAATCTGATTTTATTGCATTGGTATCATACTGTGATAGTCAGGTGATATTTACTTTTCTATTCATAAAATGGGCCTATCAGACTTACAGGGACACACTGTGTAACCTCAGGGTTCAGAATGAGTGACTTGTCCTCCAGTCTTATCTGCGTAAGCTGTAATTATTGAGAAATGCAGAGAAAGAGTTAAAGGACGGAGGCCAGTAGATGGGTAAAACCCATAAAACAGTGGAAAAATTAATATGCAAGTTATTACTGGAAGTCAGAAGTGTGGGTTTGTAAAGAAGAGACATGAAACAATGAACACCAACTAGGAGGTAAGATGTACTTCTATGTATTTCCTTTTTCTTAAAAGGATGAAAGAATGGCCAGTAGAACCAAAGATGAGGAAGTTGGTCCTGGCCTGACACAAGTCAGACCTGGCTAGCCCAGCCCATGTCTCTCTGATGCTGTACTGCAGTATTTATGAGGCTGCATGAAACTCTTGTGTGATTATCTTTGTGACTTTCATGCCTGGTTTTAGTATGTGAGTTGGGAAAAGGCTAACGAATGGGAACTGGAAAAAGAATTTCTGTGTCTTACAAATTCCTAATATTACTGACTGTCTTGTGATGTTACTATGTGCAGAGTTGTATGTGTTGTAAGCACTGGCGAACACTCAAATACTTAGGAATTATTTTTTAATGCTACATTTGTCATCTAACCACAGAGCAAAACCTGGTGAGCCTGTTGCTCAGCCCTCTTTCCTCTGCTAGTATGTCCAAAGCGACAGTGTGAAAAGGGCTACAAAGAAGGCAGTTGTATCCCTTTTGTGGAAAATAGCATCTAGACTGGGCAAAATAAAAAAGAAGAAATTAAAAACTTGGCAGAAGGTGCTTCTTAGAGCTTAAATCTGATGGGTTTTGGCATACTAATACTCATCATTGTGAAGCAATACTCATCATTGTAAAGGCACATGATGCCACATATTTATCAGGGTAATTTTTTTTAATATGTCTATATATATCTAAATCTATCAATATCAATCACAATTAGTCATGATGCTGGAAGTGGGAATGCAGCCCATATGTCAGTAAAGCTTTCATTGTAGTGGCAACCCTACTTTGGAATTGCCGTTTTATAGAAATAGGGGCTCAAACATAGGGTGTTAAAAATAGAGTCCCAGTGGTGATTATGATTACCTAACTGTGATCTAATGAGATTTTTCTCTGCATTTTTCACTTTAGCAAAGTATCCAGAAATCAAGACTCTGATGGGACCAGATCCACATTTAAAGTGGATCGTATCTGGAATGGTTTTCATGCAGTTTCTAGCATGCTACCTGATGAAAGACTTATCCTGGAAATGGATTTTCTTCTGGGCTTATGCTTTTGGGGGTTGTATCAACCATTCGCTGACCCTAGCCATCCATGATATTTCACACAACGTTGCCTTTGGGAACAAACAGACCAAGTGGAACCGATGGTTTGCAGTCTTTGCCAACTTGCCAATTGGCATTCCATATTCTGCTTCCTTCAAGAAATACCATATTGACCATCATCGGTACCTTGGTGGGGACAGCCTGGATGTGGACATTCCCACAGACTTTGAAGGCTGGTTCTTCTGCACACCACTTCGGAAACTGCTTTGGCTTTTCCTCCAACCTCTCTTCTACAGTCTGAGACCACTGTATGTGAATCCCAAAACAATTACACGGATGGAAATTTTTAACGCTCTTGTCCAGTTTTCTATAGACCTTATAATTTACTACCTCTGGGGGCTCAAACCTATTATTTACTTAATAGCAGGTACAATTCTCTGCATGGGTGTACATCCCATTTCTGGGCACTTCATAGCAGAACACTACATGTTCTTAAAAGGGTATGAAACATACTCTTACTATGGACCTCTGAACTGGCTCACCTTTAATGTAGGGTACCACATGGAGCATCATGACTTCCCCAGCATTCCTGGATGCAGATTGCCAATGGTAAGTATAGCATGAGCACAACTGAATTTTCTTTTACTAAGAGCTGGTAAACTGTCCCAGAGAAATCACTCCCCATCATAGCAGTGGATCATTATTTTTTTTTTTTAAAAAAAAAAAGGATAAAAGAAGAAAGATTTTTGGATTTGTTTCTAATTCTTTAATTTTAGGCAGGAGATTGAGAGAAATGACTGCCAAACTGCTGTAATATTTAACTTATTTGATGGAAACAGGAACATCTGAGCTTCAGAGGGCTTGAGGAATACTTTTTGCATAATAAAAACCTCCAACAATGCTCTAAATTTCTCCATTTCCTTCCCTCTGTCACCGGGTTCCATCTCTTTGAAACTTTAAAGACCCATTTAAACTGAGGCAGGTGGCAATTACTACTTGAAATTTGTCTAATGATCAATCTGTTAACTATATTGCTTGATTGACATCAAACAAAAGCCTTTCTATTTCTGAGATGACATCTGTATCAGGGCATGTTCCAACCTGGCACAAATAGCAGTAGAAAATAAAGTCCCACTCTACATGACTTGTTTTAGCTCTGCTGCCCCACCCACAGAAACTGAGGATACATCTATCATTGGGAAAGTGCTGTGGCTTTCCTCTTTTGAAAGTCAAGCCCCTTTTTGTTTACATATTATCAGTTGTGGGAATCAAATTTGCAAAGCCCAGGTGTCTAGGAATGGTTTTCAATCTCCCTCCAGGTATGTAGCTCCTTTTCTGGGTTTTAATACAAGGGTTCCTCATCAGGTGCTCACAGTGTTAGAGGTACGTGACTTCGAAGTATTACTCCTACACACAAATCCTCTGGCATAGCAGGAAGGAAACATCTTCTGTCTCTGATCTGATGCAAAGTTGGGGGGCTGCTACTGCAACGTCCTCATGAGGTGGAGGTAGAGCTGAGGAGTCTGAGGTTCAGGAGCTATGACCTCCCCACTGCTGCATAACATGTACAGCTTTTTTGATGGTATATCCAAGCAAACTCTGCTGTATGGGCTAATGTTCCTCATCACAGAAACACTGTCCAAGACGAGATTCAAAACAAGAGGAGATATTCTTAGTGTGTGAGGAGCCTCTATATCGCCTGCAGTTCAGGTTTAACACACCTCCTTTACTGCTGGAAGTCAGTTCTGGAGAGGCTGGCCGTTCCTGGCGGGGGTCGGAGCAACTGGTAAAGCAGCCCACGTTCACATGTGAAATTCTCCTGTCAGGCACTCCCATTGCTGATACACCTGATAGCTCAGCTGGGGAGTGCATAAGCTTAACTATAGTTTTGAATGTTCAAACTTGTTAGATAGGCTTAGATATGTAGATTACTGAAAGTAAATAGAAGAAGAGAAGAGGGTTAGCTCTGCATCTTACAGAAGGGAGGTGAGTGACTAATTGAACTTGCTGGGACTGTTGCTTCAGACCTAACTAAGACCTGAAAAGTTCTTCCCCACCCATGCCACAAATAGTTCAGCCTAATTCCTTGAGGCAGTGCAGCAGCTGGAAGTGTCTGCCCTTCTGTGTAAAGAGGATAGAGTTATTAGTTGAGTTTCATGGGCTTGTGTTCATGCGCTTCTAGCTCTTGGACAACTGAGGCTTGCACTCCTGGTGGAGGAGATGTCAGGCTTGTCCTGCGTGGAAAACTTTGAGTCTTTGAGTGGTCAATTGCAAGCGAAAATCTGTAAGGAAGTGAAAATCCTTTGGCAAAACAGTTACTGTAGAAAATCCTCTGTCCGTTAAAACAAGTTGGTTTTTCTTTTCTGCAAATTGAGAAGAAAAATTCACCGCCTCTTTGGTGGAAGAATGTAAGGGGACAGATCCTTTCTGGATAGCTTTAAAGTTTGAACTTCATAACAGGCAGGGGTAGAAACCTCCCATTGTTT
Source organism: Tyto alba (assembly GCF_018691265.1). Taxonomy (NCBI): domain Eukaryota; kingdom Metazoa; phylum Chordata; class Aves; order Strigiformes; family Tytonidae; genus Tyto; species Tyto alba. Next base: position 14,316,433 of record NW_024881303.1, read on the forward strand.
TCCTGCTTAACCTCACAGCAAATTCTTCACTCAACAAAGGTCTAGATTTTTCAGATCTAGTCTCTTAGGCACTTGAACTTCTAGTAGTTGAATTGTGTAACATGGATGACCTCTCGGTATATCTATTTTTGGTTTTAATTATTGGCAATTAGAAAGTAGAATAAAGATCTTTATTTGGTTCCTGCATTATTGAGAGGAAGGGAGAAATAGGATCATAGAATAACTGGATCTTAGTCTTGGAAAGTTACTGGCTCTTCAACTTGCTTATCAGAAAAGTAAATTCAGCTTTGTCCTTTGCTACAGGTGTGTCATTCAGAATGTTGTGAGTAATGTGTTTGCCACTGGAAAGACCTTTACCCTAGGAGCGTGACATATTTGAAAGAGGAAAAAATAGGCTGTGCTGTAAGCCTATAGATATTAAAGATGAGTGACATGAGTGTGCAGTAAGAACTTGCCCCACTAGTGTAATGAGAGATTACACAAGAGAGAATGAAATTTAACATTATAATGAAGGATCTGCTCTAAAAAAAACACTATAGACTTAGGACTAGATTAGTCTTTGCATGAAGCCTTACAACTATAAAATATTGCATTATTTACCAAATGAGTAAAAAGAGTCTCTCTTCATTATCTGAAGGATTGAATATACTTATGGAGAGCAGGGACAGGAGAAGGAGGCAGAATTCAGTACTCTTCCTACAAACTTCAATAAAAACTGTAGTGTTACCAGAGGCAAACTAGTTACTCATTAAGCTTGTGGGAAAAGGAAAAGACATGGTATGAAACCAGATTTATTAGACAGACAAGACTGGAAGACATGGTAGATGTGTTGGTTTTGAATTGCAGATTTCATTAACCCTATGATGGCCAGGAGGACTAGCTTGAGTGCTCCTCCCTGGTCAAGGACTATAGAGGGAACTTCTGTAATATGCCTTCTATCATTCTAAACATTATTTATCAGCTGCTTGTCATAAGGATCTTTATATTCTGTATACTCCTAGGACAATGGGTCTAGAGCAGTTATGGTGAAATATTAGGTTGCATTTAACTTTTTCACCTATCAGATACAGTGGAGTAGGATCGGGATCCTGTTGCTGTGCTCTACAAGCACAAAACCAATAGCAACGTTTCAGTCTAAAAATGTGATTTCTAGCCTAACACCTTGATCATCATGAAGAAAAACCTCAGTATACCAGGTGCCAAATACCTAATAACCTTCTTGCAGACTTTGCAATCTCTTGTTATCCTTCCACGATACCTTCTATTCACAAACTAGCGATGAGTTAAAACTTACAATTGAGATCTGTAAGGAGGAAGGGAGGGAGGAACTGAATCAAATAATCTCCAAGCGTAATATGGAGAGCTTGAGGGGGAAGGCAGGAACAGGATTTAGGAATACTTTGTCACAGGGCCTTCTTCTTTGAGATGATCTATGATCTGGCTGCAAAACTTGCTACCTGGAAACTGCCATCCAGAGGTTTTGTACTGCATCCAGGATGCAAGTTAGAGGATGACTCTTCTGGCCTCAAACGTACCTATGAGATGTAGTTTATTGCTGTATTTAAAAGGGAATTTGCATTAAAATCAAATTACTTTCTGCCCTCCCACCCTCTAGATTTTCTGGTAGGTAAGGAGGAGATAATTTTGTTTTACATATGGAGATGCTGAAAGAAATTACAATAGATGAGGTGTTTTTAATGGGAAACTTCTACATAGATCCATTGTAAAAGAAACCACTTTTTAAATGATTTCCTGCCATGTGATAGCGAAATGGGAACCTGTACCTAACAAGCTTCCTTGTATTTTCCATAAGAAAAGCCTTCAGAAGTTCTCCATCTAACCGCATTCATTAAATTTTCCCCTTTCCCCCTTCCTTTGTCACAAATATTTTAGTTTACCTTCCCCCTTCCATTGTTTCTGTACATCTCATACAGTTGTCCTGCCCAGAGCACAGGGACCTTGCCAATGGTGCAAGGGCTGCCTGCCTTCCTGCACAAGGTGCTGCTGAGCACAAACCCAAGCAGAGCAAAGAACTAATTCATGTAGGTGTGAGTCCCTGTCCTGCAGCAGGGTAACCCAGTCCAGTGCAAGCCCCTGGTCATCTCTTGTGGTTTCCATACTGATCTTCTCACTCAGAACAAGTTGCCACTGTACTCTGCAGGAAGGTGCTAAATGGATAAGCTTGGTGAACAAGCAACTCCTCCATCACCTGATGGTGGCAAGCAGCTTGCCAGACATGACTAGACTGCCTGATTCCAGAATATGGTGTGTATGATCTTCAAAATTCACTACTGGGTATTTTGCTTAATCATCTTAATTATCAAATAATACTTGTATTCTAAGTGTCTGTTTTAAATCTGTAATACATCTCCAGAATATATGTATGGAATATATTTAAGTGCAATTTTCCAGACCTGCATGTTGTGTCTGCCTGAGCTCTTCAGCACTATGCCCAGACTACACTGCTACTCATGTTTGCTGAAACTGCAGAAACTATTGGGTTGAACATAGGCTGTTTATTGGCCTCTTTCCTTGGCCATTTTTTCCTACTTTGTCACTAGGGTCATTTTAAGTTAGCCTTTGGTGCCAGAGGGCACAGCTACTGCCTGAGACATAGTTTATAGGAGCTGAACTTGTTTCTATGAACCTCCAACCTTCCACTTTCATGTGCAAGTGGCAATACAGAGAGACTTTCTGAAGCCCTCGTAGTGCTTAAGAGTCTAACATGATCAGAAAGCTCTGCAGAATAACGTAACTAGCTGAGAAAACATGTCTGGTTCAGACTACTGTCTCTGTGGACAAGAAAAAGATGGAGTTTCTGGAGAAGAGGGCAATGGTAGACTTACCGTATGAACTTGGCTAGCATAGATAGGGGCTGAGTTACTGTTGCAAGTCAAAATTCAGGCAGAACTTCTAAAATGGAGGTAGGAGGGAAGGTCTGTAAGTAGGGAATGACCAAGTCAGAGCTAGAGTGAAGCTTTTGGGGTTGGGTATCTGAGGCCCACTTTGTGTCTGCATAAGGCTTCGTTAGTAGCTTTCAAGGGACCTTACTGTCTAAATAGTCCTCCCTCTCATCCTTCAGCTATTTCAATTACCCAGCTGAGAAAAGGGAGGATACAAAACCCAGATTAAATTATTTGACTGTGGATACAGGAGGAGCACAGGGAACTATATCTGCATCTCCAGAGATCTTACCTGGTGCCTGGAAATCACTCTTCTTCTAGTCATTAATAAATATCTCTAAGGGGAATGCTGATATTGTCTGAATCCCGTTGAAAATGAACCACATTTGAAGTACAGACCAACACTTTAAAGTAGGATATAGAGAATTATTAGTAAGTCAGTGGTATTCAATGAAAGGCTGAATGCAATTAGACCTGAACTGAGTCTTCCACCTCCAACACAGCACTACCACACCATGAGCACAAGAAGTGCATAGGCGCTGAGGTACAGAGGTGAAAGTTCTTAATGAAACTTGTACATTGTCCAAACTACCTCACAGGGAAGTATCTGCTAGGAAACTGAATTAACGAGATAACTAGCAGTGAGCCTTAGTGGCTTATAATTTAACTGTCGTTGGGATTCTTACCTTTTCACAGTCAGAATGCTGTGTTAAGATTTCACTGTTACACCTTGGATGCTGATGAAACTCTCCTCCCAGAGACAATTTCTATGTAACCCTTCTGCTCTTCACTGGAAGTCTGTACTGTGCTTAGCATAGCTGGCTTTAAAATTCTGCAGGGTTTTTAAAGAGAGAAGTCATGCTGTCCAGCAAGACAAACTACTCTAGAATAGAGCCTTGTTTGTCTAGGAGGTGGAGCCGTAATAAAAATATGCAAGCGTACTATAGTTACCAGACTCTGCTGGTTCATAAGTGTGTTCAAAAAGCAGAGCATCTAGCTGGAGCAGGGACTATGGATAACTTGGGAATCCTCATAGTCACCTCAACATCCCAGGATTGAAACCTCTTTGTCCCCTGGTTCTGGCCTTACTCCCAGTACAAGTGCCACCCCCAGTGAGGCACAGTGCTTCTTTGATGGCAACAGCCTTAAGACTTGGGGAGGGGATTTGTAACAGGGCTGAAATTTTATTAGGGTTGTGATCTACTAATAAATCTTGCAGCATTTTTAACACCAGACTGAGGAGAACTGACAGCCCCTGCAATTGCCTCTGCCTGCTGGAAAAACCCAACTCAGATTTGCATCATGGTAGCAGAATGGAGGAAAGAAAATTAAGTGTAGGCAAGGTTGTGTCTGGCATTTTCTCAATTGTTATTTCTCTAACTGGAATCCTCGAAAGATGAGTAGTATGAGTGTCAAACAGGGCTTTAAATACAGTAAATTGATGCCTTGGCAATTTATGAGGAGAATTAGTCATCTCCTTGTGGAGATCCCTCCACCTCCAAAATGAGAGAAAATAGTTTTGACTGAAGGCAGTGATCCATTGTGTTTCAAATTCTGACATTGTGAGGCAAAACTTACATCAGGAATCTGCGAAGAAGTATCTAAATGTATTTAAGTACATCTCATTTGGCTGAACTTCAGAAGCTCACAAGCGGTAACAAGTAACTTCAGGTTATGGCTGTGCTATCAGATCTGAACGTGAAGACTGAAACACACCCCACGCCATGCAGCTAAACAGCACGTTCTCTCTCTTCTTCTTCCAGGTGAAGAAGATTGCAGCAGAATATTACGATAACCTCCCACATCACCTGTCCTGGATTCGAGTTCTGTGGGACTTTGTTTTTGATGACACTATTGGTCCTTATTCAAGGGTTAAGAGACTATATGAGCTGGCACAAGAAAGCTAATGGACTAGTTCCGCCTGCTGCATTGATGTTTTGTTTGTCTGTTTGAATGACTTGAGTTTTCTGCAGAAGCAGAAGGATGTTTGTGCGTGCTGAATTAGCATTGGTGTGTGGTCCTTAGACCAAGAGGATGAGTGTGAAAATTGAGAAATTGGATGCACTATTTTAGACTATTGATACTTTTCAATAAAGAGTATTTGTATATGTAGCCCTGAGAAACTAGATTAGAGTGAGCTATGATTATGTGAACCTTTGGTCTAGGCTTAGAATTAACTTCCTGGGCCATGTGTGCCTATGTCTGAGTTTTGGCCTGGCCTGCAATGGAGAATGCTTGGTGCGTGTACGTGTGAGCATGCACATGTGTAGTTTAGGACTGGTTTCTCTTCATGCTAGATTAGATGTAGATGCTCTGCGTGCACAGGATTCTGAAAGCAGGAAGGACTGGCACGCAGGAGTAAATGATACTTTCTAGAGAACGCAAGGGTGCCTTCAGCTCAATGTCTTGTCTAATCTAATATTTTCTGATAAACTGGTAGCAAAGATTTTGTATATGCAATGGAATATGTGTATATTTTTGTACATTTATATCATTATTTTAGTAGTTGTTGTTTGACCTTTATGCCAGGGCTTTGTCTAAACCATTTCTGAATGCATTTCTATTCTTAGGATCTAATATTTAGAGTAGCTAACTGTCAGAGCTGAACTGTGGCACGGAGAAACCGTTTCTTTAGTCTTCCACTCACTGCCTGATCAGCAGTATGGATGTGCCCTGTAGGAACAGGGTAGTACTTTATCACTCACCTTTTCAACAGTATTCATAACTTCATATTTCTCATCCTTTTCCCCACTGTAAGTCCTTCTGGGATTGGAAAGGTTCTTGCCAAGGTTGTTAATATTCCGATTACCTTTCTTGGTCTCCTCTATATTAATCCCCTTTCTGTGCAAAGGAGTTCCGAGTATGTGTCAGTAAAGCCATGGAGACAGTATGGTGATATTTGTTTCTACCTGCTTTCAGAGTAATTGTAACTTTTTTTCTTTGTCATTCAAGGAGCACTGACTTGATATTTGTGAAGCACATGATACTCCAGTTATATAAAAGTTGCCACTGATAGTGTTAAGGGGATATACCTGGAACATGGGGCTGGGGTTGTTTCTCTCCCTACATATCTTACTTTGTGCTATTGACATTAACCTTTACCTGTCATTTCTACCCACTGGAATAGTTAAATCTTCCTGCCTGTCCTCTCCAACTATAAACTTCTGGCTATCTTCAATAATTCCATATCAACAAAACCTTAATCACTGTACCTTTCTCCAAGCAGAACAGTATCTTGGGAGTCAGGAGTTCAGATGCCATCTACCAACTTCCCTCCACCCTGGAGAGATAACAACTTATTTCTGTCCTTACTAAGTGGTTAAAAGAGAGATCTATAATGGTCCTTTTATACTCTAACCCTCTAACAGTTTGACTTTTTTGTTTTCTTCTGGAAATCCATGTTTGTAACAAAGAGGATTATTGTGCATTCTCATTGGTTCCTCAAAGTATGCTATTAGACCTGGAAAGCCTGATTTCCTCAATAAACACAATTTTGTTCCGTTTCATTTCTTCTTCCTACAGCACTGGTCCATTTGCTAGCCTGGCACAGCAGGTAGCCAAGCTAGCCTGCTGCAATTTGGGTTCCTCCTCCTCCTCCATTTCCCCTTCCATTTTTCTCACCCATCTGATTTTGGCAGTTGGGTAAATACCTGTTTTCTCAGCAGTGCAAGATCCTTTGTGATGCAGGGGCTGAATACCAGTTCATTCACAGATGCTGATTTGGTCGGTGGGTTGTGCTTCTGGAAGAGGAAGAATGTGGCTTGTTCAGACACTTCAGCCTTCACTGCTTCTTCAGTAAAGAACATACTTAACATGTTATGTCTTAATTATTAAGGCCTCTTTTCTCCTGAAGGAAGAAGCTTTGGTGTGGGAACCTCCATTGACTTCTTTGTATCAGTGCTCATGTCAGAGAGCTTCAGTTTTTTATTAATTTATTTCAATGTTGCTGGCACTCCACGATCATATATTCCGGTTTCTGTGTTCTCAGCAAGTTGTTCCTCAACTCTCTTGGCCAGTTTAGCAAGTTAATATAAAAACCATAATAAAGATTATGCTATCTTCCTCAATCTGACTATTGTCCTTCTCCTTTGTGGTGAGTGACCTTTCTATAGTTCCCTTACTCAGCTGTTCCATGATGCAGTCACCTATGAGGTCTACAGTAGCCTAGCCTGACACAGAGGCTATGTTGTAAACAGAGGGTAACCAAAATTGGCAAATGCTTCTTACCCTGCCTCCCATCAGTATTTCCATCACATTCCTAGCTTGCTTTGCCTGGGCAGCCCCACAGCCCTCTTGCTGTGCTTTCTCCACCTCGGTGGGAATTTGAAGTGTCTGTAAGCCTGCTGTCTGCAGATGTGCGGTGCAAGCCAAGTTTCAGTGTGTCTGGGTGCTGCTGGAGAAAGCTGTGATCCTGTCTTCTCTATCAGCACTTGTACTTGCCACTACCAGTAATGTTGAGAGAACAGGGTTTTTTTTGTAACCACAGGGCATATGGTCTGGGTTAAAAGTACATTAGGGCTATATATAATTTTATTCTCTTTGCTTAAAGATTAATCCAGATCGCCTTCACTGTGTGGCCCCACTAATACTCTGGCAAGAGGAGGCAGGAGGAACAAATAGCTGTGTGATGGGTTAGAGTGGAGGTTAGTGCCCCCTTTGATTTCTTCGATGTAAAATGCCTGTGGCCTGCCCTGTTGCAGCAGCTCAACAAGCATACCATGAAGGGACACCCTTCTCTACAGAGGCAACAGGCACACCGAATTGTTGTCTGGGAGGGGGAATCCTCCATCAGTGCCACTACTGCAAATAAGCCTCCCCGTGCATCCCTGTCACTGGAGCCGAAAGCTGGGAACCAGCAAAGCGCTGGTGATGCCAGGACCACTCCCCTGCCCCTATCAGCCAAGCTTCCCCTTCTGCCGCTGCGCACCTTGCTCCCACAGCTATTAAGTAAATGCCAGCTTATTATGTCTTAATTATATGAGGCCCACAAAGATAGAAGAAAAAAGTAAGAAAAACTAATTTACAGCTGGTGGCTGATGTTAGCGGAGGGGCATGCTGTATCCAGGCTGTATACTCTGCCTGGTTATTACTGACCTTAGGTATAATGCCACATTCCAAGGGAAGACGTGAACCATGCCAGGCCCTAACTTCCTGAAGCTTAATTAAGATTATGGGAGAGTTTCACAGAATGGTTGTGATCATTTCAGAGACAGCAGTTTTGAAAAGTACTTGTCACCATCAGGTATGCCATTAAATGGGTTTATAATTAAGAAATACATGAGCTACTATATGAGATTTATGCAAGAGAGCATTATAATCTTTGCTGCTACTGATGCTTGTCTGTGCTCTTCCTACTGGGAAGGCTCCTCCTCCTGGTCCTGGGGTTGTTGTATTGTCATTTGCCTGCTTTAGTTCCCATGTGGAAATCTCACCCCTCTGTCTAACCTGTCTCGCCTTCTGCTGGCATTAAACAGCTAACAGATACCAGGCTTGGTTTGGAGTTTACCATTGCATTAAACTAACATTTCTCTAATTTCTCCTGTATTTAATCTACAGTATAACCACACTGTAAAAAAGACACTTTTCTAGACGGCAGATTGGGTTGCTTTGAAGAGTGCTAAAGGACAACGCCACACTCTCCAAGCCAAAGCGGGTAACATTTCACAACTAAGTGCAAAGCACAGCCCGCTCTGCCTCCTCTCCTGGGTCTCCTGTTGCTGGCTGGCAGTCCCTCCTGCCTGCTGCTGTGCTCGGGGAAGGTCTGGGGGACACGAGCAACGGGACAGCCACAGACCCTCCTGGGCTGCTGCACCAGGCTCTGCTCCCAAAACTATTCCTGGGGCCTGGCTTTTAAAACACAATCTTCAGTATGGCCTGAAGCAAAACTGGGGGCTTGGAAAAAGTCTGAGATTTCAATAGCTGAACTCCAATCTCTCGCCTTTTGCACAAAGTTATCAAGAAGATGGTATCAAGACTACTGCCATGTAAAGCTTGCACCAAACTGAGTCAAGAAGAAATTCCCAAGATTGCACTAGTGGAAAGAATGGCTCTGAAGGAAAAAAATTGTGTGACCTTAAAGATATGACTGGGTGTGCGCTGTTGTTTGGTGTCCTGTACTCATTTCTTTGACTTTACTTTCTGTGAAATAAAGCTCAAGACCTGCACAACATTAACAAATGAAACGTGAGCTACTAACAAATGACCCCCCGTAAACCTCTCGTTCAGCAGTGCTGTGCCAGCGATTACAGCTTGCCTCCTCCTAATGCCTTCGGTAGCCTCCTTCTGCATAAATACCTCCCTTTTATTTACTGAGAGCCCTTATGAGTGCAGGTGATGGGACCTGTTTTTTCAGTGATGACAGGAGACGCAGTGGGACATTAGTGGTGGCCTAAGAAGATCTGTAAGCCACTGTCCTTCCCTGACAAAACGTTGCTGAGGTTGCAACAACACTGACTGCAGGAGCTGGTGCTCAGCCGGCGATGCGAGGAGGGGCCGGGCAGGTGAGAGCCACATCTCCCTGTAAAGGCAGGCAGGGCTGCTGCCATCGCACCACCCCCAGATGCTCAGGCTCTCTCCTCGTGCTCGGCGGCGCTGGCCGGGCAGAGCTGCCACTCCACGGTGGCTCTCGGTCACCTTCCTCTCATCGTCAACCCAAGTGACATAGAAGTGTGAGAGCTCGAGGGACGAATGAAACAAAGAAAGGCAGGGCCATGTGGACAATGAACAGTTTATTACCAATATGAACACAGATACTGTGATGCACTGACGTACCATTTTTTTATATTGTGATAACTCTGAGACAAAGAACTTGTTGGCTGACAACTAACATGTCTCTGTTTCTTCTGGTGATGCCACAATACATTTCTGTTGGCAAAGGATCTTCATTTACATTGCAGACTACTAGTAAAATTACTTTGAAGTCATCTATCAAAAGCAAATGGTTCACGTGTGTTCTTATCTACTACTAAAAAGAAAGGTAATACATTTAAATAAGCAAATACAAAATACAAAAAAGGCTGACAAATCCAATGTGCAGTGTCAGATGAAATCTAAAAAATCCAGAAATTTAAAATTTAATATTCTTTAGATTAAGACTTTTAAAATGAAGCGAATCCAAGGCAGCAGCAAGCTTCAAAGTGTGCTGAGTCTGCTAATAAAAAGGGTATAAGAACAAAGACAGTGCCGGTGTCCTCTCTCACCATCTTGCATGACCTTGGTACTCTTAGAAATAATCCGATCTTCCTAGCATTCTTAGTACCGTCCAAATGCTTTGCAATCATTATGTTGTACTGATTCTACTCAACTCCTGCCGTATGGCTAGAAAACCAAACCAGAAAGTTAATGCATAATGTTATACCCGGTGTGATGGAAAATGCTAAGTATAGAGATTGCAGAAAGTACACGCTGGTAAAAGGATGAGTGGAAGGTAAAAGGATGAGTAAGGGTAAGCAGTCAGCTGTTTGCTTGCAAACTGCAGTACTGGTTTAAGAAGTTGCACCTGTGGTTTATATGACTGTCTTATTTTGCACTGGAATGAACTAGGGAGGCTCTGAGGGCCAAGCTGCTGGGACGGTAGCGTACAGGCGAGGGTCTCCTCAACTGCAAACTGTCCCGAGGTTTTGTGAGCACACAGGTCTAGGGCAAGGGGACAGGGAATGGATTTTAGCTGTTTTACAGTCTCCTCTTTTTCCACTTCTGTGTGAATCTAAGATGGGGAGTGCAGGGTGTGGACATGCATCTTCATATGCCCTAATGCGGGCTTCAAATAGGTATTTTGCTGTGCATTTCAATAATGGCCCTGAAAAATACATTTAGTCATACATTGCAGAGCAATTTATAAAAAAGCACTGATACATTTAGTACAGATGTTGTACTTTTCAATTAATTGTAAAAATACATGGCTATTTGGAAAGCTGTAATTGAGTGAAGGTCTGAAATAGCTCTTCAAGCATAGAAAGCCTACAGAAAACGCTCAGGATTTTCAGTTTGGTACCTTTGTCCCCTCCTCATCCCGGACCTGTGTGGCTGGCTAGTTACAAGTGATTTCACGCTCCCTGACTGATAAATTGACATGCCATGGGCTACGAGCAGGCCCTTTCTCACCCTCCACCTGTGAGAAACATTGTCCACTGAATTTCTCACAGGTTGGGGGCGAAAATACTTGTCAACAGCCTAAAAATAAAGGATGTAAACACAATGTCGTGATCAGAGCTCAGATAAGGTAGATGCTTGTTCTTCAAATGTGTACATAAATCAGAGCTGCTCAGAGAAGTCTGAAAACACCAGGGAACTCTCTGCAGTTCCTATCATCTTATCTACAGAAAATTAGTCATAAAGATGAGAAAAATAATGATTTTTCTCTTTCTTACCATCAATTATCTCCTCTTTCACTTTGTGTAACTCTCTTACAACTTCCTCCAATATTTCCTGATGAGACAAAACACAAGTCAGCTGCTCAGAATTTCCTTCTAACTGGTGGAAGAAAATGCAAGTTTAATACGGTTGTGCTTGTCCCCCGCCTCCGCTGACGATCAGAGCCTAGCACTACTAACAGCTATGTCTGCACTCCCAGGCCAAGGATGCAGAAGATGCTGGCATATTTATTTGCACATTTCTGTACAGACATCTTGCTCAAATAGCAGTGAGATTGTGCTCTCTTGCTGCTCACCAGCTAGCCCTTCTCTACGCACCTAGTTATAGAGGAAATCAGAAGACTGAACAGCTGTTTTGCTTGTACGGCGCATGCATGGGGGAAAATGGGTAGCTCTTCAAATCTCTTACGTGCGAAAGACCTTTTCACTCACCTGTTTCATTCGATCAAAATCTAAGGCATCCATAGCCACGTCATTGCTGCTGCTCACTGGCTTCATCCTTGAGAAAGGGAAGAAGAGCACAGAAAAGCCAGTAAGTTCCTTGCAACACACATGAAGCTACGCCCACCCGATGGTGTGGATGAAATCCACCCCAGCACAGGAGCACCTGTGCTGGAGCGCTGGACCAGAGGCTCCCTCTTGTGCCACTCGGGAGCGTCCAGCAGCTGGAGAGCAGCACTGCTCCCCTTTGCACAGCCTGACCCTCAAAGATGCTGCTTTGTCCTGTTGCAGGCATACTGGAGGGAGCGCAAAGACTTCACTGAAACTTTTTTTTTTTTGGTGTTGGGAGTCTCAATGATTTCAGACTAAACAATGCTGAGATGTCTTCAGGAGATGAAACCTGTTTAACAATGTACCTTATTACAGCATTTGCAATTTGCAAGCAAGATATCTGATTTTTCTCTCCCAGTCTGTTTTCTGAACAGCAACCCTGACTTGGCCACCTAGACTTTAATTGGGTGCTAAAGTAATAGCAGAATACAGGTTAGAAAAAGATTATAGGGAAAATAATAACCCAGTAATCCTTTTCTTGTAAGGCCTGACTGAGTCAAGTGGAACTTGCTGATAGCACTGTAATGCCCAGGCACTACTTCTTGACCCAGAAACACCACCAAACTGGTTGTAACGGATAGTATACCTGAGTGTTATCAGTCTTCCAGGATGGAAGTCAGTGGGCTGAACTCTGATGATGGCTGATAAAATAAATGAAGGAAGCAGAAGCTGCTTGACTTTCCCTTTTAATCAGTAACTCTAAAAAAATTCATAAATTAACCCTGATACATAATTTGTAAAAAAGGCTTCAAATGACTTTGCCATCATCTTTGAGCCCAAACCGGGGGCCGAAGGAGATTCTGTCACTCCTAAGGGTGCACCTGGTCTTACAACCCTTTCTTGAGCAAAATCTTAACATGTCTCCTACCATGTCACAGCTAAGCTGAGAGTTAAGACAGATAAAGATGCCATCAAACTGATCAGGAATGGAAACAGGTCACTGCTGGGAGCTTTTGAAACCTGCCCTGCCTCCCTGAAAAAAGTAATTTGAGCAAGCAAGACTGAGCACTACTCCAGGTGTTAAACTAGGAAAGGATTTTTTCCCACTTAACTCCTCCTCCTCCTCCAGGGATGGAATGGCATTATAGAAGACAGCTGGTGAAAACTTGATTGGCTGCCTTAAACAGCTCATGTTTCATTCTCATTTGCAAGGAGGAGTGGTCTTTCTGTATCTATTGGATACTCTCATGTATTTCCTAAAACAAACATGTCCCATTGGTTTTAGGAGAGCTGGAGAGATTATATTTTGCTCTAGTGACACTGGTACATCCCTCTGAATATTTGGGCAGGGCATATTCCAGCATCTTTAACATAGCAGCAAGTATGTGCAGATAGTTGCTACTGGCAACTTTCTCCCTGCAGACTATCAGCACTCACTGTCGTATATGTACTAAGGGACATCTCTCTGCAGTAACTGCTAAACATATGTAAGCCTGTGTTCTACCTCCTTATTCAGCTTATCCATCCATCTGAGTGTCCAGTACTGCAGTAACACTGGTAGTATTCAACCAGGACTGGAAGGAAGTCTCTCTTTAGCTGTCCAACATCAAATTTTATCTCAATCTCTGTGGGTAAGAACATGGGCGGTGATGCTGCAGCTTGGCTGTTCTGACTGACAGGACTTCTGGAGTACAACTTCAGGCTTCTTGGCGCTTGACACCTGCCAGCTTTTGTACCCCATATTTCTGAATGCCCTGTCTGTGGCTGGGCCTTTTTACAGCTTGATGTTATTAACTCACTGCACCAAGCTTTGCTCTCCTTTCTCATGCACCTACTGCAGTTGCATGGATAGTGGAGTAACTTCCCTTCGCCCAGTGGCAGACTCTTCAGATTGTTTCTGCCTTTGCTTTTGAACTTCTGCAGAGGTTGGACAATGAAAACTTCTCCTATTGGCAGAGTCATCCTGAACCTGCTGTAAAAAGATGCTCCAAAACCTGCCTTCCATGTGGCACAGCGTGCTGCCAAGCCCATGCCTCTGATTCATGAGCACGGATGCTTGCTTAACTGTGATTAACTTCTGTGATGCCTGTGCCCACCTGAGGCTTGTTCCATGGAACAAGCCTTTGACGTGACACACTCTACCTTCACACTTTGTGCAGCGACAGACAAAGCAGATTGTAAGAGAATGAGTAAAAGACGTGACAGAAGACAGACACGTTAGTGCTGAATCATGGGATTAGCCAAAGGACAACCCAAGATGGTTAAGAAGCCGGGCTGTTAGCCAGTACCTAGGAGACACGTGGGATTGTGTGGGGCTCTTAGCTTCACAGCTCTTCACCACTGATGGATTTCTACAGCAATGGAATGAAACGAGACATGAGTTGTGCACGTGCCATGGGGACAGCGTGACCATCCCGACTGCTCGCCAGCTGCAGGGACACCCCATGCAGCTCACCTAGAAAGTAATGAAGATACAGGCTTTTCAACAGAATTGCTCCTTTCCCATGGCTTCTTCCCAGAGTCTGGAAAACAAAAATGAAAAGTTATTGTTTATTATTTTTTCTCTAATGACAAAAATATCCCAAAGTTTATTGTCTTATACAGCTGCTTTCATTCAGTGAGGATGAGTGACTTAGAAAGATCCAGGAAAGTGGGATTGCTGAATGAGTGCAGTTGCCTACATTACAGAGAAAGCACTGGCAAAAATCTGCTTACTGATCCCTTTAATTAGGGACTGGATAGTTAAACAATACTAGAAAGACATGGAACTGGAACAGTAGGAGGAAAATCATAAATCATTTCTGTTAAGAAATACAGGCTAATTGCTGCAAGGCTTATTTTATTAAGTACAATACTTAATTATATTTTGAGTTAAAAAGTCTTAGGCTTTTTGTCTGCATAGTTGACAGAAAATGTGGGTGTATCTAAAGAAAGGCAGTGAGACCCTTACTATGCAAATCTCTACAGAGAATTTATTTAATGTTGTCTACATTTCTAACTCACAGAACATTCCCAAAAGCTATACTATATAACCCTTGTTACTGAAAATGCTTACTATGTTCCCAATCTCCTCCTGTGCAAAGAGTCTAAACCAAAGCAAACTTGAATAACACACAGCTTTACACACAAAGGTTTGCTCCTCTGTGAGGTCCTGAAGAGCTCTTTAAAAGAATTATGGGCACTCCCAGGAAATCTCTAGATCTCGTTCCTCATTTACATGCACCTTTCTCCTACCTTCTTCCCCTTCCCTTTCAAAGCACACAAATCACGGCTTTGTTCCAAAAGGAAGCTGGAATGGTTAAATACTTATTCCCTTGGGAGAGATTTCTTTTAGCATGTATGAAAGCCAAGGCTGACACAAGGATGAATCGGACTGGCTTGCAGCTTATCTACTCAGATACACTTATTTCAACTCATCATAGGAAAAACATGTTCTGGGGGCTCCTTAATTTCACCTAGTAACTCTCAAGATCAGGCTCACTGCAACAAGATAATAAGTTAAGGAAGGGTAACCGTTTGAGACCCAAACCTGTATAAACTGGGACAGCTACACTACCAAAAGTAAAATAGAATAGCTTTTTTCTCTTAGATGATTTAGGTGCACAATGTTGAAGACACAGATCCTCAGATACATGACTGGAGCCCGTTAGCTAAACTGGCTGTATTATCATTTTCTTGGCTGTGAAGCATATAAAATCACAATTTCTTGCGGAGTACAGTTTTTAAGACAATAGGTATTTGAGAATTTTTCTGTTAGTTACTGCTGCTGCACTCAGAAGTAGGACAAATTCAGAGACTAGAGGTGGCGGAGAATTCTAGAAGACAGCTACAGCACTGGTAGTTCAATTTAATACCTGAGGAATTTTGCTGCTGCTGGGCAGGACCTCGTGTACTGGGTGAAGGAGCGGTGCTAGCGTCATCCTACAAAGAGAAAAACGGGACAGTACTGAATTCTGGGGATGAAGCGCAGAGTCCTTTTCTACTCTGGAGACCAGCTGCAGCACAGGTGGTACAAAAGCAAGTTTCCTCCAAGCAAGGCCAACAGGCAGTACTGCCAAGGTACGGGCTCAAGCCCATTTAAACTTTAACCTTTCACTCCCTTTAGCACGGTAAAATACATCCTTTTTATTTTTTGCTAATATGGACACCTTTTCATGATTCCACTCCCATCCCTGTATACCAAACCAGGCTGAATTATCACTCTGAAGTGTTGGCTGCTGTTGTCTAAATACAAACCATGCGTTTCCCAAATTTAGAAACTCTCTGTGATATGGATACTGAGCCATCTGAAGGAACAGTAGGTCAGATCCCAGCCTTTTAGCCCAAGACAGCCACTGGTATCAGTGACAGTAGTCCAGGTACTAACAGAATGTAACTAAATCAATCAATACTCCTTCTAAGTAGAAAATTAAACACTACATCACAGATCTGAACTCTTTTCTTCTGGGATTTATATATGAGAGATCATAAAACATTCACCCATATATTTTACATGTCAGTATTATTTAGCAGCTCTCAAAAAACCCTCAGGCAAAGCATTAACTGTGCACTTAAAATGGAATTGCACCCAGTTTGACAGAAGATACACCCACCACAAAGTGTACTCAAGATACACGTTAAACAGATGTTCTCTAAAACACCTTTCTAAACAGTTTGGTGCTATTGAAAAGTTTGATTTGGGATATAAACTAATGCAGAGCTTCAAGGAGAGAGAAGACAGCAGAGGTTGAATAATTAGAAGCTAAATGGTGCTTTTCATCTCTGAGTGTATGGTTCAAAACCAGCTTTGGGGCAAGATTAAGAGCAATGGTTGCACAGTGGGTTCAATAGGCAAATTCCATGCTTGAAGCATCCCTTGAGGAACATGCAAAAAATAGCTGCTTTTCTCCTTAAACAGGGCAAAGTGCTTATTCCTGCTGTTGCTACAAACCTTTCAGACTGGGGCGAGACCTACATCATCTGAATGGATTTCGTACTGAGCAGCTGTTACTTTGTCTCTGGAAGGAATATCTCCATATTCCAAGTGATATGAGGCACACATGATGCTTTATGAAGTTGCAGCCATGGCAGAGAGCCTTCATGAGGGTACTGGCTAGCCACAGGAGTGCTGTATGAACAGCAGCCCAGAAAGGGACACAGCATAAATCCTGTCCTCTCTTGAAACTGGAAAGATCTCCCATGCTTTATCAGTTCAGCGGGTAAAAAAAGTGTTTTAATTTGCATGTTGAACTCAGAATTGCTGCATCAAATTCAGTGAAAAGACTGAGTCAAATCAAAACTCTTCTTTAATTGCTTTTGTGGACAACATACAGACAGAACAGTTAAAACACAAATGAATCAGTTATCCAAAGTTGTCCAAATTCCATCTCATTGCAGTGTAAATATCATGAACACATATTTTAACTTTCGAATGGTCCAATGGTTAATACACTGTTTCTCCTTCACCCCTCCAGAGACATGTTTTATGTGCACTCTGGAGGCTAAAGTGAGCGGATTCTTGCTTTGCATGGAGGTTGGCAATCCAAAGTTATACCACATAGTTGATGATCCACTTCAGCTTAGCTGAAGCTGTAAATTTAAAATAAGAAACACGAACTTGATCTCAAGTTGACTTGCCAGAAGGTTCAATGCATCTTCTTAAGGAACAAGAATCTACTATATCCTACAACATTTGGATCAGACCATGAAAAAGCACCTATTAACATGGTTAAGACAATACCTCACCTATGAATAAGGCAGCAATTCATGTTTATAGGGTGCTGTTCCCAGGAAAGGTGGAATCAGTTACATTTAGCTTTTGACTGAATCTGCAAATCTATTCCTGGATCAGCACTGCTTGTCATTGCCTGCCACACACAGTGAATGAGCACAGGACTTCGGCTTGCAAGGCAGCACATCAACATATTTGCAAGAGCACAACAGCGAGGAGTCTTTCACTTACGTTTTGGCTTTCCTCTTCCTTTCTGTCAGCTGGCTTGTCTGACTGCGATGCTGCTTTCCTCCTTTGCAAAGGAACATGAGATAGGACACACAGTCAACCCTCTAAAAACACATCCTTCACGTGGGAAGGCTGATTCAGGCTCTGGTGGGACTTATTATTTACTTAGTTCATCCTAGGGAATGCAACAAAAGCTGGATGTGTTCGGTTGTGTGGGATTGGGGTGGAGGTGAGGAATCCAGACCTCAGTGATATGACTCAGGGAGAGGGGCAATATTATGAGGTGGTGTTTAACAGAGGACCACAGGGTGCAGAGCACAAGGACACGTGTTGAAACGGAGGGAAGAAATGCAGCTGAGTGTGAAACTGGGTGCAGAAGGGATGTCTTCTCTCTAGGGCTCAGGAAGTGGTGGCTCCTACGTCCCACACAGAAGGAACCTAAACCCCCACAGGGCTTTCTGAGGACCAACCCAACCCCTGCAGGTGGCTCAGGTGGGTACTGCAGTGACAACACTGTTCTCAGCCTGCTCCAATATAATTCTGACAACTGTCCTATATCCCCTCATCCCTGTTCCCACCCATAGAAAGGGCTGTGGCAGTGCTCCCACATGATGGGAAGACAGTCAGAAAAGCCCTTCAACCCAGGTCCATCTTCACCAGGAAAGATTGGGCACCATTCTGCTCAGCCAAGACCCCTGCTCCCTTCAGGGTGGGAAAGCTCTGGCTGGAGACTAGGTGTCAGGAAACAAGTGCACCAGCCTGGGTTTTCAAGTGCCTTTGGTGAGTGACAGGAGATTATTGCTGTGGCAAACCCAATTCAAAGGCAGCAGAGCTCCTGAGCCCTGTAGTCCCAGGACTGGTAGTGTTGGTGGTGCCTACAGAAGTTGAGTGAGGACCTAAGATCCTCACTCTGTCCTGCTTCCCAAGGAGAGGCAAAACTCTCCGAGAAGCAAGTGGCAAAGAGCTGCAATCCATCCACTGGCGCAATCGGACATGAGAGTAAACAAAGATGTTGGTTGTTTAGCACTGAAGAACACATGGTAAAACTTCTTGGGTGTTAGCCACACTGGTTGAAGAAAACCAAATTCTTGATTTTCAATCCCTATTTAAGGTCTAAACAGTAGTCAAATGTGCCAGATACTGATTATCTAGACACCCAATTTCCCATTTTAAACAATCAGAGGAACTCCAGCTCTAATCTCCACATGGATTTTCACTGTAATGATCCTTAATCCTTATCTACCTGTGAACACTACCCTTAGCAGATGTTTTTTAAAGCACCAATATGACAGGTTTTTAATTTAGTCTTGCTTCTGAAGTGGACAAAATTAATCTCACAAAAATAAAAAAAATCCTAAGTGGCACTTACAAAGGCTTCTGAGTTTCAAAACAGTGCCACAGGTTTGTCAAAGGATTTTTTTTCATATCACTGGCAAAGAAAAGCCTCACTGGATACATAAATTGGAGGATTTGATGCAAATTTGACAAAAAATCAGAGGACTAAAACATGCATGTATCTGGAAAAAATTCTGTGGGAATTATTTCCAGATATTCAACTGCATTAATAATTTTATTAGATCAGTAATAATTTTTATAGTCTTTCTCTAATATTTACTTGATTCTTCTGAGGAAAAAAGGTTATAATGATTACAAACCTGAGCGAGGGAAGTATTTGCCAGGGTGAGAGACCAGTGTTAAGATTTATGTCCTGCAACAAACGTAACTGGGCTGGAAATGATAGCGGTTTGTAAGATGGTTCATTATTCTGTTTGCACATCAATCCTGAAGCAAAGGGTTGCTCTCATGGGGGCCACTAAATCTAGAGATTTTATACCACCTGGACTCTCAGAAGCATTTTCTTCTGTTACTTACCCAGCATTAGACACATTCCCTGTTTCTGAGCATGTGGTTTTCTGCTCAGAAAGGGCCCCTGAGATCCCATGCTCATCATTCAGTGATTCCTGTATTGAACATGCTCAGTTTAAAAAAACATCTTTTTACCTCCTGGCTACTAGCTCGGCAAGAGTAACCTAAAACACAGTGACAGGTTCTTTCCTTTCTCTATGTCATGACACATAAAAAGGGCTTTGCAGCCAAAAGAAGTCCTCTCAGTATCAGTTTAACAGCATGTGCCCAGATTGCACCCTTAACTGACTTGTGTATTTCCAGTCACTTCCATGGCTTTGTGAAGCAAAGTTTAGGAAACAATTCTGTTGCTGTCAACTCCTTGGGAAATGATTTGCAGCTCAGCTATTTTCAGAGTAGGGGCAGCATGGTTGGTGCTCACAGCAGGACAAGTGCTTTTGTTAAGACAGTGAGGGGATTCGACCCTGAATACCTGAAAACACCATATTCCCACTGCCAAAAGCCATACTGGAGTACATTTTAGACTAGAACCACAGAAATTTATAGGATATCTATATCAAAGTATATGAAATGTCCATTTAGCTCGCTTGCTTGAACAGAGCTAGTTATCCCAGCATCTAGTCACCAAACCTTACTTTGCTTATAGACATCTTCCAGTTCAGCAGGGACAGTCTTGATACGTATTAGCACAAAATAGATCAGAAGGTGAACCAGTAAATAACTATTAAACTATTTTAATTCTGAAAAGAGAAAAACTGATCTATTTGTTATTTTACACTGCTTATAACTTTTTATAGTGTTGTGTATTTATTTAATGCTTTCCAAAAGATTACATCCACAGTCCATGTTCAGAATTCCTTCTGAAACAACCAGGACATGGAGCAAAGTTGGTATTAGACCCTCTGAACTGGTTTTATCCTGGATAACATTACCTTAAATCTCCATCTCTGTGCACTATGCAATTGTAACTACTCTTCATTATTTTACTCATCCTTTTCTTTCAGTATTCCTAAATTTAAAAATCTTTAGAGCTAAAACCAAAACATTTAACACTAGGAACTTGGGAGTTACAGTCTGACAGAACATTACTGATGGAATCAGGGGGAAAAGAAAAAGCAAAAATAATTGGAATAACTGAGTGCCTTTTAACAGCTGGTAGCTTGATATATCACAGCTTGTTTTAGTGGAAAATAAGTTGGCTAGACTATCTAAAACACACTGAGAATCGATAATAATTTACCTGCCAAGATGTTCTCCTTTTATTGCACTTCTGTTTATATTTTTGGGCCCAACATCCTGAATGTGCTGTATAAAGAACGATTTGTCTAAGCTCCTCTAATAGTTTACTCTTTCTGAAAACAGTAATTTTGAAATAGATCTGGTAAAATAGCAAAAGCCCAGAGGACATATTTATCACTTTGAAGGTTACCACACTGCAGGATTTGCTACAGCAGCTAAACTCTGTCATGTATCATTGATGCACCACCTACACTTTCATACTAATGGTCAGGTGATACCAGCAACTAACACCTAGGCAGGACCCGTCAAATTGCAAAGAAACACCAAAGTGACATTGCTAACCAAAAATAACAGCACCTAGTTCCACAGTTTGCTGATGAGCTCACGCTAGTGCTTACCTGAAGTCTAAGTACAAACCTTTTTGCCAGTAATTTATTCATTTCTTCCATTAGTCCTCCTCCACCTCCTCCGCTACTTGTTCGATTGGCATCACTCTTAGAGACCCCACTGGGGCTGGACCCTCCTGAACCGTCTTCTGGCTTAAGACAGACATCAACATTGGAATTAATTAAAAGTTTAATTTACAACCACATCCTTAATGATTAGTTTTCTGAATTATTAGGAACATCAATCACAATCATAGCCCAAAACCAGAGATAGGATGTGTTCTGCATTGGGAAGAAGACTCACATGGACCTTATTAAAACCAGGAACAGTCTGGGTAAGGCAAATACATGGGCAAATGATGAAAAAAACCTACAGTGCTGTTTGTTCATGATGATGTTTATGCACGGTTATACAACCCTCACCTAAGTTGACACCTATTGACGTGAGGCCTCATCTACACTGGTTTTTGTAAGCATGGTGCAGTTTTAACCACTTATAATGACTGAAAACACTAGCGGACAGTACAATGGTAGGCTTTGCAGAAGTAATGAAATCCTGGCAACATGAGAACTTGCAGCCATTTGCTAATTAACATTTTCTGAAGAGCAGAAATTCTACCAAACGTTTCCTGCTCAGCTTTGTTTGCACTACAAACTCACACTTAAAAGTTCACCTAATGGTCAGCTGAGGCGTGTTTCACCATGTTTCACCCTGGATTTGCAGGCCATTACACCAAGCTGCGCCAGGCTCCCCCGCAGCGGAGAAGAACCCATCGGGGAGTCCCGGTGCCACCTCCTTACCCGTTGAACTCTCCTTAGTTTGGCACCAGCCAGAGCCGCTGCGAGCCCTGACACTGACCCATCTTCGGTGCCAGCCCCTTGGCCAGCGCCTGCTGGCAGTGGCGGCGGCGGGGGGGGCGCAGCTCCCATGGGTGGCGGAGGGACCGGGGGGGGTGGCGGAGGCGGGGGCCCCCCGGATGAAGCAGGGATCACAGCGGCACCACTGGGATGACCAGGTGGAAGTGTTGGGCCTGGAAGGCAGAGAACATGAGTTAGACCTGAAGCACGATCTCCTCCAGCCCGTACAGAAGGTCACGTTCCCGCTCCCAAGGCCACGACCTGACTGCGTGATGAGTGATCAGTGCAAGGAAGCACCAAGCCCACAGAAGAACGGGAACGGTGGTCGTATCAGTGGTCGGTTCGCTACAGTTGTGTCCTCCTGTGAGACCCTGCCACTGATAAGCTAGCTTTCTCCCTCCTCTTCTCCCTGGTTGGGCTAGTGTTTTATGCTGTGCCAAAACCAAAACACAGACAACACTTCCCAATTCATAAGTGGCATTTTCTGCTTCTCTCACAGCTTTTTACATGGAGGTAATAAACTACATCAGCCAAACCTGTGGACTTCACTTAACATCAGCTTTTCACCAGAATTACCGGCTGCAGCGACATCCTTCTTTCTGTTGAACAGAAGGTGTGTGGCTTCAGCTGGTCCTGCAAAATAATGGGGGGAGACTCCAGCTCCAAGCACCCCGAGGTTCAGCAAAGCTCCCCGAAGCAGCAGCCTGTTGGAGGGGCTGATGGTGGGTAACTCCGTTGCAGTGTTTTGCCTGCCTGTAACGGGTCAGTTGAACAAATACACCTCTCCAAGGGTATTTCCCCACGTTACGCTCTCAGAACAGGCTGCTCCTGATATTTAATCACAGGTTCAGTTGTTCAGTAAGTGCTATTGTGCAAGACAGGTGGGTTTTGACTGGGGAACATTTGGAAACTGTATTTAACATTAGCAGTCTGGTTTTCTTACAGTACTGCCTTATTTCTGTGGTTACTTCTGTCATTATTTCACACTCCCAATTCCATTCTTGAAATGAACCATAGCTGCTATTAGAAATACTTTAAATGTTTCAAGCTCTCTTTGGTTCACAAACATAATAGCTAGTAATTCATTGTGGGTACAGTTAATTGTAATTGCAAAACTACACCCACCTAATTAGAGGCCAGCCTGAGGCAAAAATTGAACAGAGTCAAAATAATGGACTGATGTGAGTTTAAAATAACTTTATTGAACTAAGTGGATTTCAAGGACTTATATCAGCTGAAGGACTGAGCCTCCAGTGGTTGCTGTAATATTTTTAGCAGAAAGTGAAAGGAAATGTCTCAGTTTTCTTCCTTTTCTAGGCACATCAATTAGGCATTATATGTGGTTATAAGCAGGAATGGATCCAAGTCACAAAACGTATGATCTGAATTGCAAATAGGCATCACTTGTAACTGTTCTAACTCTGCAGGCTTTAGATGAGCACTAGAAATCAAGACCATATGCAAAGTGGCAGACCTAAGCTCTTGATCTGCCTGCAATGAAAAAGGTTTGCTGGAATAGTTATAGTGACAAGCCCTCAACTATAAACGTAGTTCATACCAGGAAGAGAGTTTTTAGAATGAAATAAATTACACAAGCACAGGGGATTCTGGGTAACTATAACAAAATCCATGTTCTATCTTTTGCTGCTAACAGAAATACCACTTAAGAAAAATAATAAAAATCACAACCTCTACCAGTATTGCCACACAGACAACAAGTCTACCGCAGACCTGGCCTCCAGCTTCAGAAGAGCCCATCTGCTATGTTTGGACCAGCTGAAAATAGGCTTTCTACGAAGCTCCCTGCCAAATGCAATTTTGTTCTGCTGAATGATAAAAATTTCCTTCTGGGCTAATACAGTAAGAATATGCATTACAATAACCCAGCTACAGGGCCTTGGTCCTGTGATTTTTGCTTTTTGGCTTGTTTTTTGCTCAGAAGGCCCCTGAACCAGTCCTAAGTGATTTTGATACTTTTCCACCTTGGTTTCAGAAATCACATAGAGCAGGAGTAGCCTTGTGTCTCTCTGCCCTTTTTCTAGCAGTCACAGGCAGTGTCAACGGGGCTTTTAAACAGCTGAAAGCTAAGGCTTTATACAGGTTGCAGCTCATTCAAAATCAGTACTTACTCAAGTGGGCAATGGCTGATGAAGTCAGGTAAGGAGGGGTCCTCCTGGGCATAGTCACCTCAGACACAGCAGCGTAAGGGAGAGTCAATGGAAGACAGTGTGACATGGGCTGATACCACTGCTGCGGAGGATGAGATGCTGGATGGGAGGATGGGAAGGAATCCTGGCCAAAGGAGCTGGGGGGGCTGCCGATGGTGGGCAGTGGGGAGGAGGGTGCAGCTCCTAGGTGTGGAAGGAAGGACCCATCCACACTTTTCACTTGGGTTCCACAGGGGCCTGAAGTAATTTGTTCTTCAGGATGGCCATTCAGAGGTACGTTTTCCGAGGTCTCCTGGCCTGCTTTATCTGTGGGTCCCTTGACCCTGTCAAGCAGGACAGGAATCACAGGCAGGATGGTGGGACCACGTGGCTGCAGAACATCACCCCTCTGCAGAAGTGGTGCTTTTGTGGTGGAGGAAGCAGAAGACCAAGGAGGACATGAAAGAGAAGAGCACCTGAGAGGCTGGAGAGAGGCAAAGGGAAAGTGGGAAGGATGGGGAGGTGGTAGAGACAGTGAGGTTCGCCTGACGCCTGGCGTTATGGTCCTGTGGTTTGGCCAGGCTGGAGGGGAGGAACCAGGGACTGTTGGCAGCTCGGAGGCTGAGTGCCTGTGCAGGAGCTGCGGGGTCTCTCTGGCTCTCTGCAGGGAGCTGAAAGAGGATTGACTAGTGGGCTCGGGGACAGCGGATGCTGAAGAGACAGCGCTGGCATGAGATGGTGGTGAGGGCACTGCACCAGAGGCAGGAGTACCCCAGTTACTGCAGGTGGGAGGAGGAGGCTGGGGCTGAGAGCGGGGAGAGCACACGCTTATCTGAAGGGTGGAAACTAAAAGAACAGAAAAGACAAATGAAAAGAATAAGATGGCTATGCGGCAAGGAATGAAACCAAGGCAAAGCGGAACGGAGAAAAAGGAACCGTGAAGTAAACGCAAACAGAAACTCAAACAAAGCAAAGAGGAGATGGTGCAGGCATTGGCTTGGGGGTGTCCAACCCTCGACAGAACCGGAGGGCTCTGCAAAGGAGGACCCTGGCAGCACGGGATGGGCTGTGTGCTCCCCCAAGGGCTGTGTGGAGCAGGACCCTGGCAGCACAGGATGGGCTGTGTGTGCCAGTGCCAGTGCGGCTCCTCCAAGCCCCATGTAAATCAGAAACAGGATCGCAAGCATCACTCTTGCATCAGGGGCAGCTGCAGGGGACGTGCTGAACACAGCAGTGGCCAACTCGTAGCCAGGGCAGGGACAGCCAGAAGCCCCCAGGAGCCACGTCTCGCTGCTCGTGGACGCCGAGGCAAGATTTTGGCTATGTTCCCTATGCAGAATAGCACACAAGAACCTCTGCTGAAACAGAAACTCCTATTGCTGACTAAGGTATGTGTGTATGTCTCAGCTGGTTTCAAGTAAAAAACTAAAAAGTTGTAACAGCTGAGGAAAACCATTTTACTTATGTGGCCAGATTAACTGAAAAATCTTCCCCAAAACAAAAGCCGAAACACAAGATGGCCATCTTGGATTGCTTGCTCTGCCTTCTTTCAGAGAGGCAGACATACTTCGTAGTTATAAGCTATTCCTGTCGTCTCTTCTCTCAGCTTAGTGCAATTTAATATGCCATAGAAGATTTTCGTAAGCTCATTAAATATATATATTTTTTCTATTAAGCTCACAGAAGACTCCTTGCTTCATGACCACAAAATCCCCACCGATGAGCATCTAGAGCTATATTCTCCTCTGCGCTGCAGTTTATTTGTGCTGCAGAGTGATGGGGAGTGCCTGACCTTACACATCCAGCACATCAACCCATTTGTGCTGACATCCCCTGGAAACACGAAGTCACTTTTGAAATGGCTGTGCTAGCTGGCTGACCTTGTGGCTGTGAAAGAACCATGGCCAGGTCCCCTTGGTACGCCTAAAATCCCACTCAGCTGTACACGTTCCATCAAGTGCAAAACCTGCCTAGCTCCACCTGCATGCCCTGGGCCTGAGCCTGCGAAACCACACAACCATCCCCAAATGCATGTAAGTCTCTAGCTAAAAAGGCTTTAAAATCTAAACATAACTATAACCGCTTTCAGCAGTCTAGCTCTTGTATAGCACCAAGCAAAACCCAACTACAGCTAGAGGAGACAAACAGGGAGAGACTGTATCTGCTTGGTTTGATACGTGCCTGTGGTAGAGGTTCTTCTTTCCAGAGATTCCTGGCGCTGTTGCTGTTGCTCCATCACTTGTCTAAAATGGTAATGAAAAGACCCTTGGTCATTATGCATTCTTTATAGTTTTAAGTAAAAGCTTTACACACTGGAAAGCACTCAAGCTGTATGTCTTGGGTGGTGTGAGCCAGTCCCTCACAGAAATGCTGATCTTGTGAGATGGAAGTGGGTTTGATTTCGCTCACCCTGGCCACAGTGGTGCCACTGCACGCCTCGGGGGGTGTAACCAGGACAGGGCCCCGCGCCTGCCCAGCAATACGGGGGATTAAGATAACTCCTCAATGGGCTCTGCCTGGAACAGTCCGTGCCCAGGAGAGCACACCAACCACACGTGTCATTAGCCCCGAGTGCATCAGCATTGCAAGGAAAGCGTAAGGGGCATCTCGCATAAAATGACGCCGTCCTGAGTCTTTTATGGATCAGGAGCCCAAAGGACTCGTAGCGAGACTGAAAACGTAACGAAGCCTGACCTGGGTTTAGGTGCTGCCTGTACACCCCCTGCTCTGCCCAGTGGCCCCGTGGGCACTGGGCGACCTGGGTGCCGGCCTGCCCGCAGGGACGGCCACCGCTGCTGCTCACAGACTTGCTCTGCTGCTTTTTTGGCACCTTTCCTCCCGGGAGCTGCCAGCTCCCGCTCTGCCCGGGCCTGGTGCCTCGCAGGGAAAGGCACTGCCTCCCCTGGTGTCCCACAGGGAAAAGCCTGCTCCCGGCACTGCTTCCCAGAGATGTGCAGTTCCCAGGGCCTAGCAGCAGAGGTCTTCTCTCACATGCCATATTGCTGCTGCAGAAAGAGCGGGCACCGGGCCCTGCCACCAACCCCCCCCGGCATTTCTCTTGTTAAAAAGATTGATGGCTGAAAACTAGAATATTTGCCAGGCTTTTTGCCATGTGCATGGATGTGGACTGAAGATTGCAACAATACTAAAACACAGCTCTGAAATTACCTCACTGAAGCACTTGGTAATAAGGTTTATTATAATTTTCTGCCACAGTTTCTAGGCCAAGTTTGCCTTGAATTTGTTCCGCATATGTTTGGGCCAGTCTTAACTGCATAGAGATTTCTTTTTTCTGCAACAGCTTTACTTCATGGTCTGTGCATTAAGCCAAGCTTAACTGTAAGCAATGCTTCTATTTTCACTCCTTATGTAATATTTTAGAGAGATCTCCCTGTTATATTTTCACTTGTACTTTCCCAAGTCTGTAATTTTAAATAATTCTATCTTATTTACATACCAATAGAGTCCACAAAAATAAAGTTACAATATGTAGGAAAAAAAGAATGTCTTAATTTGCAAAACAAATTTTCCATATTTCAATTCTAATTCAATAGATGGGAAGGGAAAATCCTCAAGTTTGCTGTGGAGCGATCAATCCTAAACTGGTTTTATGTTCAAGACATGCAATCTATTGAACACAGGAGATTTCTGGAAAGCTGTTACAGGCATCTGATAAAATTATTGTATGTGCAAAGGGGAAACAGTTTTGAGGAATATTCTTAGCTGGCTGATTCAACTGGTTTCATTTAAGCTATGACAATTTAAACCAAATAAATAGAATTATTTTCTTCAGTACATATCCTGACTCTTATTTGATAGTTATGGTCTGAAAACATACACAACAGCATCAACTGCATTGCTAAAATTTCAATTGTGAACACACGTACTAAAAATTTCATAAAGCACACTGTCCTCTATGATAGCTTGGCATTTATTAGCAAAATTTGATGATGAGGAACAACTCAACACATATATTTTCTTTAACCTGGGGGAAACTCTAGGTTTATTTGGAGGACAGACTTGGAAAACTCCAGCCTGACAGACCAGGTAACAAATAGGGGTAAGATGTCTCCACGTCATTAGAGCCGCTGCAGAGCAGATACAGGTGCCAGGGTGCTCCCCAGAACAAGGGTCAGCCACCACCATTTTAAGGGTTCATGCCAGTCCTGTCTGCCTTTGGGCAGAAGCACTTTATATGTGCCAAGTACATCCTCCCACATGTGCTAAAAAGAGAAGTTCTTACACTTTTAGGAAGTCAAATATATTCCAGTGGAACTAAATAAAGACTGAGATTGGCAAGAGGATGCTTAAGGACTATGCAAGGAGTAAAGTACAAGAGGGGACAAATTACACTCTGACTTAAAAATATATTTTTTAAACATTTGTGTAAAGGTCTCTAAAAAACCTTGTAAACAGACACATTTGCAGCATAGTTACCATAACTTCATTTCCCTGCCTGCTTATAAGATGTTCAAAAAAAGCTAGGCCTAAAATTAGGTCTGCTCTACGCTGAAAGAACGCATCAGCATAATTAAAGCTGAAAATCCTCTAGTGCAGATGCAGTAATATCTAAGTGCATCTACTGCCATAGCTTATTCCAGTGCAATGGAGCAAAAGAAGCTTTCCCAGAAACACGTGCCCTGTAGCAGTCAAATAGTACCTACCCAAAAGGCTTTTACTGTCTCTAAACAAAAACCAGTAAGATATATTTTTTTTCTAAGGCAGTTAGGCAGCTCACATTTTAAATGTACAGACTAGACACCTAAATTTTAAGTCTGAGTTACATATGGTCTGAAGAATCACTGATTTCCACTGGTTAAATGAAGAGCTGGATCAAGTCTTTCAGCCAGGTGGTGGGGACAGACGGCATCCCCCCTGCGTCTGGATGATCGGGAGCTCTCCTCTGACCTTTATGATAGCTCTGCTATTCCAAAGTAAATCTTACAAATTTTGAATGAAATATCATTATCTGCTGACCTATTTAATGGTCATATATAAATCCCTACTAAATCTTAGGCCATTCAGAGTTATTCATAAAGGCACAGGGAACCAGTTCCCCTACAATTTCCTTACAGTTTTTGTAGGAGGAAAGAGAGAATCCTAAGGATCTACCATAGCCTGTGTAAGGGTCTTTTCTAAAATGCCCTATACGTCATTTTGTATAGGGACCAGTCAGACCAGTAGCCCTGGAGCATCAGTGCAAACAATATACTGCAACATTTCATCTCTGCTGATCCAAGAGCGTGTGTTATTAAGCTACACAACCCACAGGGTTAGTGCAGTCCCTGGACCCTGCAAGGGGGGCCCTTGCCTGCTTCCAGGTTGCACCTGCAAATGAAGGCAGGGTCCCCTGAGCACCTGTCATGTCAGACCAACATGCAACACCTTTGGCAATGAACTGTCCCTGCTGCTCTGGTTCCACTAAAGTTCTTACAAACTTATTTATTAGCTGAACCAACCATTGGGCCAAGTCCTCTGGATGGCTAACTGTGCTCTTGCTGATTATCCTCTAATTACAGAAGCAAACGCAGACACTTTATTTAAGCAATGCCAGTGCCAAACCTGGGGCAGCCAACACGTCCTGCTGATTTCTGTACTCCAGCACACTCCCAATGAAGTGAGGCTCACCAGCTCACAGCTACACGTGTTATGGCAGAATATTCTGCTGTGTTTCTCATACAGTAGGAGAAACACACTTGCAGAGAGCAGTAATATGGGGAACAAAGGTGGTGTTTTGTGTGCACAAGCCTGTAACTTCAATAGGGAAGCACAAGCCTGGCTAAGCAGTGCTGCTGGCGTGGACACCACCAATGGCAGGCAGATAGATCACAGCTCTGACAGCACGGACCACAGCCAGACTAGAAGACCTTGTCCAGAATGGGACAGGTATGTGTTATTCTTAGAGAAGGAAGCTGAAGATACTACTGCTATTGGGATTTCTACTGCTGCTACAGGAATCTTGGCTGAATCAGCAAAGCTGAAAAGATATGGGCCTCGTAATTTGATTAGAGATAAGCATATGAGGAGGACAGGTACTCCTGCTCACCTTCCCTCTGATGTCAAGGAGATCAGTCCCAGTGGCTATAGAAAAGGCCATGTGTTATAACGGCACTGAGCGTAGACATATGTGTAAAGGTGAAGGCTATGAGTTTACATTTTCATTTGTTATCCTGGTTTAGAGCAAAACATCCATAAAAGGAACAGCACATGATATAGGAAGTAGCTATATGCAAAACAGGCCTAAACTATTACTGAGGGTGTATATGGTCCGTCAAATGCTCCCTGGGCAATATGTCTGTTAACTGCCAGCAGGTGATCCAGAACAGGATAAGTTTAGGTTTTCTTAATGTGCTTGAGAAACACACACTCAACAAATTACTTATAAGCATGTTTTGTCTTTAACTCTGAACATCAGTACACCTCACACTTGCCTTTGAGTAAAAGGTTTACCTAGGGCTTCAGTTCACTTCACCGTTTAAAAAGTCATTACAGAATCACTAGCAATAACTACAGAAAACTCAGATCAGCTTTAATTAGGTACAAGTAAAAAGAACAGTGATTACTGGTGAGCAAGGACTGCACATTCACCTAAGTTTCAAACCAGAACTCTACCATAACTGGTTAACTCCACTTACCTTCTCTGTGCTTCCATCTCATCTGGAGATGGCCCATTCTGGACCTGGCGCTGGGCAGCTGGACCTACAAAAAACATGAGTGAATGCTATTAGGAAAGCAAATGCAGCTGACTTTTTCAAAGAAGTGCCACTTGAATTATTTGTTTCTCCATCTTACTACGACAGAAAACCCACAAGCATTATTGCCCTCTGTTTGCTTTATTATTTTTTACCTCATTTTTTCCTATTAGACAACTCATCACCTCCTGTAAATTTGTAGTCTCAATGGGAGAATCCAATGGCTAAATGTGTCAGCAGATTTGTTCAGAAACTTGGCATCGTGGTAGCTGTAGACCACATACTAATTCCTCAACGAGGGTGAAGATCCATAGTGTTGCAAAAGACGTTCTGTGGGAAGACAGTCCATCACACTGGGATGCATTTCTAGCTTCTACAGGGTTCAGATCTAACCTCCTTGGATTATGCTGTGCTTGCACAATAATCTAACCACAGTTAGAGCACACATGCTCACAAACTAACTAGTGCTGCTCTGATGCTAAGCTGGCATCAAGAAGCTACCTGGTGGAAGGTGCAAGGAGAAGCAAAATTAAACAATCCTTTCACAAAGGTGGCTTTTCTTTTTACAACACTATCAGTCTTCTGCTTCTGCAGGATCCACATCAATTTGAGATTCCACTGGCATTTACCAACAAAATCCAAGTACACGTGTCACCATTTAAGTCACATCTCCTTTCTTGACTCTGATCATTTAATCTCTGTTCTTGGACATTCAATCAAACACACTGACACTATATGACATTTTCAGAATGAAATAATTATTCTGAAAATAAAAATAATTGTTGGTAACATAAGCTACAGTGGTCTTGCATTCGGTGGAAGGAGGATTGTTTCATTGATTTGATGAGATGGGTTTCAACTGGGACTAAACGGATAAGAGTTCTATTAAATGCAACAGCAATTTTCCAGATAAACAGCACTGAGAAATAGATCAGTTATATGCAGGAAATTATTATGCCTACCTTGTTTTATTTTAGCTCATTTTCATCCTTTTAAATGTTATCCAACAAGACCAAATCAGAATTAAACACTTACAAACCCAATTATGTCACTCACAAATTGTTAAGGATATTTCTTTCAATTTTCTTTATATGGTTCTGCCAGGCAGAATGTCATCTGAAAACAAATTTAGAAAGTATGACTGCGTGAAAACAAGAAAGATGGCAGAAATGCATCGCAGTCAAAAATTCCAGAGTGTTGACTGACGCTGATGAAATTGTGCATATTTTTGAAATGTGTAAGCAGTAGCATTTGCAGAAAAGGAATGTGGCACTTTCTGAAAATTGGGTCCATATATTCCAGTTCTGGATATCTCACAAATGGAGCCAGTGACAACCACTGACATTTAAAAATATCTTAGGACTGGGTATAAAGTGAAGACAGTTCACTTCTTTAATGTCTCACAACTGACAACTTAATATTGTTTGTCACAGGCCCTTGGCAAGCTATTTAGACAGAAAAGCTACGTTTTGTAAAGATCACACGAGATAATGAATGGAGGGGTGGAGAGGGTGTTTCTTTTGGAAGCAAGCCTCAGGAAAAAACTCAGCAGGTATTTGGGAAGGACAGAGCAGGAGGCCCACGTGTAGGGAGTTTAAGGTGTAACAAGGATGCTGTATTACTGAGTGAACACTTGTACTGTGCATCTTCACCACTGAAGTGAAAGAAGGCCAGAGCTACCCCTGAGCAGCAGTTAAAGAGTGAATTTAAGCTTCTTCTGAACACAGCAGGAGGAT
This sequence comes from Tyto alba, assembly GCF_018691265.1. Taxonomy (NCBI): domain Eukaryota; kingdom Metazoa; phylum Chordata; class Aves; order Strigiformes; family Tytonidae; genus Tyto; species Tyto alba. The sequence continues at coordinate 14,349,062 of NW_024881303.1, forward strand.
AGGTAAGGTCCCATCCCCAACCTGTGGAATTGGACCAGACTCCTCACAGTTATCAGTGTCACCGGGGTGGACCCTGGCTCTGGTGTGGGAGGGTAACACCCACGTTCTCCTGGGCACACATATGTACCTGTGAGATATTTCAATAAGCAGACTTCTGGGTGAAAGACTTTCAAGCCTTAAGTCAGTTATACCTCCCTCACTGGTAACAAATTCCACCATGACAAGCCTTAGCCATGCTCATCACTCCATATGATTTAATCATGAGAAAACTTCCCTTGTATAAAGACTCAGAGCATCACACAGAAGCAGCACTCTGCTTGGAAAGATGACTAAAAGTAGGCGTGCCAATGTGAACAAGAAAGGCCAGAGAATGAGGCAACAGAAAAAAACAATTCTTCCCTGGAAATAAATCATGTCAAAGTACATAGGAGGCTCTAATGTTGCCATCTTAATCTGGTACTTTGGCATGAATCTTCTCTTGGGGCCAAATGCCCAGAAAAATGAGACAGAGTGGCCAGTTTGACTAATACAGACTTGCAGAAGGAATCAAAGATAAGACTATCAACACCACACAAGAAAATCAACTTATTTTTCCTACAGCTACTGTTATGAACTGGCTATGTAGGTTTAAAACCAAACAAATCCAACCAGATCAATTTAGACAGCAGCCTAAAGAAAACCTTTTAAGGCAACAGTACAAAACACATCTGGAAGTTGGAGTTGTTTTTGATTACCTGGAGCTTTCTCAAGTTGATCTTGCATATCAGACAGGTAAATGAAAAAGCGTATGAATCTGCAAACAAGTACATCTCAATTTTCAGCATGAAGGAGTCCTAATAAATTCAATGAGTTTACTTATATCTTCTGGTATGTATGTGTATGCTTGCAGGATTAAGACCACACTTGAAACTAAATACACAGCTTTTGGTTGTAATACATGGTTGCAAAATGAATACTGGCTTTAAAAAATTTGTCTGTGGTACAGCAGATACCTGATATATTCTCAGGGCAGAACACAAGTCAATTCAGACAATGCTACTGGAAAATTTTTCTCTTACTTCACCGAAACAAGTTAAATTCATTCTATTATTCAGAGATGATCTCCATGCATTAGGAATCCCTGTTTTTTTTTTTTTTTTTTTTTGTTTTTTTTTTTTTTTTTTTTTTTTTTTTTTTTTTTTACATTAAGAACCCCAGCTGATTATTTCAGTTGGCAGGATTTTGTTCTTATTATTATTTGGTAATAGTGTGAAATGTCCTTAAAATGAAACACATAAAGCTCCTAATTATGTTTTGAAATTGCCAATTTCTTCATAGTTTCTATAGAAATGCCCTCCTTTTTTTGGCTGACAAAAACAAGAGAAAAAAGATCAGACAGAAAGAAGCTACTTCCTACTTCAGACCTGTCTCAGTAACTAACTGACATTCAAAGACACTTTGCACAAGTGGTGACAAATTTGCAGACATTTTACTTGCACATTAATTTAAAAAGCCAGACAACTCTTCAGATGCACAGGGTACATGACTGCATTCTGCCTCTGATATCTTGAGACATGCAACAATTAGTGTTTTCTGATTTCTAATTCCTCTCTTTTACAGGTTTAGATTTCTTACTGAAATCAACATAATGCAATAAAACATCATCATTTATTTAAATATTTTCCAAACTAATTTTTCTTCTATTTTACTAATGACCAGTAGTGAGACATTAAAGTGAATTAACCTCACTTCATACCCAATCCTAAGATATTTTTAATGTCTTCTTCACATTGGTTTTGTTTAGCACAATTTTCTTCTCAAAGCGCTTTAGAAGTGAAGTACCCTAACGAAGTTGGGAAAAAAAAAAAAAAAAAAGGCAAGCATGACCAGAAGAGCAGGCTGAAGCTGTAACAGGTAACTCGTCCTCTCCCCTGTATAAAACAAGGAGAAGCGTAAAAGTTGATAAAATAATCCTACCTGAGGAAAAGCCTAGACAAGCTGCAGAGGTCAGTCAAAGCCTGTGGGAACAGGGATACCTGTTTTGTGCTCCTGTAGAGGCTTGTATTGATTTGAAGTAGTTGGAAAGTATGTGAAAATGTCCTGGGATAACAGGGTGTCCAGGGCAGTCTGGGCACCTTTTGCTGCCAGTGGGGTTACAGCAATTCTTGCCACCCGTGGGGAAACACACTGGTTCTGTTTGGCACTGGTTGTTGTTTGTCTTGAGTTATCCATGACCATAAGAAATAATTCTCACATCCTGATTGTGATCTTATTCAAACCACTATTTTTTCTATAGTAATTTGAAACCTTAATTTGCAAATCGATAAGAAAACGGTTAGATGCACCCTGTTTTGGCAACCAAGATTTTGCCTGAAGGTGGCCAATATACATAAAAGTCCAACCCAAGCTTTCAGATCTGTTCATAGCTGGAAACATAAATTCTGCTAGATTTCCCCCCAAGTCCCAATCCAGACTTCTTGGCAGACCCAGGCACACAACCATCTGATGTGAAGTCTGCAAACAACTTCAATCTCCATAGTGGTGGAGCTTTTTTGTTTCTCTCGTCTTTGAGCTTGCTTTTATCATGCTCAGCCAAAGCTCAGACAGATACTGATGGCAGGGATTATTTTTATGCTTAGTTCTGTATGTGTATGCTCTGCAGTGCACATACAGCTGACACCTGTTTGACCAATGTTTTTTTTTAATTCAAGTGGATTTCTAGGTTTAACTCCTCTCCACATTTTTAAATATTTCTTGGACCCGAGCAGACATGAACAGTAAGTGCTCTCAGTCATGGCATCCTCATTTAAATATGTTACTTGAGTTGCCCTGTGAGCTGCCTCCAATCCTGACAGCGTTTGGGAACAGTCTCCCAGAGAAGAGTGCTTCTCAGCACAATAACCAGGAGAGACAGTTTTGCTACCGACCCGTTTGCAGCTTCACAGCTGTTGCAATCTATATTTTTAGCAACTAATTAATGCAGGAGATACGCTGTGAATGTCTGTGTTTCCTCGCTTCGTTGCTTTGTAATAATTAACTGTGGCTTTATATAAGCATCTTGTGATTCAGCTCCAGGCAGAATTTGGGAGCACACGGATGTTTTCCATGTTTGAGTCTTCTCCTCCTGCTCAGCCGCCCCAGCACCCGCTCTGCCCTTCCCCAGCTGTCCCTGAAGATGGTGATGGGGAACTCCTGGCACAGGGCACTGTTTCGTGGTAGGTGTGACTGTTTCCATATGCTGGTGGCTGCTTCTGCACCACCGCGTCCTGCTACTGCTCGGAGATGTCTGTGTCCGAACCAACGGCAAGCCACAAAACAGACCAAAGCTGTCACCGAGGGACAACCCATGCTCCTGCTTCCACTCTGGCATAGGAAGGCACGAGCAAGCAGGAACAATATCATCATTTCTCTCCTGCTGGGGCAGCTCCAGCAGCATTTCTTTTTTGATCTTTTATTTATGCTATAACTGCAAGCACCACTGACTGCATGCACTCAAGAAAGTGGCAAGACTAGGCCCATTTTCCTGAGCAACCAGGATTTTGTGCTTTTTCAATACAGAAGGTCCAATCTAACCCACTTACAGAACTTTTATTCATTATACACACTAGAAGCAGCCTGTGGGTGGGGTTTCTGCAACCCCTTCAGCCTCCATAGTGCTAATGGACCAGAGTGATGAATGTGGTGGGCTAAGAAAAGGGTCCAGAGTCAGGGCTGAATAAGAAATATATCTGGGCTTTAAATTCATGAGATGATCAAAAATTTTTGTCCTGCATATGAACAGAACATGATGATTTTGCATGGCAAAAAACCCAGCAGACTATAGGAGGAAAAGAGATGAGAGACAGACAGGCAGCTCTCCCTCATTGCTTGATAGTTTCAGCAGGTGCTTGGATTGTGGGAGACTCAGGTTCAGGCACCAGGTCTGACCCGTTATCATTTATATCCTGGGAATGTGACATAAACACTTGCTTATCCTATCCAGAACAGGAAAAAGCATTCCAGATTACAAATTCCTGCAAAGCTTTTCTTTTCCACAGAAATATCTCTCAAATAATTTGTCATTTTCTGACAGAAAAAAAAAAAAAACAAAAAAAAAACAGTTGTCAAAAGCATTGCTGACCAATGTTAATGACAGCATCCCCATTCGGGTACAGCTGGGCCACCGTTCCCTGTGTCAGAGCACTGGGGAGGGCGTCCTGGCTGGGCTGCTGCTAGATCCTGGGGCCAGCCTGCACACCCACGCCAGCACTCGGCCGGACAGTGCATTTTGCTGTCTTCACCCCATAACCCTTCACCCCCCCACAGCTGAGGGGGATTCCTTGCTCCCAGCTGTGCTGCTGCCCAATCCCCCCCCACCCCCAGCACCCCACACGCACACCAGCCCTGCAATGTGGGTGTGAAATCAAATGGGATCCGGCCCCACTCCAGCCAGGACGGGGAGGTTATCTGTGTCTCCTTACGCTACTGCTTCCCCCGCTTCGCAGCTGGGATGTAATTTTAGCTCTTTTGCTGCTGTTGGGCAATCACACTGCTGCTGCCGAGACTCTGTCAGCACTTTGAACATCTGCCTCTGCCCCGAGGACCTCAACCTGCTCTCGGTTCCTTTGGCCTGTCCCAGTGGGGACAGCCCGTGCTGGAGATGTCCCGGAACAGCCCCACACCACCAGTCAGTGCCCACCGAGGGAGCTGGCACAGGAAACTGGGCGTAACGCGCTGTGCTAGTGACACTGCGATCAAACTCATTATTAGAGACAATTAACCTGGACAAAACACTGATCTAATTAGCCTATATAAAGCACATAGATAAAGCAGGGTGCCTACACTGCTGGGGCCCAAGCTAGTACAGCCAGAGTTGGATGACACAGCAAGTCACGTAGACCTAAATTTCCACGGCATGTTAAAGGACTGGGAAGAGGGATCACCCCACTTGCTGTGCCCCATCGCTGCAGCTGGGCAGAGCCGCGGGCCCCTCGTGTGTGCTGCCATGCTGCCACAGCGTTCCCACGCCGGGGTTTTGGGATTCCACACGCTTTACCCTGTCTGATGTGCAACAGCTCACGTGTTAGGCATGCTGCGGGGAGCATCTGTCTGATGGGGATGCAGGGGACTGAAGCAAAGCACAGATAGACAGACAAATGGGGCAGTTTTCTCCATGGGTCACTAGCAGCTTGGGCTTAAATATTTTAATGCCATTAGGGTTTTGTTGTGCTGTTAACTATGTGATAGAGCGCCTACCGCTCTGTACTGGATCCTGGTGGATCATTTGAAATCTGGTAAGCAAAACCACCCTGGCAGGGAGAGGGTGCACACCCACCAAAGGGAGAGTTTGGCTACAGTGCCACAAAGCCTGCTTTCAGACAGTGTTTGCCTCATTCCTATTAAATATTAACTCAAAATAGAAAGAATTTCAGAGAGTGTTATTCACAGGCTGGGTGCCTCCACAGCATTTATAACAGAGTACATTAAATACCTCTATAACATCATTTACACATGGACCAAACTTTTCCTCAGAGAACTGCAAAGAACTTTATCAGCCTTAATTAAGCTTCACCAGTGCTGTGAGGCAGAAGTTAAGTGACTCAATCCCACACAGACCATGTCTGCACAAGTAAATTTGTTTGCATCAATGTACCTACAGGTGAGATTTGCTACTGACACAGTTAAACCTATGCAAAAGGTCACTTAAGGCACTCCTATTGTTATGCAGACCAAATTAGATTTGGTTTGACCTAAGGCAAGAAGAGTGCAGCTAAAACGAGCATTTCCAGCTCTGTGCCAGAAAACTTTTCTACCTCCTTCCCTTTTCCCTTGGTGACCAACAGTGCTGCAAGTCACATCCTCTTAAAACCATCCCCAGCAGTGTTTTACATAACCTCATTTTACCTTATACTACACTGGCCAAGGAGCAGTGTGTATCCAGGTACCAACTCGCAGCTGAATTGTAGAAACTCCCATCTTAGAAGCTTTTAAAAGCACCATTCTCAAGATTGCAATTGCTTTACTTTTATCTTTTACCCTTTAACTGTAAGATTACTTTAATCTAATATGAAATAGGCCCTCATTAAACTGAAATAAGGGTGTGAGCACAGGGAGTCTGTATGAAGTTTGTTCATTTAAACTAAAAACTGATTTAACATTCACTGCTGAAACTTTCTGATGGTGGTAAGATTTAAGGACAGTGACAAAGCTGGAAAAACAAGCCTGGTATTTAACATGGGAGTGCCCTACCCTATCATTAGTTCACATCTCCTGCAAGTACATATGTACAGGTGTGTGCACTGTGCACAGTCTTTTTTTTTTTTTCTTTTTTTTTAGGGAAACCAGCAAATGGAATTGCAAGGGTCCCTCCATGCACAGCCACACAGCTGTGCATGTGCACTGAGCAGAATGGGAGACACCAGATCCAAAGAGGAGTTACCAAATAGAAAGGCCATGCAGAGATCCAGTGCTGCAAGATGCTTAGCCAGAAATCATCTTGAGTTCACCAGAAGTGCTACTGAACACATCAACATCAAACCAGTGTGCCTTTGACTCAACTGCTAAAGCTGCTAATTCAGTTATTTTGCATAAAATATGATGCCATTTATTTGATCCTGGCTGTTTATCCATCATGGCACTGGTAGAGCATTTGATAATTTTTCATGATGCTGTCTTGTTTGAGCTGGAGGGGAAAAACTTATTTTTTCATTCTGAATGCAATAAAGATGAGTTGGTGCCAAAGCAGCTCCTGCAGTAAGGAATTTCACTCTGATGGCAGGGATCATATTTAATACACAAAGAACATGGCTCAGGTGCATTTATCTCAGCATCAGTGCCCAGCTCAGGAGCACAGCTTGGGTTACCTCTCACATAAAAGAGCACCAGAAGCTTTAAAAGAAATTTGAAAATACTCACAGGTGACTGTGCAAACAGGAAGCCTTCCACAATGAGATGGCTCCAGGGCTACTGGGGTCAGCATCTCCCTCAGAATGCTGCCTGGGGTGGTGGGGCTGCATCCCCATTGTTAGGGCACGAAACAGGGGTGAGACGTCCGTGTGCCTGGTCTGGGACTCCCTCTATTTTATAAAGTGACTAGTTAACGTAAAATATAAGAATTGCATGAGAACAGGGAGTTATTTTCCTCTCAGCAGCTCAGCTCTAACAGGAAGAAAAAAAACCCTGCACACTGACCTAGAATAGCACAAGCTTATCAGGGTGGGGGGAGGCGGGAAATGAAAGCTGCAGTTCCCCTGGGGCAGGGGAGGCGGCTGAACCTTGGTCCCCTACTTCCCAGGGAAGTGCTTCAAGCACGAGACCTGCAGAGTGGAAGGTGATGCCTACCCAGCTAACGGGCGCAGGCCCTGGCACCGCAGAGCCCAGCGAAGGTGTTGGGTCCAGACCAGGCCCCCCGTGGAGCCGGCTTTCCGAGAAACAGTATGGCCAGCAAGATGAGCGCAGGAAACTTCTGTGCTGGTCAGGGACGGGTGGAACTGGAGCATCTTGGGGGGGGGGGGAATCCTCTTTGCTGTGCTGAGCTCTGAGCAAGGAAGAAGTAATTCAGCGACCGTGCAATTACGCGCTAATGAAATAGAGGCGGATAAGGCAGCCACCTGCCATGCAGCACTGAGTGGGGGCACCGACCGACAGCACCTTCCTCCTTTGAGGGGCTGACCCAGGGGCTCTGCTGCATTTAGAGAAACAGCTTTGTTTCCGCAGGAAGTTTCATGATAAGTAAGCATCCTACTTAGTTGATGACCAATTGCTTTTGTTATGGGAACTGCCTCTGGCTCTGAGAAAAATGGTATGTGCACGGGAAAGCTATGGGAATAGGGTCTTTTGGGGCTTTTTCTTTTAGGGAAAAAAGGCATGGCTGAATGTCTAAGGGTGTGATACAAGTGTTTCTGGCTTTATAAACATGTACAGGAAAGATGATGGGACAAGATTTCAATCAGTGCCATACATGAAAAAGTAATCCATAAAATGCAGGACCACGAGACAAGCTTAAAAAAAGTAATAAACAAACCCCACAATTATTATTATTAAATAAACAAGCCCACAAGCACTTCAGTTCTTTTTTTTTTCCTTCCTTCTTTTGATTGTTTTTTAGAATGTGCATCAAGCCTACTCTCCTGCACAACCAGGTCTGAGAATTTTCAATAAAGGTTAAGATTAGCTCATAATCTTGTGCCTCTAGGCAGTAAGAAAAACACCAACTATCAGCACTCTTGTTAAAATTGAGAGCACTGGCCATACTGAGAAGCTGTCACCTCCCTGCCACTGCATGGGGGGCTGGTGAGTGCCAGAGCCCAGGCAGTAGATCCTCCAAAGAAGCCAAGGGTGTAAATCAATACACACCATGTAAACATATGGCTTATATTGCAAAGATACTTCCCTGAGTTTAGTTTTAAGGGTGATGTGAATTGTTTTGCTCTGGTGACAGTTTGCCAAGTGCTGTCCCAACAGAGAAGGGAATAGTAGCAGCACTGGCCTCGTGCTGTGCAGTAAGAGCATCGTGGAACTCAGAAAGCGTTTTCCCACTGATGTCTCAAGCCCCATGCATCTGTTCCGTGAAATACAAACTGAGTATCTACCTTCCTTTAGCTCAGTGTGACTGTGTGTCTATTTGCACGAGTACATTCATAAACTTGTTTATACCCACTTCATACTTACAATTCCTTGCATCAAATAAAAAGCAGGAATTCATTCCTTTTTTTGTGACAAATTGATTCTCTGAAAATCTCTGAGGCTCCAGGGAAAAAGACCCCAGTTATTGGCATGTACAGGAGTTCAATCAGCTGATATTTACACACTGAGCTGGTCAAACATACTTCCTAGTTTTGTTTAACAATAAGACTTACGACACATTAAATCAGAAAAATATATACATAGCGAAGCCTGGTGCAGCACCCAAGGGCCCTAGAGTAGCACGCTCTATTCTTGACCCAACTCCACATATAACCTTGCAAAGCAAGTCTCAGTTTTTAAGCGTTTCCTTCCTTTTTCACTCCCCAATGAGACAGTAAACTCCTCAGGGCAGTTGTCTCCAAAACACGGAGAGCAGCAGGGCCCCATATGTTCTTCAAAGCAACATGTATGCATAGAAAACACCACATTATAAACACACAGTTTGCATCTAGGTAATGATTAAGATCCAGACAAAATCCATTTTACTAAGATTTAAACCTCGACACTGCTGTAAGACAACTAGGATGGGCACTTGTACCTGGACAGAGTGCTGGAAGGCAGAGGACTTTTCTATGAAACACAACTAAATGGAGGGATTTATGAAAAAACATCATTAGAAGTGGGTAGCACTTCTTGATAATAAACTCACAGGTCTAATAAATTCAACGGATAAACAAAAAAATTCAAATCAGCACCTGTTCCTTTTCACACTTAACACCAAAAGCCAAGTTCTCTGCTTAAGGGAAGCAAAAGTCCCACTAATTAGGAAGGTCCATAGAAAATCTACCCATCCTCCTCAGCCTAATGGCCCAACCCTACACAACCCTGTAAATCCTCATTTCCAGCGCAGCTAACAGGAATTGACAGTCACAGGCAGATAATTATGGAGAAAAAAAAATAGGTAAATATCCAGAAAACTATAGCAGGTATAAAATGCTGCCCTTGTTCATAACTATTTTTTTTTAAAACCAATATCTATTCCATGAGTACAGATACGATTCATGATCAAGTAAAGACAGAAGCAATCCAACACGTTGATTCAGAAGTCATCATCCCATATTCTCACTGTAATGACTTCTCCTGATTTAGCAGCCCTGACTAATGCCAGCATCGTCTGAACCTAACAGGTCATTTCTTTCAAATATTATCTCAGCATCCTACTGCCCGCCTGCCTGAATTAGAAGCAAGCGGAAGACAAACGATCCACTGATGAGCTATAACTGCAAGTGACTTCCCAGCAGAGCTGGATGGTGGCAGAGACAAAACGCCCCACTGCAAGCATCCCTTCCTCCTTCCCAGGATGGCTCCCACCCGAGCATAGCATGCAAGGGATGGGGTGTGCAAGGCAGCAGGGAGGTTTCCATCACCTACAAGACATTCGGCACAGGATGATGCAGTCACAGTGGCAGAGGCAGAAGCAGTGCCAAATCCATTCTCTGCTGACCATAGTATGGCAGCAGCCTCCTCAGCACACTCCTCTCTGCACCCTCCTCATGCCCGGCACTTACCAACCACCCCGCTGCAGACCAGGTTTCACCAGGTGTAATCTATCCACTACCGCAGCAGAAAAGTGGGCTCAGCTGCTTAAATATTTAATTGGACCCTCTTCCTCGCCTATCACAATGCTTTGGGGTGTCTGAATGCCAGACTTCATTGTCTGGACTTTCACATAATACTGTGAAAGTCAGAAAGAAAATGTGTTTTCCGCCCCTTGTCCTAATCAGACCGCCATATGCTCACCTACATGCAAGTAATTACAATAAATGTAAAGTGTGAATAAGCAGAAAATTATCTTTCACTGGGGAAAAAATGGCTGCAAAAGAATATGCAGGATCAAGTTCACTGGTAGTGTAGCTGCTGAAGTCAAAAGGGCCACACCAGTGATGAATGTTGAGCGCTAGTTTAAAAATGTAAGTGTGAACATGCTGGATTCAGAAATAAGTATGTATGGCTTAAAATCCCCATCTACTGTCTTTTACTTCTCATCATGCATCATTCCTGGTCTCCTCTGATCCCGGCACTATTCCCCCTTTCTGCTTTGTCTGCTAATCACTTTCCTCTTCTATATTTCAGTGCTGCAGGTCCTGCAGAGTCAATCCAGTTAAAGTTAATGGACAGTTTGTATGAGGAGGCTATGCAGAATATTAATTCTCTGACATCTTTGCCTTATCACCAGTCTTTTGATCCATTTATTTCCCTTCTCCTTGCCTTTGCATTAGTCTGTCTACTGGGAACTCCTCACAGCCCAGTCCTGTACTCTTCAAGCAAACTCATATCTGGTTTAGGGGATGTATCTCCATAGCTTCAGTGACACTACACTGATTTAGATCAATTAAAGTTCTGACCCACTGAACTTAGCAGGTAAGTCTTTTATCTAATATCTAATTTCTGAAATATATTGAATAAAACCTATAAAGCTCTTCCTATGGTTAGAACAGGTGAAAACCCAGGTGGAGGCAGATCCATAACTACCTTACAATATACCGCACAGAACCACTCCTGTCCTCAAACAGTACATATTCAGCATAACCGAGTAGTTACTCTCTGTACCTGCCTCCTGCAACACTAAAACATACTCAGAGCAGCTGAGTGATACATAGATATTCTAATAGCAAAGCTGCTTATCATATGTTTTCTAATTCTTGTTGCTATGAATTATTTATGTCCCATTTTAAGTCTACAATATCAATACCTCTCAGGAATGCTCCACTATCAGATGCAGCTAAACAAGTATTAACTAAATAATATCTGAGACAGCAAAAACTCTCTTTTTCACTCTGGCACCCAGGTGGTCAGAATTCTACCTGCATACGTTCATTGTTTTCTGCTTGCTGGCTTATAAAGCCATTAGAGGCACATCAACAAACAGGAATATTACACTCAAACCTGAGTGTGTAAATTCAGGTTTCCATAGCTATAAATGCTGATAGTCTTATGTAAGTACTTTCTGAGGGTTTAAAAAAATACAGAAATAAGTTTAAATTAATAAAATTGGCATGAACATACTAAAATTTTACAACATGTTTTATCATCAGGACTCTAGTTTTTCTAGAGAAAATGGTATGTTCAAACCGTTGCATTCTCAGCTTTGAGGACACTCCAAATTGGTTTTGTTTTCCTTTGCTTTGCTCCTATATCAAGGAAGCACCTGGCTGGTGTAAAATACCAGCTCTGATCTCTGAAGCCCTGACTTATCCTGCACCACCACTAGAACCACCTGCTCTTTCAAAAGAAAACAGTGCTACACAAATGCAGGCAATGAAAAACAAAATACCAAACTAATGAGAGAATCTGTAAACCCAGTGATATACAACTTCATTCTGTTATAAGAATGCATCTAACTCTTTCAGTGACTTATTTGGCCAAGACTATCTGTTACCTCATATTTTCTTTATTCTTGTCTTACATACTGATCTCTTAAACACTAAGATTTTAGTTGCTAAGGGGAAAAATATGCTCATGACTAATAAAAAGCTGAAAAATATCCTTTGAGGCAAAACAGCATCTCAGTGAATCTCACACTGATCTAATAGAGATCAACAGACTCCTGCAGATCCTTCTGTAGACTTGTCACCTGCACAGAAAACACCCAGCCACGCAACCAGGAAAACAAGTGAGTGGGTATGCTTACTTCTCCCTCTGCCTAACCCTAAAATTAATGTAATATTTTTAAGTAGCTCATTCAAACACAAAGTGGGGCAGCAGACACAGTGCCACCATGTAACAGAGTAGGCTGCACAGTCTGGCTTTAGGTGATCTGCAAGGAGAGCATACACGGACTGAGACCAGGTTCTCTCAGGGGCTCCACCATCACTCCTAACTCTGAAATGAAGATTGGGATCCACAGTCACATCAGCAAGAAAGTGACCCCTCCTGAGTGGGAAATAGCAGCATGGCCCACAGGAAATATAATTAAAGAACCTGAAAAAGCAGCTGCCCCAGGGAGTATGATGTGAGCCACCAACTCTGCTTCCTACTTTGGGCAAAGTTACTGCTTGTTGGACACTATCATTGTTGGTAAAAGTTCGGGAAAAAAAAAATATTCAGGTGTGGCTAAAAGCATTGTGACCAAATGTTTTTATTACATCTGTATTGGGATTCCTAAGCTGCAGTACATGTGCCGTCAGCTATATGCAAGTCACTTAAAAGTGATATTCTGACACACAGCATCTAGTACTGGGCATAAACCCCCCCCGAAACCTCATAATTTCTTACTATTGTTATTTGAGTCTTGCCTTCGGAAAGGTCACAGGCCAGCTCGCCTGTGCCAGGATCATTCCTGAATGAGCAGCGTTTGCAGATGTTGTGCACCTAATGAGTTCATAAGTAACAATTCAATTGACCATCTCTTACTCCTGTATAGAAAGCAACTTTGACCCTGTTTTGAGCATGAACCAGTATCATCTGGCTAGAAGACAAACACTCCCTCAACTAACTGCTCCTGTAAATCTTGCAACAGGAAATCAATTGTGTAAATTGCATTTTGACAAATATACATCACTACTGAGTCTATAGCAAAGGCTGACAAATCACTCTTGACGCCCAGAACTTACTTGGTGCAGCAGTCTTCTGAAAGGAGACGTGCTAGAAAAGTGCTTCTTTTCTAAACAGAAGTTGGAAAACTGTAATTCCACATTCCTCAGCAGTAAAAATAAAGGACAGCTCTGATCCTGGAAATGGCATCAGGCAGGCAGGTGTCTCTCCTACATGAAATCTTTGCAGGAAGACTGTAATTATCTGTTTGAGCACCTACTGATTATATCTGGAGACTGTGCGCATAGGAGCCAATATGCAGCTGATACAGCTTGTGTCATTTACTTTCTATACATTTTGCCCTTAATTTAAAAGGTTACTTTCATTTTTTTTTCCCTAATATCTATTATCCATGCTTGCGGAGGCACTTAACAGAGCATTAGACAGCTAAGAACCCAGAGACTGTTCCAAAACTGAAAAACACTATAAAGTGCACCGAGTGCTTGGTTTCATGATTTCAGTAGTGTCTTTATCCACTGGCACTCTGAGAAGATCTGTACCCTGAAGAGCTCTGTAAGACACTCAAGAAGAATAATGAACTTTTAAGTTCCTCAGCTGGGCAAAATATACTAAAAAAGCCATCATCATGCCATTGCCCAGCTCATTGTAGTCCTGAAGATGGAAACTGGTTTCTTTTACTGAGGATCAGTGTCAGGTGTTTTGTTCTACCTGCAGAAGACACTTACATGCAACCAGGCATAACTTTTTATATTGCCTTTCTCTGCTCTCAACCTCCATTTCCACCAACACTTCCACAGGACTCCTGGGTATTGTGCCAAGGAGAGATTGTTTCCCACCAGTACACGATGCTTGCAGGATGGCTGTTAGTCTGCAGACACCGCATTCACATGCCTTAGCAATGTGGCTGAAGTAAGATTGTGTGGAGCAGATTTAAGACCTGCGAGAAAGCACCCTGCTCATCTCCACATTTCGTCTCTCTGAAGCTGCTCCCTGCACGGAGACCTTGGCTGAGCCCATACTGAGCAGGGATTCCGAGTTGATGGATCCTCTCCCAGATTCAGTGTCTGCAATGCTGGCACAGAGGAGTCAAACCAACCAAGGAGTGCAGCATGTAACCTTAATTTCTTACATGGACAGCCCAGGTTCAGGTGCCTGAACCAAGACTCATCCATGGGAGTGAGAAGACCCATCTGAAACAGCATCTATTTCAGAACTAGACCCTAATATATATTTCCATTTACAAACAATTTTAAATAGGATGCAAGACTGAAAGTTTCTGCCAAGAAATAGAGAGCAGGAAGCATTCCAGGCAGATGTGAGTCTCATAGACTCACATCCAGAGTCCAGAAAACCCCTGTCAACTCAAGATTACAAATACCAGAAGTTTATCTGCATTGGAGCCTCTTGTACTGATGCCATTCTCTAATAATATGCTATGATTAAATCATGTCAGTGTTTGTGGTACTAAATTAAACTATCTTTAAAAGACATGCTTGCACTTCACATATCTTTTCTTTGCAGGGTACTGCTAAGGGCAAAATAGCTGCACAGGAAAGATGAAGGCTGGTAAGTAATTTCTGATGACAGCTGCCCTGCTTCCAAGGTATTTAAGCTGCTGCCTGTCAGTAGTCCATAGTAGGGTAACAATTAATTAGTCACTAGTAACATACCTGTATTACAATATATTTCTAAGTGGTCTTCTACAAAAAATTGCAATTAATTTAACTGATGGGGAATTTTGAAGTCTATGCTACACTGTTATTAAGATCATTTGGTATAAAAGGAAGTGCTGGCATAGATTTGGTACTTCTCAGAGGGCTCAACTTTAATTAACTTAAACTTGCAAATTGATTATGATTCACTTGAAAACGTTCAGAAAGTGCATTCTGTTCCCTGAGAGTAAGAACAGGCATTTCAGGGGAGACAGCAATCTATGTTTCCTATGACGCAGAAAGCCTGAGACCTGAACTCCTCTAAAGAGGCTAGCAAGCACAGTTCAAAAATACTTCAGTTTTGCAAACTTCTGGCTGTGTCCCCTTTCTTCTAAAACCTCCTCAGTTATCAGTGCCAATCTGAGAGAGGGGTGACCCTTCCCTGGCAGTGTGTCTGTGCTGGTTACAGGAGGAGCCTGGGTGAGACTCCATGCCAGACTTTCAGCCCTGTAAATATAGCTGGGCAGAGTCTAATCCTAAGAGACTAAGCCATAAACTCTACCAAAATACCTGTAGATTCAGGGAGGGTTTGGAAAACAGAGTATCACTCTGCATCTTGGTTCACCGTTTTGCTCACCGCTGGTGACTCACTGTTGGGTGTGCCAGAGAGCCTTGTGAGCAATAAATACCTGTTTGGCTGGGTCCTACCATCCACAACGGGACCTCAGCTGCTAAACGAAACAGGTTTCTGCCCTCCCTGTTCATCCTCCAGCATGAGGAGTAGAATGAGTTTATTAATCACGGAGCTTGGGTGACCAACTTTGTGTCCTATTACCTTGCTTTCCTTATTGAAAGGAGGCTGGAGAGGTAAGTGGTTGTGAGACAACTGTGACACAGGGCATGTATCTTCCCTCTCAGCACAGGGAAAAACACTTCCCAGAATGAGAGTTAAAAATAGCTCGTTTGCCTTAAACGGTGTATTCACTGCGAAACATGGAAAAGAAGTCTCAGCTGCCACCTCTAATATGACAGGCATCTGCAGCAGACGGCTCTCTCAAAATACCTACTGTCTTGCTCTTTCTTCCTTTCCTTAAATTTTTATCCTTTCAAATTGTAGATGCTTTTCACCACATTATGAGAAGCTTCAGGGGAGAGCGGGCAGATATAGCCTTCTAAATTACATTAAATCCAGCCTTATTCACATCAAAAATGCTCTTCAAGGTTATTTATTGAAATCTATTGCAGCTCTGTCTTTCTTCCCACATTTCTCACCCCAGTGTTGTTTCATCTCCCCAGCACCCTCTTTTAGCCCCGCTCTGTGCGTGTCCACCCAGGCGGAGGGCAGGCTGGCCACAACCTGCCCAGCGCTGAGATGTCCAGACAGTCAGGTCTGGAAAATGTGTATCAGCATCAGCAAGGCAGGTGCCCACGCTTGGAGCTCTCAGAGGGAAGTTGTATCCTCTCAGACACGGTATTTTATCAGTGATGGTAATGAGCCAGTTGGGAAAACTTAACCAGGGAAGTGGTAGATTCTCTGTCACATGCAGTTATTAAATCAAGACTGTGGCTTTCTAAAGTATGCCCTTCTAGCACAAACATTACGTACTTGGTAAAGAATTTGCAGGCAGAACACTGTAGATCTGTGTTATACAAGGAGGTTAGAGTAGATGGCTTAATGATCTCTTCTGACTCTAAAAATCTGGAAATCTAGCATCATCAGTTATGACTTTCCTTACACCAAAGATCTGCTTGACTCTTCTGGGAATCCATTTAATCTTAAATGCCTGCCAAGCTGAGAAAATTACCGTGATATTTCCAGCTGCTTTCCACAGAATTTTACATTAATCCTTCCCCTGGCCCTGAATAAGCCTTGCCACTTTTCCTCACAGCAGCTTCAGCAAGGAGCATGGCTGGGCTGCTCTCCTCTCTATGGCTTCTTATAGGCTCCCCCTCTCCGTGTGTCCCCTCCCGGGTATTGCCAAGCCGCTGAAGGAATTCAGAAACTTTCCTTGCCATTCCCTGACATGGGTGTAAGTGTTTCTTTGCAAGTCTGGAAGACAGCACCACAATTCGCATTGAAGAAACAGCTGACATGACCAAGCAGAGCCTACCAGGCCTACAAACAGCTTGCAGATTTAAGCGATAGCCTAAATAAGAACCACTCTGAATGTCATTCATAATAAAGCCAAAAAAACTAGCAACGTCCTGCACTTTCCTCACATGCAGAAGTGCCAAATGGGAGCCAGCACCTGCTATCTGGATGCCAAGGACAGGACCTGGCTGAACCTCCCCTCCCCACCCCCAGCATAAACCCACCCGAGCAGCAGAGAAACGTGAGCAATTCTGCATCATGCTGATGAAGTTCTTAATCTACATGTCACCCAAGCTGAACTGCAAAACACGGCTGCCTGCCCTAGTTATCAAATGACCTGAAATTCAGCACGCTCATCTGCCGTAACAGCTGGTTCGCTGACGACGAGAGAAACTCCTGCCTGACTGCTGAACCCCAGCCAGCGTCGGGGGCCTGGGGACCCGGCACGCGTGCCCTCCCACGCCGAGGTGCTGCTCCCGTCCCCCCTGGATGCCACGGCCTCAAAATACCGTGTGTTGTTTGAATTCTGCACGCTGACTCCTTCCTCTGTGTATTTATTTTTCATCTGTATCATTAAAAAGAGATTTCAAAGACCAACACTTCAAAGGGGGAAAAAATAACGAAACGTCATTCCCTAGGAATTGAAGTGAAGGTGAGGTTGGATCTTGTCGGTTTTCTTTCTTTCTACCTAGGGCGCTACATAAATAATAAACAGCACTAACAAATTTACTTCTTTTTACAGTAGCAACCTACACAGGAACATAGTATGAAATGTTAAAATGACTGTATGAATAAGAATTAAGTGCCCAACACAGGGAAAGTTAGGGAGCTAAAGAACTTAGACAGATGTTATGAATTCTTTTTTAGGAATGACTCATGTTCAAACACAGTGATACTTTCTGAAGTTGCTTTGATGTACACCAAATTATATTTTTCTATTCCATTGACAAAAAAATCTAATCACATATTAGTAAATTTTTGCAGTTTTATTACTGTAAAAGGTAGTATTAGTGATATTTATTACTCCTTAATAATGAAATAAGAAGAATTAAATGTTTGCACTATATCTTAAAATAGTTGCTTTTGTGCTTCTTCCCCAAAAAGAAATGAAGAGTGAAAGCAGAACACAGTATTTTATTGAAGACCAGCCCCTCACCTGGAACCCAGTGCTACTCCTCTGAACCTAGTGGATATCTTTTACTGCTAAATTTGATCTAGAGTATGATGTTTTCTGTGCTGATCTATCCTCTTGGGTAAACAGCATTTTCCCATTTCCTAGCTGAAATGAGAGATGAGAAATGAGGACTACACATGTTCTTAATGTGATGTGTCTCAGTCCTGGAAAGTCCAATAGCTTTACACTTACACTGCCAGTGTTGTGCCTAAGCAGCATCTGTCCTTTGATTTTCACATGTGGAGCTGGTTGTAGCTGTTGTTGGAGAGTCCGTAAGTGCTTAAGCAAGATCAAAGTTTGGGCTGAACATATGCCTTATTCTCTGTGTTTACTTTAAGGTAGGCTTCAGAATCCTTTCTTTAGCAGAGAGAACATACTGTAAGTGAGAATATAACCATGAATATTTCATTAGGAACACACAAAAAGAATCTGAAATCATACGGTACCAAGACTTTAGCTAAAATATGCATGAACAAGCAATGTAACTAATATTAAATGTATCCTTGTATTTTTCTTGTGCTGCAGTCTTGCCTACATATCAGTGTGGATTAAAAAAATTGAGACCCCACACTGAACAGCATCAGACCTAATTGTAGTGCAAAATGTTTCCCTAATGAATGTCAGTTTTCACATTTTCTCCTACAAATAGTGTTATCATGCTGCTGAAAAAAAGCAGATTATTAATATATATGGGTAATTTACACTGAACCAGTTATTTTGGCTATTTTATGAGAAAATACTATGAAAATAAACATTTTTATCCATATTAATAAATGTTTTACTTGTGAGCTACTGTCAATGATGCCTTTGTTATATATTTAGATGCTGTTTGCTAGTTGCTGACAAATACATGCATGGAGTTACTCCCTGTCCTGGACAAATCATAATCTAGGCAGTAAATCTCTATCTTCTAATTAAGGGGATTCCCATTTGTGAGGCAGGGACACCCTCCAGCCGCACTCCCATTAGCTGTGATCTCCCATCAGCCAGATGGGGAGGAGTGCTGCCAAGCCCCGAGCCTTGGGGGGTCCTGAGCCTTCATCTGTGAGACACACACATACAGAAAATACACTGAGGATGGCTCAATGAAACACAAAGAACAGGAGTCTTCCCACTTGGGGTGGCTGTGCTGCTTTTGCAACTGCAGGAAAATTCCTGTCTCTATCAATATCCTTGTTTTCATCTCATGGAAGAAGGCAATGGTGAAAACATCTTATTTCATAGTCACATGCTTGCCTGATTTGGGACAATATTTCAAGTAGTAGGTGAAGACCTAGTTCTGCAAAATGCTGAGCTCTGCATAAAAGGAGACAGCACCCCGTCCCTCCTGGCATTAGGAGTCAAGAGCACGTTCCTGAGATGCATTGAAGTCAGCACCTTACTATATCAATCCCTCCACAAGTCCTCCTTGCTATTCATCTTAATCCTACACAGAATTGTTCTAATATCTGGAGTATGGGGCAAAAGAGCCTTTTCATAAGCCCTTGTTTCATTCATTAGCTGTGCTGAAGCAGAAGCAGGAACACTGGTATTGGAAAATATAAAGTGTCCTGAAGGTTTATATTACTTTTGCACTTTCTTGAAGCATTTGTTAGACCCTTCTTTCCATGGCTGAAGGCAGATCAGTTTAATTTTGTCTTATGATTTTTTTAAAAAAGGTCCTTTTTTGCCTGGTAATAATAATACAATCAAGCTTATCATAAAGCTTTCTGCAACAAAACCTTATTCTGTCTCTATGTGGCATGCAATCTTAAAGTGTTGCTCTGTGAACTACAGACAGGCTACCTGGGAAGTGCCAGATGAGGTATGTGACTTTCAGCTCTATTGCACTGGACAGCTAATTAAATGCGAATAATAGTATGCTATGTTTGCAGAGATAAGCTTCATTACTTGTTGAATTTCAGTGGAGTTTTGCAGACATGTCTGCATACTCCTAATAGCTAAACCAACTTTTGTTTAACAATACAGTGTGGTCTCATTTCTATTTCTGTTTGGATGTATCATTAATGAATATAAAATGTCACTGATGGAAAGAAATCAAGGAATATGGTATTACTTAGCTAAAACTCCACCACCACATAAAAAATAACCATCAAGTCAATACAGTAACGGCAGACACTGATCACACAAATCCCTCAAGGGAAGTCAATGTAAATCCTTATACTGACTTAAGGAGAATCTAGACAACACCTAGGATTGTTGTCATTAAAAGATTGTTTTCAATTTGCATGTAAACCGTGGTCCCCACAGCACTGTGAAGTTCATTATTTTCAACACATAATTATCAATACTTTGACAGTGAGCAGGTAAACTAGAAGGCTCTTTGCTTCCCAGGTTCTTTGGGAAATACGCAGTTTTCCCAGTGTCGCAGATCTTCTTAGATTAAGATACTGGAGTTTTTACCCTTCACTCTCCATATTCTCAGAAAGCACGGCTGCGTTTTGGAGCTATATAGCACACAGCCTAAATTAAAAGAAATACTTCTTGTTCATGGACAAATAATGCCATTTGTTTCATCTTAGGGCATGCCTACCCAACACGGTGGGGCCATGCTGAAGTGGCACGGCAGGCAGCCCAGGTGAGCTAGGGAGGGGCAGGATAAGGACCCTACACCACCGAACGTGCTTCGATTCCCACAGTGATTTCTGCACCCAGCCAGGGAGGTGCTGACTACCCTCGTGTTTTAAGAGATGGAACATAACATAGAAACATTAGTGTTTTGCTACTTTCACCCTGACAAGATATTTTAAACACTGGCCTGGAAGGAGGACAGCCGAGATGAAAGGCAATGTAAGTCCTCTGTATCTAACTGGCCCTGAGACAGCTCTGCCCCCGTAACACTGGATCCAGCTCTGGACCCTAATACAAGATAACCACTGACATAGTGCCATGATCCAGTGGGGGGTGATGAAGACGGCTGGGGACTGCAAACGGCACATGAGGAGGGACTTGAGGAGTTGTCTTGTTTGGTTCAGAGGAGGGAGGGCTGAGGAGCAATCTCACTGCTGGTGCCAATGCCCACCAACTGGTTCATGATGGGAAAGGCACAGCCCTGGAACAAGGGCCTGGCCATATGGAGAAGTCTCCATCCTTGGCGATGCTCAAAACTCAGTGGGACAAGGCCTTGAGCAGCCTGATGAGATTTTGAATTTAGCCTTGCTTTAAGCAGGTGCCTGCACCAGACGATCTCCAGAGGTCCCTAAATAACTCTATATGAAGACACAGGGGTAATTAAGGAAGCAAGTATCACTAGTCTCCACAGTTTATGGAGAGCAAGTAAAGGAACTTCATGTGACCGTGGTTTTTATTGCAAAATAATTTATCTGCTAATACCCTGCGGGCCACTAAGCAGCTTCTACATCTTAATTAAGGTAGTTACTTCAAAGATAATTCGGCATTTAATAGCTAAGTATACTTAATATTCTCCTAAATGCTTTCTTGAATTTGAGCTCTGCTATTACAGATGACTGCCTATGAAACAAAGGACCAAAAAAGTAGAAGGCGGATGCTGACTTAGTATTAAAATACCTAGCAGCCCCAAACCCCTAAGACACACAGTGATATTCTGTACACTACAGCAAATTAGTCCAAGCCAAAAGATTTATGTTCATTTAATAATAAATATTTTCATGAGACTCTGAGAATTCAGGTCTTTGACCTGGAACACTGTTTGCAGACTTCAAAATACCCAAACAAGGTTAAGTGAGTTAAATGATGATAACTCCTCTCATGCTATGCTATTCTTTCTGTGTCAAGGAAGAGTTGTTCTAGGTTATGATTGCTCTTGTAATTAAAGGGGGTTCTGGTACAGGTAAGGGCCCATGTAACACTCATATTTGGAAAGGAAAAGAAAAATGCAGAGCTAAAATGGATAGTGGTAAGATAAGAGATGCTGAAAAAACAAGCCAGTGGCTTAATGAAACTTGACTTTGAGCTGCATAATAAACACAGCTACAGCTTCTTGCAGAATTTAGGAAAACGCCCTGAGCACATGAAATGCGGCAGTTACCATGGCAATTTACATACAGTCATACATCAGACAATTCCTGTAGCTCTTTTCCAGTTTAAACTCCCAACTAAAAATATAGGATCAGGTACAAACAAGCAAATAAATCTCTCGTCCACATATGGTGAGAGATTATTCACGTGAGTACTTTCATGGGGGTGAGCTCATGACCTGCAGTGAGTGACCACCCTCCACACATGCAGGGGTGTACAATTTGGGAGCAATTGGTTGCTCTATACCTTTGCTCTGCCTATTAAAAAAAAGATAAATGTGTGTGTGTGAGGAGTACTGCATAGCAAACCTCCTTCCTATAAGGGATGTGACTGAATACAACACAGGGCTGCTCTTCCTACCCCTGCCACCTCTTTGCATGGCATCCTATTTCACAGTCTTGTACAGCAGCTCCTGTGAACCTCTGTACTCACCTCTCTCTCCAGGACCCAGAGCTGCTCTCTGCACCTGTGACCTGGCATTGGAAAATCAGCCGTTTGTGCTTTGTGCCTGTCTGGATGCACAGCATGCCCAGCCTTGCTCAAGCACTGCTTTGTCTGGGGCCCAGTTCTGACCAGCTGCCAGCATCCTTGCACAAACTTCCACGCACCAGGTGTGACTCGGATGAAGTTCATTATTTTCTTCATCGATGCCCGCAGGGTGCCATGTTTTGGATTTGTGTCTAAAACAGCGATGGTAACACACCGATGTGTGTTATGCTCCTTTCCAGTTTCTGAAATTATGGAAGCTGGGAAGAAGCTGTGAGGCTGAAATGGCAGAGAGACCTTCCTATCTTGCACCTCTCCCCCTGCATGTCCTCGCCAGCTGACTGTGGGCAACATTGCTGCCTGCTTGAAGATGCACTGAGAATGAGGTACACATGTGCCAGCTCACGGAGGGGATGCAGGCTCCAGGGCCAAGAACCGTGACAGCCATAGGAGCAGATGTCCACCACTGCAAAGGGCCGGTGATGCTCCACTGATCTGGGTTACCTGGGAGACCACCTGGATGTGCTGGAGTCCAGCACCTCATCTGTGAGCACCCCGAGCAGCTTTGCAATAACTTCAGAGAGAGTGTGTGCGAAAGACACTAATCCAGGGACAGCATAAGAAGAAAGAATCAATACATCTGGACATGCTCTGAAAGGATGAGAAGGAAAAAACAGAAAAAAAAAAGATGTTGTTATCAGGTCTGTAGCCAGAGGGAAAGTAAGGGGTAAAATGGTGCATGGGTCAGGGCTCTCAGCTGCCAGGGCTGTTAATAGAGAGACACAAGAGGATGGGTGAGGGACTGCACCAGACAGACTGCCTGGGCCCTGCAGCTGGGAATCACGGCTACACCAGGGCGAGGGACCTCAAAATGGCACTTCCTCAAGGGCATCCTTCCTGGCGGTCTTTATTCCTGATGGAAAAACACACAGCACGCAGCTGTCATGCTGGTGGCATGACATCATGGAATATAAACAAAGGTACGTTCAGCTGAACATGGGAACGACTAGAAACAACTAACGACAAGGAAGCACAGAAGCAGAAGTTCCACTGATGATAAAGGTCTCTCTCTGCCAGAGATCACACTGTCCTCAGTAATGCCGCACAACTGCTGAGGCTACAGTTTTGCTCTCAATGAAACACTTTTATAAACTACTTCTTACCTGTGATAATGCAATCATGCCCTGAACGGCACAGCTTGTGTCAAGAGTGTGCTGTACAGACTTGATGGAGACAAAGTCTCCTGGCCCGTGTCCTTCCTGCCCCAGGCATTAGGAAACTTGGGAAAGCTGGCAGCATAGCGAGTCCTCTGAAACCTCCCAATGCCAACACCTGTTGCATTTGATGACTAAAGTGGGTATTGCTAAGCACACACTCAGCTGCAGTCCTGAACCTGGGCTTGACTGAATACATAGAAGTGATGCATTTTAACAGCAGACCCGGAAACATCAGTATATTGTGTTTCCACTTTAACAGTTGAAAACAATGAATTTTCAGAATATGGATGTCTGAAAGACTTTATGTTGCTTCTGTGCCAATGCACAAGGTGTTTTGTCAGACCTCCTCCACTTGCCATCTCTTAGTGTCCTAAAAAAGCACCACATGAAAGACAGGAAAGTTTTTTTTTTTATTCCTTTGTCTCTTTTTAGTTCACAAGGAACCTTTCAATATAATTTAGAAAATTAAATCATACTCTTCCTCTCCCTCAAATTGGGAATTTTAATTCAAATAAATCTTGGCAGAATAATTAATCTATTTAAATATTTGATGTTATTCCAAAACACCTAGTACTTTTAGGACGATTGAACTGAAAGCCTGGAAGCCAAAGCCTGTCCTTTTCTCATTGAAAAGGTTTGATTTGGAAGGGCTGCATACATTTCTGCTTTCTGACTAGCTGACATGCTTTACTCATGTTTTCCATAAAAATAAAAAAATAATCAACTACAACAATGAGAAATCAGGACAATCCATACGTCAGGCTCTTTGGCTTCTCTTCTGAGACCAACAGAGACAGATTTTTGGATATACACTCTGGACCAGCCAGAACCAGATGGAAAGCCCGTATTTTCAGGTTCTCAGAAAGACAGCCAGGGTTTGCTTTTGAAGGACACGGGGCATTTTTAACTCCCAGAAACAGCACAAAGCACTGAGCAGCTCAGGACTTCTCAGATAGCTGCACAGCAGTCACTTGCTCACTGATGGACTGGACTTCTGTCTCGACTGAAATTTGAACAAGGGAACAGAAGAAACAAAAACCAAGAAAAGTGCCCCATGCCCCTGCTAGTCCCCTCAGCAGCTAGCTGCTCCATCTGGTAAGACGTTACACACACAGTACCGATACACTACACATACATGACCAAGCTTACTTTAAATGGCATCACAGAGCAAATACATCATTCTGCAGCTCTGAAGAAAGCACAAGAGGAGAAAATGATGCTGGAGTCCACAGCAGGCCTGCTGCCCACTTGCCACAAAAATATCAGAATATTATAAGGAAGCTATTATTAAATCCAACTTGTCCCGTTAAACTTGCATTATGCACTTGCTCTAAGCTGGCACAACAAATCACCACCAATTCTAGCTGATGAAATATGCCATGCCTTGTGTTTGGATTTTCTCAGAACAAAAAGAAATATGCAAAAATACCACACTTTACAGCTGGAAAATAAAACAAAATGTAGGTGTAATTACATATCTGCCTTCAGTTACACTGAAAATAATTTTATAGTGGCTCCATGAATCTCTTCACAAAGCACAACTGCAAGAGAAAGGTGGAGGTGATGAGAGAGGTCATCTGAGTTAGCAAGTAGAGAAAGTCTTTCGTGTGAGCGGCATTAAAACAGGCCATTCAGAAAAACCCATGCATACTGTGATGATGTCATGTATTACTCTCACTCTTCAAAAGAAGTAGTGTTTTATAAATCTGTTAGTTTCAATAGATTTGGCTTCCACAAAACTTGTAAATCAGAAGTGACTGCACAAAAGCAGTGTGTTGTACAACTGCCATGTAAGAGAAGCAGACCTGCAGGATTTATAATATACAGCAACTGAGGTTCACACATGAAAAAAAACGCAATTTTGTTTCTGGCTCCAGTGTAACAACTTAGAATTAGTATCAGTTAACGTCTGGATGTACAAATATTTTATCATCTCTTGCACTCCTCACAGGGAAAGTACTAATATCTGCTTTAGTAACCATGTAGCTGTCTAATTGATAGTAAACATTACTATCTTTTAAATACAATAGTTTAAAAATACAAACTGCAGAGGGCTACATTCAGTTATTTTTTATTTTGAAGAAGTGATACTGAAAAACTCAGACCAGACATCCAAGGCAGGGCAGGGGTAGCACTGAGTGCCTTGTAAGCACCATTATTCACATGACAGTTTTACTTCCAATGAGTACTTGGGCCTATGACAGCCCAGATCACCCCTTCCAGATGACCCTTCTGAGCCAGCCAGACTAGTATTTAAAAAAGCCCACTTTCCTACGTGGCAACATGAACAGAGACATGTGGATTGACTTATGCAATCAGACACAATGTCCAAATGAGGTGTTGGGAAAAGACGGCACCTAGACATGGAACCAGTGAACCCTGGTGCAACCAGGGACACCCTGTGGGATGAGGAACTCCCTGAGGAATGAGTGGGATGTCACCTCAAATATTCAGGGCTTCTGAGACTGGTTTGCATCTGTGCTCACAGAAGCAGTAACAGGAAAAATGTACAAAATCCCCCCTAGACCACAAACGCCTGGGATCACGCAGACCACGAAGAGCCTGCCCCAGGAGATGGCTTTACCCCTCGGCCACAGCCCACGTCACCATCTGCCTGGCACAGCAGTGTGAATCACGCCTGTCCACAATCAAAGATTTGCTACTCAAAACTTGAAATACCAACACAATGAATAAAAATTCTCAGTTTCAATGTTAAATACTACTTTGCCAGGGGTAGTACCTCTTGAAAGTTCAGAAAGTGCCCATCCTAGATGATGAGTGAGTATACAGGTACGGCATAGGAGCACAGGACTCCATAGCAGTATCACACCAAAATCAGAAACCAGAAGATCTTTTGAACCTCTTTCTTGGGTCAGATGTCCCCTGCAGCAATGCTTACTTAGCTGGTGAGATGGGAAGGGTTTATTCACTCTTAATCTATGCTGGCAAAGCAGTTCTGAGGTCTAAGCACGAAGATGTTTCTGAGCAGCAGGCTGGCTTGCCAGTTTTCATTCCCTAGCAACAGACACCAGCTGGGGATGTATTTACTTTTTACCATTTAGGCCATAGTAGTAAAATGTTCATATCACAAATAGAGAGGAAATTGTAACGTGTAGTATTAAACAATTGTAATAAAACCCTTTTAAACCCAGGGACATCGGGGACACCAAATACTCATGTCTTCTGTAATAACATGATCTATTTTTAAAACATGGTATTAGAGACAAGGACTACTTTGTATTTAATAACTAGTTTGCAATTTTCACCATATTCCAATACATAAATACAAAGACACCTGCTGGACAGCTTTTGTCAAAACTTGTTTGCTTTTGAAGGTTGTTCCCCAAAAGAAATTTTTAAAATAAATAATCTTTTACAATCTTGGCATGAACAATTCCATAAAATCTTTTTTTTAAATATGTAATTCCAGGTATGTTCTTTGCTACACTGAAAGAGAATAATTATAATGAGGTTTCTGCTCTGTATGTTTTGGCTTACTAGCTCAGCATTACTTTTCTTCAATATTTGGTGAAGGCTCCCTTGTCACACTCCTCTCAAGTACTCTGAAGCACCTCCTCCCAGGATAATATATATATCAAGGAGAGGAGACCAGGCAAGACCAAGTCAGCAAAGAATTGAGCCATGGGATAGCTTTAAGACAGTTGTTCTATTTTTAATCAATCATCTTAGCTGAGATGAAAAATTGCCAAAGCAGCCATGAATAGCACCTTAAGGAAGTTTTGGGTAACAGACTCTCAATATTATGAAAAAGTGAAACACTGACACTTTAAATCCAGATCTTATGAAGTAGTGAGGTCACAACAGTCTCTTATTACCATCAGTCAGAACCAAATAGCCCTGGCTGTGTTCATAAACCTTACAGTCACTCACATGTGGGAATGTGGGAGCATTTCATTTCCTTTTCTAACTAGCACATTTTACTGGTGAGACCTAACCTCTCACTGAAATACCATGAAGCCTATTTCATACCATCAGCACACTCCATTACCCTTTGGCTCAACACTATTTTCACATTTTAATCATTCTTCTTGATGTGAAGTCCAAAGCTGAAAATCCACTTCCTTCAAAGAAATTTTCTTTTTTTTTACTGAAGTATTGCATAAGACAGCATTTTCCTCAAAACACTTCCTCAGGAAACCCTCTTGTGGGAGATGGGGCTGAACTGGGGCGGGGTGTACAGAGCAGGAGGGGGACCAGCACGGGCAGCTGTGGAAGAGTAGGGGGACTCCCCCGACCCCTGTTGCAGGGACTGGGTGCAGGATGGGGATGGAGGGTGTCTGGGAGCAAAAGCCAGGCCCTGGGACTGAGGAAACAAGCCCATGGGCTCTGACTGATGAAGTGGGATGGGGAGATTGGCTCCATCCTGTGCCTGGAGGAGAGGGCTCATGCCTACAAAGCAGCACTTGCACCGGGTACTTTGCAGCTCAGTGTACTCAGTACTGGAACAGGTTGCCTGGGGTAGATGTGGATGCTTCATTGGAAGTGTTCAAGGTCAGACTGGATGGCGCTTTGAGCAACCCGAGCTAGTGAAAGATCACTTAGGTTGGAGAAGACCTTTAAGATCCTTGAGTCAAACCATAAACCTACCACTGCCACATCCACCACTAAACCACATCCCTAAGCACCACATCTGCACCTCTTCTAAATACCTCCAGGGATGCTAACTCAACCACTTCCCTGGGCTGCCTGTTCCAGTGCTTGATGTCTCTGCCCAAGGCAGAAGGGTTGGACTAAATGATCTTCTAAAGTCCCTTCCCACCCAAACCATTCTATGACTAAAATTGTCGTATGTTGGTATATTGGGTTGGTGCATCGCAGATATTCATGAACAAATTCACCAACGTTTTGCACACTCCCAGCATGGGTGGTCACCCTGAAGAGGGCTGGTGTGCTGGTTTTGGCTGGGGGTAGGGTTAATTTTCTTCATAGTAGCTAGTATGGGGCTATGTCTTGGATTTGTGCTGAAAAAAATACTGATAACACGCTAATCTTTTAGTTCTTGCTGAGCAGTGCTTATAAAAAGTCAAGGCCTTTTCTGCTCCTCACCCCACCCCACCAGCGAGTAGGCTGGGGATGCACAAGAAGTTGGGAGGGGACACAGCCGGGACAGCTGACCCCAACTGACTCAAGGCATATCCCATACCATATGAAGTCATGCTCAGCAATAAAACTAGGGGAGGAAGGTTGGCTGGGGGGAAGCTGCTTGGGGACTGGCTGGGCATCAGTCATTGATGGTGAGCAATTGTTTTAACTTGCATCATTTGTCCTTCTTGGGTTTTATTCCTCTCTCTTTTTTATTTTCAATTTCATTACAATATTATATTATTATTTTAAATATTACTATATTATATTAAAATTATTTAACTGTTCTTTTTCTCAACGCACAAGTTTTCTCACTTTTACCTTTCCAATTCTCTCCACCACCCCGCTGCGAGGGGAGTAAGTGAGCGGCTGGGTGGTGCTTTGTTGCTGCTGGGGTTAAACCACGACGGCTAGGCAAGCCACGGGGGGCAAGAACTTGCCCCAACTGCCCAGGCCCACCCTGCTGCTGCAGACCTGCAAGGTGCCAGGAGAACACAGCTCCCTGGCTCACACTGCCCCAGATCTGCTCTGCTCAGAGCTGGGATCACTGCTCTGGCGGCTCCCTGTCCCCCATCCAGTCTCACAAGCCACCACTGCGGGAGAGACGACTCTGGCTCAGCACTGTCACAGTTTGCACGCCATAGCTAGGGTGGCAGGGTGTGGCACGGGAATCTGGATCCACACTGACTACCGCCTGAGTCACAGGAGGTGAAGCATCATTTCCCAAGGGGACCACTAACAGTAAGGATATGCATCCCTACTTTGTCTTACCAACCGTAAAATTTATTCCCTATTGAGTTAGAATGACCTTTAATTTCTTTGAAATAAAAATCCGTGTGAATATGGTGCATTATTCAGATATACAATGTGGTATCTATTTTTATATCCGTTCCAAATACAAAAGGATATTAATGTATGGGAACGGGCACTTTCATCTGATTATATAAGATGTTCCTGCAATTCAACATAGAAATCTATCACAAAAGCTCATATGTCTCATAACTGCTATCTGTGCTTAATTTGCACA
This sequence comes from Tyto alba, assembly GCF_018691265.1. Classification (NCBI taxonomy): domain Eukaryota; kingdom Metazoa; phylum Chordata; class Aves; order Strigiformes; family Tytonidae; genus Tyto; species Tyto alba. The sequence goes on from NW_024881303.1 coordinate 14,378,949, forward strand.
GGGAATGGCATAGGAACTTAATCTAACATGCAAATGAATATAAATCCTTAAATAATACTTCCTCTACATAGTTACCATTGTAAACAGGCCCTTATCTTACTACCCCAAAATAAAGATCTATTCTGACAAGACAAAGCCTTGCCAATAACTTCTGAAAGCCAGTCAATGAAAGACCGTCTCATGACAAAGGGCTTCTTCCCTTTATCTCTGCAAGGCGTTTCAAGCCCACAAGGTGCAGCTATTAGCCCTCTTTCAGAGACAGTTTCATGCCGAGGACTCCTGGCTATTAGATTGTTTGGCTATATGACTATGGTTTTGGGGATTCCATTCTCTATGTACTATGAGCTGTGTACACCAAGCCCTATAAATATGCACCACCCAATTCCTAGTGGTTCCCAAAGCATCTCTTTTAAGGGGAACTGTATATGCTGTGAAAAAATACTACCCTAAAACACCATTTTCTTTTATTTTTTTTTTTTTTTTATGCTGTGCACAGAAAAGCGAGCTCAGGCACTAAGCTCCACTCTATCAACAGGTCTAATTTTGGGCTTGGTCTTTTTTAAAAAAAATTAGCTGATAACATGAACAAGGAACTTGAGTAAAAGCACTGGAAGACCATTCTACCGCTGACATGGAGAAAGAAGAATGATTTAAATTTGCTCAGGACAACCACCTCTGTTGATAAACACATCACAGAGGACAAACCCTGAACAACTTGGGCCATGATGGTAGAAACCCAAGAGACTACAGTTCATCCTTAAACACTCTCATGAGGGTGTTAGGAACTTGCATGAGGGGAAAAACATACTCCAGCTGAAAGACTGAAAGAAGCTTAGATTTAACTGCAACTTCTGTATGCACTGAACTCAGTGACAAGACTGAAATGTGGTGAGGAAAGTCCAGGAAAAAACATTTCAAAATCTCTAACCGAGGTTAAACTGGAAACAACAAAACCAACTAATTGTAAAGCACATATGAACAGGAAACAGAGGCATCATCATCCCTTTCACAGTGCTGCAGAACAAGAAAAATGAAACCTATAAATCAGTTAATTAGCACAACCACTTACAAGGAACACAGAGGAAAGTAACGCAAGCAGTCTCAGAAATAACGCCTAAAAATGGTGTGTTTGCCTCCATGCCTGCACCCAGAAATAGGGAGGCAGAAGCAGGGACAGCCCTGGGCAGTCACATGCAGGCACGGCCAGGAGGCAAGGGCAAGGACTACTGGCTTACACAGATTTCTAATCTCTACAGCCACATTCCTCCAGGTTTTACATATACATTTTCTTAATTTTATATTAGCAATCATTGCAAGTTTCTCCTCAAAACAACCAATGAAAAAAAAAGGACACTTTTAGAATCATTTTATATGATAAAAAACCCAAACACCCTACTATATTGGTTTCTCGTGTAACATGAGAAAATACTGGTTTAATTTATGTAGTGTGAAAACTTACAATATGTCTTGCAGTTTTGTTTAAATAGCTACTGTTCTCATGTTAGCTGTAAATGAATCTTAACACTAAAAATAACCCATAATAAAAATAATGTGAAATCCAATAATTCAAGATACTGCTGACCAGGAATCATTACTGTATTACTGTTTCTAGTGCAGCAGTGTAAAAAAGAATTTTAACGTAAAATTTTGATGTTTCATTTAAAAATTTAATTTAAAGACAATCTATGAATTTTCACAGAAATGTATGGGGGGTTGATTCTGAACAAAAGACACTCCTTTTCTTTAAAACTATCACAATGTTTCATTTTGGCTTTTAAAACAAAACAGGTCTCTTTAGGTTTTTGTAATTTATCTTGAATATAAGCTTGAAAATGGAAACACAAAAGAATGTTTAGCTTGAATTTCTTTTTATTTTGAACCAGAAACCTGGGATCTTGTTATTGCCTTCCAGATAACCAAATATGGTATTTTACATTATGTACATTTGGAAAAAAAAGTGAAACTAAAGGTAATTTCAGAATAAAAAATACATACTTTATTTTCTCAGGAAGGTCAAAAGTTCCATTTTGATTTTAGTGAAAAAAAAAGTAAACTCAGATGTAACATGTTTCTGGGGAAAGTTTTGGTTTCTGTTAAAAGAACCTCGAAACCCCTTGAAAACATTTTTCCCAGTGTTGATGAAATGGTGACTTAAGCACTCACCTCAAGCCTGGTGTAGACCTCTCGGTGAGTTCCCCAGGCTTGACGCACCTCAAGAATGCTCCGGAAGAAACACACACTTAGTTTGTTGATATATCTGTAATTTAACTTTAGAAGTTGAAGAGAGACTAGAACAAATATAAGCTGTGGTAGTGAAATGTGTGAGAAAACCTGCCTATAAAACAGACTTTGGAGCAGCACTTGCATATTCAGCCCCACGGATGCGTCAAACATGCTGACACTGACCTTCACAGCACGGCCAAGGGCACATCTCTGCACTGTTGAGGTTTTTGCAATGGTTTCTCAATGCATCACTGTAAAAATAGTCTCCTTGTGTATTAACGCTTGCTAATCAACCCCCCTGCCCCTACCTCTAGCAGCTCAATTCACCGGCCGTCTGCCTACTATTTTCTGCACTGTTTGCAGCATCAGGGAAAACATTATTTAAAAATACAGCGGTGTTGAAAGATCTAACTGCAAAATAATGTGATCTAAGACAAGAAATATATACAGCATGACCCTAGTTAGGCAACTTCTGAACATGCCAGTAGACTCTGATAAGCAAAAAGAAGGCAGTTTAGGGGTGCACACTCAGGCTGATGAGATAAGGAAAAGCCACCCAGGGGCAATCTCATCTGTAAGAAAATCATTGCAATAACAGTCAAAAAAATGCAGTTACCCTGGGCTTACAGGAATGTTGCAGCAGATAGCAAAAAAAGGAATTAAATGCCAGCTCATCTAAAGAGCAGTATATCTATGTTTATTGTTCAAGCTTTAGCCCTGAAGTCTAAATATTAAATTTAGAGTGATCAGAAAGGTCAGAAATGAGGAACAAAATAATCAACAGAATGCATAAGACATGCTTCCCCCTGGATCCTCACCTTGTTACACTTTTCAAACCCCTCTTATTTGCACAAACTAGGGGTAAATTCCTTATTTATCTCAGAGTCAGGAGTTTTGCTGCTCAATCTATGGGGACCAAACTTTGTGCCCGTGACTCCTGCCTCCACTGCAGATCCAGAAACGTGTCCACACACTTTGGCCACACATCTCCAGAGCACTGCAAGGGAGCAGTTCACATGCTGCTGCTGCCCTTTGGCTCCCTACATCCATCCACCCCTCCATCACTGCTCAGGGTGCCCCTCCCGTGGCGTTGTGCATGCTAACTCTTGCCAGCCATTGCACTAGATATGCACTAATGATTTGACAGGCTCCAGAGGACACCGGAAGGCTCATTTCTTTTTGTCCGAGTTCAGTTAGCCTTGCTGTTTTGCTGATTCAAAGTATTTTCTTTTGCATTTACCAAGGATCCTGTAAGATTTGCTGGCAAAGCATCTTGAGAAGTGAAATTTAAATGTATTTATTTGTAAATGATGCAGGGGAACCTAAACACCTAGATTCAAATGTGCAGAGTAATGTCTATTATGGATGTCAATACTGGTTGCCTATGGTATGCAAAGAAAGAAAAACCAAATATGCCATAAAGTAAAATGCCTTGGAACTGAGCATCCATTGAATTTCAGGACAATCCATATTCAAATGGATTTCTGACAATATTCAACCTTCTGAAAATCCTTATGCTCCTGTCCACAAAACACTAGACTGGCACGTGGGTACCTGCAGTCCTGCTCCTTGCTCTGCCACATTGCAGAAAATGTACCATTTTTTCACAAGAACAAGCAATTCACATTTAGCGAGTTCAAGCCGTCAAAAGAGGTGATAATCTCAATGTCTTTTGGCCATGTATTTATCTTTAAAGGTGTGAAAAAAGCCAAGACACTCCTCAGTCAATGCTGAATGATGTTCTTCCTCCTAGTGAACATCCAAGTAGCATAATTAGAAATATGTATGAACAACAACAACTTACATATATCACCTGTTGCAAAGACACCGTCACACCATACATTGACTTTTGTGTTGCAACAGCTACACCAACAGCACCAAGAGAAGCCACAAGGCTAGCTACGTGTGTGTTTAAGCCTGCTTCTTTCCAGAATGATAGCTCTGGGTATTGTGCCCTGGTAAGTTTACTACCAGCTTGCACCTCTTTTAAGTTTTAGCTCGGTATCAAGAGTCTGAACTTACCGTCTTAAGTCTGTGACCACAGAAGACAAAAGTTCAAGCAAACCTGGAGCAAGATCTTTGCCTGCATTGTCCAGGAACAAGGGATTTGGAAATATCAGCTTACCACGTTTAGCTGTGAGGATCTGGGCACTTCTGAAAATACCAACAATACTCTCTAATGTCTATATGGCTGGCTCCCTCCCACCTCACCCATTCTTATCCTTCACACTCTTTCAAGAGAAACAAAATTTGAATGTCATATCAAGAGGTCCTACTCTTCTCCCAGTTCTCCCAGTGTATGCCTCTAGCTGTCAGACCTTTAGATGGCAAGTTCCTCAGCATGGTCAATGCACATGTTGTCAGTTCAAATACTAATACAGCAACAGATTTATCCCAAACAACATTTTTATTCACAATAATACATTGCATTCCTTGCAGAAAGCCATTTACAATATTTACACTAATTTGCTTAGACAAATAGAGACTTGCAGATGACAAATCATAGGTCATTATCACCTACTACAAATAACTGATTCTAAAATTTCTGCTTTACAAAAGACACCACAATTGCCTCTCTTGCATTATCTCCTAGTCAGCACTTTAGAAGCCCACAGCCTCCATGTGCAACACTTTTTTACAGCTGTTTAACTCCTGCAGTTGATAAGGGGGGGCATGTTTTTGGGAAGCACCTCTAAGCCAGCTGCCACTCAGCTTCCCCACAGCAGCATTCTGCCAATTTGCAGAACACCACTAGAAACTGAGACGAATTAAATTTGTAATTCCCTTGGCTCCTTCTCATGTCCTCTGAGTCTTGCATAAGCTCAGAATAAAGAGGACTTCCATACATTGAATTATGCATGGTCTTAGATAAAATAATGTCCCCACTGTAAAAGAGCAATAGCTCTGCTCTGTGTGTCTGTTACCTGGATGGTTGTGGTATATCAGGCCTCTGTAATCACTGGCTTCAAATACATGATTTTCCTACACAGAGTTGAAACAGAATTTACCTTTCCCATAAGCTGGGTACCGGTTTTTGCAAACTACAAAATTTGGTTAATTATATTGCTGGGGTAGGATGCTACTAGTACAGAAATATTTCATTCATGGATGCCTCTGTCAGTGCATGTTCTCGTCTCTTACTGGACCGTCAGATTAGCAGCAGTGGTGGATCAGAGTGCTCCGTGCTTACCTGCAGGCTGGGGGGAACTGCCTTTGGAGCTTGTCATTGCTTAGAGTTAAGAGACGATATAAGTACATATTCTTGTCTGTGGAAATGCTGATGTTTTCCTGCTGTCTCCATAAAGAAGAAAGGGAGATAGACATAAGAAAGGAAGACTTAGAAAGGACACAGGAGGAATGCCCTGGAGATGGGAGAGAAAAGCACCGAGTAGCGTGTCAAGAGGCTGAGCCTGCAGTTATAGTAACCTCAGTACACCAAACTGAGGTCTTCCTTGGAGGGTATCAGTCCTACTGACTATGAAATACCAGCTCTCTGGACCATGTATAAGGACTAGTTTCTAGCCAACATCTTTGAGTCTGGCAGTCACAGGTGCTTTCTCAGAGAATTCAGAAGAGTTTGGTTAAGCCACACAGATACCTGCAGCAGATACACTTATGGTGTTCACTGCTTCAGAGACGAGTGAAGAAATGGAGTACTGTTTTGCAGACACACAGGGGAGGGGGAGGGCACTTCTTCACACATCTAACCCAGAGTATGACTGCAGGTGTTGAGAATGTACTTGTGCCATCAAAGGCAATGCTGCTGGAAGGCCATCATCCACCACACAACCAGACCTGAGGGCTAAGGGACTAGTGCCGAATTTCTTGGGCACCACAGTGTCACCTCAGTGTGATTCTGGGGAGGTTGAGTGGCACAAGAGGAGTCTCTTATTGTAAGATTTGGTCAATATTGGAAAACTGGGTTCATTTAAGCACTTGATTCTCTCCCTTAGCATAGAGGATAGGCTTACATTAAAATAGAACAAAACCAGTACAGTACCTACTGTTATTTTCCTTCTATTTAGGGAATGAAATAGGCTTACATTTCTCCCTTACATTGTTGTGCCCACAGGATCTACCTCTAATAGTGTGCTCTATTGCACGGCTGAAGATGCACATGCAGCTTTCAGGAGCTGCACTAAACACCAGAGGGGGTCCCTGGAAACCAGCAGTGGAGGGAATGGAATTAAAATCGATGTTTTCTGTAGAGCACTCTGGAATACTAATCAAGGCCAACAGATAAAGCAATCCATGCAAATCACATTGACGGTGATTGCTTGGCAGGGTTTGGCTTTTTTATCAGTAGAATCGAAGCAGATTTTTAAATGCACCTTCGAGACCTGAATCACACTGCCTTCTCCTCAGCTGTGCAGCTGAGCACGTACGAGTGCAAAGGCTAGGCACTCCATGAACTAAAATCACCTATTAGCAGATTACTTACTTCCTGAACTGCAGGATGACCTGAGATTGTTCCATTTTGTCACAGTTGCAGTTCGCTCCCTGTTGTGCCACAGGGACTGTGCAGCTTGTGGAGCCACCAGCCAGCAGCACAGGATTACACCCACACTTTAGGTGAGCTGTCCTCTCTCTGGAAACTGCACAATTATTGTAGACTAGATGCCTAGCATTTATGTGGCTGAATTTCAGTTAAATGAATTACATTTTCAGCTGCATTGCTTTGTTGGGATTGTCTGGAGAAATTACAACATTCATTTCCATAATGGGCTGAGCTTCTGCTTCCAGAATGCCGCACAACCTAGAGCTTTTGGATCCTTGACTTGGTAAAAATAAGATGCTGGATGACCACACAGAGCCATCTTAGAAGGCAATTAATAGACTTTGTTTGAGCTCCCCAGGGATTACCAGCCAGCAGCAGAAGCTGCTCGACATGCTTTGCTGGCAGCAGCATACGGAGGTTCACTTGGGGGTTGGAATTAAGCAGCAGACTTTACCCCCCAGCTGAGCCTGCCGGCAGCGAGGGCTGCAGAGCTGTGCCCTACCTCCTCCGCTGCACCACCGACTGTCCCTGCTCACTCCTCTGGCCATAAACGCTGTGTGTTTTGACCACGAACATGTTTCTAGTGAAAGTTGTTCATGCATTGAACTATGGCACATAATGAAAGCAGAGTTTAAAAACAAAATTCAAACCACTATTAATTTTATTTTGATTACATGTGAAAAATCCTCTCAGCCCAGCAACTTATTCCTGACTTCTATCTATATATGTGTGAATTTCTTCCCGAGTTCACTTCTGGTATAAAATCCAAAAACTTGCATGTACAAAGACCATCTGTTTGCAGAGCTCATGCAGTCAGAGAAGTGATAATTTGATGTGCACTGCTCATGTGAACACACACATACGGATGCAAACACAGGTACTCCTGCGAGTTCTCACTAACTGTCCCAGGGAATTCCATGGAGTGTCACTAAAAATACATCTTATGCACATTAGTTTCCAGGTCCCTAGTTTATTATTATTAAACTAAAGGTTTAATTATTAATGTAGTTACTAATTAATTGTAGCATAATTCAAAATAATTAATCTATTAATTAGGAAGTTTGGGAGAGGATCATAGCAAAATTGTCATGAGCCAGAGAAGGATTCTTAGCAGCAATCCTTTACAGTCATTAATGAAAAAGAGAGGAAAAATACGCTGAATTTTGCCTAGAGGTGCCTGGTGGAGACATCTGTTACTGTTCCTTGACCATACTGACAGCCCAGCTCAGGTACAAAACCCTCTACTGCAGGTGCCTACATTTCTACTCCCATTAACAGGAGGATCATGGTCACACAATTATTACTTGTTTGGAGTAGGATCACAGCTTGGGGAGTGTATGAATTACTGTGTAGAGACACACTATTATAAGGTCTGGCTCTTAGCTGAGAATCCAGAAAGTCTACTTAATAAAAAAAAGAACCAAGTTTCTTGCCAGCTCAGGAACTAATAACCTAAACCTATCTTAATCCCTATACATTTGTGTATCTCATCTTGAGTTAATCACTGATATAAATTAGCTAGTACCAAACAATTAGCATAGGGTGCCTACGAATAGTGTAAAATAAGTAATTGGGATGGGGGGCCTAAGAGTAGAATTAGACAACAACATCGTTACCGTAAGACACCATTTCTGCAAAATTATTCAAAATGAATACAACATGTATTTCTGTGTTAAGTATACTCAGGTAATTATTAATGCTGCAGAAAGCTAGAGATGTCACTTTCTATACAATCTCTTGAATGTTTCTATAGTTTACTTTTCCAAAAATAGATAGCATTTGGAGGAGCACAGCACCATTGTAAAAATTGGTCTGGTTTCGTTGATTCGTGTTAGGAGTTCCTATTAGTAGTTAGCACTCTTTGCAAATCTGGATCTGTGTAACTATCGTAACACACTGCCTGGTCTTTTTTTTCTTTTAAGAATGATGGTATCCCTTACAGTATTTAAAATAGTTTATTTATTTTCAATACTATTTATCCTCTTCTAGTGAGAAAAATTTCACAGAATGTTCTTTTCAACTTATTCTACAACATTATATATTATGAACTATAGCAATATCTGGCTTTAAAAATATTGTGGATCAATCCAAAGAGTGAGGTGAGATGTCAGTCTATGTACAGAGGTAAACAGAGCATTGTTCTGTATGGAATTACAGCACCCCTAACTCGTGCAGGGTGTGAAAAGGAAGACAAACTGCCTTAAAAAAGCAATTCTTGTTCCGACAAAAACGAAGTCATGTTATTTTAGAGAGTACCCCAGGACACCAAATATCAGAGCACTTTAAGAATGACAGAAAATGAACACAAAACCGAAAGAAGGTTGGTTAAGAAATCAAATCTCTTCCAAGGAGCAACTTCTCTTTCACTGAAAGAAATCAGATGCCCAATCAATAAATAAATGTCCCATAGACTATTACTGCTGAGCAAAACCAAATGCACTGAGACTCAACATGCCAAAGCATGGCACTGGAAAAGGTAAAGAGAAAAATACTGTTCTCATCACAAAAAGCCATTTGTGATTTCTGAAGAGCTGTGGACTCCAAGCACAGGCTTGGACTTATGTAGGCTATAAGAAAGCAGACGGGGTGTAAACCCACCCCTCTGCTCGCTGCCTGCACAGCACAGAGGGGCAGAACCCCCCACCCCAGCTGTGCCCGGAGGGGGTCTGGCGCAGGCTGTGGCGGGGGCTCCTTCTCCTGCCATGTCCCCAGCGACAGGCGAGGAAGCAGAGGAGGGAGTGTGACACAGAGCTGCTTCTGAGACACGGCACCTCCTGGGGCAAGGCGGCTCTCGCACTTGGGTGGCTCCAGGCTGAGCTCCGCTCACAGCCGTGGCTTGACACAGGACACAAGGTACATACAGTCCAGACTAACCACCAAAAATGAGCCCTCGCCAGGTGAAGACGTACATTCATCAAGCAAACACCCTATAAATGGTCTCCAAATTAATACCAGCCAAAATCTGGCCTACACTGCTTACACATAAATTGCTGGACTTCTTACATTTTGATAATTGCTCTTTTTTTTACTAAGCTAATATATTCTTCTGCCTCTTATTGCAGTCTAGTGAAAAAGCCACATTGCATCTCTTACCACTGAGCTCTGGGAACTTTGCCAGTTTGCAGCAGTTTCAGAAAAACAAAGGTTTAGGGGCAATGGTACTAAGGAATCTCACTAGTTGAAGTCTTCACTCTCAACGTGCACAAGTCTCTTAAATCTCTCAGCAATTTTCTCCCCACACAGTTTCCTTCCTGAAGTGGTTTTCATTTTGTGCAGACGAATTCAGCACAGCAAAAAACATCAGTGAGAGACTCAAGAGCCGTTAGATTTGTTATGCTTTTCAAAGAAAAGAGGCACCTTTTGTTGTTCTAGACATGCGACAATGGCTCCGGCACTGCTGCTGCTCTAAGCAGGGATATAATAGAGTCCTGCAGAAAAGTGGCTAAGACATGTACAAGCAACATGCCATGGGTTTTTATTAGCATAACATTGGGAAAGCACTTCACTGCCCTCAAAAACTTTCTGCCGTGGATCCCTACCATCCGGGTGATTGAAAAACTGAATCAAAAAAAATGATGCCTCCTTATATAGAGCAGAATAATTAAATAACAGTTTGATACTTCCTGACAGATGAATAATAGCAATGATATTTACAGTTTTAACACTGAAAGCAGTCTGTAATCCCAGTTTACCTATTCATGAGTGAAGCAATTCACCTCCTGTGCTCCAGTCAGCTGGAACAAAGCTAATATGGAAGATTAACCAGTTTTACTCACTGCTTCTTCTGGCTGGGCCAACTTCTTCCATTTCTGGTTTTAAATATGTTTCTCTTACTGTGAACTCAATTCATGAAGTGTACTCACGTTCTTAGAAATATCATATATCCATCTCAGGAAACCCAGGTTAACCTGAGACAGGGGGCACTTGATCAGTTTTGCAGACAGGGGAAGCTTGCAAGGAAAGTGCCTATAATTCCAGGAGAAGTGTTGTCTGTTTTGGAAACACGGGCAGTGGGCTTGTATGAGGACTGTCATTCCCATCAGCACAGTAAGAAAAAGCCTTGGGAGCAAGACCCAACAAGTGCTACCATGGCCTGTTTTTCAGCTGGAGTCAGGAAGGACTCCCACCCTCAAAGGGTCGGGCAGAGATGGGACCCGCTGAACACATGGCGGGGCACAGTCTGGCTGCTCAGGAAAAGAAGTTCACGCTTAGTTTGCTGGGTAACAGCTCTTGTCTGTCCAGTTTGCAAAGGAAGGAATTTATTCCTGTAGTAAGCAATATACTAAAAGGTTATTTATAAATCAGGTGGATTTTTCTGGAACAGTTCCAGTGATAAAGCAATGCAGTAGACAAAAGGAAAAAGGTCATCATCTTATTTGAATTTTCCCTCCCTCTTAACTGCCTTACAAAGCACAGCAAGTTAGATCAGAAACTGTCCTATTTGCAGAGCATTTCTGAGCAACGGAAGTTTGTATTGAAACTGGAGCAAGCATGAGTCTGGAAAAATGGTGACATTTATTTCTCTAAACCTTTCTCTGGTGCTTGTGGAAGATGTCACTCAGGAAAGATTTATTCCCCTGAGAAAGACTTGTTTTTCAAAGAAGCAAAAGCTTTTTGTATTTTTAACATGCACCCAATTAATAGAATCATAGAATCACTGAGTTGGAAGGGGCCTTAAAGGTCATCTAACCATTGCCTGTGGGTTGCCATTTTGGCTGGAACTAGGTGTCATATTTACACTAGTAAGTGTAAAAGTCTGTTATTTACAAGTTGTCTATGTTTACATTATAAACAGGAACAACTTCTGGGATGATTTGATTAAAAGACCTGCAGCAGAATGGCATGCTTACGGTCCTGCAATGCCTACACAATATGAGGTTACCCAAGTCTTTAGATGTTATTAGCTCACTTGAAATTACAACATGCACATAATATACCATCTTATCATCAACACACCTGATAGCGTGAGAAATGATCCTGCAGTGCAGCATGTGAAGCGCCTCGCATGGGGCACAGGTATCTTTAGGCCAGCACGGTTTTGGAACCAGCTGTCTGCAAGTGGGCATTGTGTTCTGTGGTGGGTCCTCTCCATTATTGATGAGTTATTTTATGTATTATGCAGTACTGTAATGAAGATGCAGTCTTTTGTCTTCCCACACTGTGTCCTCTGTGATGCTGGGAAGTCTTGGGGCAATATTATCAGTTAAAACAGTCACTGTATTGTAGAAGATGAATGCAGCTGACTGACTTTCCCAGCAGTTACACTTCAGTGCCACTGAAATACTGAGAGACACAGGACTAGTTGGAAAAACCGTAATGAAAAAATTAACTTAATATAACATTACAAAATTCTATTTATAAAAAAAATGGTGTAGACTTTCATCTGAAATCCAGTGCACCATAATCTTCACACATGCTGCACTGACAGAAACACTGCAAATACTATGGCATCTAACTGGGAAAGAGAATATATGCTATATTCTGCCAGTTTATCTTCTATTTGATGAATCGGTGCTTTATTCTTCTATTTCTTCCCTTATTTTAGAGGGATCAAAGTGCTTTCCAAGGAACTTCCTCCCAGCAATATGGACATGCAGTCACTTCTGGACGAGGATAAGAGCAGAATGACTGATGGAATGGAAAAAGATCTGAAGCTCCAAAGAACTTAATCAAATCCAATTTATGGGAAAGAGGGCTGGAGATACACATGTCAAATAATCCACAATGGTGGAAAAGTCAGCAGATTTGCTAATCAGAAGAGGAGTGAGGAGGAATCCTTCTGACTGCCAAAACATCCTCCCTGCAGAGTTAAAGCTGGGTCTGTGAAGCTCCATGTCGGAAGGCACGAGGCTGAACTCTGCTCCCTTTGTGACCCCCACGTCTATATTGTGTGGTCTGCAAGTCACTTACAATCCAAACAAGAAAATGGCTTTCTTACAAGAAAAAAACCACATCACTACTCATTTTCTTCAAACCTCTCCCCTACTATTTCATGTTTCCCTCCAACTTCTCCCTTTTTAGTCAGGTAAGGCAGCTGACCTCTAACTATGACTAACTCTGCAACATAGCCCTCTGCATAAGGCTTTCCAGCACATGGTGTTTATGTATAGAAATATGATTTTCTTGCATTGTAAGTCAACAATAACTATTCAAGTCCCCAGGGCAAAGACATCAAGAAAAGCAAAAGTCCATAATATGTTATATTCACTATGTCATAGGCAGCATTTACCAGTAGGCTGCATAGACCAGACTCTCAACCCTTCTTCAAGAGGTACCAAGTCTCTAAACCATGAAGGCCCAGGATGCCCTCAGAGCTGCTCATGCCAAGCCACAAAGCCACAGAGCTGAGCCACTGCCTCCTTCTGCAGCATGGAAACATGCAGGTGCTGTCAGGAATCAGCAGGGAAGCAAGGACAGTGTCTGAAGTGAGCAATTACGGAAGGAAAGAAATTAAGCCATTCCTCTGATTTTCCCTAGTGATTTGGGGAGCAAGAAAGGAGAGAAAATATACTAATTTCCTCTCTCAGGGAAGTGTAATGACTCATTGAGAGAAGCACTGGCTTCATGAAGTCCTGCAAAAAGAATTACCTTCATCACGGCCACCACTGGCTTTCCTACAAAATTATGCCAGGGAAGAACTTGCCCATTTTAGATTACTGATATCCTCACCTTATGTCCTGCTCCAATAACCATGCCATACTGCTACTGGTCATTGCACTTGCTAAATCTAAGAGGCTGTAAGCCCTGAAGAACATGAACCTTGTCTGCTTACCAAACATCAAACAGCCTGCGGGCAGGATCTGTGCAAAATGCTTTTCCTGGAATATCCTTGGGCAGTAAGGGCTGACGCTCTGTCCCCAGTGAAGCCTGGCTGCAGGTGACAAGGTAAGCTGGTGACACTCCTTGCATCAGGTAACTTATGCCAATAAAAGGTCTGGCTTCACAGAGTGGACACCCATGAAAGAAAAACAATTTAATGGGAAGTCATTTGTCATACTAATGGTCTTACTAAATGACACCATTAAAGAACCATAAGGAAGAAATTGGCAATGAGCAAGTCAGTGTTATCATTTGCTCTCATTTTTCAGGCTGGCTCAGGACCAATTCTTCATTTTTTATTATAAAGGAGAATAGATTAAAGAGATGTGTAAGGAAATCAAAGTAATTAGGCATATAAACAAGGTGACAGGTACACAATTGTGATTCAGTGAGGCAACTGTCAATGTCTAAAGGAAGGATGGTATACAGTTTTATTATTTTCTTTTTAGTCTTATTTTATCTCATTTCAGATTACTGCTAACATGATCATTAGCATCCTTACAAAGCTCAAGACTGATCCGAGTATTTGTTCAGCTCCTGCCTGCACTGCAAGGCTTGCTCTACCTCACTCTGAGGACAGGCACTGGAAGAGGCTCCCGTCACAGCACCGAGAATTTGGTCACACCTAAGATGGCCAGCCCTCCCGTGGGTAAGAGTATGAGTTCATCTGCTGCAGAAATATAACAGCAAGTTTGGACTATGGCTCTTCTCCCAGCATCCCCAAACTCTGGGATGTCAGACACCCTGAAAGAATCACTCCCCAGGGATGATCTTGATACACAACGCAGGTTAACACAGGCTGGGTGTAGGATCTGATTCAGCCCATTTAACCTTAGGTATTTAACAAAGCACTCAGTTTAGTTTTCACTAGCGCCCCATGTAATCAGCACAGAGAGATCAGCGCCTGCAGTGAATGATCCCGGGTATCGTAGTCTCTGTCATGAAGAAGTGGGACAGTACAGTAATTCTCAATGCTAGTTCATATTTGTATATTCATTTGAAGTGACTCACTCATTTGAAAGTCAGCACTGCCTAAAAGTTATTTCCAAATGCCCAAAACATGGACTGCTATCATGTTTTTAAGCTAATTCAGCTTAATATACCATTCAAAAACCGACACCATTGTTTTGCAACTAAGACTGGTTATTTTCTCAAATGTTACAGTACCCTGACTCCATGTCTGCTGAAGATATGATGCAGTCTCAGATTTTCTGCTGTAGTCTACCATGATTAATTTTAGTCAACGCAAGTGGGAGGTAGAATGAAGGCAGAAGCAGTCATGGAAGCCAGAGTATATATCCAACTACAGGAAGATTAGTAGTACCTAAACACAATAATGTCTCAGCAGGGAATATATGAAACAAGTAAACGTTAGAAATGGCACATCCCAAGTATTGCACGTAGCATATCCCAAACTGTAGAGCTAGCAGATAGATAGGGTATTCTGTGCTATATATGTGTCAGAAGGAACCTCTGTTTAACTTTCTAGTCTTGGCTAAGGATTTTATCAGTGTGTGAGCAGTTCTGTGCGTACAAATGCACTCCTTACAGCTGTCATCCATCTGCATAAGCACATGAGCAACTTTATTACATGGATATGAAGATATAATAAATACATTTTTTTCCTAATGATTTTTCCATATCAAAAAGCAAACCCTAGTGCAGCACACAGGCAGCAGAATGGATGGTGTATGCAGGCAGTGGCTGTGCCTGAAAAGATAAATTGATCTGTGTGTTTGTGTGAATTCCTATTTGCATTAATTCATGTTCACAAAAGCTTATGTGCTATACAGGCCTAGAAGAGCAGATCTGAAAAAACATTTTACACCTTGTGTATACTATATACTTCTGCTGTCAACTCGCATGCTGAGATCATTGCAATAACTGGGAAACTTATGATGATAAAAAAGTCCTCAATATAATATATTATCAATTTGTAGCTAATATAATTTTAAAGAGAAATATTTATAGAAATAAATTTTGTAATTAAGAAAATTTATTTTGACAAAAATGAGTGTTTTGGGAATTTGTTTCACAGAATCAGGTTTTTTAAAAAAACACAGAGGCTGAAATTCCCTGTAAACCAAATTTCAGTTTCTGACAAGCTCAGCTGTAAAGAATGGGACAACTGTCAGTCTTTGAAACTTCTAATACTTTATGTATGAGAGAAAAGGGGTTGTTGAAAACTGAATGTTTACCAGACCATTTTTTTTTCTAGAAAATAAAGTAGGATATTTTTCATCTGTGACCCAATTCATGTCTGTCTGTGTGACAACTACAAACTTCAAATGCAAGCTCTTCAGCAAGAGCTGGCTATTTTGTCTGTAAAGCATCTAACACACTTTGGTATGCTAAGAGAATGAATAAAAGAATGGTCCCAAAACCGCAAATTATTATTTGCCGTATATTCATAAACTTCACAGAAATCTAATAGGCTTTTCAAGTACACAGAAATACTTTCTTAAAAATACTTGTTGTTCTTTGCTAAGAGTAGTTAACATAATTAAAGTATCCACTTAAAGATAGTTTCTTTCATTTTAGCCTAAGAGCAATAAATTCTCATCCCGAGACTCGTGTTTTCACAAGGCACCTCCTTGGAACAACCTCAAAATCCTGCAAAAACCTCACTCCCTTTGACACGAAGAGATAGATGGAAATAAAAATCCCCAAACTTAAGGGCTTTCAGAAGAAAGGCAGACTCATCATAGACATTAAACCAATCACTACACAAGACTGTAGTCAATGTATGTGGTGGTCTAAAAGGGTTGAGCACATATGAGCAGCCAAAGAGCTCTGTACTCTTCAGACTTAGCATGAGTTTAGGACTGGTGGGTGTTGGCCAGATTTCCTCCTGAAGTCTCCTGCTGTGGCACAACTAGAGCTGAAAAAGTTCAAGCTGAAGAAGGCAGAATTCAGTCCTCAGTACTTCTAAATATAGCTCAGAATTTAAGACATTCCTTGATTTTTGATGACTTTTGCATTTGTCAGCTTAATAGGATGAATAGAAATAGCAAAAGAAAAAATATGATGTTACAATTACACCTTTTAGTGAGACATATTTGTGTACTGAAGGTTGTCAGGAGACAACCCCTTTCTAAAGAGCTGCTGTCCATTACCAGCAAACACTGCATTAAAACCTAGATGGCAGTAGGTAATGTAAACCTCAACTCACTACATTTTCAAAATGAAAATAGGGCTGTGGTATGTATTTTGCAGGAAAAAAGACACCACACAAGGATTGCTTTCTGTTCCCAGCCCAGGACCTGCAGAGAGGTTGTAGGCATGTAACGAAGGGCAGCACTTCATCCAGATACCGCAGATCAGAAATTAATTGCCACTGAGAAACCAGTACTTTATTTTGGGCCCTGGTCAAGCTACTACAATGACAATTTCTCAGAACAGTAAACCTCATCACAGACTTCAACTGCAGTCAATACAGTACTTAGGAACAACATCAGTCAATGTCCAGCCTACAAGCCTTTGCATTTTACCTTATGAAATAGCTGAGGTGCCACACAGTCCTCTTTTGGAAAGCCAGCCCACTAGAGCCAATGGCTGTAACTGACACCCAACTCACTGGAAATACCAGTTCCGAGTTCTACCTTATGAAATGTTGCTGATTTTACTCTAGTTTCAGTTTATTTAAAGTTCTATTCTGCCATCTTACATGTAACACAATGCATACACAAATCCTTGTAAGTCAGTGGGGCTACTTGCCTGCTTAGGCATTCCCAAATAAACATTGATTTCCTATAATGAGTTAAGGCACCATGAAAAATTAGAAGAAGGGTGAATAAAACCCGAAAACACGTACAATTCATACCACAGCAAATGCTGATCTAAAGGCTATCTACCAGGGACCAACTTTTTTCATTATAACAAGTTTTCTAATGGCATGCTATCCAATACAACTGCAGTAGGTGATTGATAACAAGCACTGTAAAATGTCACAGATTAATAAAGAGCACAGTGGCTGCTAATTTACCTCCATCTTGTGAGTTCATGATATTCAGAGCAAACAGCATTGCATTGGAAAACGTGGTAGCCTCTTCTTTGCTTGCAAAATTCAAGCCATAGACCTGCCGTGCATCGCGCCATTGATGAAAGGTAGGTGTTGCTTGATTGTACTTCAGTCCTTTCACAATTGAGTAGTTAATCACTACCTGTGATTTGAAAGAGAGGGGTGAAGATTAAAAATAGCTCTGTTTTCAGTGGGAAAACCCCCAACCCTCTGGTAACGGTTAATTAAATTGGTAGAGGCAATTCATACGGCAGCTCCTAGATGGCTGCATGGTAAGGCAGTGTGTGTTTCGATGACAGAAGAGCCACATCTGGGCGTGAGATTTACAACAGTTCAATTCAGCCTTGGGGACTTGCAAGCTAGTTTTGCAAAATCTACTACCTGTGTTTTCTACAGGACCTCCTCAGGATACAGCTGTGCAGATAGTGCAGACAGATGTCAGGAGCCAGTGTGCCAGCAGCTGTTGCCATCTTAGGGGGGGACAATCATGCACAGTTGTCAGAAGGAAAGCCAGAGAGAGTTCCTGGCACTAACTCTGCCCTACAGCAGATAAATGTTTGACTCATTATACTGGCTCTGCTTTCTCCTCCCATGTGCCTGAGCACCACCAGCTTCTTATGTTGAGAGGGTTTTTTCTCTAGAATCATATATGCAATGACAAAGCCAGACAATCAAATATCTCCTCTCCCACCTCCTCCCGTGCTGTACATGGGTAATTTCCAGGTAAGAAGTGACTGCAGCAGAAGGGTGTTTCTGTATGTTTTGATTTAATCTACTAAATACAATGCCCTGTATATCCTTGGGCAGGGCATGTGGGACACAGTACACCTGGGATCCAACCCAAAACCTCCAGGGCTAAAAGCATAAGCTGCTCTAGCTGAAGATGGAGAGGCAGGAGTGTCTGTGCACCACTAATATGCCAGAAGGACCCAAGGCAGAGACAGCACCCCTGATATCTGTGCACCACCCATCTGTGGACTGACAATGGCACTGTTGTGATGCAAACTTAAGAAACAAAATGCTAACAGAAGGGATCATAATTATTTCCAGAAACAGGCCACTGCAGTTAAAAACAGAGAAGGAGTAGAAAATGGAGGCTCCCTTTCTATCAGGCCACACAGGCCGGTGGCAGAAGGTAATCAGGGACAGGGAAACCTAAAATTACGAGCAGGGAAAGTCTGAAGTTCATTATTCAAATATAGAAAATCTGATTTTGAGTATTCAAGATTGTCTCTACAAATGGAGTTATTTTGGCTGGAGTTTTATCAAGAGCCAGAACAATCCCATAATTTCTGGTCCTTGTTGAAAGCCAATCAATGGAAATCCTCCAACAAACTAATTTGTATGGCTGATCTGTAAATTAGGTGGGCTGGACACTGGTATACCGGAGTTGGAAGAGGAACCTCAGTGCACACTGTCTGGGATCTCACTCTTAGCACGAATCTTACCATCCTGGACTGGGTAAAATGGGAGCAACAACTGAATGAATACAAGGGAATGAAGAGCCGGTAATGAATAAATGCTGTACACAGTATTTATTGTTATAGGTGGAACCCACAGAGGAGAAAACCTACCAATATATCTTTTTTGCAGCCTGACTGACCAGCACTTTGGAAAGTTTTCTGTTAGTACTATTATTTCATCTAAAAAGCTCCAACATATTTAATTAGATTAACAATAATTTTGCTAGATGACTGACAATTCTTCTCAATTATAAAAGTAGAGTTTTAAAACTAACTTCAAAGATGAATGACTCCTAACTCTGAGTTTTGACTTTTCAGTGGATTGCCAATTTAAATTGGCAGAAAAACATTAGACAAGCAACTAACACATAAGGACCACATTATTTTTCACACATTCCTATTTTTGAAGAATGACATTGTCTCATTGATATAGATAGTTAACAGGTGTCTGATATTTATACTATACTAATATATAAAAAAAGATGGAAACCATCAAAGAAGCCACTATACCAGTAGATAATTATAGATATACTCTATTTCTATAATGCATTTACTTAGCTGAGCCAGCACTAGACAGTGACATAGCAGATAGTCTTTGAATACTCCATCTAGCTTTAGGTGTAAATTATCCTGATGGTTATTGAACATCAGACATCTGGTCCAACTGTTGTTCTCAAACCAGTATTATTTAGTTTCTATGTAAAGAACTGAGCAGCAATGAGACCTACATTGCTTTTTTTGCCCCATTTCATAGAGAGATTCCTGACCTGTGATCCAAAAGGAGATACAGGGCAGCCTACATTTGGTATACAGGCTCCCAAGGGTTGGTCCCCTGAAAATGGGAACTGCACTGCCAGCACGCTGTGGGGGAAGCCACCTACACCAACCAGAACATTGTGGAAACCACATCTCTCCAGTCACAGCAAAGGCATGAACTCACTGTTAGAACTGACAGCTTAGATAGCCCTTTTCTCTTTAAAAATGGTGACATCACGCCCCTTCTATCACTGAGCATTGGGAGAACCTGTACCGATGTTGCTCACATTCAAGGAGTCTCTGAAGCATCAAGTAGACTCATGCCTGGATTACTAACTCAACAGTCCTAACACATATCAATTCTGAAGTCTTCCAATCACTTCTGAGTAGCTTAACTTAAAGAAGGCACAGCCAGTATCTTTGAGGAAATGTTTGGAAAGACTGAGCTTCTACCAGGCTTTGCAAAGAGATTATTTTTCACCTACTAAAAGAATCTTCTCTTTTGAAGGACAGCACTATTGAAGTCCAAAGAGCACCAGAGGGTGTAGTGCAGTTGTATAATGAAAGATAGAAATTGTAAAGTCCTATGCCAAAAATCATTTAATGGAAGCTGGGTAAACTGTTCAAAATTTGTTCTCCCAGAACAACGACCCAAAGAATTCAAGAGAATCTGCTCTGTTCTGAGGGTTTGATCATTTCAGTTGAATAAAGACAGAATTTGAATGTTGACCTTCCATAATCATCAGGATGATGATTGTCTTCAAACTTAGACAGTTTAAAACTGGGAATTGAAACATAAAATAGACAGAGTTTCATTTTATCTCCTTTGGCTAACATTTCTAGAAAAAAGGAAAAAAGAGGAGGGGTTCTCCTACTGTTGTTAAGAATGAGTGCACAAAGGTATCTTGTACGGATGGTGTGGAGACTCTGCAAGGCACGTGATGACAACCAAGTGCTTCAGAGCAGTAATTAAAATAAAGGAGGTCTCCCTGTTTGGCACACAGGTTTTTTTTTTTTTTTACAGGTGTTTCTACGGGATCTTTACTCTAAAACTTCCCATGTCGGTAATATAGCATCCACCATGTCAAGAGACCAACAGTTCATCTTTTAATCTTCAGTTGTCTATAAAAGGTGATTTGGAGAAACTTACTGGAAATCTTGCAGAAATAAGTAATGGATTTGTCCATAACAAACAGTTCTTCCTATAACTCTTCATCTAGAGTTTGTCTTAAAAGCTGAAACATTACATTTTATGTGCTTATTTTTTACTTTTCCAACCCGTTTTACTATTTTCTATCCTGAACTAGTAGTCTTGTTACTGATATAAATGTCTGTGTTGTTTTGAACCCTGTTAAATTCTGGATTTCAATGGTCGTATAGCAAGGAGTTTCACAGATCATTCATGCATAGTATTAATATGTTGGCACCTTTCAATGTTCTCATTATTATAATG
Source organism: Tyto alba (assembly GCF_018691265.1). Taxonomy (NCBI): domain Eukaryota; kingdom Metazoa; phylum Chordata; class Aves; order Strigiformes; family Tytonidae; genus Tyto; species Tyto alba. The sequence continues at coordinate 14,400,182 of NW_024881303.1, forward strand.
TTAAAAAAAGATATGCCGCAGTTCTACCTGGTACTCTCCTTCACCCTTTCATCTCAGTTTCAAGTGTAGGTTCTCTGCGTCAGGCAGGAAATGTTGGGATTAAAAAGCTCAAAACCAAGAAGCCCTTCCCTTTGACTGCAGCCTGTAGGCTGATGAGTTGTAAGTTGTCAGTAGCAATGATAGTGACGGTTGACAGACTCACAGGAATGGGTTTAGAAGGGATTGAGTGGGCCTCAGGTGCACACCTGACGTGTAATCACAACCAAGATCACGGGATGAGCTCCCACACAAGTCTTACCACCCATACACTTGCTTACTGAACCAGAACAAGACATTTTCTTGTTTCTTCAGAGTATAAAATGGTTCAGAAGTTTGTTATCAGCATGGTGTCTGCCCCACTGCTATCGCTCCGACTCCTCTCCCAGGGAGCAGTCATATGGTTGCTAAAACATGGGGGGTATGGTGTAGCAGCTAAAAACTGCTACAGTTGAGGACAGATTCTCTATTTCTGTAAGCAGGCCCAAACCTGACCAACTTCTAATGAGTTACAGCAGTGATTAATTGGTTATTTTTCAAAAAATGTGGTTTAATTTATATTCCAAGAATGATGCCCCTGTTTCAGTTTTGGCTTAGGCTCAAATGTAAAACATCTCACCTTCCCCGAGACCCTGTTTTTACATTCACTTCTTAGCCACATGAACACACCAAACCCTCTGGAGATATGATTCACTTTTGACTTGCACCCTCCTCCCCGCTGATTGCACATGCCTTTCAGTGATGAGATCATTCTGAGCTGAAATCACTTGATGTAAAATCCTAATTTTAAAGTCTCAGTTAATCAGGACTCTGAACTGGGGGAGCTGCTGCTTGTCAACTGAGCCATAAGGATGGACCACTTGTATAGTTTTAGCTTGGTGAAATTCTTGCATGGCGACTGTGGCTAACACACTTCATCTTTACAACAGGCTAGGTGACAGTGACAGCTGGCAAGTCACAACAAGGGGGTAAACCGTTTGCTTGTGACTGTTGGGCTTTGAGAAAACAAAGGCTGCAAGGAAACATCAAAGCTCATGATGTCAAGTGATGGTATTACTGATCTGGCTTTAGCTTCAAACTAGTTCTCGCCCCTGTGGCTACTTAAAAGCTTCAAAAGTCTACTTCTGGTTTTCTGAAGCTTACTACTCATGCAGTGTGAGTCTGTGCAAATGTGCATGTCTGTGCAGAGCAGAAAGGGGAACACATGTACCCCTGGTCTGCAACTTAGTGCTGCTGCTGCACGCGATGAGCACGTCACCCGGACATGTAAGGAGAACAAGAGGTTGGGCGACCACTTCCTGGTGATGAGAATGATGCTCAGATTCTGCCACTGTAAAAACCATATTTCTTTGTGGTGAACTTTTTAGACACCGTCAGCTAGGGAAGAAGACAAACACAGATAAGGTAAGCCGAATGAGAAGACAATATCATAAACTCTAACACATGCACCAAAAAAGGGCTAGGAAACAGAAAGGCAGCTAGACAAAGACAATAAAAGGAGTCTACAGAAGAAGATATGTGGGAAAAAAAAAAAAAAGAGGATGAGATTTAAACAGAAATATTATGAAAGGCGTAATATAAAATAACAAAAATTAAAAGGCAAACATTAAAGTCAGACAGGGGTGAAGTCATGTAGACTACTCTAGTCTGTGCTTTGCCAAACAGTATGTAATAAAACTTAAATTGTTCCTCCATTGTATTGTTGTGTTACATATTTTAAACTAATATCTCAACTCTTGGAAATCTGTGTAGCTTCATTAGCTTCATTATATGCCAAATCACATATTAGCTGAAGATTGGTCCTTTTCAGAAAAATAAGGCTTTCCTGCCAAAGCAACAGCTTTTACTAAAACCTCAATTTCAGTGTGATTTAGTACAACCTGAGAGCAAGCATGAAATGGCTTGTACAGAGAATTATTTTAACTAAAATTCATTTTTGTTCTTGTTAAATGCAAATACTAAACAAGCCTAGCAAGCTTATGATCCCATAGGAGACTCATATATTAAATTCTGGATCTTGGGACTTTTAGAACGTTCCTTTTAATATGACTATGCTATGCTGCCTTTAACTTAATTTAAACATAATACTGGATTTTTGTAATCATATTTCATGTGAATACTTTCTTTTAGACAGTTTTAAGTGATTTAGGTAACCTGTACTTTTTTGGTTGTTTGAGGAAGGATTTTTAGTCTTTAAACTCTATAAAAATATATTCTTCTATTTGTTTCCTTCTGAACTGAGATGATTTTTAGATGGCATGCAGCCTCTTCATACATAGGAACATTTGCAAGCAAATAGAATTTAAATTGTATACTCTGATTAAGACAGACCTCTGGTATACAGTCTCTCCTTACATGTAGACTTTATGACTTTTGCTTGTTTTACACCAGCTATTCAGACCCATCTGAGATTGTAGTCACATGAAAATCATTTACGTTCACCTGCTGGTTATGTAAAATAAACATCCAGCACGGTCTGTTACAAAGCAGCACTGCCTTTCACAACTGAGTAAGAAGCCACTGTACCACATTTATTTTCAAAAATATTTTCTATTTTTATAATGGAACTACATTAATATATTGCCTTTGTTCTACTGAGAAGGATAAAAGCAGTGACAAAAGATATAGCAGATGTTTCAAAAGTGAGCTGCAAGGAGCTGAAAACCAATGTGCTCAAAACCCCCATCTATTTCTATTCAGCTTTTCCTTTTTCAAAATGATGACTGGGTATATGGACAGCATAGCAAAGTCATTAACACTTCCAGTAAGCAACCTGACTAACTTTTCCAGTTGGCCCAAGCATCATTACAGCTGACAGCTGATGGATATCATCTGCATTTCCATGAGCAGATTAGTAAATTCAACATTTGTGGCAGCTGAGAGGTGGTGGTGCCCCCACTCCCGCTCTCTAGCTTGGCTTGGCTTGCCCTGCCCCTGCCCGTCTCGCGCTGGCTGTGGTGCTCATCACACCCTCCCAGGAGGCAACGCCATTCTCTGAACCAACAGAAAATCAATCACCCTCTTTTTTCTGAGTCTTCTGCCAGTTTGAGGACTCAAGGTGAACGTGGGAGGTGGGTAGCTTGGGCAGGCTGGGCTGCCACCGCCATACTAGCATCATGCCAACACACAGAGTCCCCGACACTGAAATTTCTGCTCTAAAATGGCAAATGGCACCGTGGTATAGCACCACTGCTCCACCCAAGTAAATTTTTGTTATTTAGGGTCTAAACATGACATTTGGTTATAGCGCTCCTGATGGCATGCATCGCCCAGCACCCCCGCAAGCCAGGCTGCCCAGAGCCACGCCATGGCAGTCCCGGGTTGAGCACTGTGCTTTGGTGGCCAAGGGGGGGTCTGATCCCAGTTCTGATTATCTAAATCCCATATTACCCCCTTAATACCCAAGGAGGTCCTGCGGACTTCGGCTGCTGCAAATCAGATCACAGTGTGCACCTAGGAATTTAAAATGCATTATGAGGAACTAATTACTTATCACAGCAACGTAACAATCACATTTTTTGAGATGGCAGTGCAGAACGATTGATTTATTTTTCTTTCTTATATATAGTACTAATAACAAGCAAGAAGTTAGGGTGAGCTGAGAGCAAAACCTGCAGAACAAAGTAAAATTAATTTCACAAGCAAAAATAGAGGAGGGAAAAATAACATTAAAATCTCTCTGGCATTTACAAAAAAGTTGTTTGCAAATAAGCAGTAGTAAATTATGTACATTCTGTGCACAAAAAGTTATACAGTATCTGAATGACTAGAGTAAACAGGCACCTTGCAGGGAGCAGGAAATGTTGCTAGACTGATGGTATCAAAAGAGATCAAAGGTTAATTTACAGGAAACTCGATACAGTTACTCACTTGTTGATCTTGCAGTTTAACTCCAACTACCCTGAAGGTATTAGTGGCTGTGTTGTGGTATATGTTGATTCTGCTGAATCCCTGCTGTCCAGGTTTGATTGGCACCCATTTCTTACTGGTATCGTCATAGACCATAACTGAAGCCCGGGCTTGGCAAATACTCTGTTCACTGGAGAGCAAAACCAAAAAAATCAGAGAAAACAACAGTGAATTTGCTGCATACTACTGAAAATATATAAAGGAAAGGAAACATCAGAAATTATCAGAACTACTTACAACATCTGTTTTGTAAGAGATCTGCTAATCCTTTCAATGCAATCTGCCTGTTAAATTAAAGCTGCTATGTATGTGTTCATAGACCTCAAAAAACCTCCAGTATGCTGCTGTTTTGAACTGATAATCTATTTTATATAAAAATATTAGTCCCCAAGGAATAACTTGTATCACACAAACGTTATGAAAACTGTCCAACAGTATGAAAGCTCCATTTATTTCATGTATCTATTGGCAAGTGAAGCCTTTCACATTTGCATGAAAACTTACCAATATTTTACAGTTTACTGACAAAATAAACGTGACATCCACAGCTGAGTTACACATTTAAAAATTGGAAGCAAGCAGACCTTGAACCAAAAGCAACGTTAGGTAAACTGAAGAAATCAATTACGTTAATCCAGCCTAATACCCAGACCCAGTGACGCACTTAGAAGTCCAAGAATACACAGTGCAAAACACACAAGAACTTTTTTTTCCTTCATCCTAGTTGCAAAGAAAGTGTGAAAGCAGAATCCATGAATGTCTGCCATTATTCTGTATAGCGTTAATATAGAACTATTTTTATTATGTAGACTCACAGAAATTAATCAGTTCTTTACCTCTTGCTTGCATATTCCTGAATAATATACATATACTAGATTCATGCTAAAATGCACCTTTCATGTGCAAGAAATGCCACTGGCAAGTACTGTTGTGGCTACATGACAATATGAATCAGGAGTTCCATTCCTGCTCTCCTGACTTCCCAGCCACTTTTTTTATACCAGAGGAAATAAGAGTTCCTTATAAAAAGAAAAAAGAATCTTCCAAATTTTGGAGATATGCGATCTTCAAATGTAACAACAGGGATATCCAACACACAAATAGTGCATGTTAGGCCTATATAAAACTGTTAGGATTTATGTCCTGCAAAGACCTTAAGTTCATGACCATCCTATTAACTTTAGACCTATATTTATATATACCTCCCTTCCTTAGCCCAAGCCATATTAAATAATTTTTGGCAATGCCATATCAAGTGGTAATCCGCTCTACAGACAAATCCTTATTTTTCCTTGTCTTGTATATACTTATTTGTTTTGATTTTGCCTCAGTAATGCCTCCCTTGCACACAAATACAGGAGAAGCTCCTGTGTGGTGCTAAATCATACCCCTGCACTGCCACAGCACCAAATTACACCACTTGTAAATTATATCAACTGTTGCAAACCCAAACCCACCCAACCCCATCACTGTCATCTTTTTAATGAAAGGGTGCACATTACTGTAAGTATCAAGAAGCTCTGGGTAGATTACAGCAGCAATTTGCAATCTTTTCTGACTTGTGGGTCTCAAAAATATTTCCAAGGAAGGTTCATCCCCCATTGTACACTAAAGCCTAAAGCTGGTTTGTTTTATCAGTCACTTCACAGCCTTCAGGTAGCCCACAGACCTCCTCCAGGATGTGTATAAGAGCATGAAAAATCTTAACAGCATTTACAGAGGGAGCAATGACACTGGCAGACATCTCCATAAAGAGCAAGGTAAGAAAATTCAGAATAAAGTCTGGTTTTATTATGTAGCATGGAAACAGCTAGATTCTGTCACTGGAGCAATATATTCAGATCAGAAAGACTAAACATTATTTCATTTATATTCTTCAGAATTTTAAAAATCAAGTTCATCCACCAGTTGCTGTTGCTTCGTTATGTGAGATATCCAGAGAACAGCTGCGCCTTTGCTGATGTACTTACCCAGAAAATACCTCTCCATCCCTTCTTTTAAGGTAAGCTAATGTCTCGTGGCAGCTTCTCTATATCTGACACTAGCAGCTGAGGGATTTGAGCCAGCTCCAGCCTGCCTAATCCTCCAAATGGTGCAAGAGCTGCAGACTGGTGGCAGCGGCACCATTGCCTGCATCTTCCAGGCTGCCCAGGGACGCTCACTCTGCCTCGGATTCACAGACGGGGAGAGAAATGCACCAGCAAAAAAGCAAGTACACTGGATTGGCTTTGCCATGTGGAAGTGGAATGGGTAAAAACAATCTCTGGTGCAGTCCTGTGGCTGGATGGTGCCCAACTGCCTGTGCTACCAGGTGACTCATGGCACCTTCAGCTCCTGAGGGAACATCAGCTGCCTGGGGCCACAGCAACCCCCTGCCCAGAGAGCCTGTGGGCTCCCAAAAAACATGGTCCCTTGGAGAGCCACAGTCAGCCAGTGTGACACAGGGTCCTTCTCCTCAGGCCTCACCAGGAGCTGCAAGCCTGCCTGTACTACAGTAGGCAACAGCATGTCACTGATTTCATCAGAGCAAGTCTGGGACGCAATGTTGTCCCCATTTCAGATGAATTTTGGAACCCACAATTGCCATGGGCTCCTTAATTAGTCAGAATTAATTAAATTATCCTCACTTACAACAAAGAGAACACACTTAACAATACAGACACAAGGGCCTCACCATGGCATTAATTGTAATGCCACATCGAGATTCCAGTGGATACAGCAACTTTGCCTTCAGACTTTGCTGCTAATAAACACTGAAGCAAAAAAAACCTCTACAACCCCATGATGGCAATGTGGATGTAGACCCCAGGAGCAATATTTAATGTATGGCAGCCAATTGTTACTGTAACGAAAAGCAATACATCAAGTTCAATCCCTGCTCTCCCTGCAGTCAAGGGAAGTTTTTCATCATTCATTTAAATAGAAACAGGATTTAGCCTGTTATCTGGCCTCCAGTGAAATAACAGAAAGGAACATAAAACAAGTACAGCACAAGGGGAATCCTTTCCTGCAAAACACTTCATCAATCTTTCAAAACCTAAAATGCCCCCAGGGACTCCTTGCTAGCTTGCTGTCTCACCTTAAATGGAGGTGTAACTCTTCCTGCCTGAAGACTATCTACTTGTCTTACCCACAAAAAGCACAACTTTCCCACTGCTGCTTTAAGGGGCTTCCCTGAAAACAGCCCAGAATACGTTCCTCTTATAAAGGTCAGCGAGAACCTCTCTATTACTCTCTGTTGAGTCCATTATTTTAAATGTAAATCCAGCAACATTGGTTTCACAAAATTCTAGCAAAATTATCTGTTATTTCTGGGACAATACACCATTGATACTTATGTCAACTACACACAACAGGTAATAAATATGTGTTGTAGTCACACTATTGTGTAGGGTCACATTCCTTCTCCATGAGAAGAGTCTGGCAGATATCAGTATTTATACACAAAGTCCTGAGTGCAGCTTCTAGAACTTGCCTTATTTTCTTAAGAATACACAAAACTTACTGAAAAATCGGTATATGTTGGAGAATACTCATCGTTTCACATACCTTTCCAAACATTATTAATTGCCCTATTGATTTTTTATGTTACATTAACACGCAAGTGGTCAGACTCATCCACCTGAGTTTCATCATACGCAATTATGTGTAAAAAAGACAAAACCAGCACCATGGAGGGGTTGTAATTACATTGTTCAGGTTTTTGTATAACATCTACTCCAATGCACTACATTTTGTTCTAGGGCAGATTTAAGACATCTTATTTATATGTGGAGGGGAAAGGGCTCTTCCTAGTCATCCCTTTACATCCAAATCCTTAAATCCACCCCTGTCTATTCCAAAAGCATTTTCTCCTGAGTGCTTTATATCTGTGGAATGGCAAATCTCTGCACCAGGACCACTTGTTTGTCTGGAGTTAAAGCAAATCTGTTTAATTTTGTATCTGATAGAAGCAGACTGCACTGGGAAATCCTTCATTCACAGCTCGTACCTAAAATCCAGCATTCATCGTTAAGATTTATAGAATATTGTTTCAGTATTACAAAACTATAAATTTAAAAATAAAAACAAAAAAATTTGCCGATGATGCTGTTTACTTCATTTTGTGTAACTCACTTTGACCTACCGTCTTCCATCTCTTCTGTTTAGGATTCATCTTTACAGATTAGCAGATTATCTAATTTGGAGTTAACCCTTGAAAGGGTTAGCTTTGACTCTTCTTGCCCAGCCCCAGTGAGAGTGGGTGGCCAAGCACAGCACGTGGGCTGCATGGCATGCTTCAGCTGGCCACACAGGTTTGCTGCATCCTCCTTGATTTGCTAGCTACAGTGTCAGCAACGCAGCCTCAAATGAGTCACATCAAGCTTAAAGGTACAAGTGAAGGTACAGAGACTACTGAGTTCAGGGAGAGTAGTTGGGGGTAGCAATGATGCTACACTTCAAGACAGTGCTGCAATGAATGCAGCTTCATTCAGAAATGTCTCTCCTCTTCCATCTGTGCAGAACTTGCAAACTGAAGTCCTTTCTTCCTGGCTTTTAGTAGATTTATGATTACCAAGGACTCTTAGCCAAAAAAAGAGCCACAAAGGAGCGTGGAAAAGATAACACAGGGAGTCACAGGGAAATATCTGTATTTTTTTGTGAATTATCATATGACGTTCAATGGGGCTGCTTGATATTGTGCAGCTGACTGAAAGTAATTAAATAGAAGGAGGAAACATAGCGGGGAATGAAACTATATAAATGACTGTGGAGGTTAGGAGTTGGGGAGTAGTCCTCCTGCTTCAATCTGCCTAGCCCAGTGGGTTATCCATATGAATTTGAGCAAAAAGCTCAAAACTGAACCACAAAAGACCTGGCATAAAGAATAGAGAAGGAAGAGGGAGTAAACCATAATGGTTGGAGGCAAGTCTTTGGTAGGGAGGCTCTAGAGGCCCTTCAAGGCTTTTCTCTCCTGTCCCAGAGGAAAAGATGAGAGGCCAAGCTGCACTGCTCCTTCATTGACCTATTTTCTATACTTACACGGTATCTTCTTATGAATGAGCCTTTTTCAGAGTGTAGTATTGAGTCACTGAGCCCACCTCTGAGCAGTGGCCCCGTGCAGAGCCTGCTGTGGCACAGGGTTATCCCACCCCATTCCAGATGCCCTGCCTGCCACCAGCCCACCCAGAGGTCACCCCACAAGGGGCAATGGGAGAGGTCTGAAATACCTTTTTCTAGAGCCATGACAATGTAATACAGTGTTTGGAGGATCACCAAATCACGCTCACAGAAGTATAACAAATGACCTCAGGGTTGAACACCTAATTCTGTGGGCTCTACTCCAGAAAGCCAGCTGGACCAGGAGACTTCCACTATCCTTTATATTTACAGACACAACTGCTTCCATGGGGGAAAAATTCACTTACCATAAACTGTGAAAGCTCCCCTGATAGAAATCAAGCTATCATGCTTTGAACCTATTACAGATCTACCTTTTTTCAAGCTTCTCGTGATTTTCTCACCTCCAAACAAGCTATCTTCTGGTATTCTTAGGAAATGCAAGCAGCCACTTTCACAAACATTTACCTTATTTTTAATTCCACACAAACACACTATAAATGATTAATAATTAACTATTACTTTGGTCTGACCTAACCATCCATATTGGTGTCAGAAATTGTTAATACCACTTTGCCCAAGGCTTGTCCTTCCTGGGAACAAACCCTCAGCACACAGAACACGTGAGACAACTCACAAGTCAGTTAACACATCTCACTTTAATTGTTCACTGAGTCTGCCTACAGAAAGTCACAGCTGTGTGGTTAAACCTGACATGCAAGAAATAGATGCTGATGCTGATTTAAGAAGCCGACAGAATTCTCTCAATGTCAGCTTAAACAGCAAATGTAAATACCAAATCCTGTATATGGAGACGTGTGGCCTGTGTGGTACCTATTGCTGCTAACCTCAAAATTAGTAAACTACAAGTCATGTTCCTGCAGCATTTAAAGTGTACTGCAAACCCTAATGGACTAAATTGCTAAACATTCGAATTGGTTTCACTACAACAAATATAATAATGACTGGGATGCAGAGAAGTGTTTCAGTAGTTATCTTTATAAAAAGGAGTAGACATTTCTGTCTAACAACTGGATTTACAGAAATAAAAACCTGGGACATGCTCTGAACACCAGTCAGCCAGGTCACCTGGGCTTATACAAACCATATCTGAGATCTGTGCTCATTACAGATAAAACTTGCTGGAATGTGGTGGCTCCCCAGACTTCCCAGAAGAGACTGACCGCCAGCTTTAACCATGACCCCAATTCTGGTGGGGAGCCTCATTTTCCAACACAACGTCAATCATGTAACTCCTTCTGGGACCCCATTTTCAAAGTCCACTTCCCTCTGCAACCAAACCCACGGGACAGTCGGTGTCACCATCGTTCACCCTACCTCTGTCCCGGAGCACTGAAAAACTTATTTCCTCAGCAACACAGCAAAATCTCATAGTGAAACAACAGTATTCAGCCACTGATCAAACTAAAGGACAGTGTAAACCCGTAAGGACTTCATGTGCAGATAGGTGCTTTCAATCAATCCTCAGTGACATGCAGATGCCTGAGTATTTTCCAGCAGACACTTAGAAAAATAGCTGGTTGCCCGCCTGTGCAGAGAGACCTCTATGACAGTGTTGCCCTTGCCCCAGTCAGCCCGAAGTTAAACCCAGTTCCCAGAGGAGCTGCTCTTTTTTGGTCTCCTGCTCAGCTTACATGTACACATTGTAGACCTGTCTTTGGTGCTGCACTTTGGCTGCAATGTACTGAGTATCTGCTGCAGGTGCCTGGCCATCACCTTTCTCCACTGTTGAAACTCCAGAATCTAAACAGTTTACTATGAAATAAATACAAGAAAATAATACAAACACAAAGCTTCCTTCATAAGCAGCTCTCAAAAAAACTGACACTGTTAAATAAAGTCATGACACACCTGTAAGACAAATACATATTTTACAGAGCAGGAAATGGAAATACTGGTACCAACAGTGTTAAAAGGAGTAAGATGAACACCAACCAGTTCACCTCCACAAGGAAGAGTATTTAAGAGTTACTCTTCTTTCTTCTAGCAATGAGACATTCATTTTGAATTCTCCCTCATTATACTCGCATACCCAGTGGGAATTGCCATGACCAGTACCTATTGCAGACATCCATTGCAGACACTTCAGATGGAAACCAAAAAAGAGGCAGTTTATGAGGCATCCAGGTCTCACACTAAGCCAAGACTTCAGGAGATGAGTTGCTACATTTGGCAACATGCATGCAATCCTGGCATGACCAGAGAAACTTGCATAACCTTCTGTCACCCCTCAATGCTCTTGAGCATGGGAGAAGTGAGTAAAAATACAAAAAATGAATAAAGTATGCAAAACAATAATGCAGCAAGAGATGTTCCACCTGGGCCTGACCATCAGTCCAGAACAGCTCAGTTCTCAGCACTACCAGCCAAAGTCTGTGAAGAGCCCTGACCTCTTGCTGTCCATCGCGGCACTTAAATAGCACATCTGCCAAGAAGTGGCTATTTAGGGTCAGCGGAGTGGTCGCAGATTGATGCCCTTGTAAACCGGCACATCTTACTTTATGTTGCTGAGATTTTGAAACTATGCGGTGGAGTTAATTTTAACCCATCACTTTTCTGGTATGTTTTGCAAATTGAAGTGTAAGAATTCAAATGATTCTAAGGGGAACTCCAGTCATCAGTATCTCAACTCAACATTTAAAAAAAATGCTTTAAGAGAACTGCATTGCAAAAGGCACTTCACAGAGGAAGAGTATTGATTCACAAAAGTGCCATCGCTGTCTGGCAGCCAGACTCCCAGAGCCATATCGTACTCCAGGAAATTTTCCCTTCAACTTCCACCTGCTTCAACAAGGTTGGGCCACTCCTGTCTCCTAACAGAGAACCTCCACTGCTCCATTAATACTTTAATTCACAGAACATGTCTTTCTGCAATGAAGTGTGGTACACTTTCAGATTTTGCATACCACCTTGAAGACATACTTTGGGAGTTCCTAAAAATAAATATCAAGTAAATGTTTAGAAATTCCTAAAAATAAATCAAATAAATGGCCTGGGGAAACACTATGAGCCTAGTTAGTGAAAATCAGTAAGAAAGCAACTTGACCAGATCAGGTTGCTATTAATATAAACTATTTCCCCTTCACCCTTAAATTACAGAAATAAAAATAAGAAGTAACTAATCTTGTAAAATACACATTATGCAAAACCCAAAATTGAATTGTCAAGTGAAAATACATGACTGAGGGCTCTCACTCACCGGCCAGCCGTATCCATATTTCAAGAGAATAATACCTTCAACAAAGGATTTGAAAGATCATAATCATAACTAATAATCAGGACAGGCAGACTCATAAGTGAATACAGGAAATCAACATAAAGGTCTTTCATTAAAGCTGGTGTTGTTTTGCTTTGGTTTCCCTCCAATCCCAGAAGAAATGCAAATAAATCTGTGACAATTCCCCTGTTGCTGACAGAGGCAAACCAGGAATGAAGGAGGCAAGTCAGCCTCTCCCTCACTGTTAGGGGATCTATAAGCTTAATTATCATTTTATACAATTATAAATTATCCTATGAGGCTATAACCAAAATGCAGACCTTCTGCGTTTATGACAATACATGCTCTCCTTCCTATCCAGTCCCATTAAACCTGGTCAACAAATTCCCTGCCATCCTGCACAGTCCCCAGATACTTACGTGCCTGCCATCGAGGAAGACCTGTCAGGTAATCCCCCAGGAGTGTACGGCCAAGTCCAGCACGCGTACTTGAACCAAACAGGCTGTTTCACCTGATTACTGAGCAGAAGACAAATTTGGCAGGGAGACAAGCCAAGAGTCTCTATGAAGGCTTATAATCAAAACAGGAAAGGGAAAAACTATTGAGAGAGCAGAAAGGGCAGGAAGTCACACTTACTTGTACAGCAGGGGCGGGGAAGGGACTTTAAAGAAGAAACGTATTCTTTCTTACAGCTGATTTACCGAACTAAAGTCCAAACAATATAGATTAAGATTAGATGCACCGCCTTTGACTCATTGGTGGCATGAATATTAAAAACATTTTGCTTATTTTCTCAAGGCCTGGGTTCACTGTCCAAGAAAAAGCAAAAGCAAACAGACCTCAGACCCAGAAAAAGTTGCTATTATTCATTTATGGCATGGGCATTTGCACGGTGCAGAATGAAATGCAGTGGTACCAAGGGCCCCTGTCCTGCCTCGCCACCAACCTGGTGTTGCCTGATGGCTGGCTGGGGGCCAGCTCCAGCCCAAAACTTGAATTGGTGTGGCACGGTGCCCAGGGTACTGCATGCTGACTCTCATCTCCCACAGCAATACAGATTTTGGATGGGAGCTGCCTTACACCTGGCTAACTCAGGGTCCAGTCAGGGTGAAAGATTTTTTTTTAGTTCCTCTCCAAGCCTATCATCCTACCTGGGACATCACCATAAATACATAAACTAAGAAACATCTTCACAGAAGGAGGTAATTGATCAAGTAGCTCATAGAAGGACACAGGAAAAATCTCTAACATTTAAAAAACACAATGAAATTTGCTCCAAGGGCTATGTAGGTAGTGTGTGCCCTCCCTCCAACACCAGCAGCTGGGAGAGCTCCCATTTGGCTCAGCAGTGGGCAGGCCCCCAGCCAGCTGGAACCTGGAGACAGCAAAGATGAGCCTTGGTCACCTCTCCCCTGCGTGCCTGCCTGCCCCGTGCTAAGCCTCCCACGAACAGCACGCAGGATTTGGCTTGAAGTATGGTTACACCTCATGGCTTCTGCTGTAGAAGACATGCCATCCACTGCTGCCTTTCAGACAGTTAGTTCTGTCTACCATCCTGTCCCTTTTTTAATTGGAGTGCCTTGCAAAACCAATCCTCCTTGACCGTGCTGTGCCCACAGGAGACCCCCAAGACACTACAAGCTTTTGTTTCCATCCTGCTGTGAGCAGCATGCATACGTGTTTTCATGCACCCACGTCCTCATTAACAGGGAGATTGTTTTTTTCCCTGCAGTGATTCTTCCACCTTCCTTGCTATCTTTGCAGGCTTTTGTTTGCTTAATCTGTCGCTCTGTTAATTGGTCATTGTCATTTGGCTATGGCAGCAGAAGGCCTATTAACACAAATCGGAAATTTGCAAATTTAGAAATAATAATTGAAAATATTGCAGCAAAAAGAGTGAAGGCCTTGGAGAGCAGAAAAGCAAATTAATACTTTAGTGCTACCTCACTTGAGGCAAAAGTGCAGCAGTTCTGATGGGCTACCTTTCAGAGGTAGCAGGCCCTTGAGACAGATCACCTTTCTTTTCTCCCCATTTCTTGATTTGGAAAACTTGTACACATGGATGTAAACATCCTGAAAACACTGTCTAGCCTTCCCAGCTTCACCTCAGGGCATGGGTGCGTTATGGCATGAGGAGATTAACAGCAGAAGGAGAACTAATGCAAGGAAACCACAATGGGGAGAACTGGAAGGACCCTGTCGTGGTCTAGTTGCAAGTAGAGAAAGCTGGGGTTTTCCTCCTGTTTTCACATTAAATTATATTTGGGGTTTGTCAGTGTGCTCACATGTTCTCTTAACATCTCTAAATACGTCACCTGTTATCTGTGATTACACAAACATGGACAGTGCAAACACAAAATTCAAACAGCTGCAGAATAAACCTACTGGATTGTGAGAGATCCCAACTGCCTCTCCCTAGTTCAGGCCATTATGAGCACGCCCTGCCTGATGATTTTTACATCCCTCACGTTAACAGCACTTTTTAACATGCATTGATTAAGAAAATACTCCTCCCATGGAATTACCTGAGCCACCCCACAATGTGATCCCAGAAAGGTAGAGCAGGATCAGCGTATGGAAGGGGGAAGGAGGGCTCATACCCACTTGTGTGTCACTGCAGTATTTTGCTGAGCCACTCCATGCCCACCCGGGCATTGCACAAACAAGAAACAGATGCATTGCCTAATCTGAACCCAGTTCCCTAAAGTGCAATGCAAATGAACTAATTCCTGCCTCTAAACCATTGCACAAAATCTTGTGTTTTTCATCTACTTTGATCCCTCTTGCCCATCTGCTCAAACACGACCTGGAGCAGCCATGGCACCCAGGTAATCTCCCAAAGCACCCCACAAATGGTGGAGCCATTCAGCCTTGAAGACCTGATGGAAACACAGAAAGGATCTGTGATTTTTACCATGGAAGCAGCATGTAGCATCCCATGCACATCATCACCGGAGGCTCTGAAGTCTCTACTAATGAGCAAAGAAACTGCAGAGCCCCGAGACAGGTCCTCAGGAGATCACACAATCCCTTCTACCCTTGCAGTGATTTTGGAGTGTAACACACGTGAATAACTTTAGATCCCTGTTTAACGTAACAAAAAGAGAGGATTGTAAGAAATAGGCTGAATTTGGGAACCAGCAGCAGCTACATAAACAGTTTAGTACAGTTTTTGTCAGGGAGCAAGGGCTACAAAGGCTGCTCTACCTGAGCAGCGGAGCAGAGTGCTTTGTTCACTGGTTTTCCTGTTATAAAAGATTGCTTTCATGGTCCAACTAAAAGACCTGCAGAAACTATTGGGGAAATGGCACCTAGTAAAAACATGGCTGTTAAAATCTAGTTGATCTTACAGTTGCTAGTGCATCGCCTGTTCAGCTGCAGCTTCTGACTCCTCTGCCGTAAATCTCTGTATGACTGAAGGGTTTCGGTTTTCAACTGATAAGGAAGTTTAAAACCCAGCAAGAAATAAAGTCCTTGCTGACATTTAAGCAAAGCTTTTTCTGTTGTGCTTTTTTAATGTCGTCTTTTCCTGTTTAATGAAAGATTTTATTATCACTTTCCTAGGATTTCAATTTGGCTGCATTTTCATGGCACTACACCTTTCTGATTTGACATCTGGGTGAATTTCAAGCACTAACTTGTTTCATTCAAAAAATCCTGGTTTTTATGAATTTAAAGCTTGACTTTATTTAGACTCAAGTGGCAGTTCCTCTGTATAGCTCATACACTGCTTAGACTATTATTGTAGCGTTTGTCTGTGTAAACACTACTTTACTGAATGTATTAGAAAAGAAAGACATAATCTGAAAAATGCATCTCCAAATGACTACGGACTCAAATCACTAATTGCCCAGATCAGCCACACTGGTTCCACTGTTCCAGGTGGAGGGATGCAGGAAGAGGGACTAAGGAAAGATCTGAGCAGCCTTTTTATTTCTCTGATTTCATGTGTCTGGGATAGATATGGTCACCAGTCTGGGGGGAAGGAGACAGCACCTAGTTGTCAGAATAGTTTTCCAGCTAAACCAAGTAGATATGATTCTCCTCTCACACACACACACACAAATATCAGATATAATAGTATAATCTAGAATAATCTCATGTGGTTCTCCTGGACACAAATACCTCCAAGCACACCTGAAAACTCCCAGCTCCCCCCAGCTCTTGATAGCACTGTGCATGCCCAAAGCACAGCAAAGAGCAGGTCACTACTCACACATCAAATGTCACGCCAGGCAACAGTGACAGTGAGTGGGACAAAGCCCAGCACTGCCTCTCAGCACTCTCGTCATAAGCCAAATTAATTTCATTAAGCACTACAGCACACATTCCAGCAGAAGTGCCTCTAATCGCCCTTTTGCATTGCTAAAATGCCTCCATGGCCCTGGACTAGAAAGGGAGCACTTAGAAGGAAACAGCACTCTGGGACAAATGACAAATAAGACCCAGTAGCTGATTTCTATCCAGTCCTTGCAAAGGACCATATGCTGGATAAACAGATTATTTCAGTCATGTGTTGAGATCTGTGTGAGAAGATCAGGATTCCTGAACACAGAAGCGAGGCTTTAGTTGCAATTATGTGAATATTCCCATAGGTTTCTGAGCAGCACGTCTGCTTGCCATGCACTAGGCTTTCATGTTCCAAAGATGTCCAAGTATGCTATTTGCTTTCTTTTAGAGAGTTTCATTACCAGATGAAACATGATTTGTATAAGACAAAAATGTTATATATTTTCAATCCTTAGAGCTACAGACTGAGTGCAGAAAGGGGAGTGTCTCAACCTCAAAATGATTCATCTCCAAACACAAAACCCAGTTAATTGTTAAGAATGAAACAATGCACTGTAGAATGTGTTCTATATACTCTAAAAAGACTATTGCAACCATAATACAAAAATAAAACTGTAACCACCTAAGAGCTATTACAAGGCAGACATGATTGAAACATTTTTTCTTAAGCACATATTTCACACCTTCCAAATAATTTTTTATACAAGTATATGGGTTGTTTTTAATTCAGTGTTAGTCCCAAAAGGCATCTTATATTGCACAAAATTCAAAATTTGTATATGGCGATGTCTTTCATTTAATGACCTCATGATTAAGAAACCTGCAATTTCACACTGAAACTGTACACTCAAATTTCATAGACTACAATGTGCATATATGCACAAATGCTACATAACAGCATATAAAACATGCAATTATATATTCAGATTTGAAAAACTAATTTCACAGCTGTTAATAGTCTTTGAATGTAAGACATTTCCTCATACACTGAGATTTGCAACTGCTAAACATGCTGATGAGGCAAAAAAAATTCCATGTCCTTGGAAAGTTTAATATACATTAATATATGCTAGTGCTCTCTCAAATATCTTTTTTTTTTTCATGCTCTTCACTCATTTTAAAGGAGCAGGAGAGATAGTGGAGAGAAGAGTAGAGTATACTTATTTAGTATTACAGGAGTTAAAAATGTGCAGTAAGCTAAGGTGCTAACTGTCACTTTGAGAGCAAAACAATTGTTCCTGCACTAAGCATATTTTATAAATGAGAATCTTGTTGAGATGATTAATCTAGGATACAATCTAATCACTGACGAGCTCCAAGGAAGTTTTGCTGTGGTCTTAAAATAGACAAAACTTAATACTTGGTATAGGTCCATTCGAGCAGTGATAAATAAACATATGGCAGGAAAAAAAAAATCTTTTAAAGGACCTGAGATATGCAAGAGTTGGGGAGATGTATTTTTTCCTGTTGGGAGGCCCCTGACTCTCAGTTCATGAAGTGTTTGTTCCTAAGATGATTCCACCTCCACTTCCTCACTCAGCAGGGGGAACAGTCAGGACTCACCTGCTTTCAAGGGGACTGTCTATTTTGACTGATGCAAACAGCTTAGGTATTGCATTAAGGAAATAACTGTATTGCAAAGAATTAACTATGTGGCTGCCTTCAATTTTCTTCTCTATAAACTGTGATGAGCCATGGGCAGTAAGCCCAGACCCCACGTTAGGCAGCACAGAACAAGTTATAGACCATATGGAGAGAAATAAACTGCCACTTCATACACAGGATATCTATAATGCTTTTTTGCTTGAGTCAGCTAATTGCACATCCACAAATCAGCACATTTATAACAAATGGAGCATTATGATATCATAGGAAATTTATTTAATATGATCAAAGTTTGCCAGAAAAAGTTCCCTGAAAATATGAAAGTACTTAAGAGTCCTGAGTGCCTGGAACATTTTACAGTGCTTAGAAAACAAATATTTCTTTATTATTTCATGGAAGCCAGTGGTACAAAAGACCGTATCTTCTAAGACTCCATGTCAGCAATCTCACGGCAGCCACCAGCACGGACATCTCCCTGCTGCTGGCAGAAGGCACCTCCATGCTCACAGAACCAGCCACTGCATCCACAACTGCTCCAGCACCAGTTAAGTTACTGCTCCCATCAGTAGC
The DNA here is from genome assembly GCF_018691265.1 of Tyto alba. NCBI lineage: Eukaryota > Metazoa > Chordata > Aves > Strigiformes > Tytonidae > Tyto > Tyto alba. Next base: position 14,418,930 of record NW_024881303.1, read on the forward strand.
CTCAGACAAGGCTTATAATTGCCTGTCTTTTCCAGAGGCTGAGAATTAAAAAGTATAGACTTTCAAACTCTCTTCTGTACTGCTGATTTTAAGAGGTGTACTTAGCTATTCAAAATAACTTCTTTAATGTTAAAGCAAATCAATGACCTTGGTCTAAAGAGCCACTAACAATGGTCTAAGTGTCAATATAAACTCACTTGGGGTATCAGCTGAAAAACATTCTCATATTTATGTCACCAAGCACATGCTATCCCCCAACATTACTCCAAAGCAGACATGTTTTTGCTTTCAGCTTGCATTTTTCCTTAGACTTCAGTAAACACATTATCATGAGTGGTTTCAGCAGCTGTAGGCAGTGGATATTTGAACTGCATACATGATTTTTCGTAGCCTCTAATTTATGGGGAGGTCATGTAAATTTCTGAGGTTTCGATTTGAAACAAATACCAACTTTAACATAGTCCAAAGAGAGCTTAGGAGCTTCCTGCTCAAAACTAGCACTTGCTCATTTCTAGTACTAACCTTTGTTATTTAATGCTATCTACCACTAAGTAACATTAATTCAAACATCATGTTTTACTGAGCAGATAAGATGCTTGCATCATGAGACACCTCTAGCATGTTATGGACACCATTACCCAGGGGAAGTGTTTTTATCATAAGACTTTTAGATTCACATGGATGGGTGAGGTACAGCACAGCAGGTGTGAAGATAAGGAAAGGTTTTCTGTCATAAAGGATGCTGGACTGACGAGAAGGCATGTAGAAACAACTGAAGAGATCGGAGAGGGAGAAGGTGACAAAAAAAATGATCAGAAATTACATTTGACTGTATTTTTATTACTTGCAGTTCTCTAAAGGCATGTGCCTGCCCGATGTTCAGGTTGCCAGGCTGAGAACATTTGATATTCATTGGGAGAGCACTTTTCAAGACAGCAACACCTTCCCTTAAAAGTCAGGGCCTAAAGCACAGTAGTAAGGTGAAGGCTGTGCTGTGCAGGATGGCTGCAAAAGCTGGTGAGCTTTTGCACTCTACTGCTTAGGGAAGAAAAATGCGCTCGGATGGCATTTGTTGAGGCTATAAGAGGACTAGAGACTAGGTTAATGTCAAGATGAAGAATGCCTGGCCTTGCTTCTATACTTGTTTCTGCTATGTGCGCTTCTCAGAACAGGACAGGTTGGAAATAATAGTTGGCTTACGGACACAGGGAAACTTCAACTTGCAGAAAGACCCCTGAAGGTAGAACGGGTATGGTCAGCAGTTTGTCATGTCAAGTCACCAAATCTTTCATTACCATTAACACACTGTGGAGAGGACACACAGGGAAGCTATTTCCTGTAACAACAGTAGAGCATCTGTATTCCTTCCATTTTTTTTCATGTCTCACAGTAGATAAGTAGCAGCTTTTACAATAATCCCTTATAACACTTAACAGGGTGCTCAGCTAGTTTTGCATGACTTGATACCTGCTCCATCCTTGCTGAATTTGGTGGAAAAACTTCCATTAGCAATTTCAGCTGCAGCAGAAACTTATTTTTTATATCACCTGTGTCATTGGTCAGGAAGTAAAACAAGGTAAATGATACTGGGCTATGGAAGCCTCATCTTAAATCCAATGTCTGCACTGATAATGATTAGCACTGAATGTGGCCTTAATATTTGCAGATATACTGCAGCTAGAAAGAATAACAAATTATGCCTGTGCACAAGAAACAGTCCATACAACTGAGTCATAGTATGTATTTAGATTAAGTATCTTCATTCTGATATAAAGCTAACATTGTAGGTCTGCTCATTTGTAGCTTTCCATCATGGAAAAGGTACAGTCCTCTTCAAGGTGGGCATAAACCAGCACCACATGTAATTAAACTGTCCTCAAAAATCCGCGTATTAGTGTGCCGTAATCAGTGGGGTGTTTTTCTCCCTAAATTTCAAAAGAATAGTTTTCAGATTATTTTAGTAAAAATAAACACAAGGAGAGCTGATGAACAGAGATGGGCAGCAAGCAAATCCTTTGTCCAAAATTACTGACAGTACTTAACAAAACGAAAATTATCCTGGCAGCCCCTTCCTTTTCCCCCTGCTTTCCTCCTTTCATTATTTCTTGGCAAACATTTGTCCCCATTGCCTGGCAGATAAAAATATTTGACAAGTGCCAAAATCGAAACAGGATCACTGAGCACATTTGTGCACCAGACTTGTTTGCATGAAATGTTTGGGATTTTGCAAGATGACTATGTATTTTTCTAAGTCAGAGCTGCACGTTGTTTGCAGTGCACAAGACACCAAAGAGGAAGGGAAAGACTATTTCGAGTAATGTCAGAAGTACTCTTGCTTTCCCATGATTTGTACCCTTTTTCCCCTAGCAACCTTCCTTACCTCTTCTAAAACGATCTTGACTTTGATATGTCCCCCTGTGACATTCCCATCATACAGAGACACCATACAGCAACATTTCTCAGGATTTATCCTAAACTCAGGAGTTATGTGCCAGCTACACAACATGTGCAGGTTAGCAGCGAGCGACTGGTCAACCAGACCACGGGCTGTCTACCTTGGGAAGGGCTCCACTTTGAATTATTTTCCTCTCCATCCACTTGCTGAGTCTCAAAAGACAGTGACTTTTATTCCTCTGTCAAACTAGGCTGACACTTATGAGTCTGCTGGTCAGTTACTGGGAAGGTGGGAGAGAAAAGGAAAAGGATGAGACAGGCAGAGAGATAAAGCAATTGCATAAGCCTTATTTCCTTAGCAAAGCAAGCTAAAGAGAGGCTGGTAGTAAGGGCCGCCCAAAGAATTGCCGCTCACCTCTACCGGTGCCTTCACCAGCTCCTCCATCTGCAGCCAACAACCGCCAAAGCCTCTGCAAGGGCATGCACAGTCCCCTTTAAAATCAGCTTCAGGTTGTTGCCAAATACAATATCATTTAACTGCTGATGTTTATGTGTAATAGGATCCAGGACTAAAATTCTACTAAAAGCACTTCAGGCAGTAAATGTAAGCATTTTGGTTACACATAGCCTGTTTCTGATTTCATTAAATCTTATGAAAGCAAGCCCTTGTAACAACAAAACCTGAAGGTATAAAAAGGCTGGAAAGTGATCATGAAGGATGCATGGGGATGAGCATGAAGAATGATCATTTTCAGTCTCGCAGGCCGTGTCACAGGTTTTGGAGTTGCCATGAAACTACTTGTGTCCACAACATGGAGAAGACATTCGTATGGTTTGTGACGATTTTCACAAGTCAGAGTTGACAGAGATTCTTCCACATTTCTTACAGATGAGCTAAAATGTGACTAGAACAATGGTCTCCAAACTTTTCTGACAGCCCAATCATGAAAAACTTCATGCAACCCAATATATATTTCTTTATGAATTATATACACGTACTACTGAAGTTTTAGTATCTTCTTCCCATACCCCAGTAGATTGTCTCATGCACATCTCACTTTGGAAAAAGTTGTACAAGAAGATGACAAATAATACAGATGCTTGTCTCAGCCCCAAAAGGAAGCAGATCTAGTATAATGTCAAGATTTTGTGAAGAAGCAGCATCCTTTATTTCTACTGAGCCAGTGTCCAGAAGAATGAAATATACCATGACTGGAAAATTGCTGAGGAAAAAAAATAAATCTATGGCAAAGCAATTTTCAGTAAAATTTTCAAAACTGTATACTAGAAATTTAAAGCCCGTCTGCCAATCTGGAAAGCTATAACAATTTAAAAGAAGAGGGATGCAGTGAGTTTTCCTCAAGTTAATGTTAATTAAGAAGAATAAAGAACCAAATCACCTTTGAATAACCATGAGAAGTACAAGACTCAGTTATTCTGTGGTGCTGAGCTGTAAAAAAAAAGACCATATAAATTCCTTTTACTTCAAATCTATTCTTGGTAAGTAGTAGTAAACACAGTTATATCTCATAAGGGTGAAAGTTCTTTATAGTTCCTGTTTTCCCTGTCTTGTTGCCTCCCTCATATTGGGAATTACAGACTTTTTCCAAAAGTATAACTTTCTAGTTCCCTGGCATTTTTTTACTGCCTAAAACATGTAGGCTTTTCGTCAGCACTTCAGACAGACTTGTCAAAAGATAACCCTCCCACCCAAAGCTTAACAAAAATGTTTAGCACTTGAGCCATTATACAGACTGGGAGTGCTCAACAGCCTGTAAGTCAAGGCTTGCTTTTCATAATAGCACCCTGTTTTTATTATAGCAGCATTGAAATATTTAGAATTGTTCTTTTGCATAACTGCTACAAAAAAAAAGAGAAACAAAAATCACTTACAAGTCAACAAATACGGAAAGGAGAGATGGATAAAGAGAATGGGGGAAAGTTTCAAAAGTCATTTAACTCTCCTTTCCTGATAATGCCTTTTGGAACTTTCTAAAGCTTCACCATCCCCCAAGATAACAAATTCAGGAGGGCTGAGATAAGGTGGTGGAGGATTTCTAAGGAGGTGCAACATACCACCTGCAGTACATCTTCCACTTGGCCAGTACTAAGGCAGTCCAGCCTCTACAGTAATGCTAATAGCCACAGCCAGGTGGGATCAAAAAAGTCAAATTCCTCTTTCAGGTGCAGTAATCATTATTCCTCAGCCCCAACAAGAATATGGAAATCAGGATCCAAAGCTGTATTACGATTAAATTGTTAATAAAAAAGACCCACACAAGACTTTTGAAAGATTTAATAAATTGACAACCTCCAACCTTTTCCCCTACATCCATGCTGGCTTCTCTCTACACCCTGAAGAGCTTACCAAAATCAAATTGATGCAGAAACCTCCAGTAAGTTCACAGCAGATCTCTCACAGTAAACTTTATAATTGGTGCGTTATCAGCTGAGCAACGTTACATCATTATTTGGCCTGCTGAAACCAACTCCCCAAAGTGCAAAGAGAACACAAATCAGGCAGAGCTCTAAATTGTCTCTTGGGCTGCATACTCAGTTTAGGCAGGTACAGCTTAATGGATAAACGCTGACCTCTGAGACCCCTATTCAGATCCAGCTTGTATTCCCGTAACAGGTGCTGGAACTGGGTTAGGGAGCATTAGTTTAAAAGAACCATTTTCCTAAGCACTATCTGCATTTTTTGCCACGAGCCTTTTCTTGTCAATATTTCTGTCTTCCTTGTCTGTCTTATCCATTTCTGCTTAGGCTGACTGGCTTCTAACACCCAGACAATGGTCCTTATTTACTTGATAATACAACCACAGCTGGAAATCTGACCATGGATTTGGGTAACACTCCTCTGAAATACGTGATGTGTGAAAACAAAACTTCCTTGCCTCACTCAGAAGGTTATAGTAGCCTGCACAGGGAATGGATTCCAGCTTCCAGCTTGGTGTTATGCAGCTAGTGGACTCTTTATCACTTGTCTGGTTTTCCATCCCTCCCCCATATCTTTTCTGGATAGAGGGGTTTTGCTCTTCAGGACTACTAACATCTGCTCCAGAAGAGAAAATGGAAAATAGAATAAAGCAACAACTATTAACTGGTGTGCCATACGCCTCATTGCTCTCAGTCTTTCACTTCTACTGCCACTTAGAGTTAGGTTCACACTGTTTTAAAAACGAGAGTGAGAATAAAACCTGATGATACACAAGGATTTCTATGTCTCAGTTTCTATGCAGGCTCTCGTGGTCTGACACGCCCGAGGCAGGTACCACCAACCCCTGCCACGCACGCTGCCATGCTCACTGCTGCCGTGCTCAGTGCTCAGCTCTGACTCTGGAGCCTCAAGGCACTGCAGTATTTAATACAACACACCCCACCCCACCCCACCCCCCCGAAAACAGGCAGAATATTGCTCACTTGGCAGCATGTACATCCACACCCAGCAAACTGGCTGTGGGACCTACCATCTCCTGCTATACCAGTACCACACTTGATTTGCTAGCTGGTGCTGGGTAAACTAAAAAACCTTCAGATGAGCACACAGTTCAGAAAAGATGGGGGTTTGTTGCAAATTCCATTTTACTGGTGCTATTTTATTCTGTTATGTTCTATTTTATTCTACTCTATTTGACTCTATTCTACCAGTATCCCTTCAATGCAGGTTTTGAGGATGTCTTTTCAAACCCAGGGCAATCTCAGTCATATGCCAAAAATGAGACTCACACTTTCTGTGCATCTGTGCTCATCCCAGATCACAGACCCTACAAAAGCTGCAATTCAGTGAAGTGATACTCTTTGCACTGAGCAGCAGGAGCCACAGGCAGAGCTGAGCTGGTCCCAGGCAGCCTGGGAATGGTGACGTACCTGCTCCGCCACAGCAACACTCGCCTCTCCAAAGAGGGCACAGACTGTGGTTTTACCAGAAGGAATTAACAGTGACCTCTTGATTTAGTTGGTTGCATAAACTTGCCAATGAAAAAAGGAGTATGATGGGAACCCCTGGAGGTCTCTGGGAAGTGAGTGTGCTGCTCCTGTCTCCCAGGACGGGAGCTCCTGGAAACCAAGGCGTGAGGGCAGAGTCCCTCTGTATGGGCTGTGACAAAGCCGGGAAGCAGAGGGCTGGCTGAGTGGTAGGAGAGAAGGAGAGAGGGTTTGTAGATTTACATTTTCCTTCCCTTTTCATCTGTACATTTTATAAACATTTGCAATTGTATCATCACTTCAGATGTTACAAATAAGTACCGTCACTTACATTTTGACACAACCCAGCTCGAGATAGGGTTAGTTTCCAGGTACCCGACTAATATTACAGTGTTCCTAGAGTAAAATTGTATGCCTGTTTATAACTGTGATGGTCTAATGAGCACCCAGCTCATCACAATAAAGGGTAAAATACTGCAATTAAGCGTGCCTTCAGAGACACTGCACAAAGCAGTGTGAGAGCCAGCGCTGCAGGGTGAGGGAGAGAAAAATGCCTCCCACTGAGCAGGGTTCCCAGCAAACAACCCGGGTATTGCCAGCGTGGGCAACACAGTATCTTCAGTGTGGGCTGCCAAGACTTGTATTTCCAAAGCAGCAGAGCTATCCAGCTCATCCCTAAAAGTGCTCTTGGTAGCCATCCATGACCCTCTGTGTGTCTCCTTTGCTCAGGGACACAGAGAGCATTACTTAACCAAGAGCCAAAATTTCCCACCGGCTATACTTTCACTGAGCCAGTATGAGCCCAACTATTTCTGCACACTAAGAAACTGATTATACTTATGTATGATACCCATGTAAGACTTGTTTTACACACAAACAACAGCCAAAATTATTTCATCCTTTTCATTTACAGTATTTTGGTGCACATATAAGGACATTCTTATTCTGAAAAAAGAAAAAAAAAAAAGGAGATAGTATCCCTTGGTCCTTCAACTTATACTCAATAAGAAGTGGAAAAACTAGTTGAAAGATATCAATTGATAGGTCTGTCCTGCAGTAACAAAACCAAATTAAGCTCAATTCAGTTATTTCAGTTCCATTTGTTTTTTGGTGGTAAAACTGCAATTTCTAAAGATATGCTAGGTACCACTCTGAAATCTAAGGAGAACTGGCACCTGGTATCTTCTGTCTGAGCTTCTTTATAGGAACAGTGTTTATGTTGGAAATGTGTTGGATGGTTTGATTCCAGTCTACTGAAGAGCAGCCTCAAGGTCACAGATCTGCTGCAGCTAATTTGGCGGAAGCAGCACTGTCTCTTCAGAGGAGGGCAACATAAATCTACAAATACAGCTTCTGTCTGGGGAAATAAACAGCTTTAATTTTCTGTAGAATGACAGTCACTGAGTAAATGTAAAAAAAATTAAAAAAAAAAAAAAAAAAAAACAAACCAAACCAAACAAACCCAGAAACAACCAAAACCCCCATATTAGTATAACACAGCTCCTCCAACAAATGGAAAATCTCCCCTCTGCAGCAGCTCCAGTTCCCCAGCCAGCATGGTGCTGGGGGGGCACAGCAGAAAGGGAGAAGAGACTTTCTTCTTTGCGACACTGCAAGCAATTTCAGCCATTTCAGGTTCTCACCTACCTATTCCATCTGTGATGAGCTATTCCCCCTAGTAGTAAAAGCATGTTTCAGCATCTTGCAGAGATGTTCAGGAGGTGGTTTCCTTTCCCGGATAACCCTGGGCGAGGCGAAGCACTCGAGCAGTGCCTTGGGCAGGCAGCAGCGGGCAGGCGGCCGCAGACCCCAACCCGCCCCGCTGCAGGCAACTCCTGGGAGAAGGCACCCCAAAAAAGTACGAGAGGCTCACCAGTGCCCACCAGTGCCACAAGGCTTTGGGCACGGTGTGTGGCTCAGGACAGGTTAGAGGAGGGGTGATGGATTATTATCCTCTGTGCTCTCCATGTGCTTCAAGTTTGCTCAAGGGTACAGGCGAACGAGCATATAATCTGTGCGTAGTTACCCACACCCACCCTTATCTGAGCGGGGGCACATGTCATTGTAGGGAAGGGAAATGGGCAGGAGAAAGGAAGCACGAGTGCTTGTGCCAAATGCTAACGAGAACGTGGAGAAACCAAACCCAAGTCATCCCTTGTCCGTCTGTCCTAGGCACTGTTCTTCAACATTCTGTTCCTTAAGGAGGAAAAATGGTTGTGATCTCCTGTCTGCTGCTGGCACTCTCCTTCCAGAGAAACAACTACCAGGATTAAAGTGCATACAGCAGCTCATGGCCATGTTAGATCATTTGACTATTTACTCTAAAGAAAAATCCTGCAGTTCCGAAACCTGAGAATTTTCATTGGAGACTCACCAGCTACTTAATCACCAAAAACCAAGATCACAAAAATAAAAAATATTATAAAATTTTTAAGTATCTTTTAAAATACTTTAAAAGATATTTAAAAATATTTTTTAAATTATTTTAAAATTTTAAAATGTTAAAACCAATGTCTAGCTTAAAATAATTTTCAATCTATTTCCATAATGCTACAGGCAATTTCAGTTAGTGAGATATGCAGTGCATTGAAAGAGAAGCAATCAAAGACATTGTCAGAAAAAACAAATGGGATAAACTGTAAATAGCAATTACATCTTTCAGATATTCAAGATGGGCAGCACTGGTATCTTGGTCTTAAATGGAAGATTTATCATTATGGAAATGATTCTAAATTCTACTTAGAAACAAATTGGAAAAGACAAAACCGAACTGGTGCCTCCAGTAGAGTACCCAAATGAGGATGATGATGGCAGTTTTGCTTTGCATTACTTAACAGAAAACAGTTTTAAGTGATAGCACTATTTTCTCTATCTTCATAAGCTTCTACAGCTAAGGATACTATAATCATTTAAATCATTTCTAGGAACACACATTTTTTGTGTTTAAACAAAACCAAATCAATGTACCCCCCCCACGCCGGTCCGACCTGCAGCGAGCTGGGATTGCTGGGGACGGTTTGCTCTGCAGCTCAGGCAGAAGGCTGAATGGGTGGAGGGAGAATCTCTTCTACATATTTCGCTTTCTGCAGTAAGCAAAAATGCCCCACTCTGAAAAACAGCGTTTGTAGGTTGTCACAGGATAAAACAAACCTTAAAAAAATAAATCAAGCTTAACAAAGGGGCTTCTTCTTAACATGGCTAATGGCTCAGGTTCCTCTACAGACAAAGATGCTGTTTGACCTAGTGCTCTAATTAGAGGAGTAGTGATGTTGACATTTGTGCTGTATAAAGCAGACATGTTAATAGCCAGAGGGAAAGCTGTCAGTGCCTCTAAAGATCACAGCATTTTATGGCAATGCATGATGTAGCCTTTAAATATTCAAATAATCAATTCAGTGCTCAACTTCTTTTGCTGATAACAAGAAACAACATACAAATCAGAAAAAAAAAACAAAAACAACAACAAAAAACCCCATCCAAAACAAAATCCACCCCAACTTCATTTAGTGTTAATGCTAGAAGATTAACAGGCAATACATGAATCAGTCTTATTCTGCCAAGTGTAGTATTTCCTTCCAGACTGTATGTAATCCGGTTTTGCCATGAAGAAACACAAGCAATATACTCTCTGGGTTTTTCATTTACTATTAAAATAATAACAACCACCAGAGACCGTGTTTCATGCATTCTTATGTGTCAAGTTCACTTAAGCATGAAAAGAGATACCTCTTCTCATTTATAAATACATGAAGTGAGTTTTAATTTAACTCTGATCTACTGCATCATATTCCCTTGATGTGAGCAGCACCATTGCCACAGACAGGCACTTCACATTTTACAGATCAAAATCCCTGCAGTAAATCCTCTCTGTGCATTGCCCAAGTACCCTAGAATGACGGAGAGCTCTTAATGCTGCAGCTCAATTAGATCCAAGCCCCACTCAGACTTTTTTCCCCAACATGTGATGTTCTCAAGCCCACTTTTACCCAAGGTGAAGCTGAACATGAAGAACAGGCTGACAGGAGGTTTCGTACTGCAGTCCCAGACCGAAGCTCTCCATTCTCACCCCCTATATCCCAAGGAAAGACGTCTCCTACAAGTGCAGAGGTGGAGAGAGGCTCAGCATCACTCATCACATCCCACAACATGCTGCTGGCTCAACACAACCCATCCTGGGCACTTTTAGAGCCTGTTTTGTAATTAATTTCTGTAAGTAGATAATTGAATCATTAAGCTGAATTAGAGCAGTATGATAATGCACAAACCAAAAATTTAACTCTTATCTCACTGTTCAGTCCAGCCTTCTAAACCACTGCAATGCGATTGCTACTGTCAGTGACTTCTGAAGGAAACAATTTCACCTGGTAGACACCATACTGCCCAAGTTTAAAAAAAAAAAATGTGGATTTCAGCAAATGCTTTCCATTCCTTTACTAATGCTTTAATTTTTTTTTCCCAGCTTTTGAAGACTCTTCCACTTTCCTTTGCATGGCATCCCACATGGCCAGCATTGCTCTAAGACTGCTAAGGGAAGGCACATGAAGCTCATCTGTCTTCCACATACAGCTCCAAACACAGCACTTGGATGTATATATATATATGAAAGGTAACAAGATGATCTTAAAACACATTATGGTGAAGGAATCTGTGAACCTGCAAAGATGACTGGAGGGTAGATTACAAGGAGACACCTCCTCTGAACGGTGGCAAAGTTTCAGGTTGCTTCAGTACAGTAAAATCTGTACTTGTTTGCTGATAATCAAGAAAAATCAAGCCTGAAATGATACTCCTGTACAAAGAAGACAGGGAACCAAGGCCACAGTACACTACATCACAGCAGGGGAAGGAAAGTTAAGTTCATGTCATTCACTCTTCGCTGCACAAGTGCTGTTATTCCCTATTGATCTCCACGGTAATTGTAAGTAGCTGCAGAAATCCACTGATCTTGTAGGAAGCTTTTTTCTCATTTGCAAGGACATATCCTTCCATTCCCTGAAATTCCCTGCTCCAGAAGCATAATCTGGGGCACCAGAGGCAGATACAACAAACACCAGAGGAAAGGGCAGGCATACACACGGCGGCAGCAAGATAGGAGGCCACAGCAGATTGTTTGCAGTTCATACTGGGCAAGAGAAGGGAGCTGAGGTGGGTGATGTGGCAGGTACATCGGCATTAAAGGGGAGATGCTGCCCCATGTAAGAAGAGATCCAAGAAGGATGAGTTCAGAAATGCAAAGCTCTGGCTGCTGTCCCTTCCGTCTCTCATCTCCTGCTTCCGGGGAAAAGTCTCCCAAAGAAATAAGCTGAGACCCAAAAGCAACAATCAATTTGGCTCCAAGAGGGAGAAGATTTTGGTGGAAGACTGCAGACGAACATTTCAGTAAAGAAGCTAAGGATGGTGTAAACAACTTCCCTGAGCATTTCCAGGGAGCAACCTGCAGGAGGACAGAATTTGCCCATGTAACACCACCATGCATGGTTCAGTTAGGACATTTAGATGGTGTTATGGTGGCATTCAAAGTCCCAGACCCACCTCCCACGTCATTGGTCTGATTTGTCATAGCAGGGGGGATGCCTCTTCCTTTCTACCACATCCTTCTTTTTTCAGGAGGAAAGCAACTTTGCCACAGCAGGCTCAGAGCTAGCAAAGGAACAAGCTATATTTATCCTAGAACATTTGCAACTCCTGATGGATCTAGAACATACCATGGTAGAAAGAAATAAATGCTGTTTTCCAGTATTGCTGTTAGCACTTGCACATGCCAAGTGTTATAAAACAGCATCTGACATGACAGTGCTTTACATAGTCCATGCCGGGACAAACCACCACCTGGAAAAAAACAGGGAGCAATCAGGCACTTTATTACTAGGAGACCCAGAAGATCCATATCTCAGAGAGGAAGTTTTGCAAATTCATGGTATAAATTTGTACTCCATCTCCTCTTTATCTGTTCAGCATGTAACTGGCACACAATTTCCACACATTACTATAAAGCAATTTATTTCTCCAGACAATAGGAGGGAGTAGAAGGTTCCTCCAGAGCCAGTACTGCTCCTGGTTTTAAGCTTGGCTAAGTGCAACCACTGCAGACTATGGCAGCTGGCAGGCTCAGCCACAGAGCCTGCTGTGAATTACTGTTAACAAACACATTTGGTTTTATTAAGCCCTTATTCTTCCTCCAAGTGTTACAGTCATGGTTTCTGGAGTAATCACAGACAGTGTTCAGAAACATCCTGGGAATGAGTGCTTGAAAAGCCCTCGCAAGGTTCACCTTGAAGCTGCTGAGCGTAGGGGTTTACAGGCTGCACCAGAGATGTACCTGCAGCCTATGGGGTCTGATGCTTCGTGGAGGGATCAGCCACAACTCCACATTCCTCAGCTGCTTCACCCAGGGTGTCCCCTTCCCTGTCAGGTACCCCAGCCTACCTCCTTACCTTGGCAACAGGGCTTCCTGGACAGAAATCGGTATTAAAATTCAGATTAGTGTATCAGGGCAGTGACTCCTACTGTGCATGTTTTCAGACCAGATCAGCAATGACTTAGGGACCACATATGAACAGAGGCCCTGCATCTGCAGCTGAGTGGGAAGGGAGTGGGGGGCTGCAGAGGAAGAACCAACAGTCAAGGTTTCAGATCTAAAAATTTGTCCAGGGAAACTGGACCAGACCGCAACTTCCCTCTAACACCAGTCACATACATGAAGCAGTAGCATTCCCAGTTCCCAGGATTTCCACTTGGGAATCTGTGAGCTCTTACAGTGACAGAGAGGGCTGTGTAAAGGATGCTAAAAGAACCCACACCAGGAAGCCAGTGTTTTGGCAGAATTACATACTCACAACCAACTATCGGGGTTTGGCATCTGCCTGAGCAGAGTTACCAGCAAACAGGGCTGAAGAGAAGCGACTGGGGCTGCTGGACAGGGTGCAGGGTGGCAGCAACATGTGGATCAAGTTTTTAAGAGGCCTCCAAAGTGGGACAGTAAGTTTTGCATGTGCTGAGCCTGCCATGCCAAGAAGGGATGCTGCTTCACAGCTGCTGAGGCTGTGAGCCTACTGCCCTGCAAACAGATCTGCTTCTCCCATTGTCCTCTTGAAATTCCAGGCTTGGCTCACGCCATGTTTAATTTAGGTTTGGAGCTTTCTTTTTTTTCCAAAAAAACAATACTGAATAATAACATTTCTGATTAGCCAGCAAAAGATGGACTGAAAGCTGTAATGCATCTGTAAAGTTTCAAAAGGTACCAATCTGGGTACCCATCTAATGCAGTAGAAGAAAATACATAATTGCAGGCTCATATATTATGGAGCCAAAGCAAATTACCTGCTGCTGATGTCTTTACAGCACTGATGCTGTGGATGGAGGAATGGCTGCCAAATGGAAATCTGCTCAGCCTTGGGAACCAACTGACGTTCCTATACCCAGGAATCATGTTGTAGATGCTCACAGCAGATGGAAATTGATGGCTGCACTCTCCAGGAGGAGGATGCTGGCTGCGCTAAGGCACCTCTGCTACCCACCCCGTGTGGCATGACCATCACTCTGATGTGTGTTATTAGCACATTTCAAGGTTGCAGACCATGGCTGGAGAAAGAAATAAAAAATCCACAATGCGCAATTGCTGAGGGAAGCAGAGAAAGCGGATGGCATTTTTTGTCAGTTCACTGGATGAAGATACGGCCCTTGAGCAGCTCTGAAGTTAACCCATGGGTATTAACAGCACACACATACATTTCTGTGCCTACACAGTGTGGTTCTCTGCCTGCCTGGTCGCGAACCAGTGCAGCTGTTTTTTACAATTCCAGGACACATAAAGGAAGAAGAACAATAGCAGAGATGACCTTTAGTGTAGCATCAAGGATATACTTTGAAGAATTATATTTCCACTGAAATACTGTTCAGCTCGGTACAAAATTGGTTCTGTGAGATACTGACATTATAAGAGTGATGCCTGGTGCTGTGCAGGGAGCGCTGCGTGCTGCATCCAGCTGCACGAGCACGCAGAGCACACCCACGTGCCTCATGGCCGGCACTGCCGGTTCAGGGCATTCGGGGCTGCCCTCCTCTCTCTGACTTTCTGGAAAAGATAGAATCAGGGCAACTAACTTTTCACCACGTGCCATGTTTGCTGCCAGCAGATTTTCTAGCATGTGCACAGCCACAGCAGCAGCCAGATTTTGCTCTCCTCCCCGCTATTTCCATGGATAAATAACCTAGAATACATCAAGATAAATTTATCTTGGGTATAACCTCTGGAATGTCACTGTGGTAAGAACAGAATTATGTGGGCCATAGTACAGATGAAACCGTGTCACTGGGGAAAATAATTTCAAATGTATTTCTCTCAGAATTAATAGCCACTAACTTTTTTAGAGGAAAGAAATGTTGAGAATATTTTACTAAATACAAGTTTAAGAGAGAAAATAATATTGATTTTAAAGAATAATTTTCAAATACTTGTAATGATAAAATGTTCTTCTGATATGTAGTTCACAAAGATAACCCCAGGCCAGAGTAGGTGGAGACTAACATATTGATTTCATTGAAGCAGACAGAGCATGCATCAGTTTGAAAGCTGGCCTTACCATTTTCCTTTTTTGAGTCAGTAGCAGAATGGCATAATAGGAAAGCACTTTTTAAAATATCCACTGTAGCTGATACAGCTGAAAATATGTTCTGAAACAGCTCTGATGACATATAGAGTGATAGAAAGTGGCACTTACGATAAAGCTTGAATTACATAGACATCCCTATTAGACCATGAGTTACTTCTTAAGGTACACTCATCCCATAATGATTTACTGCAATTCTTAAATCAGAAACAAACAGGGAAAAAAAATATACACTTAGAAGCCTGTAATAAGACACACAGTTATGTTTGTGTTCTTTCATCTTGGTACTGGTAGACACTGCAGCAACGCGCTTCCCGTCATAAAAGGGCATTTTGCCTTTTCACCCAAGTCTAGCAGCAGAGGCACTTTCTACTGTAAACAAGTGGTCCTGAAAGGCTGATTTGCTTTTTAAAAGGAATATGAAGGGACTAGACAAGGCCAGATTGGCTTCTCGTGAGCACTGCTTTGTAGTGAAAATCTGCCCTCCAATTTCATTGAGATGCTGTGTGGTTGAACCTCCTGCAGTGTCAACCTCCCCAGAGCAGTCCCACTCCCAGAGCTGGAGGATCCTGCTCTCCATGTTCAGAGCCAGGTGCACAGTCAAACCCAATACATTATTCAGCTATCAGATTTCACTGCAGATTTGGCAGTTTGCTAAGATACAAAGGTTATTCAGCACACATTATTGCTTAGGAATCACTTGCCTATTCATAGCACATCATTTACGTTATCTGGAGTTTTTCAGCAAGGTTGTTCTAGGCACAGTAGATATGACAATAAAGCAGTCAATACATATTGAAAAGTCACCAGTTCTTGTTTTAATTTTGCAGATTGAAGGGTGAATTTCAGAATAGGATGAAGCAGATGTGCAATTTCTGATCCCCCTGTAGTGGTCTCAAAGATTTTAATTATTTGCCTCTTGGCTGATGTGCTACAGTCCTTGCTTGGGAAGAGCAGGCAAAGAAGCATGGGAGGGAACTTATGGATTTTGTGGTAGTTCTCAGTAAGTTGGTTTTACTGAGGATTTTTTGTTTTGTTTTAATGAGTCTCTTCTGTCTAGCTGTCAGCTCTGAAGCAAGTTTTCCTGCACAAAAAGCCCAAACTTTCCACTACAGAGAGACATCAGACTACACCACTCAAGACTAAATGCTATGTGCAGTTATTTCCAGCTGGTGATGCCAGAAAATTCACCCAAAGCCACCATGCAGGTGAGCAGCGAAGCCAGAATCTGACCCAGGAGCTCCAGACCAGATTTTAGCACAGTTCTTCCTCTGCTCACCCTTTTCAATCAAACAACTACACTCATAGGAAACCTCACCTCAAGCCCTAGACAGCTACAGATGGCAGAAGGAGAAGGGAAAATATAAATAACGGTAGTAACAGGAGACAACTACAGTCTCTAAATTTTCTGACAAGGCACCTCCATAAAAAGAAAAGCCTTTTTAACAATGCTGAGGATTAAACCCTAGTCAAATCTGACAAAGAAAAGCTTATTCAGAAACTCTGATTTATTTCATGGGGATTAATGACACTTGAAAGCAGAACAAACCATCGCACTACAATAAACAACCATAAGGAGAAATCAGCACATAATGGTGATTTATTTCTCTTACAGAAAACAGAAAAAATGAACTATTGTGGATGAACCTAATCAAAACCATCATTTTTGGCTATAACAAACCTTTTATTTCAAATTAACTAGAAACTAAGTGTTGCTTTCCAATTTGGGATACTTTAAAACCTTTCTAATAAAACCAAAGGCTAGTTTCATAAGGGGACTTAAGAGTGTGATTTCACAACCACTGCGGAAGCTACCTTGGGACTGTGCCACCAATCTCTGTCCTAGCCAACTCTCTTCCCTGGAAGTGAGAAATTCTTGCAGAGATGCTGTGAGCTGGGATGGGTGCTGCAGCATGGGGTACCACCTCCCTCTCCCCTGCCCAGGCTCCTTCCGAGCCCACGCTCATCTCCATGTGGGCCCACAGGTTGCTCTTGCAAAAGCAGTAAGCACCCAGGTTGATTTGTATCACTGATATTAATTATTATTGAAATCAGGAAGGTTAATTGAAATAGGGTTTCCTCCACTATCTCCATTTTGGTTTTCATTTGTGCTTTTTTTAAGCTGTTTCCCCAGAGGAAACTCTTATTGGTTAGAAGAAAGTTGGTGATTTCTTAGGTGATCAGGAGAATACATTATTCAGTATCTAAATGCAATAAGCAATTACACAGATTAAACATACCTTAATTCAGAATCTTAATTTTTATATTAACTTAGGCAAAAGTGATTGATATACATTTTGCATTTCATAATTTTTTTTTTGTGGTTTTGATTTGCTACACTCTGTAGTGATAGAATTTTGAATTTTAATTCACAGTGTACAAAAATAAACTTACATAACTCCCTAAGTGCCATCTAAAAATTAACTTTAAAAATATTACAAAATAAAGATAAAATATCATCTGCCATCACACTGAACTGACAGACTTTAAGCTTGGTCTCCTCCACAGCTTTAGAGCTAGCAGATCTCCTTGATTACATTTTTATTCACAATTAGAACACCAGGAAAAAAAACCAAACAACTTTATGTTTATTCTATTAATTTTTCAAATTTTGAATTCACATTATTCAACTGATGCAGGTGAACTCACAGGAATGAATGCAGCCCTCTCCATACTTCTGCAGGAAGAGGCAATGGTGGTTTAACACTTAAATGCAAATTACTTTCAGACTTTCACCTTTTCTGTAAGCAGACTTCTTTGTAACTTCAAAAGTCAGTATGTAGCACTGACTGAAGTATTCTTAAGTGAAGGTAGATTTTAACAATTCTTTTTTGAAGATATAAAACAAGCAAACAAAAACCTTCATCCAGCCAAGCAACGAGCTGTGACACACACTGGCAAAGGCTCTCAGACTAAAAAATATAAAATACAGTTTATATATTGCCTTTTATATATTTGTGGCTTATCAAAGATAAAACCCAACCCCTAAATCCTTTTCCTAGTCTGCCTTCTTGTATTGTTTTTCCACCCCAGGTGAATTTCCACATTACTTAGCATAAATAATAGTACATGTTTGATAAAAGCTTCGTATTTTGTTTTAGAATGAGACATATATTAATTTCATTGCCATAATTCACATTTTAAAAGGTATCGATTTCTGATTGCATTCATGATTGCCCACCTGATGCTGCTTCTAACCAAGTATCAGGTACAGAACCTTCTCCCGGCCTCTGAAGCTACTCAGCTATGCATTGACATGTAGCTATAGACGTATCTCAACATCCATAGCAGGACTTCAAGGAGAAAGTGCATCTCTCGCATCTCCCATCTTTTCCAAACAGTGTTCAGAATAATGACTAGGTAATCAGATCCACTGAAGGCAGAAAATAATCTAATAATGGCTTTCTTGGCCTACAATTCTTCCAACACCTGTTTTTCCTGCTGTGATTCATATTTCAAAGCTCTTTTTAAATAAAAGATTTGCTTAAAGTCCTCATTTTAACCAAGCCTGCTGAGTATGTCATTAATAAAGTCCCACTAGCAGAAACACCAGGATAAATACAAATAATTACAAACATGCTATTCAAGATAAATTTTAATCCCTAGTCAACCCCCTTACCTTCTCTATTTGTTTCACATTTAACTGTCTTCTTTAACTGTCTGCTCAGTTTTTATCCAACAACAAAAAATTCCTGAGAATAAAGCATTTTGCTTTTTATTTCTTAACTCAGCCAACATTAGACTGGTTATACCCTCCCATCTAAGCCTCCTCTTCTAGGTCACGAGACACCCTTCTTGCAGCAGTACACTTGACGAACATGCAAGATGGTTCAGTCACAATTAGCGCCTGGCAGAGCTCTAACGGGCCCTTCATTAGGAACTGTAGATGGAATTTCACTCTCACCACCGGAAGGAAAATGCCCAGCTGACTCATGCAGTGCAGGCATGAGACCTGCCAAAGGGCTGCTCCAGGGTCTTCTGCTTCTCAAGCTCTTCTGAGCTTCACCTGCAGTCCAGCTGCACTGGGCCACAGGAGCTGCAGTGCCACCCAACCTCCTCCTCCGCAACCTGCCAGTGACAGCACAGAGCTGCCAGATGTGTGTGCCACAGCAGTTCTCCTGCCTCTTGCAAGTTTTCCACTGCCTTTCTGCAAAACCAAAAGCAGCATTTGCTTCTTGGAATATCGAAGTGGCAAGAAGGGAAAATTGTTCTTGAGTTACTCCAGCCAAGCGACTGGCAGGTTTGTGGGTCTGCTCCCTGCAGCATGAAGGAGAAGGGAGATCAGGAAAAGGGAGATGGGGAAAGATGCTGCAAAGGGTGCAGGACAGATTGCTGAGAGACAGAAAAGCAGGGGACATTGCTTATTAGAAAGAAAACAAGTGGGGCTTTTTGTTCTTGTGTTAATCTAGTTGTCCTGGGTCAAACCCAGTGGCGGCTGGCCAGCTTCCATTAGCTAAGCAGCCGGCCCACTGCATGTTCCGCTTGGGGACTGCTCTCTCATTTCTAGAGGTCTTAAAGACACCTGCTAGAGCTCTCTGCTGTCATGGCCAAACATTGCGTACAATTAAAAATATGCTTTGTTTATTCAAGTGAAACTTTTAACAGACTGTAGGACTTGCGGACAGATGTCAACAGCAGTGAATCTCTGTGTACCCAGACGGGTGCACTGGCAGCAAAGGTGCTCCCCTCCCTCGGCATGCAGCACGGTCCTGGCAGCAGAGGGGAAGGGAAAACCCCACAGGATAAGAGAGGGCAGATCTGAAGGATCAAGAAGGCCAAGAAGGAGAGATTTCAACCTCCCTTCCCCAGCTCCTTGTTATCCCAGAGGATGAGATCCCACATTCACTCTTCACTGTGAGATAAGATGATGCTCTTTCCATTAAGATCTTGCTAAGTGATACATTCTTAGGAGATTTTCCAGTGCAGGAGTCTCCTTCTGGACTGCTCCCCTACATTTCTCCTGCTCCACAGCCCTGTGCCCCAGCCATGCTGAACGACTGGTCACAGACCAGCTGCAGCTGTGGGATCCCACGCTGTGAGGAGCCCTGCAACACAGCTCTGTAGGCATGTGAGATGCGGTGCAGCTGCAGGGAAGTGTGAGATGGGTGTCCAAAGCATGAGTCACATGTTCCCCATGCAGGCTGCACAACAGGGAGACAGGCCAGCCTTGTTTCTTCTCTTTAACCACTGCATTCACACACTGCTGTTTGGAGCTAGCTACCTCTTCCACACTTAGGCTGTACACCTTGCTCTGAGATAATCCACGCTGGCAGGCAGATGATGTGTTTGGGAGGAAAGGGAGGGAGCAAAAAGTTTCATCTTGCAAAGAAGATTTTGTGAGTTTACTTCATTCCTCCAACATGAGTATTTGGAGAGAAACACAAGTCCAAAGACTCCAAGCCTGGTCCTTTTTAGACAAAAAGCCAAGGAGATCCTCGGAGCAAGGTGCCATGGCTGGCAAGTCAGAACAAGAGTTCCAGAAAGAAAAAGCAGAGGCTGTGTGTCCTCACAATACCAAATATAATCCATATGGGACTCTAAAACATGTTACAGCACAAATATGAATAGATGTTTAAATAGGCTGTTGTCATCTAGTAGATCTCACAAATCTAATCAGAAGTAACTAATACTGCAAAAAGCCTCCTGCAATGGCATCAGATGTATTATTTAATAGTCAATTTGCAAAGGCTATCAGTTACTTTTTCCCTTTTCAGATGTGTTTAGTTGATGTTTCACATCAGGTCCTGCTCCTGTCCTCGTCCATATTCACTGGTTTATGACCATACAGACACCTCTGTCTGTCTCCCATTCCCCCCTTTCTTTCACCTACCACAGCAACAGAATCTCCAGGATGTTTCTTTACTCCATGTTGGATTGTGGCAGATGCACATCTCTGAAAGTAAATATAAAATACTAGCACGTATCTGGATAGGCAACTGTTTTTACTCAAGCTCTACCACCTAACTTCATCATTACCATGAGCTTCACCAACTGGTCTTTAGGGTTGCATAATCTTCAGACTGTATTCATAGAGCAAGACCCCCAGTTAATGAAACTGTCCAAGAGAAGAGTAACTTTCTACATTA
Organism: Tyto alba; assembly: GCF_018691265.1. NCBI lineage: Eukaryota > Metazoa > Chordata > Aves > Strigiformes > Tytonidae > Tyto > Tyto alba. The sequence goes on from NW_024881303.1 coordinate 14,439,946, forward strand.
GCTAAATTCAGTTTGATAAAGCACTGAAGACATGCTTAAAACCTAAGATAACACAAAGCTTTGAAGCACATGCTCTGAATTGAAGTATGCACTCAAGTTCTCTGTTAAACAGGGGCCCATGTCCTGATCTGAATCCAACTCTTCTCACCTAGCACTGAGTTCATGGAGGCCAACTGATCAGCTGGAGAGCAAGACTAGCAGGATTTGCAAAATAAGGATCAGTTCCCCTACTTCCCAAGGACAAAGAGGTTAAATTCATTACTGTAAGAGGTGCTCAAATACAAATCTAATGGACGCAGTGTGAAATCTCAAAAATTAACAGTAAACAGGACAATTTGCTGGCAAATCAAGAAATCTTTATCTTTGCTGCTGTGCCTCCTGACGACATTTGCAGGCAGAACACAGTAGTAGTAGTAATAATTACTTTTAAGCAAGAAGATGCACAGGCAATGTTAGACACACATTTAGACGTGTGCACAGTTAAGGACGTGCTACAAAGCCTGCTGAAGCCAATGGGTCTGAGAACTGTCTTAGAAACCCAAATTTAGGTACCTTGTAAAAAAAAAAAAAAAAAAATTGTGATCTATGACTGAATACAGCTAAAGGGAATCGTTTTTCTTAATTCTATTTATCTGAAGAATCTTTTTGATTTAAACACTCACATAGCTGTAACAATGTTATCTAATTTTGGCAGACGAGAGTAGAGTAGACTGACTAAAATTAGGTTTGCAAACATGCGCTAAGAGACACAAGGCTTCATATGACTCATCTACTTCTCTAACTAACAGCCTCCCTGATAGACTAATGGAGGAATACTCAACAAGGATAATAATTTTCTCAATAAAGGCAGAAGATTTAAAGTTACCGTGTTATGAGCAGTAAGAAGATACTGCATTTGCCCCAAGGTAGCACATTCATTTTCAAGACATCTAGCAATAGAAAACCTCTTATCTGGAGAAAGTACTTTTAAATATTTTCCTGGAAAGGTAGTTAAATCTGAATAAATGTGTTAAAGCCTATATATCCTCACCTCCGGCCACAGCTGGGTTTTGCTGGGAAGCCACATTATGAAGCAGTGTGACATGGAGATATACAAGCAACTTTGTCCAGGAGGGGCAATTCCAAAAGAAAAATGCCTAAGTAGAAGCTGTTTCCTAAAGAGTGTCTCAGCCTTAGCAGGTTTATACCTCAGGAGTCTCACTATCCCCATTTTGCACACAGTGAATCTGTTTTTTCTAAAGTCCCTCCAGTGCTAGCACAAACCCAGGAAGAAATCCCAGGTATCCCCAGGCCCTGCTCCCAATCCACTCACCACATCCCACCATCTCCTTTCTGAAACCCATCCTGACTCTAGGTCTACAGCAGGGAAATCAGGGAATCAGAATAAACCCAACAATGTTCTGCACTAAAATGCTGAAGTTGCTGAGATCAGTATTTTCTACCTTAGTTCTTCAAACTGTAGGACTTCTTCAAAATGTAGAAGAGCTCTTACATGCCACACGTGCCTCATGATCTCCAGAGGCTGGGCCAAGACACAACACTGTTAGAACAAGGCTCTTCTTATCAGTGCCGCCAAGACCATGCAAGCAAGCAGCAAGGTTACAATAATCTGAGATGCAGGGCGGCTCTCTGTGACGATACATTCTAGAGAATTTTATCACTTAATCAAAACAACACTGGGTGATGCACACTGGTGCAGGAAAGACAAATTGTTTCACAGACAAGGGTGGCAGAAGGACAAATATTGCGCCTCTCCTGCACGCAAAAAGTATGACTTCAAGGTCTGTGCATACAAATTGGTTAAAATTTATCTCAGCACTAATAAAGCTGTGATCGTGCTAATGCAGACACTAAGTTTAGCTTACTTGACTGCTATCTGTCCAGATGAGTTAGTTTCACAGTCTTAGTACAACCCCACACTGACAGGGAGCATCAGACAACAGTCAACTAATACACAGGCAACCACATCCCTGCTGCAGCTGCAGAAGGTCTTGCTAGAACTTCTGAAGTCAATGGCTGAGGGGCAGGGAAGGTAGGGAAGAAATGATAAAAGCAATGATAAGGGATGATAGGAGAGGGATAAAAAATGATCTGCATCAGGGCAGGAAGCCTTGGAGGCCGAGACCAGGGAGGCCATGGAAGAAGACAGAGTAGTTTCCTACTTTCAAAAGGATTTAGAAGTTGTAGACTAAACTTTTCATGCCATTTACCTACCTACCTGCTGTCTCTGCCTAGACTCCAGGGTCTTTATTCCAGTAATGGCTTCAAATTGGGCAGCCAGAAGAGGGAATGGGAAAATACCCACAATTGCTCTTTGTACTATACTGGCACAGGTTCAACTACTCTGGTGCCCCTAGTCCTCCCTTTTCCCACAGGCTCTTGGGTGCCTTCTGCAAGGTGCTCTCACCTCAGGAACAAGGCAATACAAAGCTGCGTTGGTCTTTGAACTGTCAGGTCAGGCTATAAAGAGCTCCAGCAGAAGAGAGCAGGCCTGTATAAAGCAGGGGCATTGCGATAAGAAGAAGGAAAGTTACTGTTTAACTGGTTTCACTGGTGTAATTGGAGACACCATGCCTCTTTTTATTGTTACAGGAATATGAAATAGTTGCATCTCATTCTTTCTCCCACCTTACATCCAGAAACATAACAGCACTAACATTTCATTTACTGGGAATAACTCCATTTTCTCTGTAAGCAAAAAGTCGAGGAACTTCATATTTTTAAAAATGTAAACTGAGATTAGAGTTGACATTTAGAAGCATACAAAACTGGCAAGTCCTAGGGCTGGGGACTTTGCAGTCCCGAGAAGGCAGCTGTGCAAGTTCAAAGAAATGAAGTGCAAGGAAACTGCATAAATTGACTTTCTCTTCTGCAGTGGGGAGAGAAAGCCCAACAGTTCCATGCTTCACTTGGCAGGCATTCATGAAGACGAGTAAATATTATAATCAAAAGCCCAGTCTTCACAAGCAGACTCACTGAGGCAGTTGGTCTCTATCCCAGCTTAAGAATTCAACTCTGCTGGCCCCTGTAGAGGAACAGGACCCTGACACAAGCACATTACCTTAGGCTTGCTTTTCATATATGACTTCACAACCCTTCTTATGTCTGTGGATGAATAAAACCTCTTTGCATAGTCACTGTTATTTCACTTGCAGACTCAGGCTACAATCTTGCAGTGCAGAATTAAGTCCAGCAAGACTGTGAATGCATCTTTTCTTCCTTAAGGAAGTGCAACACAGCATTTTCTGCTAGAAAGAAGCCTTGGTTGTTCAGCACCTTTTGAACACATGCTTCTAGAAGAAAAATATCTGCCACTGTAATTAAGGGTAGGGTGCTTAACTAAATATTTGTCAGCCATTCATTTTAAAATGAGAATCTGTTGCCACATTATGCCATTTTAATATTGGATTGCCCTCAACCAGAACATCTGTGTACTTAGCCAGCTGCTTTAAACAACTGCCTTCTTTAAAACTGAGTCAAATAGATTATGTGTTTTATTATAGCCAAATTTCACTGTGAAGTTCATTCCCTTCTATGCAGTAGTTGGTGAAAAGGGAACTATCAATTTATTTCCAAATAAAATAAAATAAAAAAAAAAAAAAAACAAAACAAAAAAACACACCAAAAAAACCACTCTTATTAAGGAACAGCAACTAGTGCCTGCTAACTGCAATAAAGATGTTAGCACAGTAACATTAAAAAATTATTTACATATTCATCTACTTAATATTTGATAAGACAGTTGAAAGCATGCCCCAGGGAATAGCCAAGTTTCGTTGCTCTGCAACTGGCAAGAACAGAGGAAGAAGAGATCAGTTCCTGGGACATGTAGGTAATTGTAGCATTGTGTTCAACACAGGCTCAGTTGGTGTAACTATTGGCTTAGGATATTCACGTGCACGCTACTCAGAGTAGTGAGATGCAAAAGCTTAATCAGGTGTAAGAAGGGATATGGAATTTCTTCTCCTGGAGCTCAACTTCTAAACCAAGAAGTTATCAGTTAGCTTTGTGAGAAGGGATTTAAATAGTATACTGGATGTAATGGGTCCATCTGCCCAAGTTTTCAGAAAGCATGAACCATGCTCAAGCTCCATGCTTAAACTGTTCGCTTTCATTATTCCCTGTTATTTCACTGGTTAATGAATTATAAGCCAGACCTATTAGAGGAATAAAGTAGTACTGTATGGAGAAGATACCCAGTTATTCTACACAAAACGCAACAACTTGAGACTTTGAGAAAATGATGTCAACAGGAGCTCAGGGATTATTCTCTTGAAGGGAATTTCCTTTTCAGTGCTTGAGAACTACGGCATCAGTGAAACTAGGCTGGTTTAGGATGGCATTTAAGACAAAATGCTTCAGAAAAACAAGTGGCTTCAGGCAAATGGCATGTATCCCAGCTTCATTAACTAATTGATTCAAAGCATAAAGATAGTAACACCCAACTAAGATGACAAAAGTTTCAGACTGTCAATGTAAATCATAGACCAGAAGAAGCTCAGCATACACTTTGACATATGCACTTTCATGTTTCAGTTGTTTACTACACCAGGAATGTTCTTAAATCCCCTTCAATTCTCTCCACGACTTCCCCAGCATCGCAGTGGGTAGGTGGATAATGAATGAAGCTATTCTTAGAGTCTTGCTCATTTGGATAGGTTTTAATACCCAGGCACAGGTAGCTCTTTGGATATTTAAATACATCTTTCCCTTGGAAAGCTTTGTGACATCACAGTACAGACATTTCAGTGGTTTAGGTGCTATTACATGTCCAAAATAGAACCAAAGCACAAAAAATGCTGGCAAACTACAGGGCACATCGTACAACTTAGCATATAGGGAGGGCTTTTATAAATAGTCTGTATGAATACCTAGGGACATGGAACACCAGTTAGGAGTAGTAGTAGTGCTTTGGGTACCCCTGTAAAGGTGGTCTTCATATGGCTGTGTAAGCATCACAGGCACTGCATTGGAAATATATTTCAAGGAGAATTTAAAGTAAACTTAAAGAACAGTAACATCCCAGGGAATGCGGTCAACATCAGAGAAACAAAGAACATAACTGCTGAATGTTCACTACAAGCGGGCAGTAGATGATCTTGCTTGGAGAGGTACAAACAGATCTGTGTGAAACATCCCAAGTAACACTGAGGCCATCCTATATTTTTCTGCTTGTACCCCAATCACAAGCCAAGGTCTGTCTGGCCTAACACCACATTTATAAAGGAGATCATTTACTTAATTTCCTGAAATAAAAAGATGTGTCCAAGCAATAAACCAAATTCAAAGCTGTGATCTCACCCAAGTCAGTTAGAGAGTACCTGGGTCATTCCAGTGTTTGTACTCTAAAACTGTAGTTAAATCTAATGGACATTAAAACACAGGGGACAGAAGCTAGAGTAAAGATTATAAGAAAATGAAAGTGACACATGCAACACCCCACTATAAAAAAGTAAGCTACTGTAAGACACAATTTGAGCCAGATGATGTATTAGAGCTGCTTACACTGTCCTGGGTTCCGCTCCACCTCGCCCAGTCCAGAACACATCTAAGTTTCAGTTCTTCAATTGGGCTCCCTTAAAATCAGGAGAAATGAAAGTGTTTCTAGAGCATGCTTCATCTACGCCTAAAGTAGGCAGCTAAAACAGGTCAGACGAAGCACATTAGCAGCAGCTTTTTCTCTCCATTGATTACACAAGGAGCCTACAGGGACCAGGTCGGATGTAGATATTCAAAGTTAGGAGAAATGAAGCCCATCTCAGACACCTGCACAGCTGCATCCACAGCACTGCTTAACCTCTCATGGCAGAAAGTTGGGCTAATTTCCACTGCAGAAAAAAGTCACACGCAGAAGACAACCAGCTTTCTGAAGAGTGATCTGAAATCTGAATTCCCAACAAGGCAAGGTCTTTCTTTCTGTTTCAAACATTTGAAGTAAGACTATGGGTTGAAAGAGTCTGAGTCATGATCCCTGTTCCCAGCACTACATCTAATCTGGAATTTGACCTTTGGCATGTCATTTAACCTAATTTTTCCTACTAAATGCAAAGCAGAGATAATTATAACAATACTTCAAGAATGCTGATTCTTAATTGATAAACATCTTTACAGTGTTCTGGGATTCCAGTGTCCCTCATCAAAACAGAGATACTATTAACTATTATATGAACACTATCGCGAATACCATTACAAAGACAGCACTTATCTGATATTTACCTTTGAAACAGCTGAAATTAATTTGCGTGAGCTTTTTTTTTTGATAGTCCTCAGTGGTATTCATATGCCTATTTCTCTAGTATTTGTATCTTCTGATCTGCACTTTGCAAGTTTACCACCATATTCCTTTTATGTTGCCTGTCAAAACCATGTACTAATGAAAAAAAATGCTTTCTGCCTAAATACGACCATGTATTTTTATACATATATATATATATATATATATAAAAGCCCACACATTCTGTCATTAAGTTTAGCAGACAAATACGATTTGAATTTCACTAATGTAAACCAATCTGCAGGCTTTTGCCAAATCTAATGGACAAATATGAATAATTCCTGTCTAGAAGCCACACTTGAAGCACTGTACACAGCAACTTGAGCTAGAAAGCAAAACAAAGTGTCATTGTCTCCATCCTCTATTCTCACAACCCCAGCCAGAAAAGCTTAAGGAAAGTGCTCACATAATACAAAAGCTTTCATTATAATCTGAAAAAGGCTTTCACTTACAGCATGCTGTAGAAATACACACACAAACATATACAGACATGTAAATATGTAGATGTATATATACATACACACAGTGATGTTTCAGAGGGAAGGCATCCTTGGATCAGAGAGACCCACAACACCAGGGCCACTGGAGCCAGGATCTCACTCACCAGTGTCAGTCCCAGGATTTAGGACACCCTGTACCTCTACTTCTCTGGCTTTAACACACAGGTAAATAACCTCCCTTTTCTTTGACATTTATTGATGAAAACATCTCTGTTCATTTTCATTATTGACACATAGTACCTCACGCTGGGAAAAGCCATGGGCCTGATCCTGTGCATGCCCCAGAACATTGCGCAGAGAAAAGAGAGTGAGTTCCTGTGGCTTGCAGAAGCCCTGGGGCACCGTGTCGAGGCTGGCTGCTGGCTGTTTATTGCCACGTTGCGGGGAAGGAGACAGCAAGGAAAACTTTTGAAGGAGCACGAGTGCCAAGGCAGAGTTCTGCATCCATGTTCACAGCACGAAGGGTACCCACCTCAGTGAAAGCAACCTGCTGACAGCAACAGAGACCAGTCCCAGCCCAGTTACTCACCATGAGACACAAATTTCCCTGTCCCCAGAAAGCTGGGATCACATCACTGCTCTGCTGCCTCTTTTCGGTTAAACCGAAGCCCCCCCACCCCCTGAGAGCCTCCAGCCCCCTCACAGGGCTGTCCTCAGCCAGGAGCAGGCAGAGGTCCCGGCAGGTACCACGCTGCGGTGCTCGCTGTCGGAAGCACGGCGCCCCGCATCCGTGGGCACACACAGACCATTTGTGGTAGCATCTGCACTAAATCCCAGCATTAGAGACAAATCTTCAGTTCTCTGGCACAACCGTCACTGCCAGATTTGATCCCCGCTCCAGGTCACAGAGATTTTGGAGTGAAGGCTAGAGTCTGCACATTGAGCACTGACTATGAAAAGACAGGTGATTACCCCGGTCCCTGTTCCTGGGTGAACAGCTTCAGGTGACACACATTTCTGGGGCTTGCAGCAAGCACCAGTGCGAGGGGCTGCGACTCCAGCAAAATCAGTGCACCTGCACCTCCTCGCTCGACCATGCTTGCCTCAGCTTGCTTGAACATCGAAGTAAAACTCAAAGTGACAAGCAACACCTGTTTCCACAGCTATTTTTCACATCCAGCTACATCAAATCCTTGCTTCATTGACTCCTTTAAAGTTTAATAATGGTTTCAGTGATCAGTCTTAGTGAAGTTTCTGACTTTTTAACTTAATGCTTCCATGGTTGAGCTCAGACATCTGAAGGAATCTGGGTTTAAGTAATCTGCTCAACACAGAAAGACCTGGAAATATGCCTCCTGCTCATCATCATCTTAAACCACAAGTGCAAAGCTGCAGTACGGTGTGTATTTTTCCACTGTAGCAACGCAATGGCAGGGTTTTGCTTCCCTTGCACTGGATTTTCTCAACAGCTCCTGTACCAGATGGACTCAGTAAAGCATAAAACAGGATGTATGCATTCTTAAAATTCAAGTTTCTATTCATGGTACCCACCAAAAGGCTCTGTATCATCCTTTTAAAGTACTGAGAAACAACTAAAAGACGTAACTGAGTTCATAGATTAATAAATTTACATACATGTAATTTACATGCATGCAGCTTGCAAATAAAGATTTTAAAACCTCAGAGGTCCTGAGAAAGCACCAGAAACTGTAATTTGGCAAAACATGACCAGCTGCATGATGTACTTGGATCACAACACATTCTGGGGAAACTGATGGGGGGAAAACCCCAAGAGGTAAGATTGTAGCAGGCTCCCTGAACTCAGCAGGACCCCAAATGTGGCAATCCCTGTGTGTGGCCACAAGGCAGCAGCTGCCCGGCTCCTGCCTCTGCCCCCGAGCTGGGGCTGCTGTCCTCAGCATCGCCTGGACAGCCAGGCTGACCCCAGGTATTTCAGACAGAGCAAACCAAAAAAGCAAAGCAAAACACATTCCAGACCTTCAGAAGCCAAACTGCACATCTACAGGGAAAACCGGTCCGTATCTGACCCCCTGCTCTCCCCTCGCCCACGTGCACAACGGCAGCCAGCTGAAATCCCCCGTATTTGGCAATCAACGTTACCCTGACGTACACCCAGAATCACACAAGTGTGGCCAGAGCTCAGACGTGGGAAGCTGCAGGGACTGAGCTCACACCCACACCCAAAGCTTCTGCAGTCGCAGGCATAGATATGATCCTTTTTGCAGGGAGAAAATTGTACCCCAAAGGAGCGCAACGGCAGCAGGCACTGAGGCGATGCCAAGTGCACGGCGTCCCCCTCCGAACAACCCTGCCCTTTCCTAAGTCTCGGTGCTGGGAAATCACATCATATTTCAGGATTGATTTTCTCTTACTTCAACCTTCAAAACTAGGATATTGTTACATCTTCCTCAGCAATGTCAGGATTTTCCACAACAAATCAGACATCTTTTTCACATAAAATTACCTAGATGCCTTACACATGCTGCACCCTGCAGGTACTTCATTTTCACCTTCTGTAACAGGACATTTTCTATCTCCTCCTTTTCACACTGCGTTTTATAAAAAAATAGTTTAAATAAACATCTATCTTTGTTTAATGAGCCAGTCCTGTCTGAGTGAGTTTTGAAAATAGCATTAGTTATATGGAGTAGCTAAAAATGACTATAGGGGAGCTATTGACATGAATGAGTTACCTATTATTAGCACCAATAATCTTGTCTAAACAAGCCAGTGTAGTCTTTGAAGTGTCATCCTCAAACCTTGAGGGTGATCCTTTTCCAAACGTGGTGGTGGGTTTTTCCTCACCCTTTGTATTACTAAGTACATAGGAATCTTAAATCATTTGCTGTTTCTCTTGCAACAGAAATGTCCCAAAACCATAACAGGATGAGTCCAGTTGCACCACACAGCACACCTACATTTGACCCAGCCTTACTTGCTTTAATGCTCGGTGAAGCTTGGGTTGTATTCTCTATTTTCAAAGGACATATAATGATGGTGCAATTACTTGGCTTAACTGGGACATGCATTTATTTATACCCAAGTGGCACTGTAACTGTATGTGACCTACAACAGAGGGTCTAGCAAGAATCTCCTTCTCTGGTGACAAGGTCCCAAGCAAAATGCATTTCATTTGCTCTAACAGCATCCTCCTGGGTTACAAATTAATTTTTTCTTTACTTTGTACCTCGCGTGTGTGCTTCTGAAAAGGCTTTAACCACCACCACCTGCCTACCTATACTGCTCCATCAGTTGCAAACATTCACTGATACATCTTACTGATGACGTAAAAAATCACACAGGAGATGTTGTGGCTTGCCAGTTGTAGTGTGTTCCTATGGAAGAAGTCTTCATCTATTAGTCTTATTTTCCTGCAATACAATGCACCAAAAATATCACTGATATAAGAAAATCACAGTTTCTACAATGTTAGGGTCAAAATGCCTGCTCACTCCATTCTGCAATACACACAGACAAGTTTAGAATCACATCTTCCACATCGTTTAGCACTGAAAAACACACATAAGTTTTCAAATAATTCAAATATTCCGCAACTATGTGAGCCTTTAAAGACAAAGGCAAATTTTCTACATAAATAGCATCCAGCTGGTCCTCCTCCCTGGAATAATCAGAGGAGATACATACTCTTCTGAGAAGCTGATCCATGTAAAATGAATTTTTCTTGATTTTTGAAGTATGGTTCTTAGATTTCCATTCCCCAATTAAAAGAAGAATGTGACTTTGATCTCAAATAATTTGCAATGCGTGTCAAAAAGAATCTTATCTGTTATTTCCAATTTAATCCAACTTTATAAGAAACAGCCCCTTGCCAAACAGCAGTGAAGCAGTGATAGCTGGGCAGAACAGTGTTAACTACGTGAAACGACATCAAAAAGTACTGCCTTGTCAAGCAAAGACAATCTGTGGAGGCAAGGTTTGCAGGAACAGTTCCTTTCATAGACCATTTCTTACAGTCAGAAGGACAAGCTTTTTGATACAGATGCCTCCTTCAGTCTGAAACAAGTTTCAATCATCTCTTTCTCTAAATTTTTGTGTCTTTTTCTCCTTTTATTTCCTTCAATCTTGCTTTTTCCCCCTCTTTCTTTCTCTCCCATGGACAAATTTCATGGGAAATTATTCTAAGGCTTTACACCATTGTTAGCAACTGATAATTTAATGAAAAGAAAAGCAGAAGTTTTACTTCAGAGAATTATCATTCTTCTGTGTAGTATTCTGTATCATTCTTCTGGGTGTCTTTGATATTTTCTTAATTTCTTTGTTTGAAACTTCCATTTCAGATCTGTAAAGGGCTTGTGTAATCATAAGCTTGCCAGCTTTTGCCAGTTATAGAAGCTGGTTTAATAAAAGATATTCCCTCTCCCTTTGAACACTGCCTCATTTATATCCCTACACCATGACCACTACAACAGCACTACAACAGCATGTTTTATAGAAATACACTGGTTTCCATAAAGAGAGCACAATCTCTCATGCTTTGTAGCTAAATGCCTAAGACACCTGCCTAGGATGTGGTCAATCCAGATTTAAAACCAGCTATGTGTGATTTTAAGAACAGTTTTTCATCTCAAGTCATCCAGAACCAGGAAAAGTAGAATTCTAGTTTAAGTCTTCCTATCCTGAACCAACACGGGGACACCACGCTGCCTGACTGATCCACACCAAAACAACAGCACTGCAACGGAGAGTATCAAAGGGGATACGTTCTCCAAAGAAGAGCTGGAAAAGTTTTGTTCACATTCAGTTTCAGATTCAAACCCTCAACTCCAAATCTGTGAAGCAGAGCTATCTTCCTCAAGCCCAGCCTAACAATTGTCTTTGCTGGACCGCTATCCCCCAAACTTCATGGCACTTTGCAATATCAACTCCAACTGCTATATGCATCTTTTGCCTGGGAAAGTTTTCCTCTACATTCCTCCCACTGAGGTCACCTCCTTTCTTCTTCAGAGATCAGCTTTGCTTCCATTGCACCTAGATAGAAAGAAACTGGCTATTTCACAGACCTCTCACTCTCCTCACCTTCCCCTGCTCTACACTTGCTGCAATGAAGAAAAACCAAAGGTCAGCTTTCTCTAACTGCTTTCAAAAGGTAATACTGCCCACACCCACTGGAGACATTTTTCTCCTCGTAACCTTACCTGAGCCATGTTAAGTCTCTAGCAGGAGGCAGCGGTGGTTTCTAAAGGACATAGACCCAGCTGTGCTATGTAGTCCAAAGCATGAAACTAAACCCATGTTCCCTCTGGGTGGCACAAAGAACCTTTCCAGCTGCTGGTCCGCTAGTGATCTGCCACTGCAGATACCGCCTTAAACAGAAGAAACTCTAAACATTTGATTTTAATTCTGTGTAATCTCATGAGCCAACACAGCAGCATATTAATATGAAGAAACTTCAACATTTGTTTTGAACTTTGATTTTTCAGCTGTCCTGTCAGCTCCTACTTCTTTTTTCTCTGTGTGTTTTAACAAAACTTCAGGAAGCTTTATATGAGCCACTTAAATCATGGGGTTTTCAACCTCATTTTACAGGCAGCTGATCTAAACCACACAAGGTTGTACAATCCCAAGGTAAGTAAATGGATACACCTTACCCAGGAAGTCTCCAAGGACACAAGGTACCAGGCTTGCAAAAATCTTACAGCTTAAGGAGGATTTGAGATACAGCTCTGGGCACAGGCTCTTGTGTAGTAATGGCAGAGAGCAACTTTACCTAGTTTCTGGCGGTTCTCACACTAAATCTCAATGGGAGAGTAAAAGGCTCATTCCTTAAAAGCACAGAGGTCCTCGGATGAAAAGTGCTTCTGGTAATGAAGCATCACCTTTCTTGCCAGTGCTTTCTTCACTATAAGCACCACACCTTCTCCACTTTTAGTTGGTGAATGCAAAGCTTATGAGGATGGGGTTTAAGCTGATGCTATGTATAGTCAGCCTCTTCCAGCAGATGATGTTCTAAGGACTCACCCTTCCTCCTGTGCAAAAACAGAGAGGCACTGGTCACCCCATCCAGCTCTATGCTGATTCCCAGGGGAATCAAAACAGTTCCCAGAAGAATAAGGTCAGGAGTCCAGCCTAGAATAAATAGAAAAAAAAAAAAAAATCCCCTTCAAAGGCAATGATGACCTTTAAGGACTAAAACGCCCTGTAATAGGAAGAAGGCCCCGTATCCTGTATCTACCTTATGAATAGCAGAAATAGTAAGACCAGCAATTTGATCTGTTTGGCCTTGCTGCACAAGAAAAGGCAAGAGGGAAGCTGAGCATCCATATCATCGTGTAGCTGAAGTTCAGGGTAGGGACAGAGATAATCAGCATCTCTGGAAGACATCAGGATAGCAAAATCAAGCATCCACCCCTGAGAAGCTGGCACTGAAGATAAGAAGCAGTGGGTGGCAGCTGTTTACCATGAAAGTTCAACTAAAGCGCTTCAAATCTTTACAGACTTTACACTAAGGCTTAAAAGAGGCAGGCAGGACTGCAAATGACTTGCTCTAATGGATGCCCATAGGTGGATTTAAAAATTATCCTAAATTCTGTTCTTTAAAGAAGCCATCTGTACTCATGTGTTTGTTTTCATTTTCAAGATTGACATCAATTTCCATGTCTCTTGATAACTAGCTTCAGTTGTGAGAAGCGTGTCTGGATCATCATTAAATAACAGCAGCCACTTCTTGCTTGTGAATATTACTAAAAGGATGGCTAAAAAAGGGAGGGGGTGGGATAAACATGTACAGGAGATGAGAGAGACAACAGAAGAATGCAAAAACAGGTTACCACCCCTAGAAAGCAAAGGGAACAGAGATGAAACTTCTTGGTCTTCTGTATGAATTACACTGCAGTAGATCTCAGGTACCCTTATCAAGTCTTTGGTACCAGTGAGACAGCTGCTCTGTTAGGTGTTCAGTCAGACCCGGGAAAAGATGTGCATGCTACATACTTCCACAGTTTCAGGTACTAAATACACACCCTCACACAATTTACATTGATTTCAATGTGACTGGAATTTACCTTCTAACATATGCACTGGAGCTCCTCTAGTTCAATAAATATCCTGCGATAAATCTCCTGTCATATTTATATCTGGGATAAGACTATACTCCCAGGCACCAGAATATTTTCCTCTTAAAATCTGGCCAAACCTAACCTTACCATCTTTAACAAAGAGTCTCTAGCTATTTTCCTCTTCAGGAAATATTACAACATAGTCACTATGAGAATAGTATGTGCTTATCTTCATTCCCAGCAATGGTATTCTCATATTACTGCCTTAGAAGTATTCCTCTCCTTCTCTTCACATATACCTGTGCTAAATCACTGAAATATATGGCAACTGCAGTGTCAGTTGTCACAGGGAAAAATATGTCAGCAAAAACATTTGATTCAATCTGCTGTTTAAGGAAGCAATATTTCCTCAGGGTGTATGCCTTGTACGGATAAATACCAACTGTCCAAAAATCAAGTATCTAAAATCAATTCAAAATATCAAAGGGCACATTACAGGAAACTACCCTCTGCAAAAAAAAAAAAAAAAACAAAAAAACAAAACAAAACAAAAAAAAAAAAAAACACAAAAAAAAACCCACCACAAAAAAACCCCAAACCCAAACTAGTTCTTTTTTCTCCATTTTCCATTTTTAAGTTAGTGCAAGTTTGTTCCAGAACAAACACATAAAATTTAGCCTCTCGGTTACAAACTGAAGGGTGAACTCTTAAGTGAAGAATGATGCAAAACTAACTTGCCCCCGCTGGGCACATGCATTTTCTCTGATGAGATGCATCATATGGATATTCATATTTGCAACATGAACAACTAGTCTTGACAATTGCTGTGTGTAATCAAAAGCTTCCCTCTCAACAATTTATTTCTTTTCAAGTTTTGCATTCAATTTCCCTGTATCCACATATGAAATCAAAAGAGAGGAACGTAACAAGCTGGTTTGCTGGTGGACACAGTCAAGGGAGCAGCGGGCGTTGAGCAAGCACGGGCCTGCAGCATCACTGTTCTGCTGACGCTGAGCTGGCTTCTAGGTTCACACATTTATGGTCATTTATTAAGCACCTACAGGATATTTTGAATGTAACAATGCAATCGGTGAGTTCAGCAACACAGGTTAGGAGGGGCTGAGATACTGCAACCAATTATGGTCTGCCAAAATACCATCTTTGGGTTTTCTCCATTTTAAATTCATCTGCTCATTTTTGTTTTAACACCTTTTGACTTCAGCAACAATTACTCCCTGATTCTTTTCCCCTCTTGTCAGAAAAGACTAACTGCACTATTCGGTTTGTTATTCACTAGCTGCTCCATCTAACCTGGGAGGTCAGAGTCACCAACTTGGAACAACAATTTCTTCCACTTCTCCATAGTGCTGCAACCCCATTACCTCTCTCCACAAAAGCTACACTCTTGTAGCAACTGAAATAATCTTCTGGCAACTCTCCTGATGCTTCTTGCTCATCAATATGATCATATTTCTTGTAGAAAAGAACAGCAGATCTTTTTTTGTTGTTTTTAAAGAGCAATTCGTGACACAAGCAAATCCTTTCAAGTGCTTCACCTACAGCTTCCTGAAGTTGCTTGACTATTCAGACTGCAGCTGAACTTCTGAAAATTGGGATTATTTTAAAAGCCTCCTTCTTAGGAATTTTCAGCAGCAAAGGCCACAGGAGGCAGGCCTGAATCCCTTCAGAGCACCAGCCTTTTGTCCCTTCCACAAATCATCTTGCTCTTTCTTTGGGGGAGAGGGAAGGAAAAGCAACCTGCCTTCAAGTTTTAACATCATATCCACCTTTACATAATTATTGTGCTTGCCCTTTATACTGTTCTTTAATAAATGTGGCACCTATCCTGGAGGTATTTGAAATCTTGGCCATAATGCAGCGAATGCTGCAGCCAAAGCCAGAGCAGGCACTTGATGGGCACCTGCCACTGGAATTCATTTTTGCAGAATCTTATTAAAACCAGAACTCTTCACTAATTTGGGGTATTCAGTTTTTCATTTTACAGTAATAAAAGAAGAGGCTTAGGCATCAGAACTCCCGGATTTGGTGCCAGTTTTGCAGCTAAACTCAATCACTAAATGCTTATAGGTAAGGCAAACTCAGTGCTTGCACTCGCACAGACACAGGGGATCACCGGCTCCCAGGAGGCACCGCCTGACTGCTGCTGCTCTGGGCATCAGCAGGTGAGGCACATGGTACCCAAATGCTTTACTTTCATTTTGAACTTTGCTTTCTATTCATCAGTGGGTTGTGTTTCCTCTGTTCATAGCTAGCTCTTTCAGAGACTCATCTTCCCTCTCAGCATTCACTCTCAGTTTTGTTCAGTGGGTGGGAGAATAGAAGATGCAGTTAAAAATACTGCGATACCATGGTGGGTGGTGTATCAGAAATAGACAGACACTAGCTCACTGCAAAGAATAACAAGTAATATCCCAGAAAGATAAAGGCATGGCAACACAAGAAAAAAGAAGCATTTGTGTGCTTCTAGAGAGCCAAATATGAACTGAAGATACCAAACGAGGAGTACCACTTGCGGCCAAGTGTACCATCCTCCTGCTGGCTTCACGTGCAGAGTCATCATACAACAGCACGGTCAGCAGCAGATCACAAAAACGTGGCTGATGAACGATCTTACTTCCGATTATAAACAAAATGTATATAAGCTTTGGGGTTTTACGAAGACAGTGAATAAAATCAGTAAGAAAATGGACCCAACTGGTATCAGAAAGAAACCAGCAGCCTGTATAAACTGAGAAGGGGCTTAGCACATTTAACCCTCGCTTTATAAGCAACTGAAGTTTTTGGGGGTTATTAGATTCTTCCCAAGAGGAAGACAAACCAAGCTTGGCCAATACAAGGAGCTATGAGATTATTCGATGGCTTTACCCCCTATTTTTTCTGAGGCTTAAGTCTCTGTTCATCCAGCCAGTAACCACAAGGGTAATATTTCATCCCAAAGGGCTTTACAAGTAAGTGTTTCACAAACAGCACACCAGGGTAACTTATACCCTTTAAGTGAGATGCTCCTGCAGGGAGATCCAGTGGCTCCTTAACACTTCACAAACATACCCCGGCCCTGTTTCGCTGGGGAAGCGAGGGCAGCTGCATCAAACTGAAACTGCTGGGGGAACTCAGGCAGACAGACAGCAGTGACACCTCTCGACATTGGGCCGGGGTGCCACAGCCTCCACCGCCGGCCCAGGGGGTCCTGCGGGTCTTCAAGACCCAGACTGAAGGCAGAAAGAAAAATGTAGAATAGCACATGCAGAAATTACAGACCTGGGTTTGAATTAACGCGCAGCAGCGGGGTCACCGCCTCTCTAGATACTTGGGTACTCAAGCCCTGTAGGTGCACTGACAGATGGAAACAGCCGAGCTTCTGCAACATGCATGTGAGCACCTGCTTCGAGTCAAAGTCAAGATACGTGCAAGCTTAGGTTTTATGTGCATGGAAAATGGCACCTGTAAAGACTGTGGGGCCACCAAGGACCAGGGGCAATTAGCCCAGGGAAGAGCGCCATCTACTGCTATACCAACTCTGCTTCTAGGAGCCCATGGGACTTCTACCCCGCTGCTCAACTAGACCACTTTTTTTTTTCTTTATCTTGCAAAATATGTTTTGATCCCATCAAAATGTAATATAGCCACAGGCATGAGAATAATCATACCATAAAAAAAAACATCAACATGCAGATACAGCTTTAACAAAACACCATGGAAAAGCCTAATAACATAAATTCCATTTAAATGCTGCTATACAGAAACCACAGCCCTACCAGTGCAGAAGATTTAAAAGAAAATGTCTAGCAGTCTGCACATCAAATGTTAAAACTATTTTCAAATCAAGTCTAAGAGAGGATGACAAGTAATTTAATAAGCCTAAAGGGTGTGTAATCAGCATCTGACCATTCTTGCCATAACAGTAGGTGTCTTCCTGTCACAAAGTGTCTAGGAAAGCCACTAAAAGACAGCAAAGGCTTTTAAAACATAATTTTTAAAACACCTTTCTTCTTCTTGTGTAGATTTATTGTGTGTTTCACTCTATTAAGAATAGGACCCAAGCAACTGGTGAAATACAAATAACTCTGTGGTCACAGTAAGTGGCACAGGAAGTTGGGGCCCATTTGCAGCTTAATTTACCACCAACAATCAGCGATGTCAAGATTTCAAGCATCTCCTGACAGCCCTATGACAACTGCAGTTACACAGCATTATCTGGTCTTCCAGTAAAATCTTTTCCCTCAGACAGCATCACCCTGCATCTCCTCAGCCCTCATGGCTGGAATCCGGACAGTGGCGGGCATGGTGGGTGTCCTGTACCTGCTTTTACTGCATTTGACACTGCTCACTTCCACACAGAACCGATCAGCAAAACACGAAATAAGGGAAATTGCCAATACATTAGATGCTTTAGCAAAAGGCAGAAATAATGTTAGCAATATTTCATCTGAGGTTAGAAAGTTTAATTTGAAAATATTTGGTACAGAATGCTCATTGTCTATACAAAGAGAATCCATCCTCTCCTCTAGTTACATACTTGGTCATACAATCTCTTTTTTTGAATCAGAAAGGAAAGGGTATTTTTAAGATACATTGTAATAATGATATACAGGCAAACATATCCTGAAGATGATACCTAATGCTGTTACAACATTGTCACTATTTTATCTGGACAATTTTATAACATGAGTTATAAAAACTAAATACACCAAGCAAAACAAATTAAAAAAAAAAAAAAAAAAAAGTGTTACCCTCCCTGCCCCATAACTACTGACCAGAATTTTCTCAAGTCCAGTACTGTTTTATTGCAGATAATCAATTCTGTTAGTGAGGGTAGAAATTCTGTTTCAGGTCTTCAAAAATCTGTTGTGGTTTAAGAGACCTCAACACTTGCATAAAGATGGAGTTATATTGGGGGTGGGGATGGAGGAGGAGAGGGGGCAGAGGCAATACTGAGCAGAACCAATATCAAATAAAAGGTGCTAATTTTATACTCCAACAATCATAGTTGCTCAAATGTTTACAAACAACAAACCAACCCCAGCAAACTTAACCATGTTGTTATTTTAAATGTAATTCATAGAGAATTCTGCAGCTACAAGATTATGAAAAACAGACATGTATACTCTGCAGCAGCATAAAATATAATCCTATATACAATCCATGCATCAATTTTCTCTATCACAATCAGTAATCTACCTCAAAGGAGCATCTGTCAGATTCTCCAGAACCAAAAATAGCAAAGAACCTTTTAAACAGAACAGTTTCTGGTTTATATTTACAACTACACTGCACTCGCTGCTTCTGGCTGCACGGCAATGAAATCTGTGCAAGATATAATCAATTACCAAGCTTTGCACTTCAACATGGGGTTAGCTACCGTTACCTGCATCTTACCCTTCAAACACTTCTCTCCATGCATAGGGTAGAGATTTTAAAACACAAAAAATATTTGCACATTGAAGAACTAACTGTAGAGCTGACTGACATTACACAGCAAAAACCCTGTGAGAACAAAAACCAAGCACACTGATGTATAAAACAGAGAGCCTACCTGAATTCTTCAAATGCATACATGGCCTAGTAACTACACAAATGCTCTGAAATTTAAAATAATCTTCTTAACTTGCAGGAGGACCATTTAGTTTGTCAAACTGCAGCAAAATGCATAATGACGAGACAGTATATTTGAAATATTCTGAAGAGAAAGGGTATGCAGATACTGGCCTGCAGCCTACAGCTCAGCCAGCTGCTGACAAGCAGCAGCTAACAGGGAAAGGCGATAGAGTACCATGTGATCATTCCTGCAAGTCTGATTAATGCAGTATACTCCAAGAATACAGGCTGATATCTTTATTATTCAAGCCAAATAAGTCAAATACTGTACACGACAGGCTCCACGGCTAAATTACCATTTACATGCTACATTAAAATCAGTAAACACAAGCAGAGGATACTAAAAACTAAGTATATATCGTAACTGAAGAGATTAATTAGGCCCATTCAAGCTGATTTTCTTACCTTGTAGTGATATTTTAGTCTGTATTTTTATTCATATAAACCATCAATGATGGAACAAAAGACTGCAGCCACAAACCTCCCCTTCCATGAATGCCAGAACATTTTATGTAGTTTATCTGCTAGAAATCATTTCCTCTGTAGTCTATCCCCAGACACTTTAACTCCTTCAGCCCTGAACTGCTTGCCATAAATCCTATTTGCAATGCCATGCAGGCTTTTTAGGGTTTATAGGGTTAACACCAAGAAATCACAGCAGTGCAACTGAATGAAGCGGGATAAGAGCCAAAGGAGTCATATCTGTGAAATCAAAGAAGGGAGATAGGAATGAGGAAAGTTGAGAATTTCGTGACATTGCAGTGTGCGAGCGAAGAAGCTTCAGCTGCCTAGCAACAGCGCACACAATCTCCATGGCAACAGCACAGCAAGCGCTGGGGTCAGAGCATCCCCCGCTGCACACACACTCAGGGGTGACAATCCGGAGCCCAGCTCCCCCGGCCCTGCCGCAGCACCCCTGCGCCGGCCACCCCACACCGGTGGGACCTGCCCCAGTGCCGGCAGCCGGCAGGGAGCAGGAGCGACGGGGCACCCCGGGATCAGGGGTGAAGTTTGCACCTACCCCTGCGGAGGGTGGTCCCACCAAAGCAGGGCACGGAGGCACGTGGGCATGCTCCTGGAACAGCTCAGCGATGGCCAGTGCATCTGCTCCTCTGAAATAACGTGGCCTGGCAGCATTGCGCATCCTCGTTGAATAAATACAGCTCGCAGTGCAGGGGAACAGACCTCAGAACGCCCAGAGCTAGAGCTCACCATCTCCAGAGAAAGCCCTTCGGAAAGTTTGGACGTGTAAAGAATCACAGTCTGGACGACTGCCATTATCTGTTTGCTTAGGGACTTCATGGCTCTTTTTCACGGGAGAGCCTGAGGAGACTTTGGCAAGGCCCCGACAGCCTTGGCTGAACTCGGCAGTGTGCTCGGGAGGGACGGGAGGAGGTTTTACCGTGCAGTTGTGCACACGCTAGATCAGCCTCAGCATCTCTGCCACAACAGCATGCAGCCACCTAAGGGGGCCAGCACAGGCCAGGCAGAAGGGGAGCAAGCATTGATTGCCACTCGGCTGCTGGCTACGGACCAGATTATGGGAGAGGATTGCTGGAAGTGATGGAGATTCAAATCCTGGGACATCAACTCCTCACCTGGGAGGGAGAGATTATGGGGCAGAGGGAGAACACGCTGCCTGGGAAAGTCAGGAGGAGGCAGCAAATTCAAAGTCACCTCAGGGGCTGCTCCCCACCTTGGCTTGCCTCTTTCTTTTACTGCTAGGGCTGGTTTCCAGTAAAAGGAGGCAGCTTCTCACATGGAGGACTTTGGCTGGAGTCTGAAACATCCAAACCCAAACACGGGTCCTGAGGTTTGCCCTGATCTGGGGCAGTGCTGCTCCACCGAGCTATGGGATTTGGAGACTTGAAAAGCACACAAAGTACAGCCAGCCTCATCTCCTGGACACGGCGATCCGTGACAGGCCACGGTAACTGCCGCATCTCCATCCCACAGCTCTGAAAAATATAGGCAGAAAGGGCAAGGAGCTCATGGCAAAAATCCAGCACTGAAAACAAAGAAAATCCACACTTATTTGGGACATGGTGTTTTTAATGTAGTGGTGACCTTGGGTTTTGTTTTATTTCCTTTTCAACAACTGTGATAGTGTTAAGTGACAATAAAGGCACACTGTAGGAACACTAAAACACAAGCAGTCATACCATCTGACAGAAATTAACTATTCCATGAGCATCCAGAAAGAGAAGAACTGCAAGGTCGGTGCTTTTGGCTACAGCCTAATAAAAGATTAAAACTAGCAGAGAGGAGAACAATACAACCATCAAGAGAGGTCATCATCCGTATTTAGGCTGAACTTCAGTAGAAGTATGCTTACTGTATAGAGAACACAAGCAGCCAGACTGGGTGAGGTAGCCCCTTGCAAGCAACTATTCTGCCACTGGCTTTGTGGGAAACAGGTTTTTACTTTCAAAGTCAGAGCTAGCTAACATCCCTCACAGGTGAATGAGGAAAGTCTGAACTTCTGTTTTCTTGTTCACTCCAGTCTTCCTCTAACTTGGATTCCAGTGGAAGAGGGCTGGTTCTCACTTGAAATGTGTTTATTTTTCATGCTAGCTAAAATAAAACCCCTTCTACAGAATTAACAGCAAACTTTGTGTACTGTTTCCCCTAGGTATTCACTCTTCTTGAAACAGTTGACAAAATCACTCTCTGGTCTTCCAATTTCTGCAATTTCTTAAGAGCCACTATGCAAATAAACAGTCAGCTATTCAAGTCAAGGCTTTCGTCATCAATGAGTTCACTGTGAAGGACTCAAAAGGCAAATATCCTCCAGAAACCTTTCATATTCAGTGAGGTCAGCTGCTGAAAGGTTTCAGTAGGATAACTTCTTTTAACTTATTTTTTCTTAGCCAGCACTTTCACACCAGTTCATAGCATTGCAGAAAGCAAGAGCAGGGCTCCTATCCTGTGAGATAACTGATAGTGTCATTTCTGGTTAATTAATTACTAGGATTCCCATATTAGACAGTAAGATCTGAGACCATCATGTCATTTTGTCGACATGAATGAGGCTCAGCATGCAATTACCTACAGAACTCGAAGGGGCTTCAGGAAGTCACATGAACACAGGCAATGGCCAAGTACATAAATAAATGCATGGTTATAATAACTCCTTATTGATGGAGAGAAACTAGCACCTGGGGGTTGAGACATGCCATTTGTTTGCTAAGATTGTTTGTTAAAACATGCCCTTTGTTAAGTTATGCTAAACGTAACAAACTTTGTTATGTTAAATATATATAATATATTTTTATATATGTATTTATATATAATCTATAAATATAACTTTGTTAAATGTTAAATATATATATTTATATATTATATATAATATAAATATATTTATATATAATATATAAACGTAACTTTGTTAAGTTATGTTAAAACATGCCCTTTGTTTGTTAAGACATGCTGTTCTCTGATCACATGGGAGTTGCTGGGGAGGGGGGCGCTGCTTCTGTGGGTTGGACCGGCTCGAAGGGCCCAGAGGGCTGGCGCCAAAGTTGTAGCTGGGGAAACCTGGCACCAGGGACCCAGAGAGCATGCGCCAGAGTTGTAGCTGGGGAAATCTGGTGCCAGGGGCTGGGAGAGCATGCGCCAGAGATAAAAGCTGAAAAGTTCATGAAGACGAGGGAGCCTTACTTCATCCTTGAGACCCCGGCCCACGACCACCACGAAGAACTCCGCAGGTGCGAAGAGAGGAGACAAAAGCGGGGCATATGGAAATGATTTCTCAGAAAGTCTATGAGTATGTATAAGCGTCTTATGAATATGTATAATTTGGGGCATAAAGGGAGGAGCCCCAGGTCCTATGGGTGTGCGTGTTTGTGGTGGAGGATCCCCCACGCACCCGGTACAGAATAAACATACCCACTTTACAACCTTAAAGGTTGTGGAGTCTTTATTCCGCAAGTCATTATGACTTTTCAGCAAAGGCTGTAACTTCTCATGCCCTGAGCCAGACTGAAGGTCTCAAGAAGCAAACAGAAGGTATGTCAGAAACCACAACCAACAACCAATTTTTTCACAAGAAGGAGTTGTTTATTCCCTGCCTGGCTGTATAATCAGTCCAGACCTTTGATGGAAAATGCCCCACACTTTACCACAAAATCAAATGACATCATGGGAAAGAAAAATGACACTAAACATTGGATGGGACAATTCACGTAATGGAAACTGTGGGACCTAGATCCCACCTTCCAATTCAAGGCCAGATAGATGTGACAATGAGAGTTCCCTCCCACTGAAGAAGATCAGTAACTTTCGCAAAACAATTTGCTGTTTTAATTCCAAGCTCTAACAAAGAAGTGAGACTGTGACAGAAGTGGTTGTCCTTGATGAAAGCTTGACAAAGAAGCAAAGGATGCAAAAAAAGCCTGGAAATATAAACCAGAACAGGGCAGAGAGTAACGGTGAAATTTCTGGCTTTAGCTAGTATATTTAAGTGGCATACAAGGGCCTTGCATTGATAGTCTGCGTAAGAACCTAGTTTCCCCAAGAATAACACCTTGCATTATTAGTATTCAGCGTATCACTATTGGTCCTCTTGATCTGCGATTCCACCAAAGCCTTGGCCAGATGCTAGGTGACATTATCCGATCACAAGCAGACTGAGATATTTTAATGAGGTAACCATTTATTCCCTTGCTGAAGCAAGGAAAAAGCCACTAACACAGCGGACTTCTGTCATTAAGCCTGTATTTGTACTATGTGGGTAAAATTCAGACCACTCTAAAAAAAACCCCGTAACTGCACTGAAAAAAACAGCATTCACCTCAGAAAGGAGAAGGGAATTGAGCCAACAAGAGTGTATATGAGATGTATACATCCACCACAGTTCTAACATTTCTGCACAGTGGAGGATGTGGCAAACACAGGCAGCATCCCAGAATATGCTGAAAAATCTCCTTTCAATAGGATTGTCTCTGAGTTCAAAAGTCTTTCTTGGGCTTAAGAAAATGAGATTTAAAAAGATTATTGAAGTAGAAGGAGGAATGGCTACCTTAGCTTGTTCAGGTACTGGGAAAATTGTGGAAAAAATTGCAGTGCCCTAAAGTTTACTAAACAATGGTATATTCAGTATTGCAGTATTGACTCAGACCTTCAGCTGTTAAAGGAAAGGGTGGGTGGGGAGGAAATTAACAGTTTTTTTCCCACTTTTTATCAATGGGATTTCTATTATATGTTACCTTAAAATATTACATGAATTTTGATGCACAAGAATGGTCTGATCCACATTTCAGACTGTTCCTTTCTCTCTCTGGTCTTCAGTTTGACCACTAACGTTTGATTTTGTGACGTTAACCGTCACCAAAAAAATCCTACCTGTGTTTCCTCCTCATTTATATAGCTTGAAATTATCACAACACATGAATATTTGCACAGCAAAAATCACTTTTCTCTCTCCCAGATTTGGACCGAATATGACTCATGCTTTGCAAATCTTGAGGCTTGGCCTGACCACAGGACAGCTGATGTGAGGTCTTCCCCATGTTTTTCTCCCACAGCTTTACTATTATCATACTGGGAGTAGCACATACCATTTTCATTAATAGCCACTCTGTACCAGCTGCAGATGAGCATACAGCATCTCACAGGGCTGAAAAGAGATGTTTTTTCCAAATACAGCCCCATCTGCCTTTTTCTATTGCTTAAGGGAAGATGCACTTGAATGAACTAGAGAGAATGGGATTCTTACTGATCTTCTAATCAGCCCTTGAGGATAGCACCAAGTCACAACATGCAATCCAACAGAACTGAGCCAGTCATGATGAAAACTAAAAGCTCCATACAAATTATTAAGTTATCGATTACTGCAATAGTGCCTGAAATACCCAGTCAAGTTTAGGACTGTATGCTGATGATTGCCATATAAAGCTGAAAATAGAAAAGGTCCCTAGCAGTTTATATAGACAAGACATAACAGCCAGCAACAGACAAGGATATCTGAGATAAATATCAAATTAGTGACAGAATAAATGTGGTCAAACCACCAAATATCCAAAAACTAAGATTCAGTCTGTATGGGTTGCAAATGTTAGTTGATATGACCAAGACTTGGGTATTCCTGCCTGCTTGTGAAAAATTATTTAAAGCCATACAAAATCCCTTCCAAGGAAAGGTACAGGACTATATGAATTTGAAGTGTGAGGCAGTAATGTATTCTTTATTCCTAGATAAACAATTATCAACCGTAGCTTTTTCAATACAGCACAGATAAATTTGAATCACACTGCAGAGAGAAGTCCTCTTAGCAATTATGAATTACGCTGCCTCAGTATTCACCTGACAGCCACAGCACCTTATACCTGCTACATTTTTGCAGATTAGTATCTTAATCTGTACAAGCACAGAGAAGAAGACATAGAAGACTATTTCAGAGAAAATAAAAGGAAGTGTAGGCTTCCATTTGGAAACTTCCTTCAAGCTAGCCGTAATTAGTCAATTTGACTTTTTCCGTGTTGTGAAGGATTAAGTGGGAAAAAAAAGAAGCAGGAAGCTAAAACTAGACTTGCATTATCACCACTGTCAAATGAAACGCCAATGGATATGAAAACAGTATCTGAATAAACCACAGTCATCCACCAAAGCACACACTGACAGCAAAACATTTGGACATTTACAGGGGTTCTATACATCATACATCAACAAACACAAACCTCTGTACTTTATAAATTAATACAAATAAAGGTATTCACGTACCACCATAAACACCTTTAATTCTTGCCATTTTCAAGGAAGCCAGTGGCCTAGATCTTATAAGCATTTAAATTATACAGTGGCATGTTTGCAGTCAAAAGTAGCAACCAACACGACCCAAGCAACTTTCCACACACAGATAAGGACGTTAATGCCTACTGAAGTGGGGACTCATTATCAAGTATATTGGCAGGCCAGAAGTTATTCTGCATGGAAAATATCAGCGTCTACTTGGCATCCTCTCCAGTAAACATTAGAAGAGTACTCCTAGTAAAAACTGACTCTTCTTACACCTCTGCACTCTCTAATTAAATGGTAGGACACAGAGAGAAGAAAAATCAAGGTTAAGTTTTATACTTCTGTTCCTATCTGCCAAAAGTAACCTCACCAGTCCATAAAACTCCATGTGTACTATGTATCTGTTGAGCAAGCTCTCTGCAGCACAAGACCACAGCACCAAGGTCTTAGGAGCTATTAACTTACAGGGATTTTACATAGAATGTCAAAGCTCGGATCGGACCATGGCCCAGCATTTCTCACAGGACATGTAAGGATTATCCACTGTAAGGCACTGATGGTAGAGAATTTGCCAAAACTTAGCTGCATTGCTATCACATTAAGATGTACACTGTCCCTGCTTCCCACAAAATAAAAACAACAAATATTTCTTTCCCTTGCAACTGATGCAAAAGGTGTTAGAATAAATGTGTGAAGGCATTATTCATTTGTCGTGGTTTGAGCTCAGACGGCAACTGAGCACCACACAGCCACTCACCGCCCCCTTCCTCGGAGCACTGAGAAGGAGAAAATAAAGCAAAAAGCTTGGTGGAATCCTTTGTTCAGAAACAGTTTCTGACAGCAGGACCAGACATAAGCCGTGGCAATTTCAGAACATCATTTGCTCACTCCCATAAGAACACATGAAAGTTTTGATTCCTCCAAGGCTTCAGAACAGCCTAACACCCATCAGCAGTTTTACACGCTAACCCTCAGGACCTCGCTGGCAGGAGGGAGATGCTTGTGGTGTAATGCCACTGGAGCTATGCTCCTACCCAGAGAAAGGTGACACCATAATCCCACTGGTCAGGTTCTGGCCTACTCTGTACTGACAAGTCTTGACTCCAGTAAGGCTTCTGAGTGTCTCCCATCACATCCTTACAGACACAAGAAACATCGAGGCATTCCCACATCCTCCTCCCTTTGTCATAACTCATCGCACGTGGAATTCACTTACTGATAACACATGCTCCCTAAGTAAATTAAGCATAGTGGAGGAAGATTGTACATAATCTTTAACAAGAACCAATGATGCATTTAGACTACAACTTTGAGCCTTCATGCTGCCTTCTTCCTATAAGGCTGGAGGAAAGTCACAGGTGGCCATGGGTATATTCTACAATACAGGAGACAACTCAGGAATGCCTTTCTCTGAAATGCATGTGGCTTGGCCACACTGCACAGTGCAAAGGGTCAGTGCAGTGAAGGCATGGGTTTCTGCCAGCTTTACCGAGTTCTTCACAGAGCATCGGCAAGACCCAATGTTTTTGAGCCAGATATAGCAAGAAGATATGTTTTATGACATTCCATAGCAAACCAAAACCACAGCAGGCAATTTAAGTTGCAAAGTATTGTTTTGAATTTCATGTTTGTATCCCTTATTTTTTCTTCACATAAAGAAAGAGTGAAGATTGAAAAACTGCCCCCCTTTTTTTTTTTTTTTAAGAATCTTTTTTTAAGAACCTGAGGAATACCACAACTCATGCTCTGCTGCTCCTGCAGGGTTCCTTGGAGAGGGTACACTGGTTTCTTCAGTGAAACATTATTAGGTCTGACACTTTAATTAAAGGAGGTGTCAAAATGAACACAAAAATAACTTTTTTACATAAGCTGCATGTAACACTTTAGAATCAAATGCATATAAATTACAAAAACAGCATCACAGCAAAAGCCTTTACACAACCCATGAAACTGGGCAGCTTTTATGACTCCACATCATCTGACCATCATTTCTCCAGTTTCCAACAGTAGTGGGGATGAGATTCAGTTTCCTAACAAAAGGATAAGCACTAACATTTATAAAGAAGCAAAACAGTAACACAAACCCCATGTTTGGGGCAACTTGCTTTGGTTTCTACATCCAGACTTCTCCATACCTCTCCTAATTTTCCTGTGAATTATCTAATAAGATCCAAATTTCTGAGGTGGGGAATGGAAGAGTGAGGGGGGCCATGCTGCTTGCTTCAGGACCGAGCAGCAAAGTCACTGATGAAGTCTGAATTCTGACTTTGGTTCTGCCAACTCCCAGACCTCTGCTCAATGCACAGTTCGAACGAGGGAGGTCTTCTACAAATCAAACTATTACTGCAACCTGCCCCAGTGGCCCCCAAGCCCCTGGCCATCCACCACTACTGTTCAAGACCCATTGATGTTTCTTGCAGCCAGAAGAAATCAGGAGAGCTTGGGAGGGAGAGCAGAGTAGGAGGTCATGCATACATGCTATTTGCCCAGCAATAATTGCATGGCTTACCATTTCTCAACTGAATGATCCCATTTTCTCACTCTATCTTTAAAAACCACCTACTTAGGCTATACATCTGTGATTAACTACCTATGGTAGAGCTAGTAGCAGTTCTACAGCCAAGTAAGGAGCAGTAGTACAAATTGCCCTACAGTACCATGAATCAAGATTAGTACAACACCTATTGCCTCTCAACATGTGCTGAGTGGGTCCTTTTCATCACTCAGGCTAGACTATCAGGCAAGCCACACAGAACACATCCAGTCTGTCTCACAACTGGGTTGCAACCCTGGGAAAAGCAATGGGATACAGTTTTGTCCACCTGAAAGCTGCACAAAGAAGGTGTATGGGACCAGAAAAGACAGGCGAAATCAGGAGTGGGTTTTGCAATCACAGCAGTCTTGGCTCTAGATCCACTGACTGGTATTTGTACACCAAAACCCAGAGAAAACTGCAGCAAATGAAAGATTTTTCCACCCAACAGTGCTCACTGCTGAAGCATTGCATAGTCTTGCTGCCGTCCTGCCTGGCATTGCTTGTGGTTCAAACCAGCTGCCTAAACCCAGGTGTCCAAGCACATTTAGTGTCTGGCATCCAGCTGGGCCCTGGTGTCCCACAGGTCATGGCCATCAGCCACACATCCACCACTTCAGTACTCTAGATCATTTGAAATGGAGCAGGGCACCAATTCAGTTCAGACAACCAATTCATGGCTTTGAGTGTTAAATATTTATTCATGAGCCAAATCCTGCTTCCCTCATCTTTGGAGGCAGAGGTGAGCATGACCCATCCTCTAATATGAGATACATTTGTCTTTCCAAGTATGAATGACTTCCTGAAGGAAATGGTCAGGTCATCACAGATAAATATCTCACTCAAATCCTGGCTTAGCTAATTTCTAATTAATTAAGCTGCAGAGCAGTCAGTACATCCCAGTGACCTTGAGACAGAAGTAGCAAGGTGCTGCAAATTAATTCCTGAGACTCATAAAATGAGAGATCATCACAAAACCTCAAATACTATCCAAAACTTATTCCCCTTGCTCACAGAATTCCTACTTAATTTCCAGTCACAGACAGGCATCATGTTTCTTCCACATTTTGAACTCGTATTTCTATCTCAGATCAGCCTAACCTGACACCCGCTCCTTCCAGCCTCACATTCCTAGTTGCATTCACCATATCAGCTGCAAATAGCCCAAGCTCTCTCAAGTTACACATATCTTGCTCTCCCATCCACCACCATGGGCACTACCACTCTGCTACCTCAGGCTGCTATTAGATAAGCACAATATTAAGTGACATCAGTATTATCAGACAGTGTTTGTGCCTGGGAAATACAAGCAATGCTGGACCCCTGGGCTGCCTCTGTTTCAGGCTCACTGCCCCCTCCACCTGCCCTTTCTCCAAAGACATGCCAGCACCAGCCAAATATTACTTTTGGCAATGCAGTGGTGTAGGACTGGGGACAGAGATCAGCCTGTACATCTGCCTCCCCACCTCCTCAGAAACAGAAAGGCACAGAGCAGAGCACAAAGGAGCTGAAATGTATGTTGGGTCAGTATGAGCACAGGAACGGCAAGAACAGGTCAAAGGAAACCCAGTAACGACAGTGGAGGGAAGGAGCCAATATCCTGGGGAGAAGGATGTTTTGTACCCATCTTGAGATGTAAAATCTGAAGGATAGGTACTAGTCCCACACCAGACTGTGTTGACATCAACCTCTGTCCCTTGACTTCTCAACCTCTCCAAAAACTATTATTATTTAGCCGTATTGTTGATGCTCGAGGGTGTCCTTTATGGTATCAGTGTAATGACAGATCCGTATGGTGTTGCTCATCATTGTGCCCCAGGTCTCCAACATCAGTATGGCTGGAGGTCCTCTTCAGGACTTCGCTAAATTGTGCATCTTAAGTCTCTGCAATATTTTTATATTTCAGTGGTTTATGTTATAAATGAGTGAAGCCAATATTTATAAAAAATGTATCATTTTATTTGGGTTCAATCAATTTGAAGAAGCAATAGGCAAAGCAGCGCTGAGTGCGCAGAGAGCCTCAGCTCTGCCACAACACACCCTGAGTTCTAAAAGCAGTGTCTCTTATACTCTTTCCATCAGACAGTCATCCTGCTCTTCTTCCATTGGGTCCTTTGAAGTGCTGGGGTAGTGTCCTCATCCCAGTGGATCTTTTGGAAGTTGGAAGGTTTCCACCTCTTGGCACACTTTCCTCTCATCGGGTCCTTTAAAAGCCTCAGGGTCTCACCTTTCAGCAGGCTTTTTCTAAACGGCTGTTGTCTCAGCTCTAGGGGGGGTTAAAGAGTGTTTCTAAAAGGCAGCAGTGCTTACCGTGTTTCAAGTTAAAGGTACATTTTCTTCTTGTTCTCACATGTTCTCGATTTGATTCCAACATTCACTACAATTGCTCTACATGTCATAGTGATCACAACTCACCCCAGATCCACACAGGGTACAATTACACTTATCACACCACACTCTATCTTGACACGAATCATGCCTATGTTTTCCACATTTATCATATGGACAGGGCATTCAGCAACAGCCACAATAATTTTTAGTTTATAATCACAACTTTCTTCTCTAATCCCTCTCTCTCTTTCAACTACCTTCTCAAACAATTTCAAAATGCTGCTGTGTTAACCTTGTCTCTCCTCTTTCATTCTCCCTTTACAATTACAAGTCTAAAATGCTTCTGTCTCTGACACCTTCCCTTCAGTTTATTATTTATGGGGCAGGCTGTTTTATCCCACCACAGTTCCCAAGGTAGTAAGGAACATAAAGGAAACATTCCCAAGGAGTGTAAGGAACAAAAGGGTGATGGCAGACCAGATTATTCCTAAACAAACTCACATAAACAGAAGGTAGCAATCAACAAATGAGTAGTGAAAAAAAAAAAACCTATACAAAAGTAATTATAATAAATATACGTGAATCTGCTAAGGAATATTGCAATAGCAGGAGTTTTTAATTTTATCTTTGAAAACCTGCTTTCTCTACATACTTTGGGCCAGACAGAGGCACAGAGGTGTCTTTGGCCTCTTTTGACCAACCTACTGGGTTCTCCTCCAGCAACTATTCCTGGGGAGGGGAAAAAAGGCATGCAACACTTGCAAGTTATCACTGCGCAAACACAGGAGATTCCGTGCTGAAGAACCGTATAAAGGAAACTGTCACGGAGCCAAAATATTCTCTTGTGACAGCCAAGCTTCTTGCAACTTCCCAAATAAGGCCATGACTTTAAAGAGATGCCTTTTCAAAGCCTCATTGATTTTCATTGCCTCATGAAGAAGCACATTGTTTATGTGTCTGGGTGTGTTGATATTAAATCAGGATGAGATGGGCACAGCTCAGTGGTTTCAAAGCCTGGTTTCCAGATAGAATGAACCAGATAATCACAGGAACCTTCTAGAGGTTGACAGTAGCCCTTTGGCCACTATTTTGGAGTGATTCCTTGTGCAAGCTGAAACTAGAAAATGCAAAGATGCTAACAGGAACAGACAGCATGTCCTAGTACTCTGGGGATAGATTTCAAGAAAATTTTGAAGCACAATATTATATTCCTTCCAGCCTCCCAAAGTTCAAAGACTTTTGCTACAAAGTTAAGGTTCGTGTTAAATTTCAGGCCAGGTTTCAGGTTATTTCTCTATTTTTCAAATACCAGTTTACTCAATTTCAGAGAAACTTAAAAAAAAAAAAAAAAAAGGCTATAGAATTAGATCAACTTTGCTGTACCTAGTTCATATTTATTATCTATTCTTCTCCTGAAGCTTCTCCAATAGTTACAACTTGGGAAATTGTTGAAAATAATCAGGTGCTTCATTTCTGCTACTTATTTACACTTGAAGCACAGCACTATGAAATCAGAATTTTTTTGCACAATCATTTCAAAACAAAGTCCTTAAAAAACACCCTATGCAAAAAACTTGCAGGTCTCAGCCATTACAGTTATCCCAGCTTTGCAATTATAATGTGTCCATTCCTGTAATGGTAGTATGGCCAAGAATATACTCACAGAACTTTAAAGCCATGGACAGAAGAGGAAGAAAAGCAGTAAGAAAGTGGGTCAGTAGAGCATGTGTATATTGAAAGCACAAGCTACTTAGGTGATGGCTATTCAGAAGGTACATGCTGTAGTACTACATAGGCACAAAGGAGAGAAAAAGCCAAAGGAAAACAGTATAAACCAGAGACAAGTAATACATGACAGTTGTACCTAAACACCGAGAAAATCAAACTTGGTGGTATCTGATTAAGCAACTCCAGCAAGACTCATGACTTCTAGTCCACGTGCTACGTAACCCAATGGAGAATGAACTTCCAGTGCATGCAGAGCGCTGGCAGCAGGGTGTCTCTTGCACAAAGGGTTGACCTGAGGTGAAACAAGTCCCTACCCCTCTCTACCTTGATCACACATTCACACTCCTGCCTTTATTCTGTGGAGTACCATGCAGCCACAAACCATGTCAAAAATTGATTAGTCCAACAGAAAACTGATGAATTTTCTTTGGCTGGATTAACAAATTAACAAAACATCCAACAACAAAATGCTATGAAGTCTCACACAAGGAGAGTGGTGGGAAGGTCCTCCTAGAGCCAGGGGGAATAAACACACAATTACACCAGTTTAGGCATAACTAATAAACTGTCCTGTAGGGTTTACCTATATGAGAAAATTCTAGAAAGGTAATCTGAATTAACATTTCTGTAATGAATCAAACCACTATAGATCACTGCACACACACTCATTATTAATTAAATCAACTCTATTTCATATTTAGTATAATTTACTTTGATGTGAATTAAACTTAATCAAATTAAGGTCACTTGAATGCTGAATCAGAAAATATATACAACAGTTTAATTTAGTTTACCTAATTTACTGTACATTCACATTTTAGGTGACTTGGATTAATTTTCCTTCACATCCTTGTGCTGACTGCTTTAGAATAGAGAGAGACAGCAGAAAACAGAAGAGATGCTCAAAAACTCCCCAAAATCAACGGGTTTGACCTGTCGATTAATTGATTCCCCAGGAAAGGGGTACTAGAAGCTGTGTGTCCTGCTGAGGACACGCTGGCAGGGCTGCTGCACGTTCACTCTCCATGAAGGCTCTCCCCTGTCTCTCCATCTTTACTGAAGTTCCTCTGGAGCTCAGAGGCTGGAGAGGGAGCATCAGACCCTGCAAGTCTTCACCTCTCCATCCTCCTGCATTTGCAATACATAAACAGATGTT
Organism: Tyto alba; assembly: GCF_018691265.1. NCBI lineage: Eukaryota > Metazoa > Chordata > Aves > Strigiformes > Tytonidae > Tyto > Tyto alba. The sequence continues at coordinate 14,473,796 of NW_024881303.1, forward strand.
GACAGGCTATGAGAAATGTCCTGAAGGAAACTGAGGCAATCCTCAAGGAAGCTGAGGCATCTGATGTGGTTATTTTTTAAATAGCGGGTCACTAAAATATTTGATGTGTTTTGTACTGTTAGGAAAACACAGCAATTATCAAAGTTGCTTTTAACAAAATAATAAAAATCATAAAATCCCGCTTCTTTAGGCAGACGTGCCAAAGTCATTTGTCATGTTTATCACAGTATTAATATCTTATTCTAATTTTGTTTACCTTGCTCCAACACTTAAAAAATCACCACTGAGTCTTCTAGCGAACTCCCTTCACATTCTTCTTATGTGACTATGCTTTTTACCATTAAAGAGAATTTTCTGTATACACAGATGTGTAGACAAGTGCACTCTGTTGTATTTAGGGCACTAGTCATCTAATATTTTCTGTGATAACAGGAACCACCTGTGAAGCTGAACTGCAGTTCAGGCCTATCATATTGACATGGGTGTTGGGGAATCAGAGATAGAAATTGATATTAGATTATAATCCCACTGCATTCAAATTGAAGATGAGGACTCTGGCAAGGTCAGGCTTAACTACAGCCAGTAATACCCAAGCATACCTCTAAAATGTTTGTGCAGGGAACCTCTAGCCATGTTGCTTGTTTTGCAGTGTCCACTCAGGATTACTAACTTTTAAGTATCACAAAAGGTGTCCAAACCTCCAAACCAAAAGGATGATGAACAGACCCTGATGGCAATAACGGAAGACAGCTGGTATCAGGGTGCAACTAAGTCTGAAGCGACAGATTTTGACCAAAGTGACAGGGACATCAAAGACTGGAGACCACTGTCAGGAATAAGAGGCCATAGAAAGCATTCCTGAGTAAGGAAGGACTAGTGTTTTAGCAATTTAGCATGGAAATCCTTAGTGAACCACTCAGTTAATCAGACCATGCAGTGATTTAAATTTTGAGCTCCTGGAAGCCTGGAGTCACCACTGAGAGGAGGGTTGGACACAGAGCATCGTTTCCACTTGGGCTGCCCTGATGCGCCCTGGCCTCAGCTCGGCCTTCCCTCCCACTCCCTGCAGCACCTCTGGTGTGATGCTGATGGACATTTACACAGCTCCATGGTGAACTGGTTCGGGGCACAGAGCCCACTAAAAACAACTCCACTCTGCTTTCAGACTGGGAGCACTGACCAAACCAGACCCATGCGAGTACCGACGGCAGAGCTCGCACCATGCTCGGGACAGTGGTGACAGCTAAATGCACGATATGAGGCATTCATCCTGCACACCTCCAAACAAGCTTCATAGCTTGTGTAACATGTTCTTGTGTGCATTTATTGCTCTTACAAACTCATTTCCATCTTCCCTAGCTTGCTGCCTGCCTCAGTTTCCCCTCTGCTATTTCTGTAACACTCTCATATTTAATACCATGAAATTTTAAAATAGTATGCTGGCTCAGGTTTTTTGAGATCCTGCAAAGTGTTGCAGTCACGCAGTTCTGGCACTATTTTTGTTTAGAAAGACAGGACAGAAGAGACAAGCAGGCCCTTGCAGCTCATCCTTGGGCAACATCTTGGGGACCACAAAATGAGGGGGTGTTCCCTGGGGTCAACATGACAGGCCCAGTGGGACCTCCCCGCTACACACACACATTCTTCAGTTATGCTAAATGCTCTGCCAATCCTTCTGTTCACTTATTATTTCCATTTTTGCTCGTGAACCCCCAAAAGGGAAGGACCTACTTCACCTGCCTCACCAGGACGGTGCCACCAGCCCCAACCCCAACCCGCCCCCCCCACCTCTCAGCAAACCCTCTCCTTGTACCTCCCGCCTGCCTCCTCCACTCCCTCACGGGCAGGGGTTGGTTTTGACTTATTGCCAGGTTTTCAGTTAGTAATTTTTCATTTGAGAGAGGGAATATTTTAAACAAGAGATGCTTATGTTCCGTTTGTATAAGTTAAAAGTGAAGAACTCTATACAGAGGACAGGAACAGGGCAGCTTTTGACCCCCTTCCTAAAAGCTGCAAGATTTCCCCCGCTAAGCTCTGCCCTCAAATGAAGAAGTGAGACTTCGCTGCTCCATCAGACCCCAATCCTGTCAATACTTGAACACGCACTTAAATTTGTTACGGTCAGTGGTCTTATCACAACGGTCATTAGGTTCACATACATCAAGGATGCTGTTCCCATTAATAAAGTCAAGAATGTGTACGCGTCTTTTCAAGATTAGGACCTTAACGCCATTAGTATCAGCCAGCTTGCCTCCTGCCTCCAGCATCAGATGTGGGCAGCTGAAAGCCCGGAGGGCGGAGGGGGATGGCTGTCTCCAGGCTGACTTCCAGGTAGAGCAAGGCACCGCTCTGGTCAGCTGCTGGGTGTGCGATGAGCTAGACGGCCCCTGGGATCACCAATGGCCACAGCAATCTTCGTGGCCACTGTATGTGATTCATATGCTGTGAACTAGCCTTTGACAGCTCAACACCGATTAAAACAAATAAATACAAGGCCAGGAGTCAGCAGGTCAGGTTCTTGGGGGGATCCACCACAATGCGGGGCTCCCAGTGGAGGTGTAGGGAGGATCCATCACACAGTGGAATCATAAGATGGTATTGTGAGTTACAGATCACTTTGGTAGCAGCCGACAAAGCAGCACATCAGTGTTCCATTCTTCTAATGGAAAACACTGCACGTGCTGAAGCACAACAAAGGGATGTAACTCCTCGTTCCACCTACTCACAGATGGTTCTTACTACCAGACAAGCAAAACAACAAACAAGGACATTTTATTAAGCACACAGGTAAAATGAATATGTAAGTCCATGTTCTCTCTCGTCCACTTATCTGACTAGTCAAAGAAATTGCCTGAGAATAGTAAGGCTGCTTTACTTGGATGATTCAAACCCTTACTTCTCAACGCAACAGATGTGAGATCAAAAATTGACTTAGGTTCACCTAGATGATGTATTTAGTTATTTAATAGAAAGATTAGCATGCAAATGTATTGCAGCACTCAACAGTAATTCATGACAAAGTCAGAATACTACAATTACCTCATTCTGTCAAAATATGCTAGTCCAGTATTTCTCTCATTTTAGCGCACAAATCCTTTTCACAAAGGAATTCACAGATTATCTCAAAACCCAATACTGTTTGGCAGGTGAAAACAAGAGTGACAGACAAAACAGAGTCATTTAATAAAATGATGATTTTAGTATGAAAAACATTTTAACTGGGCAATAAGAACAGTAAGGAGCTAGTGGGCATAGGTACATACATACAAACTGCATGATAATATGTGCATATGTGAATGATTTTAACTTCCATGTTTCTGATTTTTAAAGTTTTTTGTAGGCATTTTTTAACTCTCTTTTGATGCCTTCTGGTCCACAAGTTGAGTAGTGTTGGTCTGTTCAGTGCTGAAGACATATTCCTACTCATCCAGCACACATGTAACGGACTTATTTCTAATTACAAATTTTTCACTTGAATTTACTTATTTAAGCTAACCTTTTATCATGAGCATTCAACAGTCCTGACTGTGTTTAGCTGTTCCTGCTGCATGCAAACATACACCCATGGAACATCACTGCAGCCAACCTCCTGATCTGTGTACAGCTATGGAAAAAAAAAGATACAGCATGCAATTAAAGGGATTATGGTGACCCCAGCCCTACTTCTTGCTAATTCCATTTCAGTGCATTTTCTAGATCACCTCATCACCGAGGGAGTGGCTTACTGATGAGGGATAAAGGAAGGAAGCACAGGAAGGAAGCCACGCACATACTGACTAAGAAAAAGCAGCGAATGATGGGAAAGAGAAAAGGAGGAAGGAAAGAATGGATCGCAGTACACAAGGAACTTTATTATAATGCATAGCACTTAGTATAAATATGCTTGCCATCCTCAGAAACACTTTTTGAACAGGAAACTAGCAAAGCAAGGACTTCAAAAGAACCAAACTTAAGCATATCCTTAAATCCTGTGCTAGACTGAGACCTAGCTACTTCATCAACCCTCTCAGGTAAGTATTGTGATCCTCCAGCAGCTAAGGAAATGAAGCCAAAAAGGTTGAGAGATTTAGAAGCTGCAGAGCAGCTGAGGAAGCACAGCATATCTGTACCATGGAGCTCACCACAGCGACAAGGACCAGGCCTTAACATCCTTGCAGCAAAGACAGATCCAAACTGCTACGTCCTCCTTGCTGGAGCATCCACTCATGCCTGTACCCACAGCACACTACAGTTCCAGTACTAGATTAAGCCAAGTTGCTCTACACAGCTTGCTTTTATTTTTTTTATTTTTTTTTTCCTTTTTCAGTAAATCACAACAAAACATGTCTATCCATCCCGGCATCTGTGTGAAGCTGAAGAAAGACAGAAGAAAACGATGAGATCTCAAGTTGCAGGAATGACACCTACTGTCTAAGAAATGAATTGCTCACCTAAACAAAACCTGCGCTTAACAGCGACGGGCTTCCAGAGAATGAACAAGCACATGGACGTAAGCCAGCAATGTGCACTCGCAGCCCAGAAAGCCAACCGTACCCTGGGCTGCATCAAGAGCAGTGCAGGCGGCAGGTCGAGGGAGCAGATTCTCCCCCCCTCTGCGCTGCTGTCATCAGACCTCACCTGCAGCGCTGTGTCCAGCTCTGGGGCCCCCAGTGCAAGAAAGAGGTGGACCTGTCAGAGTGGTTCCAGAGAATAAAAGGCTTCAGGGAGACCTTAATGCAGCCTTTTAGTACCTAAAGGGGGCTTATAAAATGGAGACTTTCTTACTGGGACCTGTAGTGACAGGACAAAGGACAGCGGTTTTAAACTGAAAGAGGGTAGGTTTAGATTAGACATAAAGAAGACATTTTTTACCATGAGGATGGTGAGATACTGGAACAGGCAGGCCAGAGAAGTTGTGGATGCCCCCTCCCTGGACGGCACTTTGAGCAACCTGATCTAGTAAAAGATGTCGCTGCCCATGGCAGGGGAGTTGGAACTGGATGACCTTTAAAGGTCCCTTCCAACCCAAGCTATTTGTGACTCTACGATTCTATAAAACAGGCCCAACCTCGCTGCTGACTATCAGGGTGATCACAGGAAAGCCTGCAGGAAACTCAGGCAGGTTTAGTGATATGAAGAAAGGTGTTGAAATCCTGGTCAACAGTACATGTAACTCAGGGGAAAAAACACCTCCATCATGAACTCTGGTGAAAAATACCTTTTTTTTGGACAGGGAACATGGCTAGTAGTTAAAAAATGATCATCCATACTACCAGCTAGGTTACACAGTTTGTAGCGCAAGCACTGGGGAGCGTGAGTGGGAGGGTCTGTGGTGGATAAGAGGAAGAGCAGGAGTAGCATCTCAATAAAAACCAAATTTTAATTTCTAGTAATAGCATTCCCTGGAGAAATAGTTTCACACGCATTTCTGGTGGTGCCAGGGAGCACTGCCTCACCCTTTCAACCTCCTGCTTGCTCCTGACCTTTATATACACCTTTTGTACATGGAAAGTGTGAATTTTCTTTTATTCTGTCTTTGTATGTAAAGACTTCATGACCTGGTTCACTCTACCAAACCACAAATGGCTAAGTTGGCACAGCTGAGGGGAGCAGGAACTAGAACTCAGAAGAAATGTATAAACTACCACTGAACTTGAAATAAATGTAAGGCTTGAATGCCTACATCAAGAAAGAAAATCAAAAGTTTCTAGCCACCACATGTCTCTCCCACTCCAGGACTGTGAAATATCCCGTGAAATGTAATGCTTCACTAGTTGTTGTGATGTTACAGAATGGCACTTTGGATAATCAGAAATGTGAAGGAGGTTTTCAGGCTCAAACTTTGGTAAGAACTTGTCCAGTCTGTCTCCTCTGATTAATAAAAACAGATATTCTTAACACTTTTATAGCTCTCAAGTGAAGAATTGTTTTGGAAAGACTGTCAATACCATTCTGAGTGTTTGCTCAACACAAAAAGGCAAGGTCTCACGGGAAGAAACATTCTGCAGTGCTAAATACCCCAGAAATGAAAAAGAAAGAAAAAAAAAAAAAAAAGACCAAATTTAAACTGTTTTCAATCTCACACCATCACAACCCAGACTGCGCTTTGAGTGTGACCGGGTGATGTGCATGCACTCCCACCACCACAGAGCCATCACCAGGAGAACATGCCAAATGAACCACCAGGCTACTCCCCTTCCCGTGGTGCAGGCTAGAAACACCTCCCCTAGCCCAGGTGCTGGGAAACAGCCTACCCCGCTCACTGCAGAGCTCCCCGGGGCTAATTAGCCAGGAACAGGGTAGATTAACCCAAGTGAGGTTGTGTGCTGCCATGACTTACCCCCTGGGGACTTCACGGCAGCCCGCGTGGAGCCCTGGCCTCTTCTCCCCGGGCTGCGTTACGGCCGTACTCCCGCAGGGACGGGGGTTTACTGGTGCGCAGTTCAAATGTGTCTTGGTGGAAGCTCTGAGCTGTAGCAGGGCAGTTTTCGGTCGCTCCCACTCATTATGGCACATTAGAGCAAAAAGCAGATGAAATGGAAGTCTTGGGTAGGTGACTGCGGATGAAATCCGCCTAAGGGCGAACAATGGGATGAGATAAAGAAACGGTGGCGCAGCTACTCCACCTCTCCTCCCCGCTCCTGAGAAACTGGACCTAGGCACAAGGCTGAGAAAAAGGGCGGGAAGCACTGTGGATCCCTAATGTTCTGCAATGGCTGTGAAAAAAAAAACAGAAAATATATCTGGAAATTCCCCATCCTCTTGTAGGAGTAATACCAAGGTACACAGGCAGTTTTTACTGCTTATCTGCAGTAAAAGGACAATACCGAAACATCAGCTAGTTTTTTTTTTTTTTTTTTAATGTAAATAGAAAGCAAATGATATGATACTAAGATTCAGATTCAGCAAAGAAACATGAAATATCTATAGTGACCTCAGATAAAGAGAATCTATAGTTCATTCAACTGACTTTATCTTAATTCTGTAATTATCAGGATTGAACACTAGTCAGGATTAATTTTATTTTGGCATCAGCTTCAGAAATCTCTTCTAAAGAGTTTCAATACTGCTCCTTACATAGCACCCAGAATTGAGAGAAACTATGATGGACAGCAAGAATAAAAAGAAAGAAATCACAAAATTGTTAACTTGCAAGATACAGGAAATTATTTGAGCCTGAACTGTTTGTACTTTTGGAAAGATTTTAATGATTTCTTACAAGAAATACTTACAAGTACTTACAAAGAGGGAAGTATTGTACTGTCCAAGGGAAGCATCAAGCCAAGTACAGAGAAAGGTGATGCAGACACCTTTAATCGCGACACACTTCTAACGGAGCTGTCCTGCATTAGAGTGTCTGTTGTTAAACACAGTCTGAGTGATCCAGGAAAGGACAGAGGCGAAACACCACACAAAACCACGGTATTGAGTTAAACAGACCTGCACACACTTGAAAGATTGCCTTCAGCCTTGATTATATCACTACAAGAACACAAGACAAAAATATTCCAAAAAAGAGGATATGCACAAAAAGATGTCCACAGTTCATGCTTTATTTTAGAGAGGGGAAAATAAGTTTATTTTTTAAGTTTACGGAGTAACAATTTGTGAAAAAGAAGTCCAACTGGCCTGCCTACTCACACGTCTTGGCAGAAGGGTATGTTGCAGGTAACCCAGCATCGCTCAGTTCCCCACGAGCCACTGCCGCTGCCCCTGCATGGCCACAGCCAGTGGGGTGCAACCTTCAGCAGAGGTCCAAAATTTGCTGTCAGAGGAGTTTGTCTGCAGCTAGAGCTAAACTACCCCTCTAAAGACCTAAGGTGAGCTAACAAAACTGATTTTCTGTCAGGAGCACAGCATCCACACTTGGGATTTTGCTGACGAAACCACGGCAGCCAAAGTGCTAGGTGTTTTCTCAAGTGACACAGGCAGAACTGCGTAGCACAGATTCGGCTTGAGAGGCTGCAAACCTAAACGTACCCAAAGGCATAACTGCCGAAGGTAGTGTGACAACTCCCCACTGCCCCCAGGACCCCAGAGCCATGCACGCCGCGATGCCAAGGCACACAGCAGCAGTCAGAACATGGCAGGACAGAGTTTTCAAACTAAGGAAAAATTAGCAAAGTTACAAGCATAGTGCTCCAGCTCAGAAATCAATTAGTAAGTGACAAGGTTAAATGAAACTTTATAGACAACCTGATTTTATCATCCATCTCAGGGGATGCTACTGCTTTCCTGCAGGAGACACTACGCTGGGCTACACGGGCCACTAGTCCAGTGAGGTTGGTAACCCCAGTTCTGACAGCATTATAAACACAAACAACATGTTCTCTCTCATCTATTACAAATGCAAACAGAAAGAAAGAATAAAGGAAAATAAAACTTAGAAAATAACACTGCATACATACAGCTCCGTTTACCCTCCAAGCAAACTAAAAGCATTGGCCAAACTCTGGAGTTATCTCATGAACTTCTTCATGAATAGAAAATGTGGAGGACAATGAAGTGCTCGATACATTGTGTTTATTGGAACAAAAAAGGCTTTGCTTGCTGATGGCTGGAAACAAAAGGTTTAAGAAGAATGATATATATACAATTCCTGCTATTAAAACAGGGTTATATACTATGAATATTCAGTTCCCTTTTTCTCAGAGTGTTGCTCCATCCCTTTAAATTAGGACTAATTACAACTGCTTTTTAGGATTTCCAGTTGGCATCTATACAGAAATGTCAGAACAAAAAGTTTGACTTCAGTTAGAGAACCCTACAAAGGTGTTAAGGGACACCATTTTCGCCAGTAACTCCTCTACTGAACTCATTACCTTGGGTTGTATTAAAGCATGTGTTACCACAAAAGAGTAAGGAGGTACAGTTTTAATCTGAATAATCCAGTTTAGAGGTTGTTTCTATCTCTGGATATTCACTGTATGTTCTGTTTAGCAAAAACAAAGTCCTTAAAGTGGGAGGCTTTCCCTCACGTCACTGCGTCAGGACCGCAGCACGCAGAGCCAAATTAAACTCACCACAGTCATGGCAAAGAGAGAGACACTGAAGATTTCTTCAGGGATACACCCAAAATGATCTAGCTGTTTTTTACTTTTAAGACCAGAGACCACTGAAACACAGATGCCTTATAAACTACATGTATGACTAAGAAATGGGAGGTTACACCTCTGTTGACAGAATGTCTTATTTTCATCTACAACAATATTAATAGATATTTTCCCAAATATGAGCTAAATCTGTTACTTCCAAGAATAAATTAGTATCTGCTGTAGAATAACCTCAACGTTTCTTGTACTAAAGCAATATTTTTATATACTAGGAACTAATAACACCTCTGCACTTTAGCATTTTCCACCCAGGAATCCTAATCCACTTTTGAGACAGAACAGCTATTAGAACGCTTTATTACTCAGACCTGTGGTACACCCACTATACACACTATACCTTTTAAGTGAAGACATAAAGAACGTATCAAAAAATGGAAACCAACACATAAATGCAGTTGTGCAAAGAATAGCACTGTCATCTATTCACCATAAAAAGCAACATAAATAAAACACACATGGCTAAGCAAATGTTTTAAGAAGGTTTTTATTAAATGATTGTATAGCCTGCCAGGGTCTTTAGGAATTATATAGCCTATAGTTATTAAACGAGAATTGTTACTGAAAAAGGTGATTTGCAGACATATATTTACTGACAAGTATGACCTATTCAGTAATGTCTGTATATGGAAGGAAAAAAATCAGTAATGGAAACCCTTAAAAATAGGAATTCATTTAAAAAAAACCAACCAAACAAACAAAAAAAAAAAACCAAGCATGTACATTCAAGTATAAAAGTGGTATTAACAAGAAAAGCCTATTTTAAGTGTGATACACCTACAGATGCCAAGTGTCATACGGGGAGCACTGGCCAGGGCAGCCACACAGAGGCAGCACACACAGAGCAGCTGTAGGGGCCGGCTCCCCCACCCAGACCAGACACAGCCTGGCCTTCCACGTCCAACCTGGAGAAGCACGCCAGCCACCATCGTCAAAAGGGAGGACATGGCGAAGTCCTGAAGCCCCTCCTGGAGTTAAGCTGCTGTTTTTTCTTTCCAAAACGCCCTGTAGCTCACACCTCCTCCAAGCCTGCCCTAGCTCTCCCCGTGGGGGTTACTCAGGTACATTATGGTACTGTCAGTCAGTGACCGTCTCCGTGGGTCCCTCTCTTTCCTGCTACCTCTTCCAACAAAAAACACAACCACCAACTGCAGAAGTTCACGTGGAGCAGGGGACCTTCACTGGGAGAAACTCAGAATTGTTGCAGCCTCCCAACTACCCCCGCGGTGCCTCCTGGCAGGTGAACGGTGTGCTCCTGAGCCAGGAAGGGGGAAGAGCCCTACAAACGGGGCTAGGAACTGAGCGCGAGGGAGCAAGGGAAAACCACGGCCATCTGGTGTGTTCCATGACTTATCTCTGGAGGTCTCTGAGCAGCATCATGATCAGACCAGGTGAGACTGATACAGATACACCTTTGGTGTGGAGACCGGAGGGGTCTAAGCCACCAGTCGCATGACACTGTGGGCACGTGTGCTTTTGGCCCTCCTCAGGAGCTGTCATTTTAAGCAGGTAAAGCAAACTAATAGTAATATAAATGACTAAATAATTGAGTGCAGCTCCAAGCTTTCAACACATCTGACAGTGTCAGGAATAAATGCAACTGTAAACGCAGGCGGAGGTTTTTAGACCTCCACTGTACCTCCCAGGAGCAACGCCAACCCTGCAATTCTGGGATCAGGCACCACAGAAAGGTAACTGGCTTCAAACTGTTATTTCCCTTAAGGTTTCTCAACGCAGTTTTATTTTGCTAAAGGTAATTATTAGGTGGAAAGAATCACTAATATTAGAAGATGAATCAGAGGCTGGGTTGCTCCGAGATGCTGACAGCTCAAGTGAACTCTTGAATAAATGAGGAAAGAGAGAGGTCTGGAAGAGTATGAACCAAAACTAGTAACATCTTCCTTCCTTCCCTCCACTGGGCACTTATCTGGCTGCAGGAAATCTGTGGGCTTTGGGTTGTTTTGGGTTTTGTTTTTGTTTGTTTTTGTTTTTGTTTTTTTTTTCATATTCACAATAGACAAACTGACCTCGGGAAAACTATGAGTTGGAGCACTAACTGCCCGCACAGAGAGACTCCGGGAGCTGAGGCACGACCTGTGCTGGGTGCCCGGGAGCGCTCCCGTCCCACGTCCCCGCGGGAACTGCCCCCGACAACCCCGCACACGGTCCCTCCCGCCGTACCCTCTGCGCGGCGCGGCGCGGCCGCGTAACGCCGGCTGGGCACGGCGGCACCGTCTTCAGAGCGCTTACAGCCTTTTGTAACCGCCGAGATAATCTGTCATATGGATTTGGACACTGACAGTCAAACATGACAAAAATGTCACCACCCACTCGTTTTACCCATCCGGTGAAGGACTAGGAAGAGCTGTATTGCTTAACCTCTCCTCCGCCTTCCACTCGCACAGGAAATCCCCACCCCGCCCCCACGGCGTGACACCATCACGAGGGGAACTGCGGACACCCCCCTCCCCACACACACACACACACACACACACACCCCCCCCCCCCGACCTCCTCAGGTAGGCTCGGCGCTGCGCATCCCCCGCCCGCCCACACTCACCTCATCTTCCCGGCGGGGCGCGGGGGGGCCCGGGGGCAGGCGGCGGGTTGGGGGGGGGGGGGGGGGTGTTGGGGAGGGGGCTCCGGCAGCGGCACCGCCCCGCTGGCAGCGCCGGGCCCCGCGGCGTTAGCCGGGCAGCGCGGCGGCGGGCAGCCCCTCCGCCGGCCCGGCCATGTTGCCGGCTCCCGCCCGGCTGCGCGGCGTGTGGCTGTGGGCGTGGGCAGGACAAAGCGCCGCTGCCGCCCGCCCCGCGCCGCGCCGCTCCGCTCCCACGCGCGGCGGAACCGCCCCGCCCCGCCCAGCCTCCGCCGGGGAGGGGGCTCTGCCCCACGGGCAGCGCAGGTGAAGCGGGGCGGGGACGTGGGGAGCGGCCGCGCAGCTTGGGCAGCACCGGCCGGCGGCTGCGGGCTCCGCCGGGGCCGGGACCGAGGGTCCGTGGAACTGGTCGCGCCGCGTGCCCGAACCGTTCCGGGGGCACGCCGCGGTTGCTGACCTCCGCGCCGCGAAGCGCTCTCGGGGTCCTGTACGGCAGCATTAAAAATCGGCGCTTTTGTGGCTGGAAGCAAGGGCTGAAAATGTGTTTCCAGCCACCGTTGCAGGGAAGCTGTGTTTTCTGCCCCTTGGCCCTTACCCCTCGCCCCAGGTGTTTCCCTGCAAGCCCCGTCCTCTGCACCCACCTTGCCCGCCTACCCCGGGGTGCCCTGGGCTGCCTCCCAGCCCTGCCGCTTCTCCCCATCCACCTCTCCTCCTCCCCACCCCACCTCCGTCCCGTCCCTGGCCGGCTGCTCCTCTCCCCCCGGTCACCTCCAGCCAGCTCTCCGGGGCAGGCCAAACCGCATGGTGATGATCACCAGTGGAACAGCTTTGCAGGTCCAGAGCCTAGAGCTTCCCTGCCCCACTCCACATCTCTTTGTCTCTTTCCCATGTGCCACCCTCTAGAAAAAGATGATATTGAGAATGGTCTTGCCGGGATAGCCTCCGGATCCAGCATGGTGAGGGACCAAATACTGCAGAAGTTTCTCAGGTTTATGGCAGGTCACCATAGCTTGATCGGCACTTCTCAAGTGTAGAGGATCTTCAGACTGACAGTCGGTGGGCCCATCGCCCACAAACCTCTCCAAGTTCTGCATCACCCAATTTGGACACCAAAGCCCCCACAACAGCCTTGGGATCCCACAGTGAGCCGTGAGGTTCCAGGCAGCTGGCACGTGTGTGCATGCTGTATCTGGAACACAAATGGTGCCTGGCTCTCTCCCTCCCTCCCTCCGCGTGTCTGTGTCCCGATTAACACCACTCCCATCGCTCCCACCTCGCGTGGGCCGTGACGGGCAGGCACGCCTCGGCCCCTCTCCCTGCGTGCTGAGGCAGTTTTCGGAGGGTGCAGGCAGCCTGGCGGGGGGGCTGCGGGGCAGCGCGGCTGGCTGGAGAGCTGTGTGAGCTCTCAGGGGACCGTGCCTGTGGTGCAGAGCAAGCAGACTGCGGGGCTGTGTCGGGGGCAATCCAGCATGGCACAGCCTGTGCAGGATGTTTGGACCCCAGCAGTGGGGGTCATTTTTAATATAAATGCTTCACATTTTTATTTCCGTTGCTCTGAAAAGTTAAGGTTTCCATATATTCAAGCCAATAGAACACTTATTTTTACTGTAATAGTAGCCTATACCACTAGAATAAATGTTGCAAAAATCAAGCCCATAGATTTGATGCCCTAGAGACCTGTTGGCTTGTCAAGCCTTGCTGATGCCTACTGCAGCGCCATACTAAATAAAAATATACTACAACAATAACAACAGCAATAGTATGACAGCAACAAAACCCGTGGTAGTAATAATGTGTATGCATTTTATTCAAGGCCGTGCTTGTTTCTTGGTAGCTAACGCATATCTGATAATTGCTGTTTTCAGTGATCATCAAGATGTTAAAAAAGTAATTGGGGAGAGAGTTACTGAAGGGCCAGGGGGAGGGAACAGCCACCCCTCCTGTGCCTCATTAGCACAGAGCCCAGCTTGTCTGTTCCTTGTCCCATAGTGGGTCTGTGCCATCTTCCTCCCAAGTCACTCCACCAATTAATCTAAGCTCACTTCCTACAGAGAAGGTATCTCCTAAAGAAGCAGCTCCCCTATTACTAAGGGGCCTCCTCATTTATTTGAAACCAAAGCTTATAGTCCTTTCTGATAAGCAATTATCCTAAATTTCCTAGAAGGCACAATATACGTTGTTTGTATAAAGAAATAACTGTGTCAGGCCATAGGTCTGATACGCAGTCTCCCCCAAGTGACAGTGGTTTGGAGAAACAGCCGCATAATTTCTGATGGGGTTGCTGAAGTTAGCAAGCTTATGAAGAAATAATGAGCAAAAATAAAACCTATTTTCTTATTATTATCATCTGACTAATTCTTTAGAGTGTGGGTCACTGACCAGTGCATGCAACACTTGGGAGACAGCATAAGGCAAGGAGGATGCTTATTAAACTAGAAAGTTTCATGGTATTTGTACTAGAACTTAAAACACGATTAAAAGAGCAAATCCATATGTGAGTTCACTGATAATTTTTTTTTTAATGTAATTTCCTTAAGCTGTGTTTATAACAGGCACAAATCAAATAGTCAAAGAAATATATGTAAATCACTCCGTAGTTAAGATATAAAAGTAGCGTAAGCAAAAACATCTTCTGCAAGGATTTTTATTTAGGTACATTGGCTGCACAGCATAAAGGGGCACCTGATGTCGCAGAGGGACTCATGAGTCTTTACAAAGGGTGGAAACTACAACCACCACATGCCCCAGCACTGACACATCCAGCCCCTGGCAGCTGCCCAGAGGGACCACAGACAACCAGGCAGGGCAGAGGGCTGGCTTCCACCACTTCTGTACCTGCACTGCCTCCTGAGAAGAGATGCAGTCCTCAGGCAAGTTGCAACACCTCAACAGCTATAAACTTGTGCAATGTCTACCCTTGCAAAGGGGTGGGAGGCTTAACTGCCCGTGAGGTGGTTTGAGAACTGATGCAGAAATATGAAGTATGTGAGGTTACCGATCAATTATACTGGCCATTTTATTTATTCTGATATAAGGAAGCAAGAGAAAAGAAGAAATTTTATGTATTGTTACAGATGCCAATCTTGCTGGCCACTAACGGCACAGAAATAGGAGAGCGGTGTTAAAAATCTTTGTTGTACCAGAATCCATGAGGCTTCTTCATCAATGTTCATGGGGTCAAGTGTCCACCAGATCACTATGTTGATTGAAAGACATGATTGGACCATGTAATAATTGTTTTTCTGGGACAAATCTTGGATGATATTGCTATCAGAACTACATGTCTTCTAAAAGACATAAAGTTCTTTGTATGCACACATATATAATAGCAGACTGCAGTCTTGGCAATTCACCTGCTTTTTGCCCAGAGGGAAATCCTGACCCACCAGGGTGTATCTCCACCCTGCTGGCCTCGTTGGCCTTCCCACCCCCCCCTGCACCTCTCCCTAATTGTGAATTCTCCTGCACAGCCCAACAAAGACCTGCACAAGAAAACAGCAGTCCCTAGGGTCATGTCATTCCTGGCTGAGACCTCCTGCATGGTAAACCCTGATGGATCTGCCCGCTCTGGGTCCTGCTGCAACAACTGCCCGGAGGTCTGCTCTCCTCATCACTTCAGAGGTTCCATGTTAGGAGAAGGAGGGAGAGGAGGAGGATGCCCTCCTTAAACAGTCACGCAGCCTGGGGCAACATCCTCTATAAATATCCTCATATTAGGAGCTCAAGGTCGTCCAGTTATTTTTCTCAGTGAGTCAATGCCATGTCCAGAGCTACATGCCAGTGCAGCAAGTCTCATGGTGATTTTTTTCCCACTGAATTTATCTCGCTCAGAGATTTCTCTTGAAACACTCAGGCTTTCCTGTGGGCTTGTCCGCAAAAATACCTAGCTCTTTTGAAGGAAAACAAATGTCCACAATAGCTTGTTTTACACAGATTTTTTTGGCAGGTTTTTCCTAAGCATGGAGGATTTAGCCTCATGAAAGTCACCCTGGAGAGGAATTCATTATGCCAATTCATTTTACTATGTCCAGCAATACACATACACATTTATTTCTAAAAAATTGTTCCTCAGACAGCAATGTGATTCATAATTTTGCCAAAGCTGAAATCGGATTTCAGTTGTGTAATTTCATGGACACCTTGCTGGGGCAGAGAGAACATGATTACCAAGTTTAGGGGCAAAGTGAGATTCAAAGATTCCCAAAACTCAGAGGGGCTCAATTCTGGATGTTTGGTTTTCACCCATCACCGTGCCCGTGTACTTGGCCCCTTAAACATTCCCTGTGATCTTCAGCCCCATTTGGCAAAGGCCTAGGTCCCACCTCTGAGGTGTTGCGGCAGCCCTGGCCAGGCACTGGCAGTGCCAGAGAGCACATCACTCACCACCCACATGGGCGGCCGTCGCGGGCCGCGCTGCAGGGACACCAAGAGAAAGAAGCTGCAGCAGGGCTGCAAGCAGAGTCCCCCAAACCTGGATTTCTTTACTATTGCTTCATCCAGGTTTGAGGTGAGGAGGAAAGAAAGAGGCCAAAACAAAGGGTCAAGTGATAGAAGAGTCTGGCAGGAGCTAAAGGGAATAAGAGAATGGAGACTAGAGGAAAATGAGGGAAATACGGACGTTTGCAATTTTTTTAACAAGACAAGCAGAGAAAAGGAAATTAGATGAAAAGGGCAAAAATGAGGAGAGGAAAGAATGAAGAAGGGAAGGAAGACAGGAAGGGGAAGCAATATGGGAAAAGGCAGAGAATAAGTAGGATATACACCACTGATATACTTTAATTCTATGTTTTATTATACTTCCTCAAGTGAAGATGGGAGCCGAGGAAAGCAAGGGCCCAATTGCACAGTCAGGATGGTGGTGGGGGATAGTCCTCAGGCCAGTACCTTCCCTCAGAAAGGGAGGAGCCCACTGGCGTTTTCCTGTTTTCCCACATTACGCCTGGGCAGAGCAAGGTTTACAATCCCTAGGAAGGCTGAAGCAGGAGCTGCAGCCTTCCAGGCAGCCGGGAGAAGCCCTGCTTTGCAGGCAGGCTCTGGGGACTTACTGTGGTCTTACCTGTTCAAGGCCATCGGTGATTTTTCCTTAACCACTTTTACATGTAACTTAAGGAAAAGACACCTGTAAACCACCAGTGTGTTGGTGCCCAGTGTGCAAAAGCCAAACCAGTAAGCATGTTTCCAAAGACTACACACCCTTCTGAGGTACTCAGAGGTAACAGCTGTCCACCCTCACCAGGAGCATCCCCCAGAGATGTGTTTTCATGCTATGGTGAGGGAAGAAGGGCAGGAATAGGAAATATAAACACACCTCACTATTCCAGTTTTCCTTTTAACAAATGACTTGGGCTTCGTTGAATAAATACTGCCTCAGCTTATGGTTTAGCCCCATCCAAGCATTGCCAAAGCCTGTGTTTTGATACAGCATATTCCACATCAGGGCATAATGTAGTGCCCTCGAAGAACAGTCTGTATCTTTGCTGTCTCTTTCAGAGAAGGCTGTACTCAACCAGGCAAGGAGCTGCATCATTTTGTTTGTTTTATCATTATTAAAATCCCACTCTTGCAAGGTCAAGATTGTTTGGGCTTGAGCTTTTTAGAAAGAGGCCAGGCTTGTCACAGTGAGGTAACAAAAGCAGTGGTGTTCTCACTGAAAACTAGGCCAAAAGATTTCAGCACAGAGGCGATGCTGTGCTTGTGTAGACAGAGATAGTCGGGACTCTCCAGGCTGCTGAACTGCGTGTGGCCAGATTTTCTGCTGAACAGGAGCTGTGCATACGGGAAATGCCAGAAGGCTTTTCACTTAAACTGAGCCTCCTGTCAGCTTTCTCTCCAACTGTTCAGGCTGTAGACAGAGGCTCTCAGAGCTCAGCTTCTGCTCTTTTTAGGTGCTGTAAGGAGGCCAAAATACTTGAACCTCTGGTGTAATAACGTCCCCTGTAGTTATACACTGATGTCATGTATTTGGAATTATGATGTCAATGAAAGATGCTGAAAAGGAGAAGCTGGGCAGGAAGGAAGGAGGTAAAATGCTGACATTTATCTTAATGAGAAACTGAATCCAGAATGAACAGCCAAGACAATTCATTTTGTAGAGAGGCGTTCTCTTCCATCTGCCTCGAGCAGACAGTTCCCTCTTCAGCACATCTCTGCAGTGCAAGGGCAATGCAAGGCAATGACAAAATAATTGAACGTAGCTGCAGAACTCATGTAGCTTTTTTAATTTTTGCTTTCTAACCATAATGACTGAACAGCCTGAAGGAGATTTCTTTAGCCTACAACCTAGAATCTGGAGCAAACATAGCTTATGTAGCGCCGATAGCCAGAATCCACAGAGCAGCTGCATTTGCTTCCCTCTGGCTAAACGTTTATTGTAGGTAATTCCACGGGTCAGATTTTAAAAATGTTCATCTCTTAGAAGTTCATGCTAAAAACCCATTCACTTGGATGGAGACCCAGAAAACAGGTCACCATTCTCATGTTTATAACCCCAGCACCTCAGATTAGACCCAGAGGCAGCCTTTAAGGTACACATATGTCCACTACAAATGAACGGGAGTTTCTAAATTAATTTAATGTAGTTTTTAGATAGCCGAAAGATGATAAAAACAAACCTGTGCTAAGTTGGGACTGTAGAGCTGCTGGGAAGGAACCACTTTTCATGGAGTCCAAGACCTCAAGCTTTCATAACACGGACAAAATGCAAGGTCCAAAGAAGTGCCTACAGAGCCTGGTGACACTAACAGCACAGCAGCTCTGTCGAAGGGAGGCACCTTCTTACACCTCCACATCTGGCCGGAGACCAAGGGGAACCCACAACACTGTGAAACATCCTGATTGACAAAGGTCCTCCAAGTGGCTGTCAGATATGAGCCCATTGGTATTGCCACTGACACAAATAAGGTCTGCCAAACTTCCTGCTAGATGGCAGCTTTGGCTGAACTGTCATCAATACCTCCATGTAAATTATCACTTAGTCTTCTACAGTTATTTAATGAATTCAGGGGTCAAAGTTGTTCCATTAAGAAAAATTAAATTGCACCAGAACTACATGACTAGGAGAAACATAAATCTCTCCCAGCAAGAGCGTGAACCGCTAATGTACTCACTCATTCGGCAGCCAGCAGCCTCTATCCAGGAGCAGACAGATCTGGGTGTGATTCTGTCCTTCCCCTCAGGAGTTGGTTCCTCACCTCCCATCTTTTGGGCTAGGAGGTGCCCTGGCTTGGGGCATCTCTTCTGACGTGCAGCCTGTCGCAGTCAGAGCGGCATGGCAGTGATCGGACGGCTCCAGCACAGCTATGAATCCCAGCCAGTAATGGAAGAAAAAGATGTCTGTTTAGGCTTCTCATAAGTCTGCTTCTTTCACTAGTAATTAAAGTGACATTTTCCCTGCCATCTGTAAGATTTTTGAGGATGCAGTCGAGTGATCTATCAACAGCCCTAGTTCCAGGGACGGAGAAGAAAACACAACAAAAAGACTGCCTGCTTCTCTGAGCAGAACATGAAGAAATGAAAAATGCCAACCCTTGCAAAAGAGGGTCTGTTTGCCCTTGAAATCTCTTGTCACATTAATAATTTTGAATGGAAATCATATCCTCTAATATTATTTTTTTTGAAGAATAAATTTCATCCAAACATTTCACATAGGAAAGATGACCTTATATTAATTAACCTCGTATTAACTAGAAGAGTAAAAAATCCATTATAACAAAATTTATTTGCTTCACAAGGATTCTTTTAATGCTTTGAAATGGTGGTCTTTTTTTAATTCACTAGCACTGAAAAGCTATTTACTTTCTCTTACATTTATCTTCGTTCTTCACTGTTTTTCTGGGGGTTTTTGTTTGTTTGGTGTTTTTTTGTTTGTTTGTTTTGTTTTGTTTTAATAGAGTGATCAATTTTCGTACAGCTCATCTGCTGGAAATTGTTAATACCTGTCAGGTTTCAACAACCTATAAAAAACGAGCACTACCAAAAGTATCTAGCAATAATCATCTTTCAGGTAGTAATTCAAATAGTACATATTGAATTAAGTTGAAAAGTTCTGTAGTTTTGATATAATACATATATGTGTCCTTCTGGAGTAAAATAAATATATGAAAACAGATGGGAGAGGTAAACGAAGTCATGAAAAGCCTCTACTTGAAAATGGGTGATGATCCTAAAAAACAGATTGAGTCCATGTTTGTTTTATAAGGACATAGAAGAGGGGGGGAAGAAGTCTTTTGAAAGTATATGTATTGTTTTCTGAAGAATTTAAGACCTCAATAATATCTATTCCCTCCTTCAGTAGCTAATCACTTTGAAGATCCTGACACAGAAGTGTTACCTAAATATACATGCTCACCATTTTGGACAAATATGAGAGTCATATGAGTTGTAGTGAGTGTAGGATCACAAAATCCCATTGCTAAAAGCCATACAACAGCAGAGGAAAAAAAACCCCTACCCTAAAAATATTTAAAAATCTAAGTACATAATATACATGACAGGGCTGCCAACGGCAAAACGGAGGACAATCGAGAAATAACCAGACAGCATTGATCGCCTCAGTACACTCACAACAGGAAGGCGGGAGGGCAGGGAGGAGGTGGCTAAAAGCACCTGCAGTCACTGATATTGCTAAGAGCAAGTCCAAGAAGAAGCATGGACACAGATGCAGTAGGAAACCAGGAACCTAGCTCCAGAACGATCAGAGAGTTAGTCAGGGCCACTGATTTTATAAGCAGTTAAGGGTAGCAACATGTGCCAGTAAGGGCTAAGATGGATGCAGTCCTGGAAGCTGAAGTCACAGAAGAGCAATGCTAGAAATCAAGGGAAGAAAAGCAAGAAACAGGAATTGAAACCAAAGAAAGCTGAAAGGGAGTAGCTGAATACCTGGTAGACAACCCAAGAGACACGAAGAGATGAGTCTCCTCTTTGAACAAGTGCTACAGCCAAGACTGGGGAGGGAAGGAGCAGGAGCAGGAGCAGAAGCAGAAGCCTGGCTGTATCTCCAGCCATGGACTGGAGAACCAGCCTCATGCTACATGGACAGTCAGGAGAAGACAACTGCTGCACACAAAGTATCAGGTGAATGAGTCAGGTGTAGGAGTCCCAGGTGCTGCTGAGGGAATGAAATACACAAAATTCAGGAATAACTTTTTTCTTTTTTTTTGTTCCTTTTTTTTTTCTTTTAAAGCAAAAAAGAGGACACTCCTGAGAAAACAAATAAACGAAAGAACCAAGGAAAAAGGGTGGAAATGGGGAGAGCTGAAGATTATATATAACAATGGCAAAATTGTGTAGAATTTCTTAGATAAAGAAAGAAGAATCACTTTAACAGTCATCAAACAGGTGTTTGGCTCAAGATGTTACCCACCATTTGCCAATTCAGCTAATACGTTTCTCAGGTTTTCAGAGAGAAACAAAGACACATTGAACAACAAAAGTTAAAATAGAGGAGCAACAGAGGCACAGATGGGATGGGATTGTTGAAAATCCCCTTTGATCAGTAACTATAAGGATGAACTTGCAGGATTCCTCATCTATTTCTTGAAAGGGATAATAGTTTAAAATGAAGAAAGGGATCACAAATATATTATTACATCCCAAGAGTAGCACCATGGGAGAAGGATGTAAAAGGAATGAGCCAAACCAATTTGCAGCTCCTGTTTTCTCTGTTGCAGGTAATGACAAATCACCTACAATTCTGAAAGCAGAAAACCTGAAACACCCCATCTGCAAAAGCAAAAAAAAAAAAAAAAAATCTAAATTAATAAAACAGAAGATATCGTGGCATCATCAACTAAGTATCCACACAAGATGAGAACCTGTCACTTGCATATTACGACCTTTTAGGATTAAGTTAACTCTAGAAAGGGTAGGGCTATTATGGCTTAGTTTCACACACTTCAAGCAGAGGGAGATTGACATTACCATCAAAAGAAGTTGTTCCAGTGTGCTCTGTCCATTTATATTCTTCTCCACATTGCTCCTTCCTCTGTACAACACCAGTACAAGCACTCATACAGCTGCACAGTTAAATCAGATGGGAAAACTGAGGAAAAGGGTTTCCTGTTTTGTAGTAGCTGTTGTTTGCTTGGCCTTTTTTTGTTCATCTCTTTCCCCTGAACGTATTTTAACGTGGATCCATCTCCCAGCTGGGTTCTCCCTACAGCCACAGTCACTCTTGTGCTTCTGCACGGGATGGGAATGAGCAGCTGGGGCAAGACCTCCTCCTCAAGTGACAGTGCTAGATAATGTCCGGTTAAAGCGACCCTGAAAGCCTGGCCTTCAGAAATAAGTGATGTGTTCTAGGAGGCAGAACCAAGGCAGTCTGCAGGTGAAAGCATGTGGAGCCTCCTTCTTCCCTGCCGGGAAGCTGGAGTGTCACTCCCGAGGTGTGCACTAGGGATCACATTCACAGGGTCATTCTCACACATGAAATTATGTACCCCAAAATCTAAGGTTTATTCCCAAATATTTTCAAATGCAGCTCTAATTGAGAATCACAAATGTGTGTTGCTAAGTAAAAGCCTGTCTCTTCTGTATTTCACATTGAAACAAAGATATTTTACTAAACAGGAAGAATGCATTGGAAATTCACTTTAATACGTGTTTATTGGTGTCCTGCACTTTCAGTGTAGGAGGTTGGAGATGTAATAAAAAAGTTTCAAAATGTATTGATTTCATTTCATTTAAATCACTCTAAACAACCAGTGCTTTAGAGTTCAGAGAATTAACATTTACTGTCCATTACAAGCAAAATTTTAATATTACCTTTTTGAGTCTGTTTAGAATTCCTCTGTTAAAATTCTCCAGATACATTCCTCAAAGTAAACAATACATTTCAATCTGTGTCACAATCAACATTGATAAGGCCTTCTTAACCATTTTATACCACCTCCACTATTACTTCATTGCAAAACACAATCTTATTTCATACTATAAATATCCATCCATGCACAAAACACAGGGGCCAGAAGTTACACATTAATATGTCATGTAGGCTTCCAAGACTTCCTTCACCCTCTGCAGGTTTATGGTACACTTAAAAAGATATCTTTAGACTTGGTCTACTTGGTCTTAAAATACAAATATACAATATCCATAAGCATAAAAAAGTAAAGCTAGGTTGCCTTACCATTTGTTATGAACTGCTAAAATCTTATACATGTACAATATAGCATCATGCCGATTAATATACATATTAGTTAAATATATCAACCAATAATGGAGATGTGGCCAAGCTTTTCTATTTTGCTTTCAAAAAGAAATTGTTCATGTGCAAGTAAAAAGATATTTAATTTAAACTCATATGGAATACCTGAACCACATAGACATCTGTAAACCCTGCTGAGATATTCAGGTCAAATGGGGCATAACCTGCTGATACACTTGAAAGGGAACACAACTCCTTACGGGTGATACCAAATGTGTGCTATTCCCAAGAGAATGTAAATTTACCAGCATTCACATTTTCACTTCTAGAACACTGATTTATGCATCTTGCATCTCGGTTTATACTTTGTGTATCTATTCATCATCCTCCATCAGAAACAATTTAATACCTTGACACTGTCATGGGTTTTTCTAAATAAGGAGATACACAGTACAAAATGTATAGTGAAACAAATAAGCACATGTATACAGTCTTTGAAAGGCATTTTTGTGACCATTGTAGCAGTGTTTATAGAAAACATTTAAGATAGTCACATTCCGCTGATAGCACTGTATTGCAAACTGTCAAGCCACATTTCTTATATTAAACTTGTACTGCACTGTATATTGTACAACAGAAGAGAAAACAATCATTCTTAAGGTGTGACACAATGAAAAAAAAAAAAAAATCACTAGACTGAGTAAGGTAACCAGCACAGGGCTTAATTTTCCTGAGGTTTGTAAGAAGTTTTTAAACAAAAATCACAGTGACCAGGCTAAACTGCAAACATACTTTTAAGTTTTAAATATACAGTTTATACATAAGTTCTGTGCATGGTCGACAACTGTGTATGTTCACACTGATGTTTCCTTTAAATGACTCGCCACTGTATAATACTTGTATCTTTTCCGCCTGTGGAGATGAGATGGGTGTCTTCACAGAGAAAATCTACATTAGTTACATGACTACTATGTCCACCGTACACATGGCTTGGAGCCTAGAAAACACCACATTAGTGAGAATATAAACTGTCATAAAAACATATCATTATAACATAACATTCATACCACAATGAAACCAAGGCATGACATAATTCTCTTAAAGTATTTTAATATTAAATTAAATTTTAAATTTAATTGTAGTCTCAATCAACCTTAAGTAAATCCCTTAGACATATACATATTCCCATTCTTCCTTTTTTTGTTTGGTGGCTGTGGGTTTTTTTGTACATAGGAAAACAACATTTACTGTATTTGTGCAAGTTACAAGAGTAAATTTTTTGGAAATACCTTACCCTAAACTGTGAACATGGATATGAGAAGAGATGTACTTTGCCAAAATCATCCCCTGTTGATAGCAGTTTTCTCCCATGTGATCGACAGACAGCATTGATATCTGTTCCATCTGAACCTTCAGGCCATACACCTGAAACACACAGGAACTAATTAAAGGCTTCTATAATGGAAATAAAAGCGACAGCTTAAATTTTTGTTAGAATATTAGTAAAGGATTACTTGTTTTTTAAAAAAAAAAAAAGAAGAAAAAAATAAAACTATAAAATTAACTGCAGCTGAGTCAGTATGAGTACTTCAGGACCAGCAAAAGACCAGATCCTAATAGGAAATCAAGCACAGAAACAAATTATTTCTTCTAGTCAGCAAAGTGCTTTGTACTCTGAAAAAAAGAATTCTGCTGCATTATGGTCATGTGTCTGAGCCTAAATGAATTTTCATATGGTTATGCAGAAAAATAACTGTTACTGCTTTTATTCTCCCTTCTGCTTATGCTGACATACTTCCTTCATACTACTGTAGTCTAAAAAACTACCCATGTATAATTCAACATACTTTCTTCATATTACTATAGTCTAAAACCTATGACACAATAAATTATATAGTTTAAAATATTATTTAGCAATTAATATATCCCTTGAAAAGAAACTGAACCTACTACAAATGTTTTAAATGCTTTTACTTCAAATAATTCTCCTCTTTCCTCATGCATTCCTTGCTGTTCTTGCACAAAGTGATGCTCTAAAATTAAACTGTAGGCTCATCAATGCAAGGACAGATCTATGCACAACATCTTTAAAGCCTTTGAATATTTGCCTGTAATAAATTGTAATTGTAATAAAATCCACCCAGTTATTGATTTTTTTTTGTATGCAGTACTGTGGGGTTTTAAAAATTATTTTAATAATTCATAATTTATCTAATACCTATTTAACATAAATTATATCTAACTTTCAAAGACCACTGACATAATCAGTTATAATGTGTGTTCTGCCATTATGATTTGGCAAAAAAAAAAGACTGTCCCTATGTCACACATCCTCTGCAGTGTTCCCCTGAAGTCCTACCACTCGAGTGCATGCTCTTCCTGCATTACTGCTCTTCCAATATTACAAGTCAGGATGAGACAGTTGCTACCCACCCTGCTTGCTCTCCCCTCTCCTGGAAGGATGGATGCCTATGCCCGGGCAGGGTAGGCACACGCCGGCTTCCCTGCTCTGGGCCAGCGACGCCACCAAAGTAGGTGTCAGCCCTGCACTGTGGAAACAGCTAGCCTTCGATCCACGTGTAACTCTTCCCAAATATGGTCTTTGTATCATTGCTCAGCAATTCGAAAGCATTAAGAGGAAGTGATTCCCTGTCTTTATAAGGAATTACAAATTGTTGTAAATAAAAGGAAACACAAAGTGATGATTTGTGGACTGCCCCTGACTCTCCCGATGTGTGTGGAAACACCTCTTTGCTAGATCAGGGACAGTAAAAAAGAGGCGTAAAGAAAAGTAAGGGGCAAAGAAGAAACATGGTAATTGCTACTCGTGGAATTATGAACATGTAGAATGAAGACACAGAGAAAAACTGTTTTAAACAACTGCTTTGACAAAAAGGAGGCTGTATGAACATCAAATGCTAGCTGAAAAGAGAGGAGTCTTCTCAAGAGGCTGTGATGACAAGCTGGAAATAATTCCTAAAGAAAATGGTTTAAGAAACGAGATTTTGAAGTGTGGAAATGATCATATCAGGGTTTTTCTTTGAGACTTTCTGCTCTCTCAAAATTTATTCCAGTGCCTCACTGTCAGTTTTTCCAAATATGTAAACTGAATCCCCTTTTGCTGAAAAATTGGTCATTTTTTTTTTTCTCATCTTCTGCAGACATGGAAAGAGATCATTTCCCTTATCTCATTTGAAGATTGATGCCATGCTTTTTTTTCTCCTCCTCTAAAATTAATTCATTACATCTCTTCTCCCAGAACAATATTTAGATGGATTCTTGCTAGTCAGCACATTATCTGTTGCTCCAGTGTGTGAACACCAGAAGCAGCTATTCCAGCTGTGACTGAAGCAGATACTGATAAATGGAAAATTACTTCACATTTTGCATGGTGTCCTGTTCTAATGCATCTACCTTTCCTGAAACAGCATAATGCTGTTGACCCATATTCAGTTTGTATGCAAGAGTAATCAGATCTTTCTGTGCAGATCTGCTCTCCTCCATTCTGTATTTGTACAACTGGGTTCTGCTGTTCAAGTGTGTAACCTCCTATTTGTTGAATTGCCTCTTTTTTTCATACAATTTCTATATTTCTTACGACAAGTTGCTAATCCTGCAGCTTCGTGCCACCTACCAACCATGCTATTAATAAATATATACAAACAAGCATAATAATCAGTGTACAGTCTTCTAGTCAGTTTTGAACCCAACCAGTCTGAGCTCTGCTTTGCTTGCAGTGTTGTCAGGCTTTGTATAGCATCCTAGATTTCTTCTGTTCCTGTCCTTTACCTCAAATACTAATTTTTCCAAAACTGGGTATGTGATATGAACTGATGCCTTGGTTGAGAGTCTAGCAGCACATGCCTATTGCAATAGCATCCAGATCAGTAAGTGTTCTAAAGTCTTTAGTCCTTCACATGTCCTTTACATGTGTTTGTATCACTAAAATATCCTCCTTTGAACACATGCCTTTACATGCTGTTGATTTTCATTTGAATCATCTCTAAACATTTCCAGGTTGACTAATTTGTTTCCATGCTTGAAGACCTGTGTTCAACAGATCAATGTTCATCTTCCCCCCTGCACTGGTTATGTTGATCTGCGAGTGCCACGCATGCCATTTTTCCATGATTCCACTAGAGTGAGAAAATACCCCTAGTTTCAGTCAGCTAGTAGCTACTGAAAAATCAAAACACTAGAATTCTCATGTCCTTGATGATGTAATTTCTTCTTCTATGTCCAGTGGGGCAATCCTGGCAAGCATTTCAAGACTGTTCATACTGGCTGCTCTGAGGCCCCAAAGTACTGAATAGCAGAGTCACAACATTACCAGACTGGTTTACAATTTATAATTTATAAGCTTCTTCAATTTATTATTCTAGCCACTAATTTTGCACTTTATCCTCTCTGTATGGGCTCTGAAGTTGAATATATGATTCTGCAGATACTGCATTCATTCTCCATTTTTCCATTTCTTTGCCTGTCCTCTGTGAGGTCCTGGAAACAACTACTAATGGTTTTGAGGTTATGCTAGCCAGTTGTTTTAACAGATACAACAAGACTCATCATACTCAGATACTTTGAAAATATCTGACTTCTAACTACTTTCCAATCTACTCCTTCCATATTGAAAGCAGAGGTCTTGTCCTTTCATTACTGGCACTAACTGGGTTAGCCATCAGATTGTAGTGAGTCTTCTAATAAAGTCATATTAAAAGAAAACAAAGTGTCTCTCTTTTTTTTTTTTTTTTTTTTAAACACTTCAGTTTTAGCAGTGCCATCTCTTTTCTCTGCATAGCAGGCCAATATTGTCGTTGGTCCTTCTGTTATTTCTGTACTTGTCACAAGTATGCATTTGTGTTTAGGCTTTGTTTGTTTCATTGGTCCTCCAACAGCTTTTACTTTCTGCATTCCTCTTCCCTGTAGGGGAGGTCAACAACAGTTTGACCAAATTTATTCCATGCTGCCACTCGTATCTTTCCTCTGGGCTGGCAGAGTTTGTGCACTTCATACCATCTAAGGAACTACCACATCTCGCCTTTTTTCCAACTTCAGATTTTCCCTAACAGAGCTTTGGAATTTTGCAGTTTGCCTCCCTGCAGTCCATTATCTTCTTTTTCTTTCTCATACTAAGGATCACACCTCCCTAATCCCACAGCCATTCCTACACAAGATGCATTCACATTCTTAGCAAGTTCTTTCCAATGCCCCAGAATCAAATCGGGAAGAAACTCCCCACTAGGTGCTTGTCTATTTCCTGTATCAGAAGAATTTTAAGAACTAGCTGGTTAGCCACTGTACCGCAATTCTTCTCCCAAAAGACACTGGAATAGTTAAAGTCTCACAGCCTTAGCAATTCCTATGATTTGACTGATTCTGCTAGCTATTAAAAAAATTCCATTCATTTGATTTTTCTTGAAGGATAGGCAACAGTACAACCTTGCCACCATTAATATTCTTTTTTTGCGTCTATAATTATTATGCATTATCTTTGTAACTTCTCAGTTTGAACCTAACTGTATAGCTATGAATCCTCAGTATAGATATCATTATGTTCTCTCCTTGTGCACTGCATACCCTTTGTACGTAAGTTATATCCTTTTACTTTAAAATTCCATTAATTTGATGAACATCCTCACAGTCTCTATTACATTACTAAAATGGTAATTGTGACAATTATTAAAACTAGCAACTACTTTTATTTATTCCTTGTCCTTGTTACTTTAGCTTACAATAAACCAGTTCAGCATGGAGGACTGTAAGTGTAAAAATCTATGTGCAGTTTCCACAAGTTCCCCATTGGCCCAGTAGATCATTTTGTTCCATAGCCTGGCTCCAAAAGCTGATCTGTTGCCAGTGGGAAAAAAAACACTCTGAGGTGTGACACTCCTCTCTTATGACTTTTTATGCACCAAAAGCAGCCCCATACTCTAACAGCACTATATTTTGCATGAATCCAAGTTAGAAAGTAAGGAATACTCACTTAAAGTATTTATCATCTCAGAATATCTGGACCTGCAATGCTAAATGCAAAGACTTTGTAGCTCTATAACTGTGCATCAGGTATACTCAAACCCCAGGAATACGTTAACAGTTCTATAAGTTCTATAATATAAATTCTGTATTCATCCCTCATATGAGAAACACATTATGTCAACATGCAGCCAGTATTGTAGGATTTCCTCCTTTTACTAGATCTTCATGTTGTAGTGATAGCCAAGCACTTCTTGTCAGTTAAATTAGACAAAACTTGAATGTGTCTTCCCAGCATATTGCTATTGCCATCCCATCTTTAGTCTCTAAAAACATGTCCTTTCTGGCTGCCTTCAAACACATCACTGCATCTATTGTACTTGAAATATGGGTGAAAATCTTCCTTGCTTACTGCTTATACTAAACCAGACTCTTCTCTGAACTTCTACCACGGCTTCCTATTTTATCTTAAGGACTCAAGAAGTTGAATCTTCTCATACACAACTTTTGTAATGATCTGTCTAGTTCTGCACACGTTGTGGAATAAGTATAAAGCTTCAGAGTACAATGGGGAAAGCAGCTCCTTCAAAACTGGCAGAAGAGAAGTCCCATGGAAACAAACTGTCCTGATTTCATTACATTTTTCTTCTTTCTTCTTGCATTCATTTCACTTCATATAATTGCAATTATTGCATCAAAATACATTGTAAGTACTTAATGATGGAGACTGTCACCCATTCTGTGTTTGCACAGGAACTAGTGCAAATGAAACAGATTCTGGTAAGGGCATTTGGCCCAGTAGCTGCCTAAATGAAGGGTAATTCCACAGAACTGGTACTTTAAATTAAAAATGACGAGAAGCAGCTCCAGTGTGACAGAAAGGGCAGTGTGTGATTTCTTTCTTGTCTCCCACTTATGTAGTAATTTAATATTTATACTTGAAGCTAGAAAGAGTATTAAATCAGAGTCTTTCTGGATTGAAATAAGAGGACAGATTGTAATAAAAATGGCATAACAGAAGTTCTGTATTTTCCCCTGAAATATGAATAGTCATGCTCATAAGAATAAGTTGGCAATATAAGTGTTTGTTAATAACAAGCGTGGTAAGAGATTGTAAGAGGAAAGATGCTTACCAAAAACGTGGAATCCTAAAGTACAGGTGTAAGTGGCCCATTCTATATCTCTAGTTGTTTCAACACTCACAACTTGTTTACAAGCAGAGGGGATCCCTATAAAAGAAAAAAAAAAAAAAAAACAACCACACAATAACATTTTTAACTCTCAAATTGTACAGATTTTTGATTGCACCAGATGAATTAAAACATATGATCTATCTTGGCAGTTATATGGTCTCATTTAAAATTTAAATCTGTATTAGACTGCCTGAACTTTGCACAAAAGGACTAAATATAATTCTTACTCACAGTATAAGATTTCATAGTCTCCTGAATTAGACACAAGATACTGTGAATTAACAGACCAGTCCAGATGAGTAATGAAGCTGGAATGACCCTATAGAGAGAAAAATATTGTATTAACTGCACTAACAGTATCTCTCAATGTGTAGATATTAATACAATGCTAAAAAATGTACTTAAGTTGTTAGTATTGAACCAGGAGAAAAAAAAAAGTTTACCTACCGAACATTTGCCAACTCTAGTGTACTTTCTTCCATTTTCACTTACGCCATATATATAAATACAGTTGTCATGGGAACCTATTGCCAAGAAGTTTCCATCTATAAACACAAATATCCCTATAAGAAAGGGCTTAGGCTAATTTTTAAAAGTTAGCATGTCACAGACAAGAAAAAGTGTTCTTAAAGGTCTTGATACCGAAAAATTAAAAAATAAAATTCTGTTTTTTCAGTTGCATATCGATGCATGTTTCAAGATTACAAAACAGCAAGTCTATACAGGAAATATTACTGTTAAAAATACATGACACTTCTGGATGCAGCTACAGTCCATTTAGGGCTGACCTGATTGCAACAACCTGTGCAGTTAAGTTGTATGTGGTTTTTTTAATTCCCAGTGAAACCATACTGAACATGTGGGTGAGGGAGGGAGGGAAAAGAAAACTGGAGCTTAAGACACCACCTATTCAGTGTTGCCAGTGTTTCATGGCATATTTATTTTCAACTTCAATATGGCAAGTGGAGAATTATTTTAAAACAAATTGTCCTGGGTTGAGTGAGTGGTGGAGTTTTTTGGTGGCAGGGGAGGGGGCTATCAGGGCAGCCCCCTGTGAGAAGCTTCTCAAAGCTCCCCCAGCTCCCCGTCAGCTCCACTGCTGTTTGGAAACTGAGCCAATCAGCTGCGCCTCTGTGATAACGTATTTAAGAAGGGACGTGGTGACGGGCAGTCGGACTTGTGAGGAGGAGTTGCTGCAGCTGCGTGAACACCAAGGTCAGTGGAGGAACGGAGGAAGAA
Organism: Tyto alba; assembly: GCF_018691265.1. Lineage (NCBI taxonomy): Eukaryota > Metazoa > Chordata > Aves > Strigiformes > Tytonidae > Tyto > Tyto alba. The sequence goes on from NW_024881303.1 coordinate 14,505,029, forward strand.
AGGAGGGGGGAGGTGTGCCGGAGCAGAGACCCCCCTGTATCCTGTGGGGAGACGGCAGGGCGGCCCCCCCTGCCACCCATGGAGATCTACGGTGGAGCAGACATTGATTTATGGCCTGTGGCTTCTGCTTGGTATAATCAAGGTGCTGTGCCCGAAGAAGGCCGGGATCTCGTGGGAAAAGGCAGCCCCGCTGCTGTAATTCAGCGCTGGGAGGATTGCAGCATGCGGGGGAGTCCCACGCCAGAGCAGCTCGGGAAGGGCTGCAGCTGTGGGAGGGAATCCAGTTGGAGGAAGTTGGTGACCCACGATGGAGCAGTGTGGGGAACGCTGCGGCCCATGGGAGGGACTCATGTTGGAGAAAGTTTGTGGAGGACTGTCTGCTGTGAGAGGGGGACCACGATGGAGCAGGAGGAACAAGTTTCGGACACTCCCCTCACTGAAGATGAAGGAAGTGGCAGCACTGCCAGCACCCCCCATTCCCTGCCCCTGCGCCACTGGGGGAGGAGGTAGAGATATCGGGAGCAGAGCTGAGCCCAGGAAGAAGGGAGGGGTGGGGGGAAGGTGTTCTCAAGATGTGGCAATGCTTCTCACTGTCCTACTCTGTTACGTGTTGTTAGTGTCTGTAATAAATGTATGTTCTTTCTTTTTCTTCCCCTAACGAGTCTGCCTTTTGCTCATGACCACAAAGGGGAATTTTTTCCCCATCCCAGTCCTATCTCGAACCCCAAACCTGGCTCTCTGTCCCTTCTTATTGCCAGAAGAGAAGGGAGAGAGAGTGGCTGCATGGTGGTTGGCTGCCAACAAGGCTCAAACCACAACACAAACCAACCCCAAATTTAATAAAACAATTTAACACTTTTTTTTAACCAGTAAATTAACGCTCTCAAACCTGGTGAGTAACGCATTACGGACAGCTGTTCGTTTCCATCTGTGTGTACAGTGACCAAGTCTTTTGTTTCTGTATCAAATACAAACCACCTGTTGTAAATACAGAAAGAGGCCAATAAATCACTCCATAAGGAATTTAAATGTACTGTAATCTTGACCAATTTTATTCTGTCAAAATAGCGTAAGTTTTACACCAAGAAAAGAAAAACAGCAACTGCTACTTGGTTTGGTTTTTTTTTTTTACTATATCACAAGGATGATCCCATGTTTTTTAACCAGAAAAATGATCAAACATAGACCCTGATACCAATCTTCAGATTTCAGTCTGTTTTACTATTGTCATGCACTCGAATAAAGTAATTATTACATGTAATGACCCTTCTCCTTTAATGACCCTCCTCTATGCTACACTGATGTTTAAACTGATGCTTACATTAAAACCTAGAGCAAAGGAAAACATGAGCAAGAATCAGGACCATTCTCTTTTGATAGAAGGATTAGCTTTATTAATTTAAAAAAGTTAATTAGTTTACTAATTTTTAAAATAAATGTAATTAATTTTAATGAACCAAAATTTAATGTGTAGAAAGGACAAAGATAAAATTTGCATTTCAATACTTGCATCAAATTATTAGACAAAGATTCCTCTCAAAGCTTCTTTTGATTTACTTTATTCAATAAATTTTTATAATTTATAAATACAAATTTTATAATTTAATATTTTTAAATAAATTTAATAATAATTTATTTAATAGATAAAGTAAAACCTTTATTTCAGGTTGATATACAATGCAAAATAATCTTGGCTGATAACCTACAAGCATCCTATATGTTTTCAGTTAAGTGGAACTGTTGTCAATACTAACAGCAAAGTCTGCCCTCAAGTGACATTAAAGGAGAGAATGAAGTTACGGTGAAGGCACTTCTTCCTCCTATGACAGACAACCAAGGTTAAGCCCAGGGTTGTCCATTGACCCACTATATGACCAAGGGCTCAATCTGCCCTGTAAAATGGAGATACTTACCTTCCACCTCAGTTTTGTCTGTCTTGTTACTGCCTTACATTCTGCAGGCAGAATAAGTCTCTTAATACGCATTTTTACACTGTGTCTAGCACAGCGGAACATTTGCCAAATTTTTGTTAATCCAGTTGTCACTGCATTAGAGATAATAAACCACTTGCTGATTTTCCAATGAGTAACATTTTTTTGTGCGATTTCCTCTACACTGCCCTAAAGGCCACAGAGAAGATCTCTGTATGCATTTGCGAAGTTAACTCATTATCTCAAGCTCTCCTTTAATTTTTCCTTTGTCATGATGGACACAAAGATTTAACATTTAGGTCACTGGTGCAGTGACAGCACCTCCCACACATGGTCTCACTGCTAACCTAGACTTCCTGCCTTGTCCCAATCCACCTCCTCCCACTGATCTTAGATTGCCGCTCTCCCAGGGCAGAAACCACCTCTTTGCTTCATGTTCATGCAACAACGCTCAGCAAACACAGGGAACTGGTCCAAGACTAGGGTTTCCAGGCAGTAAGGTGATATAAATAAATTTCACTCTGAAATTCAATAGAAATCAATAGGGGATGAACATATGTCATGTGTACATCTGCAAAACAAGAACATGAGCTGGAAAAATCTTGTAGTGTTTGCTGGTGCCCAAGGTGTAGCTGTGTGCATCTTACCTGCCGGTTAGCGTCCCTACTGCAACAACAGATGCTGAAGGATGAAAACCTGAAGACTGCGCTGGATCCTAAAATGTTTCAGAAGGAAGCACACTTTTTTACGAGTCCAAGTTATAGCAAAACCACAGTTCAATTATCTGCCTTGGGAACAGAGTTAGTCTCTCTTGATGTCTTTTGAGGATTGTTTGATTTTTTTTTAAATACTAACTTGAAGGGGGGAAAGAAACATTTTTAACTGATTGAAATATTACCCAGCAGATTTTTTTTTCCCATTATACAAGGCCACTGTTTTCTTTTCTTCAGTATCTAAAAACAACTTGGTAAGTGACTTCATAACAATAACATTGGCAAAGGCAGCTTCTCAACAAATCACAAACAAGCAAGAGATAAAAATAACTTTAAATTAGAGTTGACCTAAGAATTAAGCATCAAAGCTGCAGTATACCTACTGTCTAAAGGATAAGCAAGTACATTACTCAACAAAAATATGTATCACTTTGCATGAATGGGAAAAGCCTAACTTCTACGCACACCAAAGCCTTTTTCAGCACTTGCCAGTTGCAGCTTAGTGGGAGATTAAGGGCATGAACTGGGTTTCTTATTTTGACAGGTAATTTTAAAACATTTTACTTTGTATAGTATATTACTACGCAGTCCAGTAGAGTTGCGGTGGTTTTCTTGCAATTTAAACATATGCCTAGAAATCAAGGTAAGCACTTTCTTTCTAATACTTGTTCAGTTACACAGAATGAGCTCCAGAACTCCTCAAGCTATAGAAGAAAGTCCCAGAATAAATCGGTTTTGTTTTTTTAATACCTGCCAAAAAAAATTTTAAAATGTAGGCTAAAAAAAAAAAAATCAGTGACTACAATAGTATCACAATATAACCATTTTAGTAAATCTGTTCACATTTTTAGCAATTTGTAATTACTAGACCTAGAGGCTATGTGTAAGGTGTATTCTCATTAATTTTAAACGTGTCTAATTTGAAAGATGTTACTAACTCTAAAGAAAATTCAGAGAATTATTGAGATCCAGGATTTCTATATGCATGTTCTAAACCACTACAGTATCCCAGAAAGGAAAATTTCTTTTTTTAAGTATAATTTCATAGCAAATGCTAAAATATTTTCTTAAATAAACCAGAGATTCAGACATCTAAGTAGTAACTTGTACTCATAACTGCATTAAAAAGCTTCTACATATATCTCTATGACAAAAATAGGTTAACATGAAATGATTTATTTACTCTAGATAGTTAGTCACTGATTTATGAAACAGTCTCAGACATTTCAAGTAGTTAATAAGGAGTATATCGTCAAGACTGATAATAGAAATCTTGTCTTAATGAAGCAGTGTGTACTTGGAGGGCAAAAAAATAAATCTAGTTTAATAGTCCTACTGCTGATGCCGTCTTAGTTTTCAAAACAACCAAGGTAAATAAAATGTTTTCTAAACATTTCAATAACAACAGTTTCTTAGAGATTGTCTTATATTTGTTAAACCACAGCTAAATATTACTTGAAGCTCCCTGTGAGTCATAATCAGCTGAACTCCAGTTTTGTTTTTCAGAGGACACAAAGAATAAAACAGTGGGAACCATGTCCTTTTTTGAGTTGGTGATTACTTAAGTGATTTTAATTCTGTGATAGCAGCTTCTCTGATTAATAGATTTATTCTTGTTCCCCATATTTTATTTATCTCCACTAATGATGTTTCACTATCAACCCAAACTTCTAGACTGCAAGAGAGTAAAGTATCAAATTTTGCACTTCTCTTCATGACTATAGGCCCTCCTCAGTATGTTGCTCCTGTAATAAGAAATATATCAGAAGTACTTTTGGATTCTTCCAGCTTTTTTGAAAGTGTATGGAAGTACACAAAAACATACACCTTTGCAGTGAGCAGCGTAAAGGATCACATTAGTACCTGCAATTGGATTATGTAATGATTTTTTCCTGACAAAAAAGAAACTTATTAAGAATGCATAAAAAATGGTACCAATGATTTTACTCTCCACTTAAGAATCTTTATAAATAAGACTTGCACAAATCTAGTCAAGCACCATTTCTAAATAATCAAATTAAGTCTCCACAGAATAACTATGATAAAGACCGGAAAGGTCTATGTAGAAGTTTCCAGTTGTGTCATTGCTCGAGTTGCTCTGAATTGTATGTGAAGGAATTACTGCGACCAAACGTGTTCATATTCCATACTGTACAATACAGTACACTACTATTGCCATATTTCAAAACATAAAAGGCACCTGTTTACTTTTTTTTAGAGACTCTACCAAGAAAAATCCTGGAAAATTTGGTTTATGACTACTCACTGATTTTTAAAAATCTATTTTATCACTGAAGTTCTTAGCCTAAGTGTGTTGGTATTTATTTTAACTTGCATTTGGCATCTTGGTAACAGTTCAAGAGATTTTCACATTATTTCACAAGCACATTATTTTAGTGTGTCTCAAGATTTGACCATTCCCCTAAGGCCCAGCTACAGTATTTCTAAAGACTGAAGGGGAGATAGATTACCTTTAAATCCAAATCATATTAACACATCTTAAACCCTAAAATGATCAAGAGGTAGGAAAATGCAATTATCTGCCTGCCTCTCAGGCCAAACTCTTAGTATTACTGATTTCCATTTTTTTTTTTTTATGTTAAAAGAACTACTTTTATTTTCCTTTCTTTTAACTTCTTATACTGCAAGTCAATCTGTCTTTATAGCCAAGGCACTGAACTATGAAAACAGGGCTCCATCTCTGAGGCAGTAACTGTTTTGGTCCTTCCAGTTAATTTAGAAGCTTCCCATGTCCATGAAAATATGGATCTTAGAACATATGACCTTGGTTAGACAGAATAAATTCCAATTTCCACATTCACCAGGCAAGCATGATTTAACAACTGCCTACAACTGGAGCAGGATACTATGAGACAGTTCGGCTAACACTATTTTGCTTAAACTGCTTCAACCTGATGTCTCAGCAGATGCTTACTGCAGATGCGTTGTATTCAGTAAGTGTTACTAATACTAGCTTTAACTTAAAGTGTTATGTAGGCCTGAAAATCATAAAATCATAGAATGTTTTGGGTTGGAAGGGACCTTAAAGATCACCCAGTGCCCCCCCCTGCCCCGGGCAGGGTCCCCTTCCCCCAGCCCAGGGGGCTCCCAGCCCCGTCCAACCTGGCCTTGAACCCTTCCAGGGAGGGGGCAGCCACAGCTGCTCTGGGCACCCTGGGCCAGCGCCTCACCCCCCGCACAGGGAAGAGTTTCTGCCTCAGATCTCATCTAAATCTCCCTTCTTTCAGCTTAAAACCATTACCCCTCATCCTATCCCTACACCCCTGACCCAGAGTCCCTCCCCACCTCTCCTGCCCCCCCTTTAAGCCCTGGGAGGCCGCTCGAAGGTCCCCCCGGAGCCTTCTCTTCTCCAGGCTGAACCCTCCCAACTCTCTCAGCCCGGCCCCCCAGGGGAGCTGCTCCAGCCCCCCCAGCATCTCCGTGGCCTCCTCTGGCCCCGCTCAAGCAGCTCCGTGTCCTTCTGCTGTTGGGGGCCCCCGAGCTGGCCCCAGCACTGCAGGGGGGTCTCCCCAGAGCGGAGCAGAGGGGGACAATCCCCTGCCTTGACCTGCTGACCACACTTCTCTTGATGCAGACCAGGGCACGGGTGGGTTCTGGGCTGTGAGCAAACATTGCTGACTTGTCGTCAGTTTTCCATCCATTAATACCCCCAAGTCCTTGGCAGGGCTGCTCTCAATTTACTATTCACCCAGTTTGTATTTGTGTTTGGGATTGCCTCAACCCATGAACAACCTTTTTACGAAAAAAAGTTGCATAATTAAGATTTTCAAAGCTTCATATATAAATAAATTCATAAATAAAGGTTTATTTACTATGTCACACAGAAACACTTGTCAGCAACATGATGGTCATCTATAAGTTACTGGCTACAATTTGATCTGCAAACCTGTGTATTGGATATATATCTACACCAGGTGCTGTTTTCTTTTTCCTGAAGTAATTTCTGAACTTTTCCACTGTCCAGAGGACAGATGAGAAAGACTGAGAAGTAACTCATTTATGGTGATCAGTACATGTATTTCCAAAAATGCATACTGTCACACCTATTAAAAAAGAGGAGACTGTTTAAAAAAAATGTGATAGTGGCATCTCAAAATAGAGACATATAAGCAACACCACTGTCTCTAGAAGATAAGTGAATGTCTTCTTACGGGTAAATATTTAGATAAGTGATCATGTGTCAAAAAATGTACACTAAAAAAATCAGTTCCTAGTGATGCATGTAGTAATCAAGATCACGTTACCACAGAGCTATTAGGAATCTGCAGATGCACAACTGAGTGCTTAAGCACAGTATAAAACTGAGCCTCCACTAAGTATTCCTTCAGTACCTGAACACCAAGTTTCACCAGAGATAGGAAGTGAAATTCTAGAACTCACATTTGTTACTTCTAACAGGATGTATAAAAACATTAATAAATTCTAAAGAAAATAAATTAAGAAGGCCAAAAATGTAATCTAAAAAATTTTTTCCTCCTGAATTCTATCATGCTCAGGATAGTAGTGTATCCTGATCAAAAGTACTTCTAAATAATAAGTATTTCCTAGCTTTATATTTGTGGTTCTCTTCCTAGTAAAAAAATATAAATGTCAACAACACTGTACAATTCTATATGATACAGTATATAGATCCATAACACCTAGGGTTTAAAATTCTTGTTTTTAAGGGTTTTACATTCATTTTCAGAAAGACAACTCTATTTTTTTTCCTCAAGTTAATACTTTAAGATATTTTTAATCAATAATCTTATGATAAAAAGAAATTACTTGAGAAGTTCTGCAAGAGGAATTCAGTTGTGTTTAATAAATTTATACCTCTACAATCTTGTTCCAGATAGGACGATGAGTGGTAGCATCCCAGAGGGTAATGTGTTTGTCATGTCCACAAGTGAAGAACTGAGGTTTAGAGGAATGGACTGCAAGTCCCCAAAGCTCATCTGTGTGACCCTACATAAGAAGAAATGTTTCTTGACAAGGACAGTACCATCAAAACTAAACATGTTTAAACATGAATAAAATGACTAAGTAATATACTGAAGCATTACAAAAATATGTTGGCTTAGATAGATGCTCATCTATAATGTTACTTATTCCTAGATGTACCATAATAAATCAAATAGATGTATATTTATAAAACTTAATTTGAAGCAATACTTTTATTGCTATTACACACTTAGAAATTGTTCTTGCAAGGCAACAGCTTACCTGGGTAATTGGGAAAAAATCTCCTGATAGTGTGCCCTGTAGGACGAAGTTTCTAGTGGTTCCTATTAATACAACGTCCCCTTTTCCCTCTGCTACTGTTCTTATTGGACCAAACTGCTCTGGAATCTGTGGTCATAACATACAAACAGATGGATAAGTCAGACAATTTGTCAAGCGTTGCTATTTTTCAAGACACATGGCCTAGCAAATGCATTTTAATAAATGTTGCACAGAGTAGAAATTAAATGGATGAATATATATGCCTGACTTTCAAAAGTTTATAATAACTTGACAGCTCAGTAACTGTCTTTATAACACTACAAGAAAAGACCTCCTTATCTACAAAACACTGTTTGTACAAATAAACCAAGAATTTCAAAAAACAGAAAAGGTTCCTTCTTGTTGTGTTAACTTGATCATATTTTAATTGCAGGTGTGATATCAGACTAAGCATTTCTACTCAAAGATACTGTCAGGCTTTGTATCACTACTACTTTCTTGTAAGGAGTGTTTCTTTAATTGCAGCCTAGGTTCTGAAAGAGTCAGTGCAAATCACCAATATAAGGTTCAACGCAAGATGTAAAATTTAAAATAACAAGGAATACCACTGTATGAACAAATAGAGGAAAAAAAAAGGATGCCACAGTTAGAAACAGCACAACAAGCATGCACCCTGTGCTGAGTTAGAAACTAAATTACCAAAACAGACATGCCATTCCAGTTGCATATATATTAGCAACATTTAATAATATAAAGTCAAAACCTGTCCTCAGAGCTTTATGCTGATTGTTCTCTTACATTCAGTACGTAAACAGTCACATAGTTCTGTCCAAACAAATTCTTCTTTAATCTTTTAAGTTTATACATTTTCAGAATTTCTTTTTTAAATAAAAACCAACACTAACCAAGAAATAAATGAAAAAATCTAAGTCCTAAAACCCCTAAGATATCCTCACATCATTTTGGAAAAGAGGAAAGTACAAAACCATTTTAATATTGTAATACTCTGAAGTGAAAAATTACCTCACATTATTAATTGCAAAGAAGGGAAGAAATGATATGAAAAAGTATGAATACAAGATTTGTTTTCCAATTACCATAATGTTAAAAAGGAAATATTATGTTAATGAATAGGGTATCACAGGAATGATCTTGTGACTCAAATCATATTGCATTTTATCATTCATTTGCTTTCCTACAAAATACACATCCATAAAAAAAAAAAAAAATTATTCAAAAACCTTTGGTCAGAAGACAGCTAAAATTTCATTTTGAGTAGCAGAGTAATTTCACAATAGGTGATATCACCTCAGTTTTGTGAAGTTTTTGGTAATTTCCATTCCAAGATATCAGCTTTCGGTCTTTTCCACCCCCCGATACTAATGTGCCATCTCGCAGCATACACAGCGCAAATATTCCGCCCTCATGTGCCCCTTGAACTGCATGGCTTATTCTGTTGGTACCTGGATAGAAGGAGAAAAGACATCGCTACTGAAACACTCAGCTTAATAGCTCCTTTTTCTCAATTTTTCTACCAGCTGTCGAGGATTATATCTAAACAATTATAATGGTGGGCACGAAGTGTTGCACCAAAATGCGCAAGACCCACGGAAGAGACTGAATTAGTACATCTTAAGAATGTATCCCCCCCATCCCAAAAATGAAAAGTACACATACACACCCAATCTAGTTCAAATGCAAAGTCAAACGGGTTCATATAAACCTTTCATGGGGGTGTAAGCTAAACCATTTGATGTCACATTTGACCTGCATCAGCACTAAGCACTTTATCAGCAAAGAAACCATAACCCTGTCACTTGTTATCCTCCAAGGATATTCCACAGTCTCCAGACACTGGACTTGCACCAAAACCTGACTAAGCTAGAGATCTTTGTATATCTGGCAGAAAGTGCTGAATCACTCTCTGAAAGAGTCTGTACTTCTTTATTGATGCACATGCCTTGTTCAGGTACCTTCTTAGAATCAAAACACCTTCAAAACCAACTACATTAGATTAAATATATCTAATCTGATGAACCATTTATGAAGTATAAAGAAATGATTACTAGTGATTCTGTTACTGAAATGTGCACCTTGCACCAAAGCTTGGCTAACTTTATGTTTAGCACAAACGAGGGGCTGATGCAAGTTAGGAAGAAACAGCTGCTTTTGCCTTTATAAATCCCATTTGCTTCTACCCACATCTATGGATATACTGTGCCAGCTACAAGTGATTTCTATTAAAGAGGTTTTTGCTAAGGGTACTCTAACCTGGTAGAAGCAGCCCTCACTTGAACGTAGAGCTCTGAGTCAAAAAGTAGTGAAGACATAGAAAATATGTTGCACTAAGATACAAAAACAAGAACAACATTTTTGTCCAACCCAAAAGAACCTGTAGATGAGAGGAGATCTTGCAGCACACAAAGAATTCACTTTCATTCCTGGGAGAAAGGGCAGAAGAGGCTGCTTGCAGCCAAGGCAGAAATCAGTCTACGAGCATGAAGGGAAACTGGCTCCTGAGCAGTGCACTGAACCTGCCACTGACCTCTATCTCCTTTGTCTGTTGGCAGTCCAAAATAACCAAGAACAGGGAGATGGGACTATGCAATTTCTAAACTGTTTAGAAGGAAAAGTTATCAAGTGTCTTGCTTTAAACTGTCATAGGAAAAAGAAAAAGGAAATAAAAGAGGAGCTGAGTTACGAACGCCATATCCACACCTTTCCTCAACAGTACTGTACTGGTCAAAAGCATGAGGAGATAATTGGCTGATAGTCCTGGGATGAACAAAAGCTTACAGAAACAGCTGAGTAAGGCTCAACTGTGTAACCAATTCACTGTGTTGCTTCCCGAGTCTTACAACCTTTGAGTATCTTGGGAGAAGGCACTGAGTAAATAAGATGCAGCTGTCATCCATATCCTTTCTTCCTTTACTAATAAGGCCTCCTTTAGGGGATTGTCCTTATTCCTATGCATGGCATCTCACACACTAAGTTAAACGTTTAGGATGTTGCTGATGTTTGCCTTCTGGCAGGCATTGCCTTCTGCTGCCAAAAAAAAAAAATGTCTTTTCTTACTAGAAAACACTTTTTAAGAAGTTTGTCCTATCCATCTGTTCTTTTGAAATAAAGCTGAGGAATTCAATTAGATCTGCATATGTTTTAACTTGACTTCCTAGGAAAACAAATAAAGCTATTTGTTGTCTTTTTAAAAGTGTGTGTCAATAGGCATAATTTTTGCAAACACTAGAGTGACAGTATAGGAGACTGGAGATTGTCAAATATGTTAAGTGTTCCTTACTATCACATTGATTAAGGAAAAGAACTTTTCCTGCCATTTCTTATGTTGGTAAAAGCCATACATGCAGGCATAGCTCTCTGATTCATTATTTGACCATAGGGAACATATTCTATAGAATTTTGTGCTGTAGCAGTCAGGTGTATATGTTCTTTAGGTACCTGTAGAGGAGAATCCAGACATAATCTGCTGGACCGGTCTTGGGAAAGAACTTAAGATAAACAGAATTTATTCTTCTTAAACTGAAGCTACACTCATGTAAAAATTCACAGTCTTTTATATTAAAATTTCCCTATTACCTTCAACCTTTTCTTACCTTTCCCCCAAATCAAAATGTTTCCGCTTGAGTCTCCTGTAATAGTATCACCATTTTCAGAAAAGGTCACACACAGGACAAACTTTGGCTTCTCTTGTTTCTGCATGGTTATAAAAAATACACACTCACAGAAACACACAACCCATTCATTTTAACTGTATACATTTGAGCAATTTAGTTTAGTCTTATACAGCTGTATTATTGCTTAAATATCTACACAGGGGTTAAACACATTCCTACAGTCTAAACAGTTAATCTGTGCAAGAGCAAAAAAATGCATCAACTGAGGTTGGTGGCCCAATCCTGCACCCTTCAGTAACAAGTTGTGATAGAGCAAGTGAGAAGGCCTGCCAACTTTTAACACAAGACCAGAAATACTCTGAGATAAACCAAATCCTCCCAACTCCAACATAAACCCAAAGGTTTTATTTAGAAGTGGCCAAAGATGCAAACAGGCTTTATTACTGTAATTTTTAACTCCAAAGTTTCTAGAAAAGTATTACTGAAGAGTTTGGCTCTAGTGTGAGAATTAAGAAATCATGTCTTAAAAAAATCCTAAGGTTCGGTAATGAAACATTGCTTTGGAGACCCTGAATTTAAGATACTGACAGCAACAAAATAGTGAAATGTATAAGGGGACAAAAAAGTTCACTAGCTAGTAGCTTCTAAGGACATTAGTTACAATGTTTGTTGACTACCAATGTGTATGGTCTCTTTCTCCCTCAAACTAGAAACTGTTCTCAAGTAGGGCCACCACACTTTTCCAGCTGCAACAACAATATCTGTGACAGAGGCAGAAACCTGACCAAGTAGCTTAGGAGTTAAAAATGAATGAAAAATAAAATGTAACAAAATTTAAATGCATTATCTCAGCATCTCCTCCTGGTTTCACATGAAGTATATTAACTAACATTGCACAATAGTTGCTCTGAATATACTTGTGGGCCATGACTCCACAAGTAGTTAACTAGGGCCTACTGGAGTTATCTGCAGTCACTGCAAACATCCCTCATTTGTGCATGTAACTGCTGTAGAACTTAGTCTATATTTAATAACAAAACCAAACCAAGACCTTGAAATTAAAATTATATTTACCAAATAGTGGCCAGCTGAAGATGTATTTGAATTACGTATGTATATGTATTTGAGCAGAACAGAGGAAAAGGGAATAATATTCATATTCATGTAATTTATGGGGGTTTATAAGTCTTTCCTCTGACAACTTCCCCCCAGCATCTATCACTCTTATATATTGTTTCTTAACCTGAGGTAAGCATAAAGAATTTTAAAGTAATTTTGTTTGGTGGGGGGAAAGGGAGCATAGCATAAAGAATATAGGAAAAAGAATGCAAGGAAAAAAATGGTAATTACATTTCAATACTTCATTGTGAAAGTATTACCCATGGAATAGTTTTCTGTGCCATACCATGAATGCTACCTGAGTTTTTGCAAAATTTCAAGTTTAATAATGATTAGTTGCCTTGATATACTCAACTCTTATTAACCCTGACTTCTGCATAACGGTACCATTATTACAAACATAAAATTAAGGAAAAATTTTACTTCACCTCAAATAATCCTTGTTTTTTAACAAGAGAATTCCCTTCTAGTGTCCAAAAATAAAGGTGTGATTTTCCACAAGTAACTATAATATTTGTATCAGTAGGGTGAAAATCTGCAGCAAATACAGCCTCATTAGAGCACTTGGAAAGAAAAAAGAAAAACATTGTATCAAAATTTAAAATTCACATAAAACAAAACAATATGGAATTGTTCTCTAGTTAGGATTAACTGATCAACTCCTGATTTAAGAAAAATCCTGAGATATTCATTTATTAGTGTAGACTAGAATACTTCGGTAGAATACTTTGAATTCAAAAGATTTTATGTTTTTTTTTGAAGTTAGTAACAAAAGTTATCCTTCAAAACTATGCCAGATAAGGATAACTTCTACACAAAAGATTAGTTTAAGATGTTTCTTTTCTGCACATACTCCTATCATTGATGCCTAGTCTTTTCTAATCAATTCTAGAATGACTATAATAGTAAATTTTTTAAAAAAAACCCAACAGTCTATTGGGATAATCTCAACAATGAGAGAAAATAGTCCATTTCTTCATGTTCTTTGCCTTTTATAAAACGGAAGTGTTAAAAAGGCACAAGGAAGACATTTTATGACAAAAATTACAAATCTACATACAAGCAAGTAGTACAAAATGTCTTATTGCAACACCTTGACATCTGCCAGCTTTTCTTCTTTCTGCCAGTCCCACACGGAAAGCACGTGGTCATTTGAGTCATCCACGGAGCATAGACTACTTCCTCCGTTCTGAGGCAAAACATGGAAAATATTAATGCATCCCCCAACCAACATTAGAAACATGTAAATCCCCATTCAAAATAATTAAATACTTATATTTAGGTGAAAATATTTATACATAATTACACTTTAACTATTATACTTTTAATTCTCCCAAAGATCTTAATGAAATATAATAATTTATAGCACCATTGAAAAATAGAGCTAAAAAAGGGATGTAGAAGAGGAACTATTGCACACTGCAGACAAACAGACTTTGTCAGGGATGAGGTAGGTAGCTTTTTCCAAACATTCAGTGATGGAAATTCTCAAGGCAAACTACACATCACTATCTATACTGTTAAGAAAGCTTTTCCTGACAATTACATTTCATTTATTTCTTTGCAATTTAAACCAAATACTTCTTGTCAGATCTGCTATGGACAGGGGGAACAATTTTACTTTTCATATAGGAATAACATATCAAAATCATGGAACACAGTAAGAAATCAGAAAACAATTTATTCCTGACAAGTGTCTTTTTTATAGGTGTATCTTCTATCATATAATCTTATTGACCCTAATTCCTTCAGTTGTTCTCGATGCATCGTGTTACCTAGACTTTCCCCAGTTGGTGCCCATTTTCTCAAGTATGGATCCAAAGACTAGATGAGGAACTCCAACCAAGACTCTACCTGAACTGAGGGGAGGTGATCAACATCGGTCTCACTAGTGATGGAAACTGCTGTACAATCACCCGATCTTCTTCTAAATAGCAGCTATCTGGAAGGTACTTTTTGGACCATTTTTTCCAATCCTTGGTGTTAATTCCTACATGTGTGTCTACAGTGGAATAAACTATCAAGAAATTTCTAATTGCTTTTGAACCCATTTAAATATGATTTTTGTATCCTGTTGCTTCTGGCACCAGCTATGTTAGCTTTGACTGCAGATGAGCTTGCTGGAACAGACTGAGCTTGTGGTTATGCTAGCACTCCTCTGGTAGCAACGCTGATACAACAGTCCTTCTTTGTTGAAGGATCAATTTTGGGGGGAGGAGGGGGAAAGACCCAAGCAAACTCTGCTTCATGTTGTTTATATATAAGGATGCATGGTTGTTCCCCTGATGAATCAGGCCCATAATGCACATCTCAGTTGCAGCTATAAAAATAACTGTGCCAACACAAGTCAGTAAGTGGGACAGAGATAGGAATCAGTAGCTTGAAGAGAGGGCTGTCTAAAATGTGATAAGCAGTACTGCTATGGGATGGGATGGGATGGGATGGGATGGGATGGGATGGGATGGGATGGGATGGGATGGGATGGGATGGGATGGGACGGGACGTGATGCTCAAAACAAGGCTAAGTTCTGACTGTGAAATCACAGCATAAAGCAAACATATTAAACATTCACCTTCTTGTAGCATCTGCTAGTAAGAATTCTGTTATTAAGTACCTATTTCTTCCTCCAGGGAGATATTTAGAGAGTATTTTCTTGCTATTCCTTTTTTTTTATCCTTTAAATTTGATCTTGAACTGCATTGTTGTTGTGGTTTGACCAGGACAATTGTCCTTCACCTCTGTATTCTTAACCAGCTCTCCTAATTCACTCCTCTCTTTTCTACTTTCTATAAAATATTGTCATCAATAGACTTCAAGTACTTGTGGAAACTTTCATTGAAGTAAATTTTGCTTAGGGAATACACCGCTTAGTCACCTCCTTTTTAAAAACACTGTCAAGACAACCAGACACCACCAGAAACACTGCTTATGGATTCTGTTCTACACAGAGGGTTTCTAGACTTGAGTATGTCAGGTTACAAACTCATGTTTTTATATGGGACTTGAATGCCACCTATGTAACTTTTTTTTACCTCCTTGATAGACTAGAGCTCAAAGTATGGTGCCAAGAGGCTAACAACAGGATTCTAATCCTTTATCTATACACCTTTTCTGCTTTCAAACAAAAGAATTTGCTTCTCCTATGAGAGCTCCCATTTTCTAAATCCAAAATCACAGGTACAGGCCATTGTAAAGGTCTTTTATCAGTCATTCTTAGGCACAGTGTAGGAGGAGAGTAACTTTCTTGTGTTGGGAGAAAAATCAATAGGATGATTAAAGAGAATAAGTAAGGACATTGCGATTTCAAGAACACAAGTACTGCTGCAACTACTTGTCCTTAAAGAAATTAATTGCATTTTATGGTATGCATAAGGTAGACATCTGAGACTGATGAGAGAGTGATAACCTTAATAGCAACATAAACTGTTGGAAACAACTGGGTTGCATGCTTTCCTCCTCTAAAGAGGAAGCTGAGAGAAAAAACAGCTTGGAAGCTTGTTTTGGTCAAGGAAGCTAGATCTGAGAGACCTCAAAAGCCTGTTCAGCAAGCATTCTTAATACGACTGTTCATTTACTTTACTTACAGATTTAGAAAAAGCAATGCAAGTGACAGCTCGGTCAAAAAAACCCATTCCGATGACATGCAGTGTATTCAGAGTTACAGAATCCCAGACACGCACGTGTGGTGGCAATTGCTATAAAATAGACACAGAAATAATAGCTGAAACAATGGTGGCAAAAAAACACCAGGATTTTTAAAAATGAGAATGTATCAAAACCCCATTTTTGATGAAATGAAACTTGGTGATGAACTTGTGACATGGGACTTACTGGTAGGTCCAAGGTCATCATTTTAAACTGTAGCAACTCAGATAATTCTGGTCAACATCAAACAGCAAGTGCAAAAAAAAAGATTAAGATTTTCTAAAACGTAATTTATTTCAGTGTCATAAAAATGGCTGTAGAAACTAATTGTTCAACTGTAATCGCAACTAACTTTATTTTTCTACACAAAATTCAAGGCATACATAATGGCCCAAGATGAATTCCCTAAGAAAACCAGGTGGTTCCCTCCTCCCTCTCCACCCTCTATCTTTGACGTCGGCACCACACAGCTCACCAGCCCCACGCAGGATTAACCTCGTGGAGAGAGAAATGCTGCTCAAAGCCACTAGAGGGCAATCCCGGGAAGTATTTGCCGATTAAGATGTATTTTAAAAATAGTGAGGCGTTTAAGACAGTATCTTCAACCTTTGCAGGAAAACAACAAAAGCCATGTTTTATTTCCCCTTTTTCCCTACCCTTTAAAATAAAGTGAATGTGTTTTATTACAGTATCAGAAAAAAAAAAAAATAAAAAAAAGGAACAGCCATCAGTCTTTCTTGCTAGTAAGTAGTGAAATTGCCCTTAAGAATGAATAAATTAATGAATCAAGGCCACCTGAGTTATACAAATGGCCTTTATATAAGCTTACCTATATACCACTTCCCCCTCAAGCATATACATCAGACCTTTAGATTTTATTTCACAAAATTGTATATAAGAAGTTAAAAAAACAAATACCAGAGATTTCTCCAACACACAATAAAAATTAATAGTTTATGTTACTCAAATATGTTATCTTTACATAAACCTTATATTACATAACTGGGATTTTGTTTTCTTCCTTTACTTAAAGTAGTTAGCAGATCAATAATTCATTTTTATCCTAAAATTCTTCATTGACATCTACCAAAAATTTTGTAATAGTTGGACTGTGACATCAGCTGCATACTCTGAGTGACTTTTTCCTCATGCTTTTCCTGCCTCTGCTTGTACCCACTCTTTCTCACTTGTCTTAGCTCTTTGGAGCAATGTTCATCTTTCTCTGTTCAAATAAATTCCTAGCCTACAGCTAAGCATTATGATAATACAGGTAATAAGAGAGAGAAGAATATTCTTGTCTAGATGACAGAAAGAGTAAGACTTTTTTTTTTTTTTTTTTTTCTTCCAGCAAACAACCCAAAGCCATTCTTATTTGTACATTGGCTTTGGTAGCTATGGTCAGAAATGAAGATGTAGAGTTTACAATTTAATCTCTGCTGTTTTTTTTCCCTTTCCCCGCATCCATCTGCCCTGTCAGGTCTCCTCTGTAGCCTCAGCCTTCCCCACTTCTTTTAGAGACCAACTCCAAATTTACCTTCAGTCTGTGTAAGTAATGGAATCAGAAACCACTGACTGATCTTAATAATGAAACTGGGTAAATTTGATAGTGTTCAATAGGCACTCTCAAATCAAGTATTGTTTGCATTCAGTCCTAAAATGTAAGACCAGCTGAACATGAAAAGAATATAGCATGTATCTTCTTGATAGCATATTCTTGTGTAATACAAGCAATTATATGTCAGCAAAGGGGTTACTCACTTTTCCATCCTTGGATGTCCCTGCAACTTGACCTGTTGCTATAGTGATCCTATCAGGATGGACAGCCAGGCTATAGAAAAGAAAGGCCAAACTTAAAACCATTTATTAACTATTTCATCAAAATTTTGCTTTAGCCTGTAATAAATAGCCTTAGTTTAGTCATATAAGACACTTAGCATACATGTAAAGATTTTAAAAATAAAAACCAGAACCAACCAAAGAAATTTCATGTTCTTTTACTGAAAAAAAATATGCCCTTGTGAACCAGGTAGTAATTTGCTTAAGCCCTAATACTGCAAGCATGTATCAAACAAGCCTTAGTCTACCTTATGTTGGGATTCATCCCACCTAGATTTAAAGTGATTACAGCATATAATGAGTTCACAATTTGTGCTACTTATCTAACTTCAGATATCTCTAATCAGAGGTTGTAGAGACCTGGTCAGTACAGTCAATGCTGTCTAGCAGCAATCCTCCAAAGCAAACTTATGTGTATCCATTCCAACATTGTTCCTCAGACTGTACTGGCCAGATATTCAGTGACTCTTATAAAGAATTACCAACTTCTCTCTAATATTTTTCAAAGGTGAAAAAACATTCTTTAGTAAGTAAGAACCAGGATACAGAATTTAGGAATTTTGATTCCAAAACCTGAGATTTTAAAAAATGTAATCAATGTTAACTAATGTCTCTAAGGAAAAAACAATCTAAAATTTGTATTAAGCCTGGAGTACAGTCTCCTTTTGCCCCAACATCCTCTCTTATTTTTTCACTGCAGCTGATTTACATACAGTTCTAGAGTCAAAGTGCCCTGCAAAATGAACTGTGGCAATAATTCATTCAGCTTTATAATGCAGAAAGGTATCTTCTTTCTAGTAGACCTGAAAGCTTTCAAATACGTAGAGTCACAAAATTTGAAAAAAAATAAATTAGATGGAACATGTCCAAGTTAAAAATCTTGTAAAATGACTAGATTATACAAAGAATTCAATTTTAGGAAACACGCTTACAATGCATCCAGATTTGATTATTAGGTCTATTTTTGGCTTTGAGGGACAACAGGTGTTTCATAATGATTAATCTAAAGAGGAGATGTCAAACTAATTTAATATACTAGGGCCCATCAAATAATCCAGGTGCTCATTTTAAGCTACACTCAGCAAGCAGACAGATTCCATCAAGATAAACCACGTTTATCTAGATTTCAGTTTGACGATATTGATATTTCCTGATACCTATTCTCCTCTGAGCTTGAACACAGCTAACTCACTTTGAAGCCCAAGCTGGCATGAAAGGCAGCAGACAAGCCAGGCTGCTCAGGTTGAGTTTCCAGGTTATCGGCTATGATGTAGACATGCCTGAAGACTACCAGGAAGACTGCAGATGAGATTAAAACTGTTTCATTGGTTAGACTGTGCCTAAAGGACCTATACCTGGCACCAGAGCCCAGGTGAATATGAATAATGTAAACCTACTTAAAAAAGGAAAGAAGAAGAATCTAAAGGAGTAGTTAATGTCAAATCATCCCAAAACAGTGTAATGAAGATCAGTGGATCTAAAGATTAAGTCAGATTTCTGTTTTTCTGTATTCTCAATGTAGAAAGTATATTAGTTATGGAAAATGAATTTTCTCAATTAAATGCAAGGAGAAGTAGTTAGTAACTGAGACAGAGAGACAAGCAGTAACTTGGAAAACATCAATACAGCAATTGCATGTAGAAACATCCAAATGAGGTAGCACAGCACGTATGGCAACACAGACTTGAGGTAAGTTTCACAAGCAAACTCTAGCTCTGTTAGGGACATATTTGATATCCTCAGGTTTGTGCCATCACACCCTGACAGCAGTTGCTTCCTGAGCTGACTAGATAGAGCTATAACTATAACAGGCATTTGACATTCTTGTCATCACTACAGGCAGACCTTTATTTGACTGCAAATGCAGTGTCAGGCATAAGGACTCAACCCACGCCAGATTCTGAAGTTAGATCAAATTTTCAGAACTATATTAAAGACCAAAACATTACCTTCCAAATACTGTTTTATAAAGAAAAAACAATGGTTACTAGGTAACTTACCACTTCACATCATCATTATGACCAGTGTAATGTCTCTGAAGTTGCTCTTCAACATTGAATAACACAACTACTGAGGCGATGAAATACACAGTTTCGCCCGTTGGAAGAAGGTAGAGATTACTGCGACAGTCCCGACCCCTATATCCATAGCTACCATGTTGGTCAAGCTGCAATAACATTATCTACCAATGAAGAATGTTAAAAATAAGGAAAAACAGAATGGATTCTCTGTTCCTGTATTTTCTGAAATCTGCATCTCTTGGTTTGAGCACACCTTTATCACTTGACAGCTTTCAGAACTGCCTCCCTTACTACAGTAAAGAGAGCTAAAGCGTTTCGTAGACTGAGTTACTAAAAACCTACACATCCTACAGAAAATACATGGTAAAGAATATAGGAGTTTGTAAACATACTATCCCTTTAGTATCCTCTAGAATTTGCTAAATGCCTGGCTAAGGCAATATCAATTTTGTCCCAAGTGTATTTAGACTTGATGGAAATGCTAACAAGTCATTCATTACATCTCCCTGCATTACATCAGAACTGATTACATTATCCTGTGTGCAGGTTGATTGATTTCATTATTCTGGGCATCACCAGCCAGATGGATATGAAACCGTAAAAGGGTTACATCATCCGTTCCAATTTATTTTTGTAGCATTTAAAAGGCAGCAGCCCAGATTCTGATGCTAGTCATATCAATGCTAATCTAAAATTAATCCAATTAAATAACTGGAATTAATCCAGAAATAATCTAATTTAGATTGAATGTTAATTCAGCCAAATTATGTAGTTTTATTCTTCTGAAGAGTCATTAGGGACTACAACTATTTTGGCTTTCCTTTTTTTATAGGAACAGAGAGAAACAGCATCAGCAGAATCTTGGCAAAACAGAATTGTATTCTAATTCAGTAAATATGGAGAAACTGGCTGTGATAAGTATATGGAGAGGTACTGAAACCCCAATTACATTATATTAAAAAGATACTTGTGCACTATTTTCTATGGTCAATGATAACCCAGTCAAACTAAAATACTCATGCTAATACTATCCAAGAAGGTCAGTAGTTGTCATACTTCTAAAACAGGAATTTAAATAACAGCTTTCTCATTTTGTTTGTTTGTTTGTTTGTTTGTTTGTTTTTTCCCTAAGAAATGCAATAAGAAGTAGGTCTACATATGCAACCATCAATATGTGCATTGAAAAATACAGCTTTTGTACTCCCAATCTGAAATATTTCAGCCAAAATTCCTTTGAGTTTGAGATATTAAAATTTGAAGACATGAAAACAATAAATATCTTCAAATTAAAAAGCATTTACTATCAATTTTGAATCTGTTCATAAAGGTTAGAGTTACTACTCTAGATTTCTGAACAATGTTTTATTTATTTTTTTCTGTAAGGCCAGATACCATTACCAAATGAAGCCAACATAAAATTGCCCTAGTTCAACAATACATAATCAAGTTAGTAATAAACCAGCAGTTGAAGTTAGCATAAGGAATTGAACTTTTAAAAAAAGTGAAGTAAAAACATTATATAGGCATTTATAAGGAACAAATCTCTGTGCATAAAAATAAATATTAAATGGGAAAGATTACATTCTTTAGGGAAAATCTCCTTTCTTTACAATTCTTCCTGTAGGGAACAATGCTGAATTCAACCCTTTGCATGATTGCTGTTGTCAAACACTTAGTGTCTTTCTATCAGCCTTTTTTCTCAGATGTAAACTCCTGGGGTTGATCTCTCCTCCTCACTGTTTCCCATACTCTGATTAGGTGGCTTCAACTTTGATTTGGTGAGCTGGCCCTTCAGAGAATGTTACCTTGATCTTTTATTTTGACCTGCAGCTTTTGTTTCAAACCTCCTGCTTGACAAGTGACCTGGTCTCAGACAGGTCTGTGCAGACTATCTCTCCTGCCCTGATGTCCCCAGTGCCAATTTCTTGCTCAAGTTTTACCACCTCCACTCCAGCCCTCCCAGAGACCTCATCACACTCATCGTTTCTGTTTCTTGGTGTCTGAATATAACTGATGTGGTCTGAACCTGTACCAGCAGATACCTGCTAACGTGACTGTAAAACTCCTTTATGGTTCAGGTATGTTCGGAAATCTACACACATTAGATTTTCTTCCATCTGTTTCTCATCAGTCTGCTTTGCCCTTTCCATTTGTCCATCTCACCTCTGATATCTTGTTTCTGTATACCCATTCTTACACTACAAAGCACTTCTGGCTGTAACCCCACAGAGAGGCTGATTTGTCTGCTACAAAGATATCTTCTACTCCGTTTCTGTTACCCTCCACCCAAACAGCTCTGCTTTTCCAATTTAAATGGAATGAATGCCTGCAATATTGGTTGGTTTTCTGATGTCTTTGCCTTTCTCCTTAAATTATTTTATGGTCCTGCACCCAGTTTTTCTTCTTATCATTACAGTCTCTAAATTGGGCATTAACATATCTCTCTCTCTTCCCTTTTTTTTTTTTTTTTTTTTTTAAGTCTTTCATATAGCTAGTCATTTGTGTACCTTTTAAGTATGTATAGCATGACTGGGTTTAACTGAAAAGAAATTAAAAGCTGAAAAGACAGAACAGTGTTTTTGGAAAAATATGCATCCTCCTCACTAACCATTTAGGGTTAGTTAGATCATTTTATCAATTCATAACTTTTCTATTAATTCATACCTTTTCTATTCACAAACAACCTTTATATATAGGATTCTACTGTGCATAGAGATACACAGCTGTAAGGACATAGGAATATTCAAACTAAAAATAATGCTTCATCTGTCAAATATTCAGCCATTTAAGTAAGCTTAAGTGAGAAACTAATGAGACTGAAATTATGACCCACTCTCATTATAATTTCTTATAATAGTCTGAAATATTAGCTTCAGCTTCCACCTACACACTAGTGACAATCTGTTTTGCTTTGTGGTTGGTTTTTTTGTTGTTTCAGCATTCAGCCTAGCACTTTCTCCTGCACTACCCCTAGGCCTCCCAAGCAAGGGGCACCTTACAAGTGTAAAAAGATCATTCAAATCTTTTGTGATATATGATGAGAGCCTGTACAACAGTTAGATAGTAAAATGCTGCAAGCAGTATTTATCACTCTAATCTCAGCTGTTTTACTGGTTTTGTGGATATTTTTGTTGTTGTTGTAACTCATCTTCAGTTATTTCTGTACGCATTGTCTATGCAGTTCCAGCAGAGTGGGATAGAACCCATAGGCTCAGATGCAATAGGAATAATAAGAATAGTTACTAAATCTGTCATTAATCCCTTGCGAATACAGTGGGACTTTTGGAAACTCTCTGTGTGCACTCTGAAACCACATGCAGTTCTATTTATACAACTTTGAAAAAGACTATATGCAGCCTGCCTTCTATTTTATGAAGACAAAGCAACTTCCTATTTGGACTGCTTGGGACAAAACCAGTGTCTTTTTCTTAAAATAGAAAACCTAATGAAGACTTTGTCTCTCTAAAGATAGTGGATATTACAAACAGACCCAGACCTTGTTGTGTTTATATTTTATCTTGAATTATCTATTACATATACTAATATTATACATTATAAAAATGAAATGTCATTTCTTTTTTCAATAAAGAATATATTTTTTTTTACTACATTTAAAAGTGAAATGTTAACATTTCTGTATGTAATAAAACGCTGAGTTATTTCAAGTTAAGATTCTATAATTATGTCCACTCATAGAAGTCAGTGGAAAATTCTGGTTGTTGGGTATTTACAGTTCTTAAATACAGTTTAAAATCTAAGTTCAAACATTATTTTATATACGATACTTTATGAATTTTATTGCTAAGCACCTATCTGTTACAATACACTATTCAATTCAAGGTTTATTCAAGTACTGAAGTTGATTATAACATCCTCTAAAGGACAATGGTGCACATTTTACAAAACACAGTTTAAAACAATAAATTATTGCTGAGAATCAGCAAAAAAACCTGAGCTTGTTTTAGGTATACTATAATTATCAATCACAGCTCGCTACCTTCTTACAATATGCCTAGTTTAATCTTTAGCTAATTAGCATGCTTCAGACTTAACCTTCAGGCAACACTCAAGCAAAATCTTTCTTAAGCTGCCACCCTATACTTCACAAGGTACAGAACAGCAGCCTCAAGAAATTAACACCTATTTTCAATGAAATGTTGCTTCACTAATGAAATGATCCCTATGATCTTAACTTGCTATACTTTAGCTCAAAAAGTTATTTAAAACAAATCACTAAGAAATTACTGACTTCCAGTAGTCCTCTAACACAGAAAGGATACACCCATTCCAGTTTAAGTCTCTTGGCTGGTAGCTCAACTTTTGCTTCCAAATTGTAAGATTCCACTTGCTCTTTGGGCATGTACATGGTAACAGGACGTCCACGAAGAAACATTTTCACGTATCCTTCCTCTACAAAAGGTCAGAAATGCTTAATGTTACACAAAAAAACATCAGTGGATAACTCCAGTGCTTCTCCATCCCTTCCCACTTAACAGTTTGGTTTGTTACAATTACAGAACAACATGCAATCCCAAACTTGGAAATTAAGCAGGTTTTTTTTTTTTTTTCTTAAATCATAATCACTAAGCAGAATTTTTTTTAAAACATACAAAGTCTCTTTTTCCTTTAAATATTCTGAGCAGCAGAATTAGAACTGAACAACCTCATGAAGAACTAAAAAACTGAAAGGACTTAAATCAAAACTTTTTTTGGCTACAATATTACATTTTTAAAATATTAAAAATGAAGGAGGAAACATCAAAGATTACAATTAATGCAGAAATTCCACTTAAAATTAATTTTATTTTTTAATCAATATTTACAGTTGAGCATCAGCATCTAAAGTATTTTCCAACACTCAGTTGCATTCTTTGCATCTTAGTGTAAAGATATAAAGATAGGCTTTACACTTGATACAGTGTTAGAGATACATTCAAAATAAGGAACACAAACAATTAGTAAAAGGAATCATGCTGATGTACATGCAGAAAAGATATGTGCTTGAGGAATTACTAAACATTGAAAAAGGAATGACAACATTGACAGCACATTAAAAGAAAGGAAAATGACATACAGGAGAGAATCTACAAAGACTGAATTGGCTGACAGAAGTAAACATTTCTAGCAGAAAATACTAAAAGTAATGTGTTGAACTGGTAAGAAATATTTTTTGGGGAGAGAAGCAGGGATTAGTAACAGATCTGGAAGTACTGACTTGGGGACTTCATGGGGTTTATAAAACTAGGAGATCTGGGAAATGCCATGAAGGTCTGACTAGAACTTTTGGGAACTGGCAAGGCCAAAGTGGGTGTCCTGTGAACTTCTGGTGAAGTTTGTCCAGATTCAGAACGTGTTGGCTCTTGCTGCTCCATCGGCAGATTAAGGGGTTCAGCCTTGTTCTCATGCGAATCAAGCAGCTTTGGAGTCAGTGACATCTGTAGAGTTACTAGACAGAATAATCATGGGCACAGAGGAAATGGGAGGGCAGAAGTAACAAAATCATGTAAATGAAAAAAAATTATACAATTCAGGACTGTTAAAAAAATGTTATGAATTGTTAAGTATCATTACAACTATACCATTATTTTTTTTAATTGAAAACTAAGGCTTTATTTTAATTGGAAATATGCATACACTACAAATCCTGACTAAATTAATAAAAATTATTGGTTGAACAAATAAACATCATAACTATGCTGTGTTACTTAAATATATGTGTATTCTGACTTTAGACTAATTCATTTGGGAAAGACATCTACTTGATCTGTCACAGTGAAGTTACAGCTAGAACTCTCTAGCTTCATTTACAGAATTCATACATGTAATGAAAACAACAGAAAACTGAATGCTAAAAAGAAGTAATAACAATGGTAAAATAAGGGTGACAGATGGTTGGAACTTAAGATGCCTGTTAAAATTCTAGAATACTGGAATTGTTTTTAAAAATCTACTCCAATAGATCTGTATTGGAAAATAAAAGAGGGAAGTGCATTAAATAGCAGAGCATTACAGCACTATTTGTATGCACATGCAGCATCTATTTAATGAGCTTGAAACACATGCCAATACTACTGATGCTGGTGCACTGGAAGTCAATAGATTTTTCAGCAGTGACAACCACTAATTGTGCTTATGGAAGGCTGGGAACGAATGGAAGTATAATTCATTGAACTGCTTTTCTTACCTGAAACTTGCATCTATCCATCTACAGTGGAAGCATTTGACCTAGTCACTCAAAACTCCTTTTTAGAGTAAATAGGGAGAAACAGGTACTTTTGGACAAATTAATCACATTGTAAATCAGATGTCCAAAAGCAAATATACTAAATTATACCAAGTATATAAAATTATGCCTTCTGAATGCTTCTTTCTCTCTACTAACAATAAAAAGGAACTTAGGTTGACGAGGTCAGGCACAGAAATACATACTGTGTATTTATATCTAACTTTTGGTAATATTAATTCCATCTGTACTCATTTTTGTTACTAATCCAAATTTATTATCTACATCCCTTTGTACTTTTCTTAACAAAGTTTTTAAGACAGAAAAGTTCTAAATGTGAAGATATAGATGTAAAGACAGACAATCATCAAATTATAAAGACAGACCAATAGTGAAACTTTTAGACAAATGTATCTTTTACATCTGCAATTTTGTAAATTTGAAATTGTCATTGAAAATGACTGCAAAAATTAACAGTTACTGAAGTGCAATAATAAGACATGTGAATTCTAGCAGGATCTGCAGAAGCCACTACTTATTGCAGGCATAAAATTGTACAAATAATACACAGAGTTAGAGGCTCTCTAAAAGATTTTGCCTTGACATCAAACATTCTTTGCTCTGTGAAATTTTAGATTTGATGCAAAGCTGAAAGATGCTGATTAGTAGGAAAACTGTTAGGCTTAACTATCTCTAAAAAGCAAGACAAACCTGTGATTATATCGCAGATATAAACATGCATCAAAAATGTGCATATTTACACTACAATTTAACTACAGCGTTAGAAAACAACATAGTATGTTTACCAAATATAACTCTGCTTTATGACCTTGAGCAAAAAGCACTGAGAAATTAGTTGGAGGCCTAGGTCTGTTTATTCAACATTCAGAAAAATCTACAGGCTACTCAGTAAGAAAAAGCAAAGGAAAACCCAAGACTTCTATAATCATGTTAGGCTAACAGCAAAATAGCCAACAAAGGGCAAAATTCTATATGAATTTCAGCAAAAGTGCAAAACACCATTTCAAACACAGTGAACATCCATGTGTTGCCATATAGCTCTCTCAACATATTTTTTCTAATTCAAATTCTTCTGCAAAAGTCCACAGAAATCTAAATTATAACCCATTGTTATTATTAAAGTGCACCTGAGGGTTATAATTCAGTAGACTTCACAATAGATGGTATCATACTTTTGTTTCATTCAAAAAACTAGAAAAGCTTGAACATTGCAAAATGCACATAAGGTAGAAAATAGTTGTTTACGCATTGAGCTTTTATCTCACCAGTACCATTTTGCTTCGAGAGCTATGAGGTTTTGGAAGTGAAGCCTACCTTTGCAGTGTGTCACACGGCGCTTCCCTTGTGATTACAGAGACAGAGACAGAAGGGCTAGATAAAGATGTGTTTGAATACAATAAACTCACTAAATACTAAATACCTGCTTCAACTGGCTGTCCAGTTGTATACTGCTGAAGGCTAACCTGGTGCTTGGCAAAACACTGAGCCATACTCCATGCCATTTGTTGGGTAATTGCAGTCGAAATCCTTTTCCTCCAGCTAGGGCCTTTGTTTAGTTCTTCTAATATTAAAGTATTAGTTTAAGCTCCATTATGCAACTATATGCTTAAATAAAATACCAAGTATCATTTTCTTAGAAAAAAATAATTAATTTCAGTAGGAATTTTGTCCAGGTGAGAAGGATAAAAGCAGTGTCACATATGTTTTATTACTGATTTTTATCTAAAGGAAAAGTGTCAGAAGAAAAATCATTCCAAATGCCTTTGCTTACATGGTGCAAGGGAAGGAGAAATGTTATGCAAGAGAAGTATATTCTGTGCAAATCAGAAGTTTTCTTTTTCTAAACCAACAGTTGTCATTAAAGGGACACGAACTGTGATTGTATTGTCACAAAAGACTTAAGTGCTTGCTTAGTTTTGTATATTATTGAGTTCATAATCAATTACACTAAGCCTTGAAGTATGGCTTAAGAGCTTTGCTGGATGATGATCAATTGGTGCAGTAAACAAAAGATTTTCTACTTTTCCAGCTTAATGTATGATTACTGTCACAGAACTATAGACAAAAATAATATGATATATCTGATAAATCAACAAGGTTTTTTACCTTCCTTATTTTATTAAAATAAAGCTTTTATTTTAATTTTCTGTATTTTTTCAGAACAAAAATAATTGTTATACATACTATTCAGCTTAATATCTTTATTGAGATGGTTCAAAAGTTTTTAACTAATGACAAGAACAGTCTCTGCTTTCACTTATACTTACTATTTCACTTTTGAAATCTTTTTGCTGGGATAATACATAAGTAGGAAAAAATTTAAATTATTTTCAAATTAAAGATAGATTTCCAAAACTGTAGTAACAAACTACCTTTTTTATTTTCAATTTGACCAATTTTATTACAAGGCATTGGGACAGATGTGGCGTTCTTTAACAGTAGTTGAAGGCTTCCTTTTATTACTAAATTAACATGACAGAATCATAGCTGGAACTCGGCATATGCTTGAATTAATAAATCCTTAATACTGCTTTGAAAGGGAAGACATTTGGGGGAAGAAGACATGGCCTTTTTCTTCTTTGTCTTCTTACAAAAAATTCTAACTGTAAAATAAACCTATTAGGCCAATATAAACTAGAGAAAAATTATCAACTTTTTAAAAATACATCATCAACATCCTGTAAGTATCATGTTTATATTCCCAATACCTGTTTCTAGGCATCCACAGGAAAAAAAATAAAAAAGTATTATGTTATCACAGTTGTTATTTCCTTAAAAAATGTAGAAGTTCCTACCTGCACTGAACATTGGTTCCTTGGGTTTGCTGTGAAAATAATGAAGAAATTTCTATTTTAAAAACCATGCACATACAGTCTGCACATCTAAAGGTATCAATAGAGTATCAAATTTAAAATATAATATAAAACCTGTAACTTTTTGTGTGTGTGTACATATAAATAAAAATACTTTTTCAATTCAATTACTTACAAGGTAAATCCCCAGGCAGAGACATCTAAAGCCAGCATACATTGTGGCTCCTTTATGACAGATGTTAAAACTTTTACATTCAATTGTCCTTACATTCTCAAAACTATAGATTTTCCTCCACTAACTACCAAATCCTCCTCTTCTGTAAAGTTATTCCAGTTATAGGAGAACACAGAAACTGGTCATGAGCAGCTGCATCAGTTTTGGTTTCCAGTCAGTGAGATTTGTAACTCTAAAGCAGTCTACAACTATAATAGAAAGCTAGGAATATATCCTTAACTACAACATCTCTCTTCATGTGTGGAGCAGGGGTGGCTACTGTGTCAGTGCATGTGTGGGTGTTCGCTTACTTCATGGCTTTGTTTTCTCTGGATTTAAGGAGCAAACTACAGCTTGAATCCTGTTTTTCCAGGGAATCTACCTAAAACATGGAACTGCCCGATTAGTTCTTGGTGAATGACAGTACATTGTAAAACCCAGAAAGCACATATCCATTGTGATTAAAATGTCTTCTCTTTCTCACTGCATTGCTCTCTGGAAGACAAGCTGAAATCAGTTTGTCTTTTTGTCTTGATAAAGTATTTGGCAAAATTTGAGGGGGAAATGAACTGTGTGGAGAAGGAAGAGGAAGAAAAGCTGAGGAGCTCTCTGGATAATACTACTCTGGCCAGAAAGAAGCAATATTTTCAAGAAATGCCAGTCATTTGTTTTCTTTGTCCTTTGCCCCTGTATAATCAGGCTTAAGGGTATTGTTTCTGATGGAGCATGAAAGAGACACAAAGCTATATTGTGCAGTTATTTTTCTTCCCAGTTCCATTTTCTTTCTACCCAGTAAAACTTTTGAAATATATTACTGTTGTACGTTTCTTAGGGTGATCCCAAAGGAGTTGAAAGCCCTGTCATTCTGGAGAAATGCTGAAGCATGAAGTATCCCTAGAGCTGTGATGCCATCTCCACATCCACTCCTAGACTGCAGTGGACAGACAGAGAAATCAATAAAATAAACGAAACTGGGTTGAATTTTTGCACACATTTTTGTTCTAAGCATAAAAGATTGTCCCTCTCTACAATAGAAGTTGTATCAAATAATTTTACAGTATTTTTCCTTTTGCTGTGACAGTAATATTGAGAATAAGACATTTACTTAATGATAAAACCAAAACAAAACAGAAACAACAAAAAAAAATTCTACGGATCCTACCCACCTATTTAGCAACTTTTCATAATATCAGCCTTAGTGTTAATCATGCATCAAAATTTCTGCTTTAACAGCCAATCTCATCTATATAAATAGCATGATGTACTGTCATTGTTAACACCCAGATTAACATCTTCTCCTATGAATGAAGATATTTTTAGAAAATAAAATCTTTATGGGATGAAGCATTAGTCAGAAATGATGCCATATTAGAGACAAAAGAGTTCGTAGTCATGAACAGACTATGCTGACTTATTCAAACTAATCAAGCTAATGTGAAAGGCTGATTCATGACAGTAATAAAGCAAATCATATGTACTTTCTAATTATACAAATGCTAACCACAGACACAGCTCAGAGCTCTGACTACCATTTCTCTTTTTCATGAATTTGAGTCACTTCTTACTTATCTAACCCTTAGGAAGGTTTACTCCTGGCTCACAGCCATAGGGAGTTGGGACATCCCATCACAGCATGGGAGATTATGGTCATCTCCTTACTCCTTATGCTTAAAGCTGCTTAAAATAGCTTTCTGTAGCATTATGTTTTTGTGTAACAGCCTACAACTTTATATGCTTTGAAAAACAGTAATTTCACGACTGCCTTTTTAGATTTCTGGCATGTATTCTGCTTAAAGCTTCATCTACAGACCAGACACAGAATCACAGAATCATAGAATAGAATCAGAGTATCTCACGTTGGAAGAAACCCATAAGGATCAATGATACAAATAATAAGGCTGTGAGTAGATGGTTAAGTGACACCCTCACTCTTTCACACAAACAGTTCAGCTTTAGCCCGCAGTGTACAGAACATGCTCATTTTCCTTCCAGTCCCATGACTCTTGCTTTATATTTTGCACAGTGGCTGAGCTTCAACATGAAGCGCGAGGTGAGTCTTTAGCCAGCCTCTTCCACAGGATAAGGACACTCTTCAAGGATGTGAGAGCTGTGGTGCTGAACACCCTCAGGCTACATGTGACAGAAATCAGGGAAAAGTCTCTAATGACACAGTGATTGTTCTGATGGCGGCACCAACAGCACTAGCTCCAGCTCAGTCAACCTAATGCGCACTCTCAAATTATTCCTTGGGATACTTGTGTTTTATTTAAGCGTTGCATCACCTGTGTGCTGGACCTCCTCCCTGAGTCCAAAGCAAGTGATTTCTGATCAGTGCTGTTGCTCAACCCTTTGTGGCCTAACAACAGCAGAACGACATAACCATTGGATTTCTGTTAGAACAGTATGAAAAAATCAAAAATGCATATTAAGTACCATGATAAACTTTAGACCAGAACCAAAACAATTTTGCAGATAACCATGAATTATGTCGTAATGCTTCTATTTCTCAGCTATTTTGGAATCCATTTTTCAAGTGTACAGTACCTCTATGTAGCTACTAGAAGTCATACCTCTCCTTAGTTTAAATGAACAATCTGATTAATATTCTCACCTTATTCTTTAGTAGCTTTAACACATAACTAATTTCAGATAATTATCACCTTATGCAGGTAGCAGGAACTCAGGGATATCTTCAAAAAACAAACTTTGCAAAGCACCATATTTAGATTTTGACAGGTATATGTTCCACTGCAGAACACATAGAATTCACCTCTGAAGGATTTGATCTAATGAAATTTTTTATACAAGATAAAATACATAAAGGACACTGTAGGATTATCATGTGTTTGTTAAAACTTAAAAAAAAAAATATGGTAAATTACTGCAGTAAATTGGAAAGTAATGACATTTAGCACTGGTAGGTGAAATATTCCTGTTCATGTTCCAGAAACAAGTCTACCCATCTAATTAGAGAAACTTAATTTTTTAACAAAAATTTTCCATAAGAAATTAATTTTGTTTATGTGGGTTTTTTTAAATCAATGAGTTCACAACATAAGGGCTGTTGCTATAATTTGATATGTGCAATAGATTAGGAAGTTATACATGCACGTAAAATAAAAAGTAAAGCCTTAGAAAAATCCATCAGCTTCAAGGGATCAATACAGAAAACAGCAGCTCCTTGTAAATGACTTCGCTGAGGAAATGTAGCTGCATGAAGTTATGCACTATCGCAACACTTCACAGAACTTCCAGTTTAAACTAAGAACAAGCTTTTATCTTCTTGGCAGTCCCTTTACCAGTCATTATTTTTTTGCTTATTTTTGCCTTTCAAAACTTTCAAGCTCACTTATTCCTAAGAGTATTGATACTTGGTTTGCTGCTTCAGCAGTATTCTATCAGATGTACCAAGGTTTACATTCTCTATTCTAGAAGGGTCTGAGACATTTAGCAACAATTTTGTTCAAGTCTGCACATTCAGAAAGAGACATGGCTCTTAAGTAATCCAATAAGATATTGATTTTCCTCTCAAAAGTAGTATTTATTTATGGATTACTTAAAAGAGTTAACTGCTACAGTAATTATTTTTTTTTGCAATTATATTTCAGCCTTTTAGGAATTTTAAAGTACAAAAATCTTATAAACAAAACCAAAACCATATCTACTTAGTTATCTGTTGTTTATAAGTATTTTACAAAAAAAATAAGGAAAACAAAAATCAGATGCTGAAATAAAGCCAAATTTCCGTAAGTACCAGAAGGCCCAGTCCCGCAGAATTCTGGTAGCTTATAAAAATCTCGTTCACACACACAGCTGCACAACGCCAAGAAGATTTCACACTGCTTAAATTTTTAGTTTGTGCAAATATATCTTCCTTAGTTACAATTTTATAACATTTTATCTAATGGCATTCTGAATTTTTTCATTATTCTCACGATTTGCTAAGCCTTTCACAAGTTTCATAAACTTTGCACACTTGCTGTCTTGCTTCATAGTTGAAAATATAAGACAGAAAACAAACTATTAATAATGTAATCACCCATATTCAGACTGTCCATTAGTACACAACCACCTCAGTCGCTCCTTACATCAAGCAAGGATGCTGAAGGGATGTTTTGTGCCACACCATTGGCTCATGAGCAGTCCAATGGCTCCTATGATGGCATTGATGCCCAGACAGAGCAGGTAAATTAGGTTATGATGTGATCTTCATTAACATTGCTTCTGTAGTCACATCATCTGTGAGATAGTAAAGCAATACCATCAACACCCAATTTCCCATGGAAAAGCTGAATAAGACTGGTCAAGTGAAATGGCCAAGACTAAAATCTGTCTTGGAAATACAGGAAAAAAAACAGTTGACCAACACTGACAAACCACAGTGAGTCAGCTATTTGCTCAAGACCATCTTAGGTCTGAAACATTTGGACAAGACATTCTCTTTTCTTTGAACTGTCAGCAGTACAGAGAAGCATCATCAGAGATACACAGAGGTAGGCATCGCTTTATTCTGCTCCTTTGGATAACACTTGCATGAAAGCCTCTCCCTCCATTTCTCTTTAGTCTCATGCTGAAACCAAGGCAGTCATTGCTCAGAGACTGGCTGGGCATCAGTCTATATGTGGGGGAGGTGGTGAGTGATTGCTTTTCATCACTTGTTTTGTTTTTACTTCCTCTCTCATTCCCTTAATAAACTGCCTTTATTTTGACCTATGAGTTTTCTCACTTTCTCTCCTTCCTAGGGAGTGAGTGACTGTGTGGTGCTTAACTGCCAGCTGGGGTCAATGCACCACAACCAGGAACGTGAAGAACAACATGTCAGGAACTTGAAGATGAAGGGAAACCACTAAGATCATAGAAAAGTCATGTTTAATAATTACAAACTTTTCCAGGCAACTCGTGTTCCTCATATTGTTTATGGTTTGGAAATAAGGCAAATAAATTTTATCTAAATTTGGAAACCTGTTTTATTTGAAATGTTTTAAAATATATTTTTGTCCAACTGTTGGATCTTTAAAAGGAAAAAAAAAAAAAGCTCCCAGTATTTGCTAAACTAGAGATACTAATTCCACTAAAGAAACAGATTTCATTATTAGGGCAGTAGGCAGAGAAAGGAGATAGGTACACAGATAACATTACCTTTCACTGTTCTTCTTACCACTAGATGAACTGCTGGTGGATCCAGTGCGGTTGCGACTCCCTTTGGAATCTCCATAGCTTTCCCTCCGACCACCTGGGGACACACGCTCAGCTGAACTGGTTCTCTTAATGGTGCTAATAAAAAAATGAGCAAGTTTTACAGTGGCACTTGTAAAAGCACATATCTCTATGACAAATATTTTTGAGAAACAAATCAAGTATAATGCTGACCCTAAAAATAACTACAACTTTGGTTTTAATCATAACTTGATTTGTTTAAAAACTAACGAGTACCTGGTGCAAAGAGGCAAACGTATTGTTTTTTTCTTAATCATAAAGTAGAAGATGGGCTAAATCAATATCATAGAGTAAGTTGCAATATCTGTTTTCCAGGTCACATTTCAAATCTTTTGACTACCATTTCACACTTCTGGACTTTTAGATTCTCTTAATAAGAAGAGTAAGACTTAAAGAGAAAGAATATTTCCCAACATCTCCAGCCAGACACCAGACAATGACAAAAGCAGGTCAAAATTTGAGCATCAGCAAGCTAACTTTGTGGTTTCATTCAGTATCAATTATTCCACAGCTGAAAGCTAGTTTTAACACACCCCAAAGTGCAACTAATGGTGAGCTAACGTGCATTTTTTCATTAGCTTGTCAAAAATGTATGTTTCCTACTTACATGTATGAATAGATTAGATTCCCCACATCTCCTAACAAGGGGTTTCTCAAAGGCTTAGAGCTTGCCTTACTCTCTCACTCTTCAACCATCCTACCTGCCAAGATAGCTATCAGGGGGCTCCTGTATGACTTTATGGCATCCCTTAGACATCCAGCTCTCTCTGATGGAAAAACATGAGCCAAAACACAAACAGTATTACTTAGTAAATTAAGAGAAGCCCATGCTTACACTTAATAGGAGACAAATTATTGTGGTTGTTCGTTAGTCCAAAGCACTTCTCCATAAAACAGTGCTTCCTAGCAGGAGAGGGAGCAGTTAAGGGTGAGGCTCTGAGCTGGGTGATGCTCTTCACTTTGCTGCACTCCCTGTGCAGCAGGGAGTCTCAGGCAATGGGACTGATTCCTGGACCGAGGCAGGAATCTCCCCCATGGCAGCAGCTGAATGACAGAACTCACTGTCAGGTCCTCCTTTACGCCCACCCTAGTCCTGTGCTGTTTTCTCCCCTCCAAAGAACAGAACAGAAACATCCCCTTTATCCATAACACCCCATAACTAAATGGCCACCTCAGTGGCTCTCTTGCCCTAGAAGCCCAGGACACCAATGATTGCTTTCAAGCTCACACCCCTCTACTCAAATCCCAACCACAAGCTCCCTCCCTCTGTGAAAACTTCAGTTCCTCCTGTTCCTGCTCCTTCAAGGCTCAGCCTCAACCCAGTTACCCTTTTCACCATCCCCAGCCAGCTCCCCCTTGACCTCCATACACCCCCAGGGATGCTCTGCTTACCATAAGGCTCATCTCAAGCATCCCTGAGGACTATTCCAAACTTCTTCATCATTCCCTGACGACAATCCCTACCCTGTTATCTCAGTCAGCTCCTCGGTTGTGTGTGGTATAAGAAGGAGAGGCATCGGCTCTTCATAACTAAAGGAAATTAGATGGACTTTTCTCTCAGGTCAAAAAATATTCATCTTATCAACTGTACACCAGCACTGATACCCTTTTTTTTTTTTTTTTTTTTTTTTTTTAATAATAATAATAAAATATTCCTGCTCCCTCATGTCTTTTTATCATCAAGGAGGGGAATGTCTCAACACCTCAGCTGAGGCTCAGTTGCAGAAACGATAGGAAGAGCCAAAGCTGAGCCTTTCTTCACAGCAACCGTCCTTCTGAAATGAAGGAAGCCCCCATCCAGGGGGAGCACTGAAGAGCAGATGCATGTTAAGATGCATCTCAGGTAACTTGACAAAAAACTTTCTGGAACATGCGATGATAGGAAAACTGTTGAGTGCTGCATTTTTATATTAAAAACAAGCACAATTCAAATGATTAAGCTGAAATAAAAAAAATACTGTTTCTGTGTAGAGAGCAATGTAAGAGAGCAAGCAGAATGTGAAGTTATACACAGGCACAGAACAAAATACTTTTGTAGAAAAATGGAAAAGGCAGTAAAAAGAATTTAATTCTGTCTATTTCGGAAATAAGTGTTTCCTACACTAACCTAACATTATCCAAGTCATCTCAACGTTACATGCATGAAAAAACCTCCTCTAGTACATTAAATAATATACTGTTAACATTTAACTGTTGTCCCTGCATCTCATAACACCATCTGATTTAATACTACTCCAGTTAAAAAATAAAGCCTTGATACTGAAAATGTTTCCCCCACATAAAATAGCTTTATTAGCATGAGTCCATCCACTACTTCATATACAGCACTTGCAAAACCATCCTTTCTATGTGATTTTGCTGGATCAAACCTCTATTTTGGTATCTTTACCTGGCTGAGGAAAAGTAGAGGCAATATCAGCCAAAACTGAAATTAAATTAAGGAAATCACCAAATTATACTAATGTTAGGAAAACTGTAAGTTACAGAACCAATTTTACACTAATTTTAATGTTGCTTGGCATTTTATTTTTATAGCTATCAACATTCAAAAGATGAACTGGTGGATAAAACCCAAATGGGTGGGACTAAAGCTTAAAAGTGTAATGATATCTTCTTTGTGAATAATGAAGTCTCATATCAGTATAAAGACTACTTTTACCACAAGAACAAATTTCTTTTAAACTCTTTTGGCTTACATCCATTACTGCTTAAACTAATTAGTATTGGTATCTTCTGACAAATTTTATTTTAAACTTCCAGCAACAACAACAAAAGCCCAGTAAGAAGTATTAGCAGGTGGTTGGAAAAGAGGATTACAACTCCATTATATTAACTCAATTTTAGCATATACACACTTTGGTAGCTATAGTGTTAAATACCAGTGATTATATCCATGGGTACAGTACATACACTGTCACCAGAGGAGGAATTTAAAATGAAGAAAATATTCATTCAATGTACAGGTTTGTAAGAGTATGACTGGATTCCAGAATTTGGCTTCCACATTGGTGATAGGAAAGGAGAGCATTTTCAATTATTTAAAAAGATAAAAATTGTGTTACAAAATGTTAACTTGTTTAAGATAGCAATGTGGTCTAATGAAACACCCCACAAAATTACGTTAGCATGAGAAAATGCAGATACAATGACTGAAATTATTATTATCTAAGCTTCGCAAAGCATTTATCAATGATGAGAAAGTTTTAGACATGTACTCCTAAAAATGTTAAAAATGGGAATAATAATTACAGTTCTACCATGTTAATGCTTGTACTAAAACAGCCACTTTCTATGTGTTGAACTGAAATGGAAAGGAAAAACAACTGAGCTTCAACACTACAAAGCTATTAAGGATCCCTCACCTTAGAGTAGGCTCTTTCAGTTTGCATGCATTGAGAAGATTCACAGACCTGCTTAATCCAGATTGAGAGGTGCGTAAATAAAGCAGAATAAAAAGTGAATGCAACGATAAAATGTGGAAACAAGACATTTAAAACAAACTTACATTAAAAGACATAATTGCATGCTTTCAAGATATGAAGTCAAGTGCAAGAGTAAACAACACAGTGCTTCTTGACTCAGTTAGATGTTTGATCATTTCAAACCATACATTTAAGAACACCAATGTATCTTTGAATGACAAAATCTCAGCAATTCTCCAATACACAGACCATTTGTAAAGCGACTCAAAAGAAAATAAAAAAGAAAATCAAAGAGGCTATCTGAAGAAACAAGACAGATGATCCAGCTAGAAGACAAAGACTATTAAAAAAACAACAATAAAGGCAAGAAAATAAATCCTCATGTACCTATATATTAGACGGTTGCATTACTGAATTGTGGTGAAAAATCTGGACAACTTTTAAAATCCCATATACTTAATTACCAAAAATTATTTTTAAAATAGAAAAGCTTTTTAATAAAATAAATCTTAAAATAGTGCACAATACTCGAGACAATAACTGATGATATTAAAAATATTTTAAAACTTGTCTAGCAGTTTTTCTGACCCTCATTTAAATCAATTAGAATAAATTCAAGAATAATATATGACTTTAATTTCATTATGCCTTTGAGTAAAATGCACTAATAATTTTAACTGTTAGAGATATAGGGAAGTGGCATAGTAGTTTTGCCACTCAAAGTTCAATGGAGAAGGGTTTCTTTTTAATTTATATTCTGTTTATTTTAAAACATTTTCTTTGAGAGTCAAATGTTAAATAGAAGACTTAACTGAAGGTTTGATAGAGTTGTGTGTGTGCCTGTTACAAACCATCACTGCCCCCAGAAAAAGAACACAGAACATTAATTCTGGGCGACTGAACAATTTCCTAGGGGCCATGTGTTTAGAGTTTAGAAGAACAGGAATTTATCATATTAAAGTATCTTATTGTCCCTACAAACAAAGTTGTTTATGTTTTCTTTCTTCCAGCTTCTTCCTTTTGATCTCCACTGTCAGAGTTTTGCACCATTGTAATACTTTAAAATCTGCTGGGGGAGAGAGAATGACTGATTGTCTCCTTTTGAAAAGCAAAGTATGTGCTTGCCTGCAGCCTGCAGCAGCATCCCTACTGGGAAAGGTACTGTCTGCATTCTCTTCCCATTTTTTTTATTTTTTTTTTTCCCCTTTTCCCCCTCAACTCTTGGAAACAAAGCTATCCTAGATGAGTCACAAACCCCTAAATTTTAATAGGGAACACAAAACATTGCTACTGTGCACTGGACAAATTCCAAAGACAAATTTAGCGT
Source organism: Tyto alba (assembly GCF_018691265.1). Taxonomy (NCBI): domain Eukaryota; kingdom Metazoa; phylum Chordata; class Aves; order Strigiformes; family Tytonidae; genus Tyto; species Tyto alba. The sequence goes on from NW_024881303.1 coordinate 14,544,390, forward strand.
TAAGTGGTGAACTTCAAGCCACATTACATGTGAAAGGAAGAGTGCAGGGGGAAGGGAAAGTTCTGCTCACAATACACTAAACTCATCTTATTTTGAATAAAAAATTCAAACAATTATTCTAAGAAAAAAATTCAGAATAAAAATATGACAGCATTCAAAAAGCTGGTACTCAAAACAGCTAATACACTTCTAAAGCATAAAAGTTGTAGATATATTAAATTTAAAATCAAATCCTCTGAACAAAGGCTTTTTGCAAAGACAACCTGGAAACACTTTACACAGGCAGGCAATTGTTGGTTATCTGTGTCAGGTGATTAATGAACCAATCTCAAAATTACTCTGCATTAGCTGGCTTGCAGCTGGAAGCTGCCGGCTGTGTTCCCCATCACCTGAGTGCAGCAGCATCTGTTGGTGCTGGACCAGAATTTTTGGTTCCAGTATCACCAGGCATTCTATCTTGCACTATATTACCACTATATACTATTATAATCCAATTGACCTATGGTTTGGATTTGTGCTTTTTCTCTATTCAGATCATTTCACTCCTCCTTTAACTTGGATAATTGGGTGTTGACTATATGAAATCTGAATGCTGAAGTGGGGTTTGGTGCCCTCAATTCTAATTGAAGTCAGAGTCAGTTGATGTTATTCAACACTTTGCAAGATCTGGGTCTAATTATCACATTAGGCCCTATAACAATATACTGATATCCACAGACACGTGTTTTACATATGGAAAACCAATATGCATAGAGGTTAAATGATTTGCATAAGGTCATAGAGAATATGTGGCAGAACTCAAATAAAAGCCTGCTAGCTCCACCCTTTCAGCCTCAAGCCTTTTTTATTACCTCCAATTTTATATTCCTGCCAGCAGAAGTCATTTCCATTTCAAATATTAAATGGAAAATCGGAAAATGTAGTGAACTCTGAACCACATCTCCTTGGTAATCCAGCAAGACAGATAAGCCACATACCAACCTGTGGGTTCAAACCAACATACTTAAATACAGCTGTTGTATGAAATGAGATCTGTCTGCAGACGTATCTGTAAGAATATCTATTTCTAAGAAGTGGAATGTATGGATGCACCCTTAGTCCCCATGGAGATTACGTGCATGTATTTATATAAATATACACAACATACTGTTTCAAGGGACAGACTGATATCATTTCAGTTGGACATCAAACACTTCCTAACCTGAATGGTGAAAGTATCAGAGAACAGATGAATCAGAAGTTATTTGTTTGTAATCCCCCTTTTCATAAGGCTGTTCAGTAGAACATTTGGGAAGGACTCCATTCACTTGGATGTTTGCCTCTCTTGAAAATATGGTCACAGGTAAGAAAAAAATTGAAGATTATATTTTCTGCTATAGTAATCCTAACAAATATTTGTAATTCCCAAAAGCAAACCAAAGATTTAGGAGATGACTCAGAAAAAAATACATTCTTTTTCTTTCTTACTTTTTTTTTTTTTTAATTTTTCTTTCACTTTTCAAATGTTACCTTTTTAATATTTTGAAAATTTAAAAATTTTTCAATTCTGCACCTATGTTGTGTAGGAAAACTATTGAAAGTATCCAAGCAGAAATTAAGTTTTAAAACATCCATAAACACTACTATTTAGAGCTGCCATGCCACATTACTATATTTTGGACTAAAGAATATCTACACCACAAAACAGCAGTAGTTTTAGAATCAGTTTATGTGAAAAGAGCACTGTAAAAACATGACTGCTTAGCAGAAGTCAGAATTAAAGAAATTATTTAAAATTATATACTATCTATAAACTGTTCAATGCTGAATGAAGCTTCTAACATAAATAAACAAGTCCTACCCTTTAAAAAAAGGTAGTTAAAAAAGGCAGTTATTTGATCTTGCTGATGTATTTCCATTAATGTTTTATGTATACACACATACAGTTCCTGAAAGAAAATGGGTCCAGTATAAATACAAATAATGAATTAATCTTAATGAATGCACAATGAGTTAATCTACTTGACTATTTCCAATAAAGCTATTTGGAACACTTAATCCATCATCTTTGAATACTGAGTATTTGGAGCACAATTTACTATAAAAACATGAATTCCCGTTAGTTATTTTAAGTTTTGTTATCAAATGTTAAGAGTAGAGAATAATTTACCAAAAATATGTTTGTACAGTAATTCATTGGTGAGGTCCTTATCATTCCACTCTCCTCCTCTTGAAGTATACTTATAGCCAAGGCACAAAAATCTACTTTAATATAATTTAATAAAAAATAAAATTAAATAACAAAATGTGCATATTGAAGACAATCAATACAACATTTTAGAGCATTTGAAGGGAGCAGGAATTCCACAGCCCCTGGATTTATAACTGTTTTTTGCAGCAACATGGAATAACCCTTCTCTCCTAATCACTCTTAATATGTGTCTATCTATTTCAGCAAATCTACCCATGTGTTGTTTTTTTCTTTTCCAAAACTGAGCATACATTTTCATACCGCATATTTAAAGCACCTTCGGTCTGGCCTCTTCAGCAAAGAGAAGGGATAAAGGGATAAAAGGACATTAAATCCTTATCCTGTGGAAGACTCTCATACAGGAACCAAGACAGTCCAAAAATGCTCCCTAAGGACTTTCCCACTGGCACTCTGGGTATCCAGGCCACAGATGGCTCATACGAAAGGGCTCCAGGGTGTCACGTAGCTGCAGGGATCCTGAGCTAGGGTAATGCCTACAGGCTGCAGACAATACTTGATGGACCACCTGAATTACACAAAGGACTCTCAGAATAGAGAAAGCATGAGTATGATCTTGACCTGAATTTTATCCACCCTCCTCTGGGGCAGAAAGTCCTATGCTGAACCTTAGAGATGGTGTGTAGAGACTCAGGGATCACAGCCTCTGTACACAAGTGAAGTCTGCCAATGCTTGTGCTCTCTCCCGTGGTTTGTAATTACCACTTGAAACTTTATTAGTGGGAATGAAATTACAAGAGTTATTAAGAAAAAAATAATTTGTAAAGAATAAATTTATTTTAAAATTCAGCATATACAAAATAATACTCCTTCTAAACTAATCAATTTTCTGTTTCAAAAAGCAAGTTCTTTCATCCATTTTCAAAATTCTGATAATGGAGTAGTTTATGCAGTATTTGCCTTCCTCTTCCTTTCTCAAAGGGCTGATTCAGGCCGACCTGCCAAAACCTACAGCTGCAGCAAGCCCTGGTTCACAGGAGCTCGTAGGAGTTCATTTATGCAACACAACAAATATGGTATTTTCCAATTTTAATTGTACACAGCACAGCTTCTCTCTTCTCCACAGTAACAAAACCTGGAGTTTCCTGGAAAATCAGTCCCCTTCAACACAGTAACAAAGAGTGGCATATCCTCAGTCACCATCACCCCTTCAAGGAAATTTCTCTTCACAAGAAGAGACCTCAGATCTTAGCATGTTAATGCTCTCATCTCCACAACTTGCCCTCCTCAGAATTGACAACACCCTTACTACAAAAAACTGAGAATGACACACAACAAAAGAAATGTTAAAACAAAAAACAAAACCAAAACCCCACTATTATCTTTTACAGGCAAACCATACATCAGATTAGCACCACAATAATTGTTACATGTAACTAGAACTTGCTGCACTCAATTAATTTCCTTCCTTATAACCTAAATGTATAAAACATGTAGCCCACTTAAAAACAATTACACACACACAAAGCAAATTAAGAGAGCGGTCATTTTTAAAAGGACTTAAATACATGCTAATGGTAAGATATCTAAAGAGGGATGTTTTCATTTGCATAAATATGTGCTAGGCATAGAATTTCCCTCCTCCCTGAGATGTTTCTAACACTGCACATGCACTTTCTATGATAATTTTTAGTGAGAGAAAGCCGCCAAAGGTAACACACTGATTCGTGATGACAGCACAGTTTCTCTATAGACTACGCATTTTGTACTAGCTACTAAAAGAATTCTTGCACTACTTTTCATGTCACGTTGTGCAAGAGCACAGTAGAAATGCTATATTCTCTATATGCTAGTAGCAATGTTCTGTATGTAGTAGCAAGAAAATAACACAAACCAGTAGACCAAGCATTGTTCATTCTTTCAATATTCATGGTAATAACTTCAATTCTAATCAGTACAAATAAGTTTAAAGCCTCTTAGAATGAAATCCATCTCTCATTTTCTTTCTGAACTAAATATTTAGACTGTTGTTATGCAAGTAAAGAAAAACTATATATCTAGATGTTTCAAAGATGAGACATACCATGTTTTCAATTTCATAATTATAAGGTTTCTTAAAGATTCATACCTTTTTGCTGCTGGTGATACAGTTTCCTTTCTGCTTCCTGATGGGGAAGGTAAAGAGCCACTTGGTTTCTTTGGTAACACAGTTCCATTATTAACAGTAGTCCTTAAAGGCAAGGTTTGTACCAGCGGTCTTGCTGTAAAACAAGCATAAGATGAAATAATTGTTTTCATTTGCTTTTCATTTTCCTCCAGCAAACAACACTAAAATATTTTGAAGTATCTGTGTAGTATGTAATTTCTGTTTCACTATTGCTAAATTCACCATAGATGAGGGTTTTAACATGGAGGATTTTTATTATTCTTCTTATTATTAATAATAATACTAATCAAACTGAGCAAGTCACCTGCATATGGCTTAAGCACACAATTCTATAAAATCTCTCATCTGTAAAACTGTCCTGGCTCAAGGAGCTTACTGGTAAGTGCAAAGGTAGCTGTTGTCTCCAAAAACAGTCCTGCTCTGAAGAGCATCAGTCTCTTGCCCACCTAGATAGCATTCAGAGGAGAACTAGAAATGAAGGCAGGTTGCCATCCAAGAAACTCCTGCTCTTCACCCCCTCAACATTCTTGCAGGTTTTCCACAAGCAAATGACCTATTAAGAAACCCCCCCCAAAGGTCTTCTTTCAAAAAATGTGGGCTTGTGTTTGACAGAAAAGAATTTTACCCTTTAGTCAGAAAAAGCAATTGAAATCAGCAGAACAGTGGACTTAATGAGCTGACATTATTTACCTAGATTTTTCTGATCAAACATTGGCTCAAAAAAGGATATACGTCACATTTGTAAATAATATTAGAATAACAGAAAGTCTCATTCAAGTACGTTAGAAATTAGTTGCAAAAACACACAGTGATTAAAACTGCAAGCGATGAGTACAAACATGAGAACTACAGTGGACCATAGCCTGAAAACAGACACAAACATGACTAGTGTGCTCTCTACAGCGGGGAAATAAGCTTGAATCACTTAAAATTGGACAGAACTTTGTATCACAAGCCAGCTTTGTAAAGATACCAAAAGCCTTTGTGTTGAGAGAAACAACACCTGAGAGAAGGCAGTTGCCACAAGTCACTTAAGGAACACAAGATAAAATTTCATTAACTTAGAGAAGATGGCAGAGAGAATACCGATGAAATGCTCGTAGAAAAAAAGACTGCTGAGGATAAAGAATCTAAAAACCTAAACTGAAACATTAACAATTATATACAGTCCTAGGTTATATTATAATAACATCTTCCTGCAAGCATTTACTGACCTGTTCACCTAAGTTTTCAAATATTGAACGAAAGAAGATAATCATGAAAGCCTATGCCTTGAGAAGTTAGGTCAGTAAATACGGTCTACTTGGGAACGCAACTTTCAAGACAAACTTTGTTTTGAAACTTTGTTAGAATATACACTTACTTGTTATGTATTCATCATTTATTTGTTCAGAGAAGATAAATTTAGAAAACAACCTATAAGGAAATATTGAAGGAACAAGGCTTATTTGGCTTAGAAGATGCAAGGATGACATGAAAACAAGTCAACAAAAAAAAAAAAAAAAGAAAATGTTCTCCATGCTCACTGAGGATCTGAGAGCCTATAAATGCAGAAGATTGGTAGGGCCAGGCAGTACTGTTCCTACCAAGGATAGGAAGAGCATGGGATCTCTGATTTTATGGGAAGCTTTAAGGAAAGGCTAAACAGGACTTTAATGAATTCATGGTGCCCTCCATCCCTGGCTTCCATGATCTACTTTAACAAACTAATGTTGTCTTTAGAGCTTATACAAAACACCTGAGATTTACTATAGTTTGGCTTCTCATGCCTCTATTTTTATTTTTTTTTTTATTTATTCTACAGTATCCATTCTTCCAAATGAAATACTTTCTACAGTTTCTTGCTGGAAACTCTACTGCTTTTTTTCCTGACTAGTTGTGGCAATGCCATAATTAATCTGTATGTATAAAAGTGACTCTGTTGCATACTATAGAATCAGAGATAGCTACAGTTGAGCAACTGTGGACTTGTTTCCTGACAAGATTTTTGTAGCTCACAAAACTCCACTGAGGCTTTGAGATAACAAATTAGAACAAGTAAAGTTAAATAAACAAATGATTACAATATTTTCCTTTTTATAGATATATAAAAAAATAGCTATTAAAAAGTAGCTGGAGTGAACTAGCTGAAGTCTGTTTACTCTCCTAACCTTAAGAAATCAAAACTAGCAGCAGCCAAGAATAAACCCTGCAACCTTTAACAGAGGTTTTTCTTCAAAACCAGCACCAACCCAGAACTCATGCTTCTGGAACTAGAGATTTAAAGACCTAGCCCTATGGTCAGCTAGTGTAGAAAGAAACACCATAAAACTCTTACATGGCACACAGAAAAGCTGCACATTATTCAGTTAATCCACTATTACCCTGGAGCTATTTAGTTTTATTTACAACAGCTAGTTCACACCAGTGGTAACTGACATAACAGTCAAACAACCCCAAACATGTCATTGCTGTTAGAAGTCAGTAACTAAAACACATTGGTATTATGCTTTGTCAGTAATGTTTATTTTGGAAGTTCTGTTGCTTCAAGGTCTTACCTGTGGTAGAAGGACTGACATGTTTATCAGCCTCAGCAGCAGCTTTTTTAATCATACTCTGATCTATGGATTAATAGGGCTGTTAAGTTTACAAACAAACCAATAATTGCAAAAGGAAAGAACAACAAACACAAGTAAAACAAAGGCAGGAAGCCATACTGAACTCTGCCAAGTAGCTGAATTAAATAAGGAAGGGGGAAGAAAAATCCCAAACAAAACCCCAAAACACCATTAGCAAAGGAGCTCCACAAATGAACAGGATAAGCAGTTCACTTTCCATGATGTTTGCTGCTTTTAAGCTGCCTAGCTCAAGTCTAGAACAAGAACACACAAAGACCGAAAACAAGCTCAAGTTTTTTCCATTACAGGTCTGGAAGCCCGAAACTCGAAATCTTTAGAGACTTTTAAATCTGAGGCACTCAGAAAAATGTAGTCTTCTGTCCCATAAAGCTTCTTGTTCCAGACTTTAAATCATACCCTGGGAATCCAAAGGCACAAACCTTCCCCTGACACACACACTCTTTTAATCCTGATCTACTTCATATATAGATCAAATGAAAGAAGCAGCATACAATATGCTTCAAACCCCAGTTTGCATGGACAAGATTTTTGTGACATTTTGTGAGATCAAATTCCACTTCTTACAGTTCTAAATGTGGAATTGGACATTAAATGATAATCAGAAAGAAAATAGATTGAGTCCCTGCAGCCCAAGTGGTAAAACATGAGAAGCCACCACTCTGGTTTTACCCATGTGTAAGCTAACCCCTCTCCTCACAGTCTTCATCAGGAGCCTCCATGATGCTATTCCAAGTTAAAATACCAAAATTCAACTTAGTCATATGCTATGTAGTTGCATGTGATTTGTTATAAAGTAATTGTGCCTACTATAGGAAAAATAGGCCATCATGTGAAAAATATATTTGACAAAACAGCTGGGAGAAGTGAATGATCAGGATACTTCAGATTCAGTTTCATGTTATAGAGTATGTTTAATAAGGCTGACCATACACTAATGATACAACTGATATATAGTAAAATTAAAGTTCTTTACATAAATTGTTACAGTAGCAATTATTTCCAGAAAGTAGGTGGATTTAGTTGGCAATTATCAGGACTCATTTAAGTAATTTGTAATGGAAGAGCAATTGACATTTGTAGTCCTCCATTTGCATTATCACAGTAAAACTTCTTACACTGCCATTTTACACACACATTAAAAAGTATCCATGCCATATACACATTTAAACAAACAAACAAACAAACAAAAGAAAACAACACAAAAAACAGTCACAGAAGGCAGAGGAACGGGCTTACAACAGCTTTTCTTCAATGTACGTTGAACTATGGCTTTAATGATCTGCCACTATGACCAAGAAAGCGTCTCCTGATTTAAAGTTCAACTCTACTCACAGAACCCATGAAAATCTGGTCTGTATTTTGCTAAGTAAAGACAGCAGGCAAGAAGTACTGATTTGGCAACAACTCAGTAATAATTACTAGGCTTTATTTCCTCCATATATCAGATAAAATCTATTTTACAGGCAATATAAAGCTTCTTAATCCCTTGTACAACCAGATTTGGTGGAACATTTTATCACAGTAGAGGCTATCTTTAGTAACATTTACCTTATCTGATACTTTAATTACTACTTTTTTTGCAATCAAAGAGACAAAGACAAAATGAAGAAAATACAAACAGAAAGGGAAGAGAACAGGAAAACAAGATTACAGACATTTACTACATATTCTGTTTGACAACTAGCATGATATACAATCAACTAATCTGGCTCTGTAATTCTGTCCCTCTCTCCTTTCCTCATCTCCAAACACAAAACATTATAAGAAACATGACATCTCAGTTCAGCAAATTAATTAGGTAGCTCCTTACCTATTCTGTTAAATCAATGCCCAAAATTAAGTATCTGTTGCAAAGTCACAAATATATAACCAAGATGAGAGGAAGTCCTAATTTCCATCTGAGAAAACTATGAATCCATAATTCCATATCATATTTCCAATGTGAATTAAGTTTTGAATTTATATTAATACATATCAGGACCTCAAAAGACCCAATTTCTTAATTTAGACAACAGAGAGACTGTGAAGTCAGCCATACCTTCTTTCCACATCTAGGTTGTCACCACTTTTACTCCTAGGACTACCCAAAAATACCTCATGCATTCCTGCTAAGATGCAGATAGGCAGTATCCCAGACTTTTGCAGCCCCAGAGACTATAGTAATTCACACTGGTTGGGTTCTAATAAACCTTTACTACTTCGAAGCACTGGATATTCAACTCCAGCTTTTCTGATTTGTATACAAGCCCATTCTTGCAGGGCAGGCGCTGAGAGAGAGCACGCTGAGCACATGGGCACAGCACAGTGTATTGCTGAGTGGCATAGTCTGTCACTCCTGCCACCTTGCTGGCTCTGGGCCTGCTGCTCTGGAACAGGGACAGGCACTAATCGCAGCTCTGCCTTTCCTTTGTAGCTGAGCAGTTGGTGTTGCACGATCTCCTTGGTCAGGTCACCTCTGCGCTAGCTCAGAGCTCTGTCTTTGGCCATGTCTGCACCACCCAAAGGCACTTAAGATGTTTTTAATTAAATTTTATTAGATTTTTGGATAAGAACCCCACCAAACTACTAGAAATTTCACCCACAGAAGACTAAGCCTTCCCTAAAGAGTTTGTAAACTAATCTTGATGAAAAGTCAGGAAGTGGTAGTCATGGTTAAATGTAGATAGTGAATTAAGCACTGAGAATATGCAAATGCTTTGCTGCTTCATGGGAACTATAGAAGGCTCACTGATTTCGCCACTTGGATTTTTGTATGTTCTCTTTAACAAGTTAAATTTCAAATATATTTTATTTTTGAGTTTGTTGATTTTGAGTATTTCAGAGATCTAAAGAATAACCTATTTTAATACATATAAAACAGTCATTGAATTGCACTACCTATTTTAGATGTATCTGAAATGCAAACCTTTGGTAGGTCCTTTCTTGTTCTGCATGGCCTGCTGTTCCTCTGTAATATTCAAGCGTCGAACCACATCAGCAAGGGCAGATTTGAGCAGCTGGATGTCATCTTCTTGCATCTGGACACGTTGCTCCAGAGAGGCAATGCGATCTGTTACCTCCATACTGCTTGCAGCAGAGGCACTGTCATCTAAGTAAAACAGCAGAAAAAGATATATTATCAACAGTGTATAACCATGAAGCAATACCTTATATAACTGGCTGCAGGTAGAAAACAAGGTCTTTCTCGGACCTGAAGACCTCTTGAGGAAGAAAGCTTCTAAGTGATCAAAAGGAAGAGAAGGAAATAAAAATAAGTAAGCAAGTAAGTAAGTAAAGAAATAAGACAAGTACTAAAGATGTGATGATGATGTTGGCTTCAGGGCTACTTACTGTTAACTGGACCCCGCTATCAATTATCTACATGTCTGAAATGGAGTGGCCAACATCACCCTTCACTGTTCTGCTCAACATAACATTCTGGCACTGGCAGACATTCAGGTAGAAAGCTATACCTTCTGATATGCTACACACTCTTCCAGATTCTTCTTTCTCACATATGTGATAGACCGTGTACATTAGACATGTATAAGTAACAGATAAGCTTACACTTTTTCATGTTACCGTCTACAGACTGGAGAATAAATATTAACCCCATCTGCTAACTCCTAATTTATACCAGCAGCTTTATCAGAACATTCCCTCTGACAGGAGTAGAAATACTAAATAAATTAAGAATTACTCAGTAATTGTACGATTAGCCTGCAAATTGTGAAAAGGGTCATTACTTAGCATACAATTCATCCATTACTTGGAAATAACTCACAGAAGCTTAAAGCCTGCAACTCCCTGATGAGGACTACACATTCTTTCCACCCAAAACTAGTCATAAGAATACTTTTCCTAAATGAGCACTTTCATTCCATTGCAGTTCCTATCACATAAAAACATGGTAATTTCTTACAATATTAAGTTAGGAAAAAGAAGGCGAAAGGAAGACAAAAGCAATGCCAAAGATGTCAGAGTCAGTACCTATTAGGAAAGAAAAAAAAATGTGCAGTTTTTAAACAGAATTACAAGGTTTTATTTAACTAGGTGGGTTTGAAACCTAAAAAAAAGTTGAGTATTAACTTACTGGATCATTTCAAGTAATGTTAGTCAAGTAATGATTGGATTATAAATTTTTTTTGAAGACTTAATAAGTTATACTTTAGCAAAAATGGATATTTATGCTACTATCTACAATCATAATTGACTTCTCCCTCATTTCTAACACAAGTCCACAGCACATATTTCTCATGTTAAAGATGATCTCTCTTTGTGAAGAAGCTGGTATTTGTTTTCTTTTCTTTTGTGTACTTAATTCTTCTCCATTCCAAACCAGTTTTCCACTTCTTTTGTACGAGGGCATAAAATGAAAGTTAAATGGCTCGTGCATGGTAATAACTAGTGTTGAATTTTAAACCAAAGTGTTTCAAACATGAAAAAATAGCTTCTGAGTTCATTTAAAAATACATCCAAAAATTCTAATATATACAAACTTTTAATCAGAAGGATCTGGGGAAATATTGCATTTAAAATAAAATAAATAAATAAATAAAATCTATTACTCTCCAAACCACCCCAATACAAATTGGTTTTGGAATCTGTTCATAAACTGTGTTTTGGTTTCCTTACCCCACACACCCCCAACAATTGTCTGTGGTTACCAAAAACTGAATTAGAAACAAATCAGAAACAAAGACTATAAAGATATTGATAGTCCATAAATAGCTACAGGCTCGTAGCTTAAATTGCTTGTTAATTCTGTTATAGCATTATCAGAGCATATCTAAAATATCAACATTAGGATATTATTAGGCTGAACATAGTGGTAATACAAGTATTCAGGTCTGAACAAACTAAATCAGAACTCAAGTTCCTGAAAAATGTTGAGAAACTTTCCCCATGACAAAGCTTTTCAAACTTTGGCCTAATGAGACTTCTGCTCAGCACAGGACTCTGTCCTGCAGCTGTTACAGGTAATTAATCCCCAAACTGAGATTAGAAGCCATGCTGGCAGCAGTATGAGCTGCCTGCAGAATTTAACCTTTCCTTATACAAAAGGCCCATGCTGGTCTAATGACTTTGCACTTTAACTCAGCTGGAAATAACATGGATTAGCATACTGGACAATAGGCAACCAAATCAAAAGCTTGATTTAACCAATACAAGACAAATTCAAACTTCAGCCATTCTGCCAAATTCAATACAACAAGGCATAGTTTTCTTCTAAATTCAGTCAACAAGAAATAGCCAATTCCCAAATTCAGGGCAGAGGAGAAATCCAGGGAGAAATTGGTTGTTGTTAAAATGATCTCACCCTTGTTACAAAAGAAAACATTCTCATTAAAGTATCAATTTTACTAATTTTTAAGTGTGTAGAAACAGTAATTTTGCCCAAATATAAATCTTCAAGTAGTAAATCAGTGGCACTGGTTTATTTACAGTCCTATAAGAAATCACTCCCACTAATAACTATTAAGATGTACATTTCTCTCTCTTCTTCCCCCTTCGCCCATCTGCCACCGTGACCCTTGCCCTTGCATCCTTGATGACCAACAGGCACCTGAAAACCCTCTGGACACAACATGGCTGCTCCTTCCACCATCACGGTGCTTCTCGGTCCTTGGGAACATAACCCTCACCACTGCTGCAACCTCCCACTTGGGTTTTGGTTTTTTTTTTTGTTTTTGTTTTTGGTTTTTTTTTGTTTGTTTGTTTGTTTGTTTGGTATTTTTTTGGTGATTACCTTGTGTCCTGGGTTGAGTGAGTGGTGGAGTTTTTTGGTGGCAGGGGAGGGGGCTATAGGGGCGGCCCCCTGTGAGAAGCTTCTCAAAGCTCCCCCAGCTCCAAGTCAGCTCCACTTCTGTTTGGGAAACTGAGCCAATCAGCTGCGCCTCTGTGATAACGTATTTAAGAAGGGACGTGGTGATGGGCAGGGGGACTTGTGAGAAGGAGTTGCTGCATCTGCATGAACAACAAGGTCAGTGGAGGAACGGAGGAAGAAAGGAGGGGGGAGGTGTGCCGGAGCAGAGACCCCCCTGTATCCTGTGGGGAGACGGCAGGGCGGCTCCCCCTGCCACCCATGGAGATCTACGGTGGAGCAGACATTGATTTATGGCCTGTTGCTCCTGCTTGGTATAATCAAGGTGCTGTGCCCGAAGAAGGCCGGGGTCTCGTGGGAAAAGGCAGCCCCGCTGCTGTAATTCAGTGCTGGGAGGATTGCAGCATGAGGGGAGTCCCACGCCGGAGCAGCTCGGGAAGGGCTGCAGCCGTGGGAGGGAATCCAGTCGGAGGAAGGTAGTGACCCATGACGGAGCAGTGTGGGGAATGCTGCGGCCTGTGGGAGGAATTCAAGTCGGAGAAAGTTTGTGGAGGACTGTCTCCTGTGAGAGGGGGACCATGATGGAGCAGGAGGAACAAGTTCCGGAAACTCCCCTCACCGAACATGAAGGAAGCGGCAGCACTGACTGCACCCCCCATTCCCTGCCCCTGCGCCACTGGGGGAGGAGGTAGAGATATCGGGAGCAGAGCTGAGCCCGGGAAGAAGGGAGGGGTGGGGGGAAGGTGTTCTCAAGATGTGGCAATGCTTCTCACTGTCCTACTCTGTTATGTGTTGTTAGTGTCTGTAATAAATGTATGTTCTTTTTTTCCTTCCCCTAACAAGTCTGCCTTTTGCTCGTGATCATAAAAGGGGGATTTTCCCCCATCCCAGTCCTATCTTGAACCCCAAGCCTGGCTCTCTGTCCCTTCTCATTGCCGGAGGGGAAGGGAGAGCTGCTGCATTGTGGTTGGCTGCCAATCAGGCCTAAACCACAACACCTTGCTGGATGCAGTTCCCTTCCAGGGATGGAGTGAGGAATAAAATGTGTCACAACTTTTATTCCTCACAATTGTAAGATTGCAACTGAAGACAAGAAGTCACACTTCACTTAGCCTCCCTTTTGCACGCATATACAAGTAAGCTAGAAAGGAGACACAGAATTACTAAAACTATGCTTTCTGAAGAATACAAATTTTAATTATAAAATAAGCATAACCTGTTTGTTATGCAAGTAGAGGATAGAATGTTCTTGCTGTTGAGATCATTACATCCAAGTATATTGAGCAATAAAGCTGCAGCTTCAACACAGCCAAATAAGCAAAGGGATATGGTATCAGAAAAGAAAAAAAAAAAATTAATGCTATAAACTAACTAAATAACAATTAAAAAGGTACAATAGATGTCATCTATTCTGCCCACAAAAGCAAAAGCTATATTGTTAGCCTAACTTGTGATCTGCTTATGATGTATAGAGCTCATCCTCACAGCAAAGTACATTTGCAAGGAAATTTTTAGCACACACTTGTAACGCAATTTAGACTTCAAGTAGAGCCATCTTATTATTATTGTTCCCAAGCCAAGATTAAATTTAAAGTGACTATACATTTTATAGTACCCAATTCCACGTTGTCTCATGGATAAAGCATATCCTCAAGGAACTGGCTCAGAGTAGGCTGAGAGGGGAGCACAGGGGGTTTGGAGGAAGTCGGCTGTGGGGTGCCAAGGTCATCAATCGCTGGGCCTTGGGGTGGTCCAGCCTGGGTCTAAATTTTCCCTTACAGGGTACACACATGTATGCCCAGGAGCTGAGCTACAAGTGCATTTTAGAGTACAGTTACAGTAACTGAGAGAAAAACACTTTATAGTAATGATGTAAAGATCCTCAAAAAACTTCAGGTGAATACAAGGAAATAAAAAGCATGCTTTTAAAAGAAAGCCATGTAGATAGACATTTTCAGTAATAATACACAAACCTTACCGCATTTTTACGATATAAGAAGAATACCATTATGTCAATACATATTACTTTTTGTGACGCTAAACTCAGTAACATTAACAAATTTTTACCAGTGTCAATATACTTAGATTTGGTGACCACTTTGCAATCTGCCATAAGATCAACAGATGTTCACCATCTTGCAAGGCATATGAAAGGGATGACAAATCCAGACAATTTTCCTTGAATCATTAGGTCTAATTATCAGTCACTACCACCATTTTTTCCAACTGATAGACAGAACAGACATCATATCACCCTCATTGGTAGCATCAATAGCATGTTATAATTATTCATTGCCTCTTTTTTCATGAATAGGAAGAAGAAGGACTTTAAAAGTGAAATTTATGCAACATATTTTCAGAAATCTGAAGTGAATTACATTCTAAAAGTGTTCATTTCTTTTCATGGAATATAATGCAAGTCTAAATCACTGTCTCAAACATGTAAAGCTTCATCTCATGAGATAAATGCCACCTACAATGTCCAAAATAAGATAAAACGAGGAGGTATCAATTCAAATGCCTGATTTTTTATCATCATGCATATCTGTGGTAAAGCTTAGAAGGAAGGAGAATCATTCGTCATTTATACTTTCCTGAGATTCTGCAGGTTTCAAAGAGAAGGCAACAAAAAAAGGGAATGTTCTTCATGCCTCTCTAAATTTTCCAACCAGCTAATCCATGATCTCATAGATTGGAAAGATTTCCTGTGGCAAACTAAAAGACAATACTGAGTCAGATGATTAATCTGCTTCCAGAGCATCTTCCAGTTTTTCAGCAATTTATTACTTGAACTTAGCCAAATGTGAAGAAACATCTGAAGCAGAGCCAACAACAGGACGTGTACACTGCTTATAAGAATGATTTCAATATTATTTCACTTTATATAGGCTAAAGCAAAATGACATACACTATTAGTTAGAAGGAAGCATATTAAAATGTATATTATTTTCTATAGATTTTACCTGCTGGGAAACTTATATCTGAACTGTATATTAATGGTGTAGGAAATAATTAAAATTGACTTGGCCTTTTCCCCTCAGAACTACTTCATTAAATATATTCTGTCTTTGCCTTATGCAGACATTAATTTTGAGACTTTCTTGTCCAGCTCAGACCATAGCAGCTGATTAAATAGTGAAAACATTAGGTACTGATTCTCAAAAGACTGGCAAACAAATTTGAGTTTATTCAATCTACATGGTCTCTTTGGAGCAACAATTAACAGGATCAAATTGTACATGAAGCACTACCGAAACTTCTCAGGATATATTCCGTGCATTATATGTTACTATAACACACTTTAAAAGCAGCATCTTAAAATCTTCTCCAGAGTTGTCTCTGAATTTAGACACTCTGTAAGACTTCAAAAAATAAAATCTAAGCCTTCTGGGGATAGCAAATTCCAGCAGTTATTAAATTAAAAATAAGCCACATGATGGAAAACATGCCAGAGGATGGCAGTAAAAAGGCAGCATCACCTGCACACAATGCCTTTCTTCTAGCATAAAGATACAGATTATGCCACCAAGCCTGAACTGAGCTCACCTGGTAGGAATACTTTCTGTCATTGAGAGATGTTGGTAAGTGTATCACGCTCTGCACTTGTCTGGAAACTAATCAGAATAAATATTTAAATTCCTTGGATATCACTATGCACTTCAGGACCACTAGTAGAGCCTTATGAAACATGCACATGGATAGAAAGGAATTCCGCTCCCCCAGCTTGCAGCCAACTGTATGGTAGAACACAGTAGCTGCTGAACAAATCATAACATCAAAGGAGAGAAAGTTAGGAATAGCATTTATTTAAAAATAGTCAAACAGAAAAGCACAATCCCACAGTTGAATTTAGATAGGGAGAACTAGAGATTGGATTCAACCCAGCATACTAGCAAGCAGGTAAGAACACTGAAGATGATACACTTCCAGAAACATTTTACCACCTGTAAGGGCCCACGTTTTTCACACTTCACTAAGCCTGCAAAACCGTCAGATGTGGCACATGTCACTTGGTACACATTTGGAACCCCCCCTTCTCCTACCCACATTCTCACTGAGATATCATGCAGGTAATTGAGTTACTTAAACTATTTTCTTCAAGCTCCCTGGGAGTCACACTACCACTAACTTTCAAATGACCTCTCCACTTCACCTCTCTCAATGCCATCTGTTTAGTTTAAAACTCTAACATTGCAGAAAAACATCCCTCAGTGGCAGGCGTCTCCAACATCTTCAAAATCCTGTCCTCCCTTTTCAGTTCATTTCATGCATCTCTAAGTCTGGGGCACAGAAGTCAGCCAGACAACCTATCCGATAGATACAGTCTGTATGACTTGACAGCAACAGAGAAAAAGGAGAATTAGGAAGACAGACAACCATCCAAGGTTTAAAATGGAAACATCTCGCAAAATGAACACAAACAATCCACTGTGGCACATAAACAGGAGAACACAGCCACAACACCATTGCCAGGCTTAGATGCAAGATCTGAAAAGTACAAAGTATTCTTCTTTTAACAATTTCTATGGCATAATGTCAACGGTTGTTTGTAGACCAAAAGACTGTGCAAGAGAGCAACGGGAAAATAAAACAGCAGGTTTAGTTTCCTTTGACAACCCCGCCAAGCTCCTTTGTTTCCAAGATTAGTGTCGGCAGTATTTCACAGACTAAATGTCTTTCCTCTATCCACTTTTCTAATGCAAAACATTGTACTGTACCTGAAACACAGCAGCAGATTTCCAGACTTGTCTCCTGGGGACAATGACAACACATATGGGCAACAGCTTATCATAAAGTCTGGTACATACTGGACTGGTCTGCTAGAGCCTGATTTGACCAGATGAGAGCTTTCCACTGTGAGAAGCAAATGGATTTAAAGCCCAAAATAATGTTATCCTATTTAATCTTGTTATTTTGTGTGGTTAGAGAAAAAAACAGACAGGAATTTTTAACTACAGCTAAAACTGTAAAAGTGTGTTGCTTTACCTGAAGTTTTGGAAGGCAAAACTGGTTGCCAGCTGAACACAAAAGGAATGGCCTTTATTATGTCAAATCCCCTAATTGCGGTTTGTTATAGAAGCATATATAATAGGATAAATGTGCAAGCACTATATATGCTTTTTTAGCTGGAAAGCTTTGATTGTGAGTAACAAGAAATCACATCTAATCGTTAAACCGATAGCTATAGGAACAATACCATGCCTATCTATAAGCTTATATATGTATATATGCATACAGTCTCTGAACAGGTAGGACAACTTTTCAGTTCAATCCCTATTCTAATGCATGTACTTAAGATAAGAGCGATTAGCATTGCAAGGAGATGCCCTAGTTTGGTACTATCAGGTACATCTCATGGCAAGTAATCTGAACAGACCAGATTAGTTTTTCCACGTTCTCACAAAGTACATATGTGTAGGAAGAAGACAACTCTATCCCACACATCTGCCCAATGCTGTACTCGACTGCAGTGGGAACCCAAGAGATAGGTGGTCTAAACAGTAATGTAAAGCATCATTTTGTGAGAACAGACCACTTCTAAACCATTCTAATAAGAAAACTGTAATCCAGATATTTGTTCATCTACTATATATGGACTACAGATGGTTATTTTTGTGAACAGTATCTTCCCTCCTCTAGCATAGCTAGCTATTGTAGTCCAGTACTTAAAAAATCTTATAACTGTATTTCCCAACAGTTGCTGAGGAATAACTTGTCCTTTTACAGTTTTACCACTAGAAACTTAACGACAAGGAATATAATTTCCTAAAATTAGAAGCAGAATTTGAAAGGATAAATCCATAATAGCAATCATCACTCAGAGACTCACAGCTGGGTGCACTGTATTCATTAACAAAATGGGAGAGAAGAACATGATCTTAACAGAAAATTCCCAGAAAGTTCCTCGTGGCTAGTTAGTCAGCAATCACTGTAGGAAAATTATAAGCATGTGCCCTTGACCTGCCTATAGTTGTCGAGCTATAAGTGTCAGCTTACTGTTTTTTCCCCAGCAGATGGTAGATCAGCTTCTATTTGGAAATCAACCAGTTAAAAAATATTTTCTCCAATAGTGCTTAAGTGGAAGATGGAAGAAATTTTTGACACATCAATAAGTTAAGAGGAATTTTCCCCAGAAGACGCCTATCAATGTAGATGCTTTACAGTTCAGAGTTACCGCACTGGGCTCTGTTGAGCATAGAAATCAATAGAAAACATTTTAACAAATTATCCTTCTTCTACATTATGCTGGGATCAGTCCGTACCATTAAAAAAACCCCCAAATAATGTGAACAAAACCCAAGAGAATAAAGATGACCTTCTGTAGCATAATAGTAACAGAAGGATAGCAGTTTGAGAGAAGTGACACCATGGAATCTGCCTAGTTAAAAAGCTGAAGATACAGCCTAACATGAACTTGTAAAGAAAGGAACCAGTAGGTTGATTAATTGAGATATCTCAGGGTAGAAGAGCTGGGCTGTGTTTTATCATGTTATCTTCTCAGTGATATGCTGAGGATGTGCCTGTATCACACCGTTAAGAATGAGAGAAGAAAAGCAGATTGTGGAATATGGAAGAACATTTACGATGAGTCTCATCTCCTTGTCACAGCTATGGCTCAACATTCAAGTCATCCTACAAAAACTAGCAAGGGGTGAATTTTAATTCATCACATGATGTACATTAATAAGACTTCAGCTTTTGTTTAGCACTGTTAGACAAAAATAATCAATTTAGATGTAAGATTTGCTTCTGCTAAATACATTTTAAACCATGAGCAAATAAACCACACATTGGTACATACAAAACATTTTCTTAGAAACTTTATCAGTACTTGGTTCAATATTTTTTCATTGCCTTTAAAAAACCTGAATGTCTCCACTGGATTCTTGAACTATGGCGTATGCAAGTAAAGCAGAAAGATTTACTTTTACTTGTAGCCAGGACAGATTCAGAAGGCATGAAAACTGATTTAAAACATTTTTAAAAAGTTATTGATGTCAGCCTGTGATAGTGCATTACACACCAATTTTATCTTGTTTGTTGTGTACTTATTTTCCTAGAGAAAAGTTAATTCACACTTGCAAAAAAACGCTAAGACATATCAGCCACTAGCTGATCTGCAATTAAGCACAACTTTTACATTACCTTAGAGATAGCACTATATAAACACTTAAGAAACTACTTACGTTAGCATACATTTCTTGATGGTCATAACTTTCATATTTGATAGTAGAATGGCACCTGATACTCAGATTTACTTGGACCATTAACTTTTTACCTATAATTTATTGCAATCTTCATTTTAATTAAAATTATAACCATGTATGCGTAAGGTTTTAAAAAAGAAATTGGAAACACTATTAAGCTTCAGAAATACATAAGCAAATAAAACACTTTTTCCATTGAAGAAATTAAAGATTTACTAAAACTGAGACTACATCAGTAGCAAGAAATCCATAGTTATCAATTAGAAATAGTTTGTGTATTGTGTTATTTCATAAACATATCTTTTGAGAATTAAGAATTGGAAAATTGCAGTCTCTAATCAATAGCATTTATTTGTAAGATATAACACCCTCCCAAATATTCTGTATTTACATTTCTTAAAGGCTTACTAGCTTTTCAAATTGTTTTCTGCAACATAATATGAAGAGAACAAAACATTCCTCCTGCACATGCAGAAGGGGTTATTTATATCAAACACAGATCTATCACTTTTGAAAACTCTGGTTACTTGTTCTCAGCTAATGGCTTCACTTTTAACAATGGTGTAACCTTTTCTCAGAACTCTGTACCTCGTGAATATTTTAGTTTCTGAATTAATGCAGTATAACATTAGGTTTCATTACAGGCTGTCGCAAAGACAAATCACAATCTATATTTTTAAAGGAAAAAATATTTCCAATTTAGAAAACTATTTTAAAGTCTTATTTTAAAATCTGTCTTGTTCAGTAATGTCTGCCACAGTAATGTACAGTTTTTTTCATCATTGCCAGTTAATCTAGTGCTTGTGAGATGTACTTGAATTAACTAGTGACAGCCTTGCTTGAATGGGAGAGGAACAAAAGCGCACAGGATGCCCACAACAGACTGGAATTTTCCCGTATTGTCCATCTTTGTATTCAATTGGGGTTAAGTCTTCCTTTCATTTAGTTCTGACAGATATCGAAAGTACCATTTAGAGTTATTTGATATATAGTAAACCAACAATTCATGATAAGTAATACAAGTTTTTATTCTAAAATCTTGAGATCACACATTCCCTTTCTCCAGCAAAAAAACTTTACCGATATTAATGCAGAAAGAACAAACTGCCCTTGCCAAGGACTCAGATACAGCTAGAGACACTGCATTGGACAGAATGTTATATGTCCTGGTAATAACCAGGAAGACGATTGCTTTAGGGCTTTTGGGGATACACAGAAAGAAGAAAAGCCCCTTATTCTCTATCCTTAAAAAAAAAAAAAAATTTCAGGTTAGTTTCAGGAAACAGAGAAACATACATAATCTGAAAAATTATTTGGTTTAAAATGGAAGTCCTCTAATTGAAGACAATTTGCATTCTTTTTATTTTTAACTGGACTCCCTAGAATGAGATCATATTCTTATTTTTACCCCAGTGGGGTTGCATAGCTTTGTCACAAAATTCACCCAGCTGTGATGCCATCCCCAGCACACTATGCAAGTGTGGTCTTGACGTGCTGCGAGAGAGGGGTTGTACTCCAAGGCTTGTCCCATCCTCTGCAGCATTTGTCAATGCTACAACAACATGCACGTTGCTTATTTTTAAAAGAAATTCAGGTTTTCATGGAGGAGGAGATGAAGGAAAAGACAGAGATAATCTATTTCATAGCTTTCATGTTTGTTGAAAAAAGTTTAAAAATATACTTTGGTTGACTACTGCAGTTTTGTATCTCCCCAAGGCTACACAGAGTCCTCAGCAAAAGGGAGAGAGCCAGCAGATGTCTGATCCGTCCTTGGCTGGGAACAAGCCCCATGCCAAGGTCCAAGCAGAGCCTGGCTCGTGACTGTTCCTCTCCCTCAAGGACTTTCTGGGACTGATTTTCTTCTGGTGGCAGTCTGTACTTCTCCTGTACAAGTGTCACCTGAGAGATCAGATGGATGAAGGCTCTGTAGAGCAAATCCTTTTCCAGAAACCATCTCCTAATGGCACTGAGGTAAAGTAGTAGTGTGAACAAACCCTGCAGAAAGCCTGGCTGATAAAGCTCTTGTTTATACTGAGCACCTGAGCTTCAACCTTTGTGATAAGGTGAAGCCTAACAGCAAAGAAAAAACTTCAAGGACAACATGGCCATACAACTTTAGGGCAAAAGTTCTCTTATGCTTTCTTAGCTCTGGATGTGGGTGGACCCCTGTATCCAAGTGTACAAACACAAGATAGAGCAAGTATAGCCACTTGAACTAAATTAATTAATATTTTCAGAGTTCTCACTTGTAAACCTGGAATTTATTTATTTACTTAATTTCCCCTCTTTGATCCTTTCTTATTTTGTTTGTTTGGTTTTTTTTTTTTGTAGGATACAACTTCAGAAGTCAAATTCAAAACATACCAAGACACTATTTAACATCACAATCTATATTTATGATTCAAACAATTTTAACAGCAGTCCTGAACACAGATTAGAAGTCTCCAAGTATGTAAAGACTATTTCAGTCATAATATTTGCCCAAAACAGCATCCAGGTATAGTAAACTTCTTTGACACAACACAGAGCAGAAATTTTCATGGGCAGTGAGTCAAACAACATACTGAACCTGGAAATCACTAGATTTACAAGAGATGGGAAAAAGGCTGAAACAGATTGGAAAACATTTCTCCCTACTGCACCAAAGAAAGAGTTCAGAAGACAGTATCTGCTCACAGCACACCAATTTTAAAAGCCAGACAAGGCAAGCAGGAGATGCTTTTTTCAAAATACCCTTCAGTTTAGCAGAAGACAGACAAGAGTAAAGTCTAGTACAGAAAAGCTTCAGCATGAAAATACTTTGTTATGTAAAAGACACAGGCATAATAAACAATCCCATGGTAGGACACACAGATCAGAAGGTCGTATTCCCAATATTTAACATGACCATTTAGGAAAACCCCCAGACGTCAGGCTCTCACCATGGCAGGAATCTCACCCCCCAAAGCTATTGCTTCACTGGACCAGGGACCCAATGCTTCATGCTCAATGATCTGTCAGACACTATAGCAGGCACAGCAGAATTCTCATCTGCTATTTTGGCAGCTCACATCTCTGCTGCAAAGTATGATTTTCTGAAAGACTCACAGCCTGGAAAATGGGACAGAGCAGAGCTGTGTTGGGAAAAGGGTCCCCCCAGCATGCCCAGTCCTCCAGAACTCAGCCTGACCTTCCCTCAAGAAACCAAAATGGTTATAAAATTTTCAGAGAAAATAGTATCTAAAAGCTGGCAGCATGGACCATCTTCCCCACAACGTTACTTTGAAAAAGGACTGAATGGTTTGAAACTGCCTATGAAGCAGACTCCGAGGAACATGTCCATGTGCAGGACCTATGCACCAAGTCTGGGGGTTCAGATGTCACCCGTACACAGCCAGCACATGGTGTCAGCATTAAGTTGTTACCCAGCCATCGTGACTGCCTCCTGACTGCCCACAGACAAGTCCCTGCAACTAACTTTATGGAAGAGCTTGCCCCATATCTCAAGTCATTACATGCAAGGATGCAATCACCTCTGTGAGCTGTGTTCGGGAGTCCTGGGGCATGGGGTGAGTGCCTCCCACCAGTAGTTACTGCAGAGAGCTGGCAGCACTGCCAGCCCGGGAACTCAGGGGGCTTCAGCAGGTAGAAGTGGGTGCCTGTTTGCTATGGGAAGGAGCTGGGATCCAGTGCACAGGTGGAACATGTGGAATTAGGCTCCCAGCAGGCACAGCACCCAGAACATACACAAAACACAAAGCATGCAGACAGAAACATGGCAGAAGGAGAGGGGCAGTTGCCATCATCTAAACCCAATTCTGCTGCCACCACTACCTTTGACCTGTTGATAATACCCTGCCAAATTAAGTTGTATGACCTACAATCCCACAGGAATACTAAATGCCATGTATTTTCTTCTGTCTTGTGCATACCTCCCCATAATGCATTTTTCTGTGAACTAATTATAAAATTCATACACTATAGCTGCATCTTCTCACCCTCTGTCTATTCCTCCTCAATACAAATCACAAAATCCAGCTTCTTCTTCAGCAGTTCCTGCCTGCACTCTCAATAGATGCCAGGAATGGTAATGCTCAGAATATACAGTGCAAGAAAAAGGTTATTATACCAGAAAGTTAATTTGAAAATGAATAAATAAGACACTGGGTGTAACTGGAAGCTAATACACAGTTCTAAATTGATATGCATAATATGCTGTATTAAGAACTTCTTACCTAGGCAAAGGAGATGTTCAGAAATAGAGTGCCAGTAGGTTTCTCCAGCTTCTCTTGGATTATTTCAAATGGATACAACTCATTTTCACTTTTAAATCTCTGTTTTACACAACTATTCAGAGGGCTTCATCTTCAGCTCAATGTTGCTTAAAGAAAAATATATATGAACTTGCATATCATTCATATCTAATGCTTTTACAACCCACACCTCCTTTTTACTAATTATCATGAGGAAGCCTGCCAAAAGTGTCAAAACCTTTTTTTTTTTTTTTTTTTTTTTTTTAAGCTGCTACTTTTATCAGAAGAAAAAAGAAAGGATTAACAAATCTGAAAGACGTAGTCACTTTAACAATGCCCATTTCTTTCCCAAGGTTTGTGCCTACAGAAGGTCAGAAGAAACCCCTGGCCTTCACTGGATTGAATCCCCTGGACTTCACTGCACTCTGCACCAGCCACCTTTGGAGGAGCCTTCAAGGACTGAGCTTATTTCACTTCCTCATATTTCCACTCTCATAGCCGTGAAAGTGGGAATTCAGCTCATACAGATTGTAACATAGGTTTAGTATGCAGCTCTTAACCATACCTCATTAAAGGACAAATAACAGGGACTTGTAATAGCAACATGTCAATTCTTCCCAGTCATAACTGGAAAAAAGAGGAAAGATTTCACAACTATGCAAGTTGCTGACTTGTCAAGGGAGTCACAAAATTGCTGTTTCCAGCACAGAATGGTTTTAAATTTTTATACAGGTCTAACATTTAATTTTAGTAAAACAAATGTTATGTACAAAGAGAAACTGGTTAAATATCTATGCAGCAGAACAAAAGGAACTGCATTAAACTGCAAGTAAAACTAGATCATCTACACTACTGTTTAAGATAAATGGAGTTTCTACTAAAAAACTTACTACTACATTTACATTAATGACAAATCTTTCACAGTGCACAGCAGTCATGACAGAGACAGTTATTTTTTCTGGCTTACTAAATGAGGTTTCACTGTGTTGAACATCAGGAATCAGTAACTTCAATCCAGAACCACAACAAGCTGCCTCACTCAACCCAGAATCAAAATGGTTCAAATTTATTGGATAAACTAAGGTCTGAACAACATTGGTGCCTCTGCAGAGCACCATGGGGCACTTTCTGCTTGTTGCACAGGGTTTGTGCCCTAGACTACAGCTGAAATTGCACTCCATGTTGCTTGGGTCTCTGCAGCAGATGAACACAGACAGCCTGGTAAACTGAGCAATAACACTTACTAAATCTAGTAATCTTAGTTAATACTAACCTGTGTAGTGCAGACAGTGCTCTGTGCCACAGCTGGGAACATCCAAACAGAAAGAACTTTATGTCATCATAGTCAAGATATTTGGAATAGATTTTTTTTAATCCCTGCTGTATTTGTCCTGCTTCTAATCCACTCACTCAAGACACTTTTTTCTAAGGGACCCAGACTGGAAAAAGTCAGGAGTAGGCAGAAGAAGGTGGCCTATATGTATTATATTCTTGGGGGAAGTACCTGAGCAGTGCTGAGATAGCACGTGAAGAGCCTTGCTAAGACAGGTGAAGGTAGAGAGGTTTTTCCCATGTTTGCTGTTTGGGATATAGACTGCCATGGACTTTGCAAATGTTTGTTTAATGAGCTAAATATGGCACTGGCAGACACTATGTAGAATCAGAATTACAAAGATCCAAAAGCTTGAGTTGTTTTCCCAAATATCTTTCCTCACCTTTTCTGGTACTTGTCAGTGGTCCATGGGGCATCACCTGAGAAAACTGGGCTCTAACAAAATATCTCCCCCTTGAATCTTACATTCTACTTCTTAAATAGATTAACCAGTTCCTAATGCTAGATACAAAAACTCTGACAAAAATATATGTGGTTTTTACCACCATTGATTTTAGCGATTGCTCCAAATTAAAACCAAACCACAAAATATACACAGTCTTTGAAATTCTGTAATTTTAGGGTCTTTATTAAAAATCAGCCATTTCAATTATTCTTGTGTTAAAATATCTACATACTGGAAAGAAAGAAAATGTCAAAAGCACAAACTTTATTATCCTTCTCCCTGCTCTCAGAGAGGCTTCAACCAGGCAGCAGCTACTTCAAAGCTTCACATCACACGTGCCCAGAGACTTAGACCAAGAGAAGCAACTGCCAAGATCAGGAGGCAGTAAAAGGCTTACATTTAGAGGGCTCCCCAAGGCTAAACATTTTTAAAAATTAAAAACTCAAAAATAAAAACTAGAAAGGAGGGAAACCCCTGAAGTTACACCCTCCTATAACAATATGGACACAAATCTCTCATAACTTTCTGAGTCACATCTACCAGGGTTAATAACCCAGCATCGACCAAATGGTTTCTGGGCTTTGCAAAATCCTGCAAAGCCTTGCAGGAATCACTGGAGCTGCTTTAAGCTCACTTCAGCTTTTGGGAAGTGAAGAAGAGTAAACAATCGGGACACACAACTGCTCTCTCAGTGCAAGGCTCTTAATCCAGGCCTTCCTCCATGTGACCACTGAATATGACTGCCAACTCCTGCAAGAGTATTTTTGTTTAAATTCCTCAACACAGAGATCTTGTGGATCTTCCTCTTCCCCTTTCAATGAGTCTGCTGTAATCAAAAGAAATGTTTCAGCTGCAGTCAACCAGACTTGATTCTGAGAACAGGGCAGCAGCATTATACACTGATGACATCTGTTACTGATTAATTCTGATTTTAGGGTATGCCTTTTCCTACAAAGTTGTGAAATAATCAGATCAATGTGCTCCTGAAACCAGTATCTACCCAAGAAAGACAATATAATAAAGAAGAGATCATTGTTCTTTTGATAGAAATTTTACTTCTCTCTCAAAAGTGCAAAAGAAAATTCTAAGAAATACATAGCCACAAAGTTATAAAGCGCAAGGAAAAAAGAGATGATATGCAATTAGGAATTAAAATTTCTGTGGATAAAAATACTGTGAGCACACCTGTGTGCCTGGGGCTAACTATGATCTTTTTTTGAATCAATGTGATGTCATATTCTGCAAAGAACATAAGAATTACAAAAAAGTTTCATAGCTTCCAGGGAGAAAAAAAGAAAAAAACAACAAAACACACAGACACTCATGAAAGTAACCACAAAACCGAATATTCACTGAAGAAATGAAGAAATCTCAATAGTAAAAAATTTATGTTAGTCCACTCCACTTTGAATGGGTAACTGGAATGAAGACTGAATTTATGCTGCATGTGTAATACTTCTATGAACTTTTAATTCAATTATAAGTCATATATGTATCAGTCAAAAAGTACTCTTCCTTTTTATTACAGTCTTCTAGTGGCTGTCTGCCTCTCCCCTGTATTGCCTTACACATTGTTTTAAAATTTTGCCTACCACCACTATGCCTGGCACAACACAGAATAAAGGGGATCACTTCTACCTGCTACAGTACAAACTGGATGGGTATCACTTTGCACCTGGATGTATTGATGCCGTGCAACACATGGTGCCACAAGCAGCTGCAATGACAAAAGCGAGGGTCCAGTTCCACAAGACACAGTGGTCAATCTAGAAGCCCCCAGTCTGCCTGCAGCACTCACTACTCCCACAATTTATCTTCTGCTGCCTCTGGAATCTGATTTAATTCTTCAACCTGGCAGAAAACTAATCCAGCAAAAGCAAAACCAAAGTATCACACACAAACTCTGTGTAGATTTTTTTTTTTTTTTTTCTGTTGGGTTAGCATGTTAAATTAACTCTGACAAATTAGTCTGACAAGTGTTAAGTGGGTAAAACCACAGAGAGTAAGGGAGAGGAGGGGAAGTGAGACCTGCCTCCCAAGCGGCCGCACAGTGTGTTAGTTTATCTGCCTGAGGTATTGTACCTTGAAAATGGGAGCGGATGGCTGGGGAGGGGGAGCATCAGGTTTGCCCCCAAGACCAGAATCCACTTAACCTCAGGTTCCTGAATTCTATAATACTATCTTCGAGCTCCTGCAGCTCCCTGGTTTGTTAATCTTTACTCCTACACAATCCTATACACCCTCTTATCACATAACATATAAAGGACCAACCCTGTCATCTTTAACATCCCTTATTCAGTCTCCCCCCATCTACGTTACATTGCATTATTTCATTTAATTAAAAAAATTGAAACATTATCACATAGTGTTACTCATCTTCAAATTTAGTCATTGGAATGATTTTATACATCAATGTGCATTGGAAACAGGGTAAATTTTATGAAAAGAAGCAGGTAAAAGGAAAAAGGGTTCTTTCAATTTAGCTTTGCCCTGGGAGAAAAAAAAAAAAAAAAGAGATCAAAGAAAAAAAAAAAAAAAGTTGTAGGTTGCCCTGGTATTGACTTCCCCTGTTTAAACAAATTTTAGAAATAAGCATATCAATCATGCAGAGGTATGTCTTCACATAAGAGGTTAGGGTCCCAGAAAGAGTATCCTACCTAGGGATGACAGCTACAGAATGGAATCTCTCAAATAACTTACACATGAGACAATGCTGAAATAAACCACACTGCTCTGTTCACTGCTGTAAAGTTTCACTTTAATGCCTTACAACTGTGAACTCCATAAAAAATGAGTAAATACAGATATATTGCTCTTGGGAGACCACACCAACAAGCATATTTTCGAGCTTCCATGGATTTTAGTTATAAAGCATTCTCCTAACACAACAGCAAACATTTTTCAACTCCATTGCTGAACATTTAATCCCAGGACTCAGTTTCTTAACTGTTTCTAAAAACCAAAACAGAGCATCTAGGTCATAAAAGAAAGCTGAAATACAGTTCAGATAACCAAAGATTTAATTCAGCTATAGGTTTGTTCTTTAAGACTACTGGTGTGATAGTCAGAAACATTTTTTTTGGACTTGTGCAGATAACATGCTTATTCTAAGTCTTTCAAATAACAGACCGTTAAATGTAGCAAAACCAATCTAAGCAAAATCCAACATACAGTAATCAATCATATAGGGGCAAGGGGGGAAATCCATAACCAAAACCCTTACTATTTGTATCCTGTTTATCCAGCTTTAAAAACAGAAGTGGAAACACTGAGCTATGAGATACTAAAAAGGTCAGGTAAATTGCTACTCCCATATCTCTCCCTGCCACCTCTAAAATAAGTGGGCTTAAATCTTTTAATAAAACAGAACTGTTATAAATATAAAACCTTGGGTTTAGTTCTGTCTGATCCATTAAACTTTGATCAAAAGAAGTAAAGAATTTTTAACTTTCAGTTCTGAACATCATCAGTGTCCATAATGAACTGTTATAAATATAAAACCTTGGGTTTAGTTCTGTCTGATCCATTAAACTTTGATCAAAAGAAGTAAAGAATTTTTAACTTTCAGTTCTGAACATCATCAGTGTCCATAATGAGCTTTTTGATGAACAAACAGTTAATAAATCTCCTACACAAGTCCTATGGTCCCTTGTTCACAATATTAAGAATCTCTTCTCAAGAAAAACAGAGTAGAACAACAAGGAAGCAACTTTTCAGGAGTAATATACTGACCATATTTCTTCCCAGATTAGAGTGAGTGATGGTAAGAGATGAGAGACTGGGAGACAACATCTCTCAAAGATGATGACAGCACGACTGGCCCAGCTCTAGCTGCCCCAGCAGCACTGCTCACTAACTGTGATAACCACTGACTCGCTGTACATATTTTAGTTTGGACCCAGAGGGTGCACACGCAGTGATCATCACCACTCACTCCTCTTTGGTTTGTATCGCGGTCAAGGCTTGAAAGTGCACTCCAGACGCACAGCAGGAGCGCTGATGTGTGTTTGGTGCATGGCATAGACTAGGGCTAGTCCACGGTAAATGCAGACATACAGATACATGAGTTCTCACCACAAACTGTTTTGCTTTACAGATTTCTTCCTCTTGTCCCAGACAGAGCTAAAATATAACATCCCAGAGCTAGTGTGTCTTGCATACACCTCCTTTAAAGTATTTTGCCCTTCAGCTGCAGAGCCTACATCATACCATTCAAGAAAAGCTTTATCTGTATGCCACTGGTAGCTGACCCCAGTCTACGTATCTGCCAGACCACATACCAAAACCCCAAATTTTAAAAATGGATCTTTCCTCACTTCTCAGTAGAGAAAGACCTCAAGCCTTGCAAAACATATAAATGCTTAACTTAAAAATTGTATGTATAAAATCTCTTGTCCCAAAGGATCCCTAATTAGTTCATTAAAACATTTGAACACAGAGGAATTTACTTATTATCAAACTGAAATACAGGGATCTCGCACACACAGAGTCTAACATAAAAGGGAGATAAAAAAAAAAAAAAAAGAACTTGCCCTCACAACTCTCAGTGCACGGCATTGTACAGAGTTAGCTAAATTACAGTGGTGTATATTTTTTACTGTGAGAGCCAAAATTTCTAAGAATTCTCATTTTGGTAGACTCAACTGGAGTTTGCCATGAGCATTTTCAGAGTTTGACATTACAGTTCCACTGAAGTCCACAGACAGATTCCTACTGGCTGCACAGCATCAGGATTTTGTCTCTTACCCCAAATCACATTAGTAATTGTTTACTGTGATACACTGAGTTATTTTAAATATGTTTTATATTCATGCCTCTCATAATCCATGGACATGAGTGCCTTAAATTCAATTTTTAAATTAAATTCAAAATTCAATTTTTAGATTCACAGTCAGGAACCTAAAAAAGATGGCCTGATTTTTCAGATCATTTGAGCATAGTCCTGACTGTCACTGCCCTATTATTTTGGCCTATATTTGGAAGATGTAAAGCAAAAAAGCAGAAGTGCAGACACTGGTTCGAATGAAGACTGGCCTGAGTCTCAGGATATGCTAATGTCTGTCAGGTTTTTATCAGTTTAGATAAAGGCCCCATTGCCCCTTGTGGCCCAGCCAGCCTCACCAGACCACCCATCTAGCTGCAGACCTCGCTCCCCCCCAAGAAGCCATCCTCCCTCAGCATGAAGCTCATCGGACACTGAGCGGTAGGACCATGTCATGTGGCACATTAAGCCTGACGTGCTTACTTCAGGATCGGGAGGAAGACTCACCTGCCAGATCCTGCAAGCTGTTTAAAGCAGCATCTTCATTTGGGAGATGGAAGGATGCTTTCTAGGCAGCAATAGGTCTGTGTAAAACAGGTTGGGAAATGCTGGACAGGGAAGGGGAACGGAAGCAATGAAGTTGTAACTGGTTTTAGTAAACATAAAGTAAATACGAAACTGACTGTCAGCATGTCTCAGGTTTCAGGATGATTTTTTTTATTTTCCCCATGGGAAAACAAACAAACAAACAAACAAAACAAACAAACAAAAAAAAAAAAAAAAAAAGAGAAATCTGCTCCTAATGCTTCTGACTTCAGGGTGCGAAAACCTTCCACAACCCAAGGGAAATTCTAGACACAACTGCCCAGTCATCCCTGCTTGGGTATACAGGAGCTGAAGTGGGAAATCTCGAAAGCTCTTTCTGTTTGTTGTGGCTTTCACAACAGTTTTAAGAGAAAGGAACACCTCGTTTTCATTAAATACAAGGATCTTTACAAAGTTTTCATTACAAAATATTTGCCTTTACTAGCTTGAAACAATGACTGTTTCTCTAACTTTTCTATCTACGTATTTAAATGTGCTCATTGGTTCTGTGTCTTAAGAACTTCGCATTTTAAAGCTTAGCTTAAGCTCCCATTCACACATAATTCTCAGATGACTACAAGGCAGTAGCAATGTTTCATATTTCTGACCTGCAACAGGTTGTAGAAGTTATACTTAAAACCAGAAAATATTTCTTCTTTCCTCTTTGCAGGAAACTTATGTAAGTTTCCAATCAAATACAGAGCCTATGCTATTAAGAAATGCAGATTGCTTTTATCATCCTAATCCAAAAATGTATTATCTAAAAACACTTCTAGAGACCTCAATACTGGTTTTCAAATGAGTATATCCTATTTATTCAATAATCAGTCATTTCAAAGCAAGACAAGAAAATGATGGACCATGTCTGATTTTACCCTCTGGAAGTAATGGAGTGTGGACAACCTCGCTTAATTACTTTCTAAAGAATTAATTTAGTGAAATTATGTTAACATATCATTATCCCCACCCCATCTCCCTAAAAAACCTCAGGGAGCTACTTCCACATTTTAATTATGTAATAGACGAACATTTTAAATTGTGTTTCATGGAAGAAGAGCATCATCCATAGTTCCTTCTGCACTCCCTCTAAGCTTTCACAATTCCTTATGGTTGTCCAATTAGTGTCATTTGTAAAAAGCAAGCACCCCACAAAAAATGTAGTCATTATATCATTTCACACAAACTTCCTACTTATTCTCTCGCATCTTCCTCAAGATTTTAATGATCAAAAACCAGGTTCTTCATTACAGCTTCACAAAATTTCTCTTGACAAATGAACTGCAACATTGACTTTAAAATTTTCATCTTAAATTTCTAAGGAAAAGAGAAATAGGAGGGAAGTCAGGATAAAACCTATTAAAATGTATGTCACTGACTGGCATAATCCCTCACTGACTCCTCACATATTCACTTTTTAATAATGTACTTCTAATATAATTTCAATCCTTATTTGAATTGTTTGCATGTGGTTTAAACTTTAGTAAAAGAATCTGAGTTTTGCTATTCTTAATTAAAACTTAAAGCACATATTTTATCAGCTCTGCAAAGTACTATTAGATTTTTTAAAAACTCCTTGAAGATCAGATAAAGCATGTTTTTCTGCTGAGAGACCAATGCTTTAATCTGCAATTCTGTAAGTTGTTTTATTCATGATAAAATACTTGATACTTGTAGTTTCTCTCCATACTGCTAACACTGACACAGATTCTCTATTGAGGTTTGACTATCACCGAAGGATTCTCTCATGACTGGTCTACATTATCATTTGTTAGCTTAGTTAAAAAAAATAAAAAATAAAAAAATGGGGTAACTACAATTAATGCTATCCATGACTAAAATGAGCTTTAATAATTAATGATTTGGAAATACATAGCTAATTAAAGGGCAACAAATTCATTGTACTTACATAGTGTCTTATTGAAAATAATAGTTTGAGTTGTAATAGGCTAACAATATATATTGTGAAAGTGTCCAATACAGCAAGTTATTTTTATTTCATGTGCATTGACTTCTTCTGCATTCAATTACTGCAAATACAAAAAAATGTGTTTCTGTCTGCCACCCCTCCCCTTTATTCCAGGATATAAGAAAATATGTTCTAGAAGCAAGTTGATCAAAAAATCAACTTATATCCTCTATAGCTCCAAAATGTGCAAAACAGTCGTGTAACATGGAGTCCAATCCAGCATTACATTTAAGAGTTCAATTGTGAGAGCCATAACAAATCTCAGTGAAAGAAAAAAATAAGAAAATACTGTCCAAGCAATTCTGGGTAATAAAATCTTCTACTGTCCTACAAAACTGATAGAAGCTTCATGTAGGGTATGTCCTCCACTCCCAAGTTCAAAACATGCTGCTGTCCTGGAAAGAATAGATCTAGAAATAAAACATGAGAAAGCCTGGTTTGTCTGTCCGTCTCTGTTGTTACAGGCTTTTGAGAAAAACAACAAAGATGAGTAATGCTACTAACATGTTTGCAACATCTTTTGAATATGTTTGCAACATTTTCTCATACACGGAGTGCATGAATCTGCCCAGCAAGAACCAAATTAAATCCAATTTTGCTTTGCATTATTCCTAGGAAGTGATCACAGTACAACAAATTACAGACTCTTCCGACCCTTGACAGAATTGAACTATTTACCTGAAAGCTACAAGGCTCAACTTACTCCCCTATACTATATTGTGCAATTTTCATCCAGCTGTAGGAAGAGAGTAGCCAGCTGTATTTTGGAAGGTCAGGGAGAGGAATTGTGAGAGTCAAATGGGAAAGAAGAGCCTACTGCCAGAATAATATTGTCCATAAAGGTTTCCTGTTTGTAGCATTGACTTCCTTACCGGCAGAGCATTGCTCCTCTTGTAGGTACATGAGTCGGAGGGAAAATGTACATATATTTTATTTATTTTCAGGAATGGTGGATAATTACAGAAGCAGAAAATTCAAACTAGAAATAAGCTGACCAAAACTAGTATATGAACTGATTCACACAATTTACTTTTCATGACTTAAAAGAAATAGTGACTGACAGTTATCAAAACTATTACCTGTCAAAAAACTTAATAATATGATTTAATGATTTGGGGGGGGAGGGAGGCAGCGAAAAGGAACTCTTGTTTTTTAAGAGGGGGTTTTGATTTTTTTTTTTGTTTTTTGTTTGTTTTGTTGTTTGGTTTTGGTTTTGTTTTTGTTTTTAATAAATGTTAACATAGTTTGTATCACTTCAAAATTTTCTCAAACTCTGAATTTTTCTACTAGCAATTACACTTCAGGTAATCAGTTAAACAGAACTGTAATTAATATTATGGAATCCCTTGCTAAATAAATCAATTTCATTAAGAGAATGTGTTTTACACTTTCTTTACTGCTTTACTCAGATACTCTAAATTTGAAGTCTCTGTCAAACAAGGCATCTGTGGTTCCAGAAATGGCCATTTAACAGCTACAATTTTCCCACTAGCCAAGTGAGGGACGTTAAAGAGATGCTGTAAGTTGCAAATGAATCAAGGATAAATTCTCACTTCCTTCTTTAAGTCCACACAGGCATCTTGCAGAGTGCAGGAATCACAGATTTCACCCTTTGCCTTCACATGCTTAATAATCCTGCCATTAGCGTGGTGAAGGCCATGTTTATTCAGTCATTGTTATGGCTATGGATGGATAAGGGAATTGTGGTCAGGGGACCCGCAAACCTCTGTCCGCACCCTGCATGCCTCCCCAACCTGCCTATACTCACTACTGATCACTCCTGCACCTCAGTAAATCAGCTGGAGGCAAGATGAGCACTGTGTATAATTCTAGTACATGCCTTGTTCTGTAGAGTTTTACATCAAACACAGTTCTCTCCATCAGTTTTTAAGCAGAAGCTAAAAACCTCAACACTATCTTCCCTTATTAGTGTCAGGCCCTTTTACCTTCAGCTTAAATAACACATTACTAACACCCTGAATGACTGTAGATAAACATAATGGCTTTCTTCTAAAAACTACATAAAAGTTACATCAATACCAAGGAAAGTATCTATAACCAGGCGCAGTTAATAGTATCCAAGCTTTACTTTGCAAAGTGCAAAATAAACCAACACTGTTCTTCATTGCCTAAAATGTGAGATGTAAGTTTAGAAATGTCCTTAGACAGGCATTAAGAGGAGTTATTTTAGTGTCTTCTTTAAAAATAAACAAACAGAATAGCCACAGCAACAAGGAAAACATTTTGTGTATCTGAAGAGACCCTCCTCTGAAAATGAAGAGGGAGATTTCAAGTGAATGTGATAAACTCCCACAAACTAGGTATGTACTTTCCTCTGAGTTTACAACTAAGGAAACGAATGCAAAAAGAATGAAGTGACTTGCCTAAAAAAACACATTGCAAGTTTGTATTCCTTGCTTTGATGCTATCTCAAGAGTGAGGCTTGCATTCATTAACAAGTCTCTCAAACATCAATCCTACCCTTACTGTTCTGTAAAACAAAGTTGAAGAAAGTAGGTGTCTTTGAACTAACTGTGCTAAATATTTGCCCTACATTTTAGACATGCAGCTCAAAATGAACATGTTTTCCTCACCTCTTTCTTCTCTCCCTTCCTTATCTATTTACAGTAATTTTTATGCATTGCAAGCCATAAAAATACATTACTAAACAACCATGCAGATTAGGTCTGCATACGAGTAAAGAAAGGGGGAGGAAGACCCAAATTCTTTTCCTGAAGCCAGAGCCATTTCTAGAGAGAAATGGGGTCTTGGGGTAAGTTTGCCCTCATATTACTCCTTCCTCCTCTGACCAGGTCCTCCAACAGCCAAAATACTGCTCCTTCACCCCCATCACAACCTTCTGCCCACCACTGCTGCCTTCCTCCCCCATCCCTACTGCGGCTGCCGCCCGTCCTGGGCAGGGAAATGGGACCGGGAAGCGGGAGAAGCTGCAGCCGTCCCTGAGCCCAAGTGATCTGCAGTTATTTTTACAGGAGTTCAGGCTTTGTATCCTGATCCTTCCAAACACAATACATACAGGCAGTCTCTTTATCATTTCTTCAGTTCGAGACCATGAGAAAATTCCATCATGTCTTTACTCGTAAAACTACACTTAATCCTTTCTTCTATGTCCAGAACAGAAAACCTTACAGCACACAGACGTGACTGTTTCAAGTGCTCACCAGCCATTTCTGTATTTCACTTTACCCTATATCTAAATCACATTTTCCTTCACATTTCCACCACTTGCTTGCTCTGTTTGGTTCTTCTTTATGCCTGCCCCACTCCCAACTTCACATCATCTTTCATACTACCTATTATATTTGCAAGAGTTTTTCACTTCCCTGTAAAGCAATTTTCTTTTCCTTTCAATCTCAAAACACTCACTGGCATCATTCATCCATATTTTTTTCCTCATGGGTCATGCATGTCTGTGTGAAATAACCGATCATCTCAAGGCAGTACTCAGAGGCCTGATTCTCTTGTCCTTTCTCATGTCACCTAATGTAGTCTCACTGAAGGCTAACTCATAAAAGGAAGGGCTTCCAACTTCAGCCACTTTCTTTTATAAACACAGAATAATACAAATTTACAACAGCTCTTGCACTCACTATCTACCATGAGATGACAGTTAGGAAAGTGATCTCATCAGTAACACATTCTAGAACACAATATTTAAGGATTAACTAAGATATTAAAACCTATGTACAGCATAAATACATACAGCTTATTTCCATCATGTATAATGTGGAGTTACAGAATCAACATGGGTGACAGCTCTCAGAAATAAGCTACTCTGTTCAAACTATTCAGAAAGTGCTGCTACTTCTACAGCTCCCACATGCATGCTACTATCATGAATGCTGTAAAGCAAAGCCCAGGGATATTGGTAGGAAGAGACAGCTTGCTTAATAAATTGGTTAGATTATAAACTTTGAAATATATTGCTGTATGTTTTCTTTCTAAAAATACTTACAGTGAAGTATTTATTAAGTTTAGGCAAAATGCATCTGCTATTAGAGTACAACGGCCATACATAGTCACAGTTTTCTCTCCTGAAGAGCTCTTGAGAGTATGGCATCACCACACAATGCATAACCCACAAGTGCAACTCATCGTGCCCTGAAAAACTTCTCCCATGATCTCAAGGTCCACACATATTAGAGTTTTATGCTAACCTTTCTTGCACCACACTGCAAAGAAAATCATGTAGAATTTATCATCTTCATTTCTTCCAAGAGAAGAGGCAGCTATGTTTGATGCAGTTGCTGTCATGAAGCAATTTAATATGAACCTGACTCCAGCTGTTCAGATAGCAGTAGAAAGCCAGACCGCTACTAAAATCTGGAGGAATAAGAGATCCACGAAACAATTTTCAATGAATTATGAGATTATGAATGCTCGTAATTTTGCTGGTAGAAAGCAGTAACTAGAATAAAAATATGGTAGTCTGAATTTAAAGTTTACCATGAAGTACTCTTTGTAACATTTAGGATACCAGATTTATTTCCCCCCAAATAACAGTAAACACTGGCAAATTGTATAATTCCACATACTGTGCAGGCCAATTTCCAAACCCCTCCTCTGAGGACACTGGCAACTCCTCACCTCCTTTTTTTATGACCTGTCACTGCAGCCCAGCAGCTCCCCTGTCACGCTACCACCCAGGTGACGCCACCGTGCCCATAAACCCTGCCTTAAGGAAAAAAAAAAAAAATAAAAAAAAAAAAAATCACAGACAGAAAACCCGGTAACTGCAGGCCAACTACCTGAACTCCACAGCGGCACCTGACACCCAAAGCTGGCCTCCGCTGGTGCGGAGCTGCCGGGCGGGGGAGGGAGCAGAGCGGGGCGCGGAAGGACACCTGCCCCGGCCGCACCGCGCAGCGCCGCGCGGCACTGCGCGCCTCCGGGTGGCACACAGACATCTATAGCCCGGTGTGCGTTTACGTTAGCAGAGGCGCAGCAGAGACGTGCAGCCCTGGGTGATCGCTTGGGCTGCCCGATCCGCGTTTGCGGCGGATACAGGCACGTACCTACAGTTCACGCGTATATGTATGTACACACGCGCAGGCACGCGTGTCTGCGCATATTCCCGCGGAGGCGGTGCAGAAGTTCCTCACAGAGGCACCGCGGCGCCGAGGGGCGTCCCGCTGTATAACGGGGGAGGCGAAGGGGGGGTGAAGTTTCCTCCCTCCTCCTCCTCCTCCTCTCGCCGAGTTCCGCCGCGGAGCCCGGCGGCCTCGGGCGGCGGAGGCGCCGCCGGCAGCCCCGGGCAGGCCCGCTCCCGGCGCTGCCTTCCCCGCGCCGGCCTCCGCCTCCGGCCCGCCGGGACCCCGCCGCTCGCCGGGCGGGCGGCCCCCACCCTTACCGTTGCAGAACTGGAGCAGCGAGGAGGTGTCGTAGAGGCTGCTGTAGCTGGAGAAGCCGTCCTCCATCCTGCCGCTGCGCTCCTCGGCCTCCCCTCGGCTGTCCCGGAGGCCGCCCGCTGCCTCCTCCTCGCCTACACGCCGAAGGAGCGGAGGCGGCTGGGGCCGCGGCGGCCTGCTGCCTGCCTCACTCAGTTGCCATGGCAACCCATTCACTCGGCTGGGGCTGGGGCGGCGGCCGCGCCGCGGCTGAGGCGAGGGGGGGAGACCTGAGGGGCGGAGCGGGGCGCCGTGACGGCGGCGGGAGAGGAGGCGGGGGGGGGCGGTCGGGACGATCCCGGTGCCGCGGCCGGGCACGGCTGGCTGGATCTCGCGGGAAGGCGAGCCGCTGGGCGGGCGGGCGGACGGGAGGTGAGGGACGGGAGGGCGCAGCCGTGAGGCCGGGGGCACCGCTCCCTCGGGCGGGGAGAGCGGGGGGTGACCCCGCGGCGGGAGGGCGAGCGGGGAGCCACGTCTTTCCGCAGGCGCCGCCGCCCCCGAAACGCCCGGCCCCGGGGTGTGCCGCGGCGAGCGGCGCTGCCAGCCCCGCCCGGCCGCCGGAGCAGCGCCGCCCCCCTGTCCCCGCGGGGGGCAATGCCCGCCGGGCCGCGGGCCGGAGCCAGCCGGGGGGCTCGGCGCGGAGCTCCGCGGAGCGGCGGGCAGGAGTTCCGCGGGGAGTGCCGGGGCGGGCAGCGCGCCGCGCACAGCCTCAGCATCCCTCCGGGCGGCCGCGGCGCTCCCCCCGCCGCCCGGCTATCGGCGCTCCTCCCGCTGCCTCCACCGAAGCAGCAGGCTGCGTGGAATTGCGCCCCACGGCCTCCACTGGTTCCAGTGGCCATTCGGCTGGCTACAGGATGGGGGTGTCAAGATAATGTTGTACTTGATACACTCTTACAAAAAAAAAAAAAAAAGTATATATACATAGTGTAATTTGTTATGCCATTTTATACAGTTTTAACTATTTAGTTTGAAAAGTATTATATACTTTTCCCAGATAATAAATTTCAGCCAGTTTTAATATTTTTATCTCACTATGTTTACAATGTCCATTCATGGTGAGATGAGGGTGGTGGTGCAAAGCTGGTGGCTAGTAACATCATAAAGTTGTTTTATACCTTAGACCCATTTCTGTGCTAGGGATAAGTGTCCAGTGTCTGAAAAGCGT
This sequence comes from Tyto alba, assembly GCF_018691265.1. Taxonomy (NCBI): domain Eukaryota; kingdom Metazoa; phylum Chordata; class Aves; order Strigiformes; family Tytonidae; genus Tyto; species Tyto alba. Next base: position 14,584,270 of record NW_024881303.1, read on the forward strand.
TTTTGTTTCAAGCTCCTCAAGGTACCAAGAGGAATAGTGCATTGTGTACCTATAGCACCTTTCATCTTGAAAAATGCCGAAGCACTTAGCAAAGCACACCTTCAGGTCTCAATCCTTTGCGGGGCAGTTCCATCATGTGGATCCATTTGCAGGAGTTCACTATATATGAATCTTTTCACCAACCACTAAACCATGGTAGTGCTAACACAAAAATATGCTATAAAATTAGTCAGAGATATCAGGTTCGTATTGAAGCAGAGTTAAAAGTGCTCCCTCCTGAATTAGCAGTGCCAATAGCGGTAGAGTTGAAGTCATCTCCAACACAAGTACTTACCCAGCTTGATGGTGCTTAACTTGTATCTGACAAAAAAACAATTGCATTTTATAGCTGTGGGCTATAAAGTAACAGAAATTTGTGGTAGGTTAGTTATATATATATTAAAAAAAAAAAAAAAAAAAAAAAGCATGGAAGAGAAAATGAAAATTACTTCAAAAATTCTAGACAATGGATTTTCTTAATGTTTTAAATGAGCCATGGCTCTTTCCCATCTTTAAAATTAACACATAGCCCTTAGGATTTCTCATTACTTTTACATTCATAAGTTATCAAACTTTTTGAAGATGCCATATCATTCTAAAATATCGTACACATGAAAACAGATATAAGCATGGGATTTTTGGCAGAGAAGTTACAATAATAGAGCAACAAAGCTTATGTATAATACAAGTTTTGATTAAGAATTAACACTGTTGCCATGAGTAGGGCATTCTTTTTGAGGTTGAGAACTGTTTTAATATACTAATTTTCCACCAGCTAGACAGTTTCAGCACAAGTAATGTGCTTGCCATAATATGTCAATGTTAGTCTAGCCTATTCTCCCTTCAGATGTGCAAGTTTTGGCAAATAAATCTATGAAATCTATGCTATTTAGAAGTAATCTGTACTAGAAAATGTGTTGTCATTGAGACTGCTACAAAGATAAGGGAAGTAAATGCCCAATAACTTTTGCATCTGCAGAAGAAAGGACAAAAAGGGGCAATGCAGCTCCATTTCAGAGAGCAGAAATTAAAAGTCACTTAGAAACTTTAAACCTGATCTGAACACAGCATCGTTAAAGGAAGATATGACATCTAAAACCTTACAATAGATTACCCACTGAAATTAGTTGTGAAGGTGTCAGTGAAGCCTATCAGCTCACTGCTCTGCAAATCAGCTCAGTGACGTGACAGAAAATGATCTCAGCTCCAGTCTCCAAATGCTGTTATGATGCCATTATATTCTGAAGGCAAGAGTTAGAAAAGGAAAACAGTTTCATAATTGAATTGCAATGATTTTGAGACCTGTTACAACCTTATTACATTAAAGTGCACCACAAGGTGAAAAATGAAAAAGAAATTCTGTCTGGCTGCAGGAACAATGGGACAATGGATCTGAAGGATGCACTAACGTGTCTCTGGGAACTCTACTGGTACACTGAAACAATGAAAACACTTTATTGTCCATTTTCCAGTAAACTATAGCTTTAATAATTTGTACAGATCAAAGCTAGTGCATCGAAGAAGGAGAAATCACATAGATGGGAACGTGACATCCTGAGCAATGTGGTGGGACTAACGTATCTGGAGGGGAGTTGCTGCTCTATGTTTGTGCACGCTCACTGCTGGCGGGGCGGTGTCAGAAGCTCTGTATGATGTTACATTTTTGAAAGCTGTATTTTGTAACTAGTGATTTAAGTTTCATTGGTATTGAGTAATGTAATAAAAATGACTATTTGTTAAGTGAGAACAAAAGAGTTTTTACCCATCCCTAGCTGAATTTTCAGGAGTTAATACTCCAATTTTAGGACAAAGAAGCCTTGCTTTCACTCCCTGTTAACGGGCTATAGTAAAATCATTTTGATGTTTTATGTATTCCTGTTGCTTTTTTTTTTATTATTATTATTTTATTTCTGTTTCTATTGCATTGCTAATAAATACAAAAATAGACTGCAGCAGGTTCATATCAGAAGTATTTCAGTTCATAGCTCTCAACACTATAGAATTGTATTGTATTATGATTTTGTAGCTAACAATACTTTTGTGTCAGGAGCATCTGTCCTAGTCACCATGTCAGTATGAAACAAAGAAACCTGAGTTACAGTATCCTCTTAAAATCCACTAAAATAGGAGACACTGATTATATCAATCTTTTCCCTGTCCTCTCTACATGTAGGAAGATATCGCTACAATATATATTGTATTGTTGCGACTATGTTGCAATAAACAATGTTGCGAGAATGTGGCGAGAAACAATGTTGCTATTATGTTGTGAGAAACAATGTTGTGAGAATGTTGCTAAAAATAATGTTGCCAGAAAAGCCCAAGAATGTTGGGAGACCAGTCCAGTACAAGCACGTTTCCCAGGCTGGTAGGGAAGGGTCATCCTTGGCTCTGGGTCATCTCTGTGGCTCTGTCACTTGGCAGCCTCAGGCTGTTCTCGCCATCCAGTGATAGCCTGGACACCCTGCCCCTCATATCCAGCTCCCTGGTGCCTCCAGCGGGCTTGTTCAGGGACTGAGATGGTGGCACTTGGGAGGGGAAGGGCACTGGGGTTTGGCAAAGCCTGCTGTGAAGAGCTGGTAGTGGCACTGGGTGTAGGGGACCCATCTTTGCAGAGTTTACAGGGGGGGAAGGCTCGGTCCTCTGCAGAGGCTGGCAGGTTCTCCTTTCAGGTCGGTGCAATACGTGTCTGCTGAACAGGTCGTGAAAGCTTGGATGGCCACTGCGCACACTGAACATATTTTGTAACTAGAGCAATCTTCATCGGGAAAGGCATCTACCACCATCAGCAATGTGCTGGTCATGCTAAATTTTATCAGTGGGTATAATTATAGCATCTATTTTACCGTGACTAACTTTTGAAGAGCCCCTCGAGCTCTTTAGCAATCATGTGATAGATCACGTTTACTGCAGCATGATCAAAGAGAGCTGAGCTCACTTTTGTAGCTCACTGTGTTTCCATTTAAGACATAAGAGTCCATTTCACCATTTACAGTCTTACTTAATGCCGCAGTCAGTCTCTGCTTGAGCCTGGAAGGTTTTAGATTGCATGTTTGTTCAAGTTTTGCCTTTCCTCTGTGAGTCAGAGATTTTATCCATTAAAAAACTGAAGCACTGCAGCACTTGGTGCCTGGCCCCAGACTACAATCCAAAACACAAGGTACCATGTGTGTTCTTCTCCCAGAATCATCTACCGCTCATCCAAAACAGAAGCAAAGGGCACCTCTTCCAGCTGCTCATCTCCAGTGCTGGGAGGCAGGTGATCTGAAGGCTGGCATCGGAGCACAGGCCTCTTTTCACTGGTGCTGTGCTCCGCCTCCATGTTGGAGGATGAAGTGCTTCATCGGGAGCCTGGGGCTGGCACTAGGCAGCTGCGATGCCCAGCACCACCAGCACCAGCACCAGCACCACCAGCACCACCAGCACCAGCACCAGCACCACCAGCACCAGCACCACCAGCACCACCAGCACCAGCACCAGCACAACCAGCACCAGCACCAGCACCACCAGCACCAGCACCACCAGCACCACCAGCACCAGCACCAGCACAACCAGCACCAGCACCAGCACCACCAGCACCAGCACAACCAGCACCACCAGCAGCAGCACCAGCAGCAGCGGCATCAGCACCACCAGCACCAGCACCAGCACCACCAGCACCAGCACAACCAGCACCAGCACCAACAGCAGCACAACCAGCACCAGCACCAGCAGCAGCACAACCAGCACCAGCACCACCAGCAGCACAACCAGCACCAGCACCAGCAGCAGCAGCACCAGCAGCAGCGGTGGCCACAACAGGCTACACATCACCAGAGCCCCAGGGAAGGGAGAACCAGCGCCTGGGTTTTAGGCACTTGCAGGATGAGATCAGCATTTAGCAGAGAGGGGCACTGGGGTTAAGTTTTGGACTTAGCTGCCTAAAGTCTGCTGAAATCCAGATTTAGACAGATTGTTTTCTTTTGTTTTGTTTGCCCTTTCTCTTCAGTGAGCAGCAGCAGAGATTGTTTGAGTTTTTTAAGAGAATGTCATGTGGTGAATAAATTGTCTTCGTTCTTCAGAAGCGGCTTTCCCTCACGGCTAGACTATCTCCAGGTATTAGAGTGGGGTTCACTGTCAGGGTCCTATCATAAGCTCATATAAGGATTTCCTCTCCTACTGTGGTGTAGGAAGGGAAGAAGTACCTTGCTGTGCAGTCTCCTTTGTGAAAACACTTCCACCACTGGAATAATCATTCATTCTAAATAGCAGGACTCCAGCATTTCAACTACAGCAGGGGTCTTCATGAATGTCACTACAAAGCACACTTCATTCGTGTGGGAAAGATGAAGCATAAGGGGAAGATCACCATTATGCCAGCACAGTCTGAGTGCATTAAAAATACAATATAACAAATGTGGGCTGAAACTATCAAAGGTATGCATGTTTTACAACCCAAATGAAAATACGTTGCAATATGTCTGTATACATCATGTTGTTTTGAATGACATACATTATGGTTGTGGAATTTTCCCTATAATTAAAAAGAATATTCTTAATCATACTGCCAAGAAAAAAAAAAAAAATATTGCTTTGCAGATTAATTTGTAAATACAAAGAGAAGGCTTTGAAGATGAAAGGAATAATGCTTTGCACATCTATGACTCTTCCCATTCAAAGATGGGAGGTTGCTCAGCAAACAGTGGTGCTTTCAGACTTGCACCACCTTTTTGAACTAATTGTTGTCTATATTTTACTTATTTGGAAAATGAGAGGGAAAGCATGACACAGCCAAAGACACATCAGGACGTCAGTGGCAGAATCAAATCAGAATGACTACCAGTTGAGCACACTAACCATTAGACTACCCTGCCTGCAAACCCTGGAGGTACTACTTGTACAGTTTATTATAAAGTGCTCTCAAGAATAGTGCCCACAGTAGAAGTACCCTTATTTTTGTAGAGTCCTCTAAGAAACTGCAAACAATGCACATCAATGTATGTAATGGCCAACTGCAGACTTGTTACATCCACAGATATAGCATTATGATATTAAGCTGATGAGAAGCAAAGTACACTACAGATACACAGGAATGCAACTCCTTTTCCACATTCTGTGCAATCTGTGCTGATGGGAACAACATTTCTGATATATTAATACTCTGAGAGATTGATGTGAAGAGGTGCAATGATGGACGGCATCATAGGAAGAAATGATCCATCCACTCTGCAGAATTACTCCTTAAAACTTTCCAGTTCCAGCTCAGCTCTGCAACCCTATGGTTAGTGGCATTGGCCCTCAGTAGAGGCTGAAAGCTTACACTGGCAGAGGTCTTTGATATATGTGTGTTCAGGGGCACGAATCCTACTCCTGTGAGAGTGGCTTCTCCAGTTTCAGGTACAATAGCTTTGGCACAGTTTCACCATTTCACTAGCCAGGGCACAGGAGGCTCGTCCCTACAGGTCTGTGTCACTCCCTACAGGGAATTCCCTCCTGGTAGCAGGACCTTTTCTGTACCCACTGAAACCTCAGGGAACCCCGGGCATATAGGTATTGAGAAATACTTTCAGCAAGTATGAAAAATAAATGCTTTATGTGGCTAACACCACATTGACACTCCTCCTGCACATGGTGAGATAGCTGATTTTGTATGAATTTTTATGTTATGATTATAGAAATGTTGTTGTGACAATAAATATTCCAGAGGTCTTCTTAATGCACATATTTAAGTCAAATTTTGTTGCAATTCCACATCTGGTTTATACAAAGTCACAACAATACAAATCTATGCCTTCTGAAATAAATTACAGAAGAATAAGACTAGAGCAAACTATAATGTATTTATTTTTTAAGTGGTACTTAAGTAACAGGATAGCAAATTGATCATTTAAAGTGCACGCTAAAATAATGGCATTTTTTAACAACGTGGTACTAAAATAGTCATTCTGTTCAATTTTTAGAATGATCATTTTAATTTGACTGTAACAACTTAGAAGAATGTATAAAACCCGGAAGCAGAGAACAAGATATATGTCCAAATGATATGTCAGCTACACTGTGAGAGAGAAGTGTCTCTCCTCTGGAAACAAATACCCACAGCGCCTGTGAACAGAGGAAGGTTTCTCAGCACTATTTCTTATGTTTCCCAGTCAGTAAGATGATGGTTTAAACTTGTGCCTTATAAAAACTGATATTCATAATTTCCCACCTTGCCATGTCAGTGGCAATTGGATCCAACACAATTAAGGGCATCTGATGGGAACCAATGCATACTAGGAAAATATACTGTCAGCAATGTAAATAATAAAATACACATAAAAATGTATGTGTAAGATGAAGCACTACATCCATTCAATACATTAATGTTAGAAGGGGCTAGCCAATCTCATTTATGTCATTTTCTACATTTGTAATAAGAGCTAAAATTGGTAATGTATGTTACTGGAAATTTGCCCAGATATGAAAAAATGAACTATGGTAAGTGTCTTCTGAGAGGCAGTTGGAAAAAATACTGCATTTTTTTTCAGTGATTTCATATGTTATGCTTGCTTTTAGTTAGAGTTTTGTTGGGAAAGATAATATGCGCTACTAAACAAGTCATACAAAGTAGTTGGGGAGAGTTCACCTGTAATCTTAACTCCTGTCATCACATATGCCTGTTTACTGCCTCAACTAACCTAGCTTCATGTTTTACTTATCCATCTCCTGTATCTTTCATCAAATACAATATTAATTTTATCAAAAGAGGTAGGGGAAGAAAGAAGACAATATTCCATTTGTACGGTGTGGGTCATTTCTGCAAGGGACAATAGAAACTCCACTGGTTCAAACTCATTGAACCTTCATGAGCTTTTCCTAAGTGGGTAGTGGAGTGGGAGGGTGGAAGGCAGGATGACCTAGAAAGGATAGGCAGGAAATTCAGCCCACTACACTCACAGATTCCTCTGGTATCTGCCAGACCTCAAGACCACCTACATTGATACCTTCATCCCTCCACCATTTTTGCTGCCTCAGCCAATTTCTGCTTTCCCAATACAAGATCCCAAGACAGAATCTGGGGATGGAAGAAAACAGTTAAATCATCAGCTAACCTAAACTTGGCTGGTTCAAGAAAAAAGCAATAGGGAACAATCCTTTCCTACAGTTTTCAACATTACTTTACACTAATTTCCAGAATGGACTCTAGCCTTTATTTTTGTGGGTAACTATAGTTTTAATTTGAATCAAACTTTATTATTTACTTTGGAACAGAATTTGGCTTGGAAGAAACTTTTTTGTTCTAGCCTGTGCAATCACCCAAGACCCACAGTGTCATCAAAGCCATTTGGTGTTACACGTGGTTTTCAAAGTAATTCCTTTCTACAGATTCATAGCAAGTATATCCAGAAATTTAGATAAATTCCAATTTTCATCTCCTTTTGACATATAAAACTTAAGAAATAAAATGTGGTTGAACCAAAGAAGCCTTCACTGAATTGCCCAGGAACATGAATAGACATCAGGGTTTAAATTGCAGGATCAGGTCCATACAATAATAAAATATTTGGATTTTGAGGAAAGAATGCTGGGTGTTCTTAAAACCTTTTCCAGCCAGTTCAAGGTGTGGGATTACTAATCCTCATCAGGGGAAGCCATGCATGGCATTCTTCTCTTTGGTGGTGGCATTCAAGAAAGTCCTGGACAGAGGAAAAAATAATAGGGGCAATAATAACAGTCTCTGAATGAAGCCTTGAGGAATAGCCCAGGCCCTGCCACCTGGCTGCCAGCCATCCAAGCATGAAGAACAATCGTGCATTTGTTTCAGATACCAAGTCACCTAATTTTAAAAACGCTTCCTGGTGCAGCCCTTTAATTCTTAAGTATTTCACCACCTGATGTTTCTCTCTCAAGCTTTCAAAGAAGAAAGAGAAAACCAGAGCTACAGATAAGGGCAAGGAGGAAAACTAAAAGGATTTTGTCATTAGCACAGTCATAATTCAAGAAAAAAAAGGGCAAGAAGATAAGTTCTTTTCAACTTTTCAATGCCAGATAACCCCTACTTGTCCCACTACTTTCCAACAGAATAAATGCTGGAATAAAGACTAGAATGACTCTCAAAAGATAAATATGTATTGTGTGCCATAAATTATACAAGCAGATGCAGCCATGAACGAAAGAATTAAGAATATAAACTCCCTGTGTTGTACACTGGCTGATGAAGGGCTGGAGGTTGCCAGGGGACACTGCGTGACCACCATGCAGTCCAAGATAGGATCTTGCTCTAAACATCAGCCTGCAGCCCTGTCATGCAGGGGCTTGCTGCCTTTTCCTTCACATTCTTCCTCTTAAGCAGCAATTTTACATATCAGTAGCTGTTTAATGAATGTTTTGGCCATAACCAGCTTGTGGTATATTTTACAGATGTCTGAGAAATCTTGCAATGATGAATTTTCCATCTTTTCCTCAAACCACCCCTTCAGACCAATATTCCCACATGAAGGTGAATGAGTCCTCCTAGACTAAGGGATGGGTAGAATAGTCCAAGGGCCAAGTCTTCATCTGATGTAACCTTGCAGAGCACTACCAACTTCAGCTGAAGTCTTGACTTCATTACTTTTTACTTGTTAGAAAAAGTGTTATTAAGCTTTATGATGCTATATGCAGAAATAATTACGAATAACTTAGCTAGAGTTAGTCTTCATTCAACTGAATAGTGGTTTTTCAAAGTCAAAACTCTGGATCCAGATTTTTCAAATTTACACATCTATAATATCTCCCCATTCCTTCATGACATCTTTTATTTCAAGACATCAGCAGCTATTTTCTTATTCAGCAATCATTTCAGCACGGAAAAAAAAAGCTTAGCAATATTGATGCAACTTAGGGTCATATGACCAATTAAGAAAAAAATGCATTTCAAAGAAGGTGATGTTCATTTCGTATCAGTAAGATGTTTTAAAGAAAACCTGTACAAGGCTATGTAAAAGGACATTTTGCCAACTTCACTCTTTTAAATGTTATTTGGCGACTATCCAAGAATAAGAAGTAAATAATACTTTATGCTGGAAAAGAATACATGTGACTCATGATTTTCAGCTGTTGTACATGTGAACTTGTGGAAAATGATGCAATTAGAGACCAGAAGCAGAGCAAAATGTCTGTTTACATTCAGCTCTACCAAGCAGATCAGAACTGCTGGAGGACTGCAGGAAAAACGTCCTTTCTCTCTTGCTCATGTTGTCCATGGGCTATGTCCTGCTTGGAGTTACATGGTATTCAAACAATACAATTAGGGGAGAGTCTTGATATAATTGAGCATTTTGTACTTTTTCCATTCATCTGATGAAGAGTGAGTATTTGCTCTGTCATTCATTCACCATTTCCTTCCATGTGAAATTAGGAAATACGGCACACGAAGACTGAAACCCAGGGGTTTTCCATCCCTGCCTGTTTTCCCTTGGATCTCAGAAATTCAAGTTATCTGAGTGTAGAGGAAGGAGAGGAAATGTAGTAATGAAGTCCCTGGCCTCAGCACAAGCCCCTTTCTGACCTGACCAAAAGAAAGTGTATGGAAAGGGATTGAACTCAGAAGAACTATAGATGAACGGCAAAAGTACGTTGAGGTAAAATTGGAAAGACAAAAGCACAAAATAAGGTACAAGCAGGGACAGTGCGGTAACAAGATGTCATTCCACAAATGCATATGAAGTGGGCCAGGAGAGTGCTGGTCCACTACTCAGGGGTGCAAGACAACACTTGACAGATGACATGGGGAAGGTGCAAGTGATTAATGACTTTTTTGTATCTGTCTTCATTAAAGCTGTATTTCAACAGAAATGTTAAGTCAGTGTTGTTGCTGAAAAATGTAGTTACACTCTCCCTGCTCCACTCTTTTCCCATCTCCTCTCTGCCCTCCTGCATCCTGCTGCCACAGTGATTTGTAAGGACATGCAGGGATCTGAATGGAGGAACTGATCCAGCTGAAAATTAACCTAGCAAATAGTTGATTGTTACTAGGATAAATTAGTTTTGCAGCTTGATTCATCTCATGGCTGCACTCTATTCAGATAAATTTTTTTTCAAATAAGCTAGACTTATTAACTTCATCCTATGATGCTTAAAGGGCAGACTGATCCCAGGGTGGGTTGTCACTGTCTCCGATCGACTAAATGTATACTGTGTCAGATAATCAGAAACATGAAAGCATGATGCCCGTCTTTAAAATGGAGAAAAAGGGAGGTAGGAGATTATTGATTAGTCTGGTTAAATTAAATGACTGCCCCCAAATCTAGGATTTTTTGAACAAACTATTTGTAAGTGCCTAGAAGAAAAAGGGATAGTGGGTAGCATTCAGCTTTAGTTGTAAGAACAAAGTCTGTCAAACCAGTCTAGTTCTTTCTGTGACTGTATTGTGCTGTGGAGAGGGGAAAAGCAGTTGGTGTCATATAACTCTAGTAAGGCTTTTTGCTCACTCATGGCACTCTCACAAGCAAATAAGGACACACAGGCTTGCTGACCCTGCTACACCTGTTCTAACAGGTGTAAGGTTGCTCAGGTAATTCTACCTAAAAAGTGACACAAAATGGAAGAATGTATGAAATACAAATCTGCACGATTTTGTCCTTAATCCCATTATAGTTCACATTTTCATTAGTGACTGAAAAAGGGAGCAGGAGACACGCTTAGTAAATCTGCAGGTCACAGCTTGGGAGCTCTGTGAGTATACTAGTCAATAGGCAGATTAAAATCTAAAAAAAGATCTTGACAGCTTGAAGGAACTACCTGTAAAAGCAAGATAAAGTGTACTGAGGACCAGTACAAGAGACGACATTTAGACAGGAATTACCTGCTGGAAGGTGGGTAATAACTGGTTAGGAAATAACTCGACCAAGGGTAGACCACAAACAAAACACTGAGTCAGCTTGTTATGCAAAGTGGAAAAGACAAGCATCATATTGCAATGGATAAATAATCCTGAAAATATATGGAGAAATCCTTCCACCTTATTCAGTATTGAAAACACCTTGGTTGGAGCATTAAATCCAGTTTAAACTGCATCAAGAATGATTCTCATGAAGGTTCGCCATTAGAATAAAAAAGTCTTTCTAACTGTAAGGTCAGTAAAGCACTGGGATAAGTTTCCTGGGGAACTTACGGAGTACCCATGGAACACCTCTAAGATCATTTTAGATAAATATATGTCCTGTTTGATGTGATATAGCTGGTCCTGCCTTGGGTCAGATTGACTAGATGGACTCTCAAGGTCTTCTCCAGCCTAGGTTTCCTGAGATCTACCTCGCTGGGTTACTGTGCAGCCCATTAAGCTTTCTGGGGAAGAATATCTGCAGGCTCATTTCCACAGGCATTTTTCTGTTGTTCTTCTCACATAAGGTTCACAAGTAATTGGCTGGAGTGCCTCAAATATCCTGTTTTACTCTACAAAATCTCTCTCAGTGGCTATCAAGCTGGAATAATATAAATTAGGACATGGCTCCATCTTTTTCTGTTCTTGCCCCTACTTAATCATTGACAATATATTCCTACCATCCCCAAGAGCAGCTGATGAAGAAAACAGTTTAATTAATGTCATACCAGAAAATAAAGTTGATGTAGCAAAAAATCAAGTCACTTTTCTGAGCACTCATGTGTACAGTGCTACTATTCTGGGGTCTAGTAATGGAGAATCAGCCTTTCTTCTCATGGTCACTGGTGTGTGTCAGGTCAGGTCAACATGAAGCAATCACAGTCCACTGGTGCTCTTTATAAAAGGAGCTAATGCCCCTTTCCCTCTTACAAGAAGGTACAAAGCAGAGTCAAAACTCGGCAAAAAATCACTATCACAGTTGCAACAGTGAAATGCCAAAAGCCTCAGAAGGCATTAGGACTGAGGTGTCCTCACTGTCCACTTCCAAAACAGTATGTGGGATGTCTGGTATTTCATTTTTCTACTCTGTTTCGTTTTTTGGATCCACTCCTATAATGCTCATATAGACAAGCTGATGAAATAAAAAGGCTATTCACACTGAATGCAATATTTGCTTTCAGTTAAAAGTGTCTAATTGCTGTTTAGCAGGCAAACATGTACACGGAAAGGAGAGCTCTCTCTGGGTTTGATGCTCCTGAGCATCTGTAATCAGCACGTCTGAAAATATTTTAAAGTGAGCTTAGCCTGTATTTGTCTTCATATCATGAAGTACTACTAGGGACACCATTGAATGTTTGCGTCCCTTCATATTATTCCCTTGTATGAGACAGAAGGCATTTATGCCTCTCTTTTCTCTGCATTCCCAGGCACCTACGTATACTCCTGTACACAATGATCTTAAAGGTCTTTCCCAACTTAAATGATTCTATGATTCTATTTAAAGGTATTCTGTACAAACTGGCCTCTCTTTCCCTCATAAAAGAGTGATGATCTAATATGATTTATTTCCTAGCAGCACAGTCTCCAGGACTGTCACTGAAAATTATCATTAACCTTGAAGGCTAGACAATCTATTTTCTGGACTTGCCCTTCACAGTGCTAACAAAAGTAGTTTCTACAAGAGAAATCTGACTTTTACATTACCTAAGATACACATTTAAATTAATAAAATATATTAATCTTTTATATATTCCAGAACCTAAACCACAAAGTTTAAAATGATATCTTCACACTTATGAAAACCAAGTTTGCCATTCTACTTAGGTGTAAGAGTGTGACATCTGAGAAAGCTGTGACATTTGGATCTGTGTCCAACAGAGGGAGGTGTTCAGAAACAAAGATTTGGTCCAAACTCTCTCTAAGTTTAAGGAATGCAGCAGAAGAGGGAGGGGCCCACACAAATGCATATGAGCAACACATATTTGACTATTGCAACTCAATTCATTTAGCTGCTGTGTAAGAATTCAGGTGTGGAATTGCTGCCTACTTACAGAGTCAGACTTACTTGGAAGATTTAGGATCAGACCAACAGGGATGATTATTTAGTGGGAGGACTTTTAGATCAGACAGGTGATAATATCACCTTTGTGCTGGAAAGGAACTATGATTCTCTTAAAAATAAAAAGCACTATTTAGTTCATAACTCCTGGTTGATGTAAGGCAAACTCAAGCACAGGTCCAGTCTGGTAGGCAATTTGTGTTCAGTAAAAACCTGAAGTTATTCCACTGTGCCTTCCTTTCAGGCAGTCACTATGGCAATGGGAAAATATTGTGAGGTATAGGAATGATGGGAATATGACTCAGAGAGTACAGAAAAAGGAACTTTCAAAAACATAACTCCCAGTAGGCACAGAGCACACTTTTCAAAAATATTCACAAATCAAGGATGATAATCTGATACTGCTTTGCACCAGTGTGTTTACTGAGGAACGCGGTTAATAAATAACGAGCTGTAGTGCTGCATATTTTCAGCCCCTCTATTATCAGGGGCAAACAGGAGCTGGCAGAAAAGGAAATGGCAGCTCTCACTCTGCTCCTTCCAGCCCTGCACCTTCCTCCACGGGACCACTGTGTGGCCGGAACTACATTTATCAGTAAAGGGACATGTTTGGACAGACTCCATCAAGTCAGTGTGTGACTTCCGTGGCCTTTCCAAGTTGGAAGACTTCTCTCACTTGTGAAACCACAGAGGCTGTGGGAGCCCCTGTCTGAAGTCTCCCGTCTCACAGACCTTGGTCCAACCAAACTGGGATTTGGGCCAAATATGAAGGAAGTAGCCCAAGGCAAGAGTCACCCTGCAGGGAGACATCCCTACAGAACATCACATGAACAAGAACTGTCAGGACAAGCCAGACCTGTGCTCTGGCTGGCCCAGTACCAGATGGGGTCCAGCTTGCCACACAACAGGCATTTATAAAATAGCTTGTCCTCAGGAGAATTTTCTCTCCAGTTTTGCTCTTTAGTTATTTAGTCCCAAGAAGTATGAAGATGGATATATATATATAAATGCATATATACATATATGTTTTTTCCTTCTTTAAAATAAAATTCTACCTCATGCAGTTAATGATGATTACATGACCTGTATTAGTGCTAGTCATTCTCCAAGTCCTTTATGTTTTTGTCCTCAGTATCACACTGATATACACAACAGATCAGTTATGCATTGTGCAAAAGCCTTTCTTTTAATCAGATTTATGTTCTGCCTTTTACTTTGTTTAATGTCTCTTTATCCTTGAACCCTGAGGAGTGCCACATTAACTACTCTCTCTATAGCATTCAATTTTTTCTTACATCTTTCTTAAGCTTCCCCTTCAATTCACTCAAATCCTTCAATTGTTTCTGCCCTGAAGGAGGTGAGAGCTTCCTTCCTTGTAGGTTTCTGGGACCTGTGGAGTTTGGGGGGCTGTTCCCAAGCTTCCCCTGATGACCTGCAAGCCACTGCTTCTTCATGAGAAATTCAGTGAGCTGAAGCAGTCCACTGCGCCCTTTGATCCTGTTCCCCTGAGTTTTACTGTGGGAGGAACAAGGGAGCCCTGAGGCATCAACATGATTATACTGTATTCTTTTACCTTAAAAATTCTGGCCACCAGTATTGTTGCTCAGCAACATGAAACTGTGTAGCACTGCTAGCTTCATTAAACTTTTTCCTTGCCAACTCAAATAAATAATTGACGATGATTTCAGTGTATATTTAGCATGTCTATTGGACTTCCAGTAAGAAGGTAAAATAGTTCTATATATCTAGAATTAAAAAGAAATGACTAATACTGGCTGTAAAAGAAAATGCACAGCTGAAAAATACTTGCACTTACATAGCAATTTGTAAATTGCTCAAAGGTGCTGTATCAAATAAATGTCAAAACCCTGTAATTATTTCTTTACTGAATATGATGCACTTTCCTTTTTTGCAAAGATCATTAAATCTTATTTTATAGTTTCCTACTAGGAAAAACTATAACAACTGATCCTTTAACTTCCTTATTTTATATGTATTTGCTAATATAGGCAATTGAACACATTAAATACGCATAAATAGAGAAGAACAGATTTCAACATATATATATATTTTCTGGTTGAGTAATACTGCCTGAGGTTATTAAAAGAGAATGAGCTGTAAAACTCAAGTGTACTTTTCATCATCTAACTGATGGATTACTTGTTATTCAGCCCTAGCATGGGTTCCAGTTAAAATAAATTGCTGCAGTCCTTATCATCAGATTCTTTTCTAGTATGTGCCTGAAGTCCCAGTTTTATCTAATTGGTGTCATTATCAGAACATTTTTCTGCAAATATAGAAGCCTCTTGATAAATGCAATTGCTATTTTAATCTATGAGAGGTGCGTTTAGATGCATATCTGTGAGCAGAATGGAGAGAATCCGAGCTAGGGAGCCCTGGAGATCTCTGATCTAAATGACTGCCAAAATAAACATGAGTGGAGATAGAGGGATTAATTCTGTAATACTTATTTAAGCAAAATTCCTGTTATCTTCAGTGATGTGCTCACTGGGGAACAGCTGTAGAAACTGGTCTACATGAAGCAGAAATGAGAAAGGCCAGATTCTATCTCTAGGTGTGCACATGTGGCTTCTGTAAAATCTGAAGTGTGACACCCTGGGCCTGGCATAATCAGCACCTAAATTCCAGTCAAACCCTATAGTACCAAGACTTTATTCAATATAAATACCAAGCACATCCATACCCTCATAAGGAAACATTTCTATTCAGCTTAACTAAAGAGCAAGAAAACATGTGCAAACTGAAACTAACATTCAGGAATAAAATATGCATTTTATTAAAAAGTGTATCCCATTCTAACCAGCCCTAGGAATGTTTGGACCATTTGGCCTCACTGAACTCAGAGTTATTGCCCCCGTTTTCCAGCAGGGACAGAAAACCAACATGCAAATTTAAGTTGTTTTCCACAGACCACACAGCAACTGATTAGTATCATGGGGACAAACTAATCTTGGGTGTAAATCCATAAAGATTAATGGAGCTCTAACAGGGATTAATTTGGCCCATCATCTCTAAGGATAGCAAAACCAATTAGGTGATGTCATTAATCTTCTGGTTAGTACAGGACTGTTTCTTAAGCAATACTGAAATAAAGGCAATAGAACAAGAATGACCAAAGAATCCACTAAAACAGATGAATTGGCCATTCCCTAGCAGAAGATTTGCATCAGGAGCCTTAAAATAGTGACAGCAGCCCTGACGTGCCCTCAGGCTCCCATCCCAGCTGAGATGCTCTACAGCAATTATTTATTTGAGGATTGGAGTCAGCCCAGATTTCAGTCACTGATTACGTTTACATCTTTTCTTAGGACAAGACTTCCAGGAAATGGATTTGGAGCCAAATATATTTATTACAGGCCTGGGATCTTAAAATCTTTGAAAAATATGAAGGGGTTAATGCCCTATGGAAAGTAGCACTTCTTCTACTTCTGGCCTGACAAAATGTGAACAATCCCATTAGAATTAAGTCTATAAGAAGGAAATATTGCAAAATCTGTATAACTGATATGTTCTGAGATTTGGAAAAAAATATTTCCTATTCTTTGGTTAAAACAATATAAAATTTTCCATCTTAAATACTGAAGATGTTCCCGATGCTTACAAATTAGTCAAAACTGGCCCACAGCAGAGAATGATCTGTCTTTGGTTTGCCTCAGAAATTTTATTTTAAAGAGAAGCTACATTAGACAGAAAGATTTTTGTTAAAGGGTAATGATGAGCTATAGCAAATGCATACAAAGCAGAGATGAACAGAACAACAAAAACCTATGGCTTCCAGACCATGGTTGATGGAATTTATGGAAAAATAACATCTGTTAAGAGATAGTGAATTTGTGCTCAAAAGTTGTGTGCATTACCTAATAGGTCTGGTAAAAATGTTCCACTGGGATTTTGAAAGCAAAACTTGGCAACAGTGAGATCATTAAAACCCTACTGCATAGAAGCCCTCATTCAAAATGTAATAATATGTAGCAGGTTTTTCACTGTTATTAGGAAAAAAAAATATATTCTAGCTGAAATAGGGATCTTCCCATCAATAGTTCTGCCTGGTTAAGAGTTCCATGGCTGAGATTTCATAATTGGTGAATTACTTAAAACTCCTTTCATGGAGATGTCCTTGGATAAATTTAAAACCTCTTCCCTCATTTTATGTAATGTAGGAGTTCAAATGAGGTGATGTGCTCAGGTTGATCGTATGGCTCCATTCAGGAGGGAGGACGTCATGTTGCTCCCGTGTACTGTGGTAGAGAAGCCAGGCTTTGCAGGGAAGGACTTTGCAGCTTCCTTCCCACCCCAGCTGACTGAGCATGTTTTAGGAATGTAATGACACACTGCTGCATCCATCTGTGAACAAAGAACGCTAGAAAGAGACATAGAGTAAGCACCTAACCAGAATATGAAAAAACCCCGAATTTTGGCAGGGTGATTTGAGTAAAGAAGATGGAGTGGGTTGGAAATATTTCTGAGTTGGTGACAACAGTATGTCAGCAAAAACACACTTAGGAGTCAGTACTTCTAAATACCAATGCTCGTAAGCCCAGAAATTGTGATGTGGAAGAGTTCATCAGTCCAAAGTCACAAATAAATGTACCAGGGAGTGTTCCTACATGGTATCATCTATGTTTCAGAAGGACAATGAAAACAACAGGAAATTGACTTAAGAAAAAACTGTCAAATTAGGCCCATAATATGTAAAAGATAAAAGAATGTCCATTTTAATATCTTCCGTTGACAGATGGATCTACAGAAATATTCTGAGAAATGCTCCAACACAAGCCTATGTTTCCAGAAGCCATTTCAGACTGTAAAATAAAAATATTTCTGTCTCACCATTTGTTTCTGACAACTGTATTTGGTGATTATTAGAGGAAGAAATGATAAAAATACACTTTTTTTTTCATAAGTAGCTATTATATTGAACATTATAATTTGTAGAAAAAAATAAAATTCTGAATATAGACAGATGTATTCCATTAGGCTAGCTAGATTAATACTAGTTTTGCTTTTAAAAAATAGACCAGCTTTATCATTAGTGATTAGGGCAAATGGGTAGTGACCATGTCACCCTTCATCCAGCCTTTTTAATGCGCAAATATACCTGCAGTACAGTGCTGTAATTGCAAGGCTATGTAAAAGTAGACAATAAATGTAAAACTGTGCAAAAGCTATGCAAAACAAGTCCCGTAAATGTAAACCAGTTCATGCTTTCAGCTCTGTTATGGTCAAAGAAGGATCTGGGTACAGGTGTCTTATCTCATATTCTGAACCTAATGTTTGTTGTAGAAACAATATAGCAACCAATACAGCATCACAGATATTAGCACCATGCAAATAAACTTGTACTGAAAATTGCATTTAATGTGCAGGGGTACAAAACCAATACTTCAGTGCTGTAGTGAATGCCATGGTAAAAATATCTGACATTCATATCTGAGTTGCTTCATGAAAAATAGCTCCCCACAAACAATATTAGACTGTCCAGTTCATATATCTTTGTTGCCCTACTTAAAACACGTGTGTCAGAAATAATTTATGAAGGGAGATATATGCATATTCATAGTAATTACTGCTTCACAATTCCAATTGCAGTAAAGCTGAATGATCTTGGAGAATAATAGTAGGAAAAGTAGTGATGGCAACCGCTTCTAGGTGCTGTGGGGCACAGTGAAACCCAGACTTTGTCCTATAAACACTGCTAGCTGGTTGCTGATCATCTGATTGGTACAGCAACTGCTGATTTTGTTAGCAATTAGCTCTGTTTCTGATTTAAGAATAGAGTAACAAGCATCCTGAAATGCATGTATTTATAGAAAAGCCTTTTATGTTCTAGTCTGGATATATTTGATGCTGTTCAGAGGTTTACTGTTTTTTTCTTTTTTTCCAAACTGCAAACACAACAATGGAAATGTATACATTGGCTCGAATACACATTTAGTGCTATATATGATTTGTAGACACAAATTAAAAGGTTGATTTACATCACCGGAGATATGTCATCTTGAAATCAGAGTAAAATCTTCATGGTCATTTTCACATACCCATTTTATTTCTTATTTACAGCAAATTAGCAGCAAATTAGCTCCTCACCATCTCCTTGCTAGGAAGCCAGAGCTTCAACTGTGGTGACAGCCTGCCCTCTTCAGAGGTACAAATTCAACCACTTGCTACCATCCTACAGTGCTCAGTGTCACCCCGAGGGATGTAAAAAAATAATTTCTACTGGAAAGCACCCCTTACGATGTTTTGGAAGATGATACCAGTCCCAAGCAGATGGTACAGGTCTGCTCCTGCCACCTCCCTAGGGAAGGTACCACCTCGAGCCCCATTTTGGAGGGAATGCAGATACAGTGCAGCATGTCCAAGGGGACTAAAAGGGCTGTTCTCACAGAAAGCAGAATGCAGGTTCCCCAGTAAGTCAAGCTGGACACAATCGCCTTGCTTTGAGCACACAGTTGTCGAGGGGGTAGATATGAAGGCAAGACAGAGCAAGGCCTGATGTACATCCCACAAAGTCAGTGTCCTGAGAGCAGGAGCAGCTGGTTAATCTGATTAAAGGAGATGGAAAAACATCTTGAAGATGACATGGCCATGGAGAGAAGATCAGTGTGTAGGAGAAGCCAGAGAAGTGCCCGGATGCACATGTGGCTCAGTGTCAATACTAGAACATGTGCAGGAGGCAGCCCTGCATGACTGTCCCCTGCACAGCTTCGTGATACCCACCAGAAGCCACCATCCCCACCTCCCCCAGGTGCCTGGCATGCTGAAGGTTCCCTTCCCTCACATGCTGGGCAATGTGAACAACAGTCTTAGTAGTAGTATCATTTATCCACATCTAGCTATCTTATCTATTTATTTTGAACAAAGAAGAACCCATGAGGATGGATTCCTCATTCAATCTATTCTAGACTACAGGCAATACATGACCTAGAATTTTCTCAAAGATTTTTCTTAGAAAGGAAAAATATCTGCTCTTCCACAAACCCTGACATTTGACCTCCCAGCTGGATAGTTTCACATAGCTTCAGAGATTTGACTGTACTTCTGTCTTTCAACAGTTCCTGGATGTCTGATGAAGCCCTATGCTTGGCTTGTGCCAGGATGAAGTGCCTCGTCTCCTTAACAGATCTCCTCCCTCTTCAGTGTGCATGAGCCTATTCCACAAGACCAAGTGTAACATTTTTGTAAAGCTCTCTATGGACAAAGCAGTCAGATCCGAAATCCTCTTTCTACCTGGGCTGTCTCAGCTGCTCACAGTTAATGAGTCAAGTGCTATATAATGCAGCGATGTAGGTAGTTAAGGCCTGGCAGCCAGAAGATATCGCGCTGTACGGAAAGATAAGGCCCCTTTTTTTGATAGCCCGATAGCCAATAGTAATGTAGCAGTGGTGTAAGCAGACGGAAGTGACGGTGCAAACCCAAGCTATATAAGGCCTGTATATTCCTCAATAAAACGCCATTTGCCATCCACCACATTGGTGCCTGTGAGCTGATGGCCCGAGCGGCCTGGGGTTGTCGCCGTGCCGTTCCTGAACCAGGTCGCCTGCGCCTCCGAAAGGCAACACAGCGATGGGGCTGTCAGCAGGGGTTTTGAACCCGTCCTTGTTGTTCAGAGCCCGGGTTTGATTACATGCATAATTCAGATGATGCTGTTTGCTGCTGTGATGCCAATTGCTGGACTCAGGCAGCTTTGTGGGATTGAGTGCTGGGGAGGGAAGGACTGCTGAGGGCGTTGGAGCGTACAGCTAACTGCTGATGGCACCTCCCAGGTTTACACCTGCAGACCACAAAGTTACCACCACGTTCAAACAGCAGTCCCTGTACCCTGATACAGGAGAACTGGAATTTCTGGGGTTGGGTAGAAATGCAACACATTCATCTCTTTTAAATCTGGTTATGGTTTTGGGGTATGTTGCCAAGCAGTACAATGCAAGGAGAAAGACAATACTGCTATTTAATCTACATAGATTAATCTGTGCATGACCTCCAATCCTGTATTTTTTTTGCTAGATCTCAGGATGGGTATTACTCTTTTCAGCTAATGAGTAACATAAAAAGATCTACAAGTCCACTACTTAGGAAAATGAAGTACATTTAAAATCAGGTATTTTGATTGTTTATCTTGTTTTTTTCCTTACTGGCTGAAAGTACAGTTATGTATAATCTCAAGATAGTAAACAACAAATCCTTTCTTATTAAAATAACTTAAACTATTAGTGTCATTATAGTTTGCTTTAGATTTATAGTCCTTTCTTTACTGTCACATGTTAACTTTCCGGGCTGTGTTGAAGGGAAACAAAGCTATTTTCTGTTCTAAACTCACACTAAAACACTCACCATAAACAGGTAATACTTGAAAAGAAGAAAGTCTATGAGGTCTTCAGAGCTCAGCACTGAGACAGAATGATTTTTCTTGCTGTAGTATCTTATTTAAAACCAGACAATACAGGAAAGAAATGCTATCTTCCAGTATCATATCCAGACCACAGAAAACATCATTGCAGTAACCATGTCTATTTACTACTTAACACTGAGCCACCATCACACTTAAGGAAAATTAATTACTTTGTAAATGGAGATAAAATCCCAGCTATTACAAAATACAAGGTAATCCTCATGTCAATGGCAATGTGGAATTAAGTAATGGAAGAAATGAGTGACCTGCACAGAACTCTGGTGCTCCACTGTGGTCTGCCTGGGCTGGTTCCTCGGGGATGGACTTCATGTTCCTCAGCAATGCCCTTGGAGCAGCTGGCAGGTTATGTCCGGGACTCAAAGGGCTCTGCATGAGAGGCAGCTGGGTGCCTTATCTTCTTTTTATTTATGTGAAGGTTACAATGGCAGCAGACAGCAGTGCATAGACACTAAATTAATTAAGCTGGTTTTAAGCCCCAGCATTAAGGTGATGTCATAAGAACCTGCTTAGGATGGCAAGGTCACTGGAAAGGGAGAGTACTTGTCCTGCAATAAAAGAATTTGTAGTCTGGAGGGTTTCTGTTGGATTCCTTGTGTGGACTTGTCAAACCACTTGTTTTTCAAACCTGGCACCACCTGGAAAAGTACTTTTTCTATCCATTGAAATATCCAACAGCATCTCTGATTTAAACAGAAGAGCTGATATACCTGGCTCAACTGTGAGCAACACATACTATATACTCAGAAATTAATAAATTAAATACATTTGGAAACACATAGAACTGGGAAAATATTTTGATGCAACATAACATAGTTCATATATTTTATACCAGACTGAGTTTGTGTTTGCATATGAGTATGATCAGGTAGACACATCGAGTGACCAGAAATCTGCTCAGCTTACCACTTTGATTGACATGGCATTGCATTGTCATTTTGCACTGATAGTTTGATTACATCGTATAACTGAGACTGAGGGGTTTTTTCTCTATTTCCTAAGTAGCTAGTTTTGTAAAAATCAAGAACAGCAACAATTAGTTTTGATTTTCTTCATAACCTTATAAAAACAAAATTTAGGGAGGCTCTAACTGAAGGAATATAACAGATGCTGATGCATTGCAAGTTCTTAATGATGCTATTGCTTCATTGTGAAATATTTCTACTAGGAAATTTTGAGCATTGAAACTGTAGCCATAATCCTCTCAAACACAAGCCTTTCTACAGCTTGTACAGAATAAGTGCAAACCTGTGTCTTCAGCATTAATGGAATCAGCTGGAGTGAGTAATGCTTTGTGTATCCTGAGGCTGTGATCCTGTAAACATGGTAAAAAGATGGCAGTGTTGGTTTTCCTAAGCAGTCAGTCCCACTCGAGGTTAAGTCAGAGCATTTGAGATGGATGGGCAGCTCTGAGAAAGGAGCTTTTGTTTCTTGTCTCCAGTCTCTAACAGTCACAGTGAAAACATCTCTACCATCTACCTATTAGCTGTTTGTGTGTATCACTGGGGCTGTTTGTGTGAGAAACACTGATGAATATAAGCAAAAGTCACACAAGGAGACTTAAATCAGGCTCTTTTTTTTTGTACCAAGCTTAAAATGACCACACTGACGACCCACCACTGCCTCCCATAAGGAAAAGCTAGAGGCAGCTAGAGACACAGATGGGGTTCAATTTGTCTCTGAGAGCTTTACAGTAACAGCAATATATCCATGCCTGCAGTATTCATACAAACAACTGAAGAGAAACAATTCTATTCACCACATGGCAGTCTCCTACCCTTTTTTTTTTTTCCTGATAGCTGTTACTTGTAATTGCAGCAAGAATAATATCCTGAGGGCTTTATGCTGATCTGCTGGATTTGAACATCAGCCTGTCAATTTACAGCCTCTATAACCCTCACCACCAGATGAGTACACACTGTTTCTGCTAATAAAATCTTAAGAAACAAGCTTAGACCTGTGTAGATTTTACCACCAAATTCATGCAAGGAACTCACTGTAAAATCATGCAAAACTGGAAGGCAGATGAAATAGCTCTGTTCCACTCTGGATTCCACAGGGCACATTTTGTCCCGATTTGTGTGTGACCCAGCACGGGCTCTGAGGCTGGGCAGCACATGCCGGGGAGTGGATGCTCTCTCTTAAGTGTTCCTTCTTGTAGCACCTCAGCGTTTCCAAGTGCATGGAGGTTATGTACTAGCTACGCTTCAATGGTGCAGAAAAGCACTTTCCATTCAAAGTGGTTAGTCGTCAAAGTAATAGAGAAAATTGTTAAGTGCTGTCAATGGACACATACTTGCTTTTTTATAGATGCATTAATGGAATGCCCTGCCACAAATCATGAGGGGTTTGCAGCCCGTTACTTCCAAATGGTGTATATAATGATAAAAACAAATATTGTGCTACTCACTGGTTTCCATTATTGTGCTAAATGATTGGATTAAATCATGATCCCCAGAGTTGAAGTCAAAGGATTTTGCCCAGAGCAGCGATTAGGCTATCAGAAGACACAATCTCTCTGAGCTGATGGGATGCATGGGAGCAGGGAGCTGGCAGCACAAAGGGTCCCTGAGCACCCTCATTCTGCCCACCACGTGAGGACATATGTTACAAGAATGAACTACTTCTGCATGGACACACACACATACATACACATATATATGTCACATATACACACACACTCACACACACACACACACACATATATATGTCTGGGGGCCCTGCTGCACAACCAAGCCAAGGGCACTCTGTGGCCTGCCAAGCCATACAAGGAAGCCCAGCATTGCTCGATATGGATTTTTAGTGGCTCCTATGCAATGCTTCACAGTTTTCTCAAGGTAAAAAACAAAAGAAACATAGGCACTGCTGCTAAAAATAACCAGTTAAGCCCTCGATGATTCATTTGTTGGAGGGGAGTACCCATAAGTGTCTATCTAAACAGTCTGTTTTCTGGCTCAGTATCTCCCACGCCAGCTTGTGAACACCTCTCCAGTCTTACTCAGTCTGTTTTCCTATGGGATATATCTTTTTTAGCTAAATATATTAGTGCAGTCTATTTATCTCCCTCCATGGCAGCAAGACCCAAGCACGACTTCCTCCCGTGCTAGGAATTTCATAAATAAACCACTGTCTATTATTTCCCTGGGAGCATATAGCATTACAAAAAAAAAAAACAAAATAACAACAACAAAAAAACAACAAACAAAACTATGGAATCATCCCTTCCTCAGGTTAGATATGTTGGAACAATGACAGAAACAGAAATATGCTGTTAAACTTCTGTGGCAGAATTCTTTACATTGCTCTGATTTACGCAAGTAATAAATAATTGCACTGAATGACTTCTCAAGGTACAGATAAAGAAGGCTTCATATGAGAATGAAAGCTTAATGACATTTAACTCCCATTGCCCCAAACATACATATTTAGGGTGATGACCAGGATTTAAATCACAATCCTGTAAATTCCTGTGGATTCAGAGAAAATTAAATTGGGCCCTTTGGTGACATCATTGTAGTGCAAGTGGCTATTTATGAATGTATAGCTGAGCTTATTGATAGGCATTTTGAACGTGAAATGGTCTCTGTTTGGAGCTGTTGGATTTTTTATTACCTGTTACAGTATTGCTATATTTCTGGAACTATCCTATGTTTTTTGTAAAAAAGCTCTACCCATCACTCACAACCCCTAGGAAGAATGAGAGAACAAGGTGCTTCTTCAGTTGCAGTATGGGCTTCTTTATGTCTGCTCTAATGCAAAGGGCAGGTAAATCAGAGGTGTTTTAGCTGAGCGAGCAGGGCAATGAGTGTGTATCGATGATACTGATGTAAGTCCCAAACACAGAGGAGCCAAAACCTGCTTTTCCTTCAAAGCATCCTTTCAGCTGCTCGTGGCTGAGGCAGGCCTTTCTCAGGATTGAAACCATCACCCGCTACTCGGTGAGCCCATAAACACTGACTCCAGAGGGAAAGAATCTGGGATGTTGTGATTAATGGTTCTTTCTTTCTTTCTTTCTTTCTTTCTTTCTTTCTTTCTTTCTTTCTTTCTTTCTTTCTTTCTTTCTTTCTTTCTTTCTTTCTTTCTTTCTTTCTTTCTTTCTTTCTTTCTTTCTTTCTTTCTTTCTTTCTTTCTTTCTTTCTTTCTTTCTTCTTTCTTTCTTTCTTTCTTTCTTTCTTTCTTTCTTTCTTTCTTTCTTTCTTTCTTTCTTTCTTTCTTTCTTTCTTTCTTTCTTTCTTTCTTTCTTTCTTTCTTTCTTTCTTTCTTTCTTTCTTCTTTCTTTCTTTCTTTCTTTCTTTCTTTCTTTCTTTCTTTCTTTCTTTCTTTCTTTCTTTCTTTCTTTCTTTCTTTCTTCTTTCTTTCTTTCTTTCTTTCTTTCTTTCTTTCTTTCTTTCTTTCTTTCTTTCTTTCTTTCTTTCTTTCTTTCTTTCTTTCTTTCTTTCTTTCTTTCTTTCTTTCTTTCTTTCTTTCTTTCTTTCTTTCTTTCTTTCTTTCTTTCTTTCTTTCTTTCTTTCTTTCTTTCTTTCTTTCTTTCTTTCTTTCTTTCTTTCTTTCTTTCTTTCTTTCTTTCTTTCTTTCTTTCTTTCTTTCTTTCTTTCTTTCTTTCTTTCTTTCTTTCTTTCTTTCTTTCTTTCTTTCTTTCTTTCTTTCTTTCTTTCTTTCTTTCTTTCTTTCTTTCTTTCTTTCTTTCTTTCTTTCTTTCTTTCTTTCTTTCTTTCTTTCTTTCTTTCTTTCTTTCTTTCTTTCTTTCTTTCTTTCTTTCTTTCTTTCTTTCTTTCTTTCTTTCTTTCTTTCTTTCTTTCTTTCTTTCTTTCTTTCTTTCTTTCTTTCTTTCTTTCTTTCTTTCTTTCTTTCTTTCTTTCTTTCTTTCTTTCTTTCTTTCTTTCTTTCTTTCTTTCTTTCTTTCTTTCTTTCTTTCTTTCTTTCTTTCTTTCTTTCTTTCTTTCTTTCTTTCTTTCTTTCTTTCTTTCTTTCTTTCTTTCTTTCTTTCTTTCTTTCTTTCTTTCTTTCTTTCTTTCTTTCTTTCTTTCTTTCTTTCTTTCTTTCTTTCTTTCTTTCTTTCTTTCTTTCTTTCTTTCTTTCTTTCTTTCTTTCTTTCTTTCTTTCTTTCTTTCTTTCTTTCTTTCTTTCTTTCTTTCTTTCTTTCTTTCTTCTTTCTTTCTTTCTTTCTTTCTTTCTTTCTTTCTTTCTTTCTTTCTTTCTTTCTTTCTTTCTTTCTTTCTTTCTTTCTTTCTTTCTTTCTTTCTTTCTTTCTTTCTTTCTTTCTTTCTTTCTTTCTTTCTTTCTTTCTTTCTTTCTTTCTTTCTTTCTTTCTTTCTTTCTTTCTTTCTTTCTTTCTTTCTTTCTTTCTTTCTTTCTTTCTTTCTTTCTTTCTTTCTTTCTTTCTTTCTTTCTTTCTTTCTTTCTTTCTTTCTTTCTTTCTTTCTTTCTTTCTTTCTTTCTTTCTTTCTTTCTTTCTTTCTTTCTTTCTTTCTTTCTTTCTTTCTTTCTTTCTTTCTTTCTTTCTTTCTTTCTTTCTTTCTTTCTTTCTTTCTTTCTTTCTTTCTTTCTTTCTTTCTTTCTTTCTTTCTTTCTTTCTTTCTTTCTTTCTTTCTTTCTTTCTTTCTTTCTTTCTTTCTTTCTTTCTTTCTTTCTTTCTTTCTTTCTTTCTTTCTTTCTTTCTTTCTTTCTTTCTTTCTTTCTTTCTTTCTTTCTTTCTTTCTTTCTTTCTTTCTTTCTTTCTTTCTTTCTTTCTTTCTTTCTTTCTTTCTTTCTTTCTTTCTTTCTTTCTTTCTTTCTTTCTTTCTTTCTTTCTTTCTTTCTTTCTTTCTTTCTTTCTTTCTTTCTTTCTTTCTTTCTTTCTTTCTTTCTTCTTTCTTCTTTCTTTCTTTCTTTCTTTCTTTCTTTCTTTCTTTCTTTCTTTCTTTCTATACTTTCTTTCTATACTTTCTTTATTTTCTTTTCTATACTTTCTTTATTTTCTTTTCTATACTTTCTTTATTTTTTTTTTCTTCTAATGCGATGTCATGCGGCCCCCCCCCTGCCACCCATGGAGATCTACGGTGGAGCAGACATTGATTTATGGCCTTTGGCTTCCGGCGGCATGATCAAGGTTCTGTGCCCAAAGAAGGCCAGGGTCTTGTGGGAAAAGGTAGCCCAGCTGCTGTAATTCAGATCTGGGAGGATTGCAGCATGCGGGGGAGTCCCACGCCGGAGCAGCTCGGGAAGGGCTGCAGCCGTGGGAGGGAATCCAGTCGGAGAAAGTTAGTGACTCATAACGGAGCAGTGTGGGGAATGCTGCAGCCCATGGGAGGAACTCATGTTGGAGAAAGTTTGTGGAGGACTGTCTCCTGTGAGAGGGGGACCACGATGGAGCAGGGGGAAGAAGTTCCAGAAGCTCCCCACACTGAAGATGGAGAAGTGGCAGCACTGACTGCACCCCCCATTCCCTGCCCCTGTGCCACTGGGGGAGGAGGTAGAGATTTCGGGAGCAGAGCTGAGCCCGGGAAGAAGGGAGGGGTGGGGGGAAGGTGTTCTCAAGATGTGGCAATGCTTCTCACTGTCCTACTCTGTTACGTGTTGTTAGTGTCTGTAATGTTCTTTTTTCCTTCCCCTAACGAGTCTGCCTTTTGCTCGTGACCATAAAGGGGGATTTTTTTCCCCATCCCAGTCCTATCTCAAACCCCAAACCTGGCTCTCTGTCCCTTCTTATTTCCGGAAGAGAAGGGAGAAAGAGTGGCTGCGTGGTGGTTGGCTGCCGACCAGGCTCAAACGACTACACTCAAGACCTCCATGTGGAATGTTTGGTGACAAGCCCATCTCTCTAAAAATGGGCCTCTGTCCTTATCCAGGGAAACCTCCCTTTCATTTCACATATTTTATATCTGAGTAAGGGCTCAAAAAACCCAAAACAAAACCAAAATAAGGATTGGATTCAATGATTAATAATACTATTCACTACTAGTATTTCTACAGTAGCATTTGCATGCTGAAAACTTCATTACAAATGAAAATACATCCCTCCTTCACGTATCTTATGAGTTCATTTATATGTAACGTAGCATGTCAGAAGATGGCAAACAAAAGACCTGGAAGGAA
The DNA here is from genome assembly GCF_018691265.1 of Tyto alba. Lineage (NCBI taxonomy): Eukaryota > Metazoa > Chordata > Aves > Strigiformes > Tytonidae > Tyto > Tyto alba. Next base: position 14,612,695 of record NW_024881303.1, read on the forward strand.
GAGGATTTATTCTAAATAAGCCAATAGTTACAAGTGATTCTGAGTCATATTGGAATTAAGTGTCTTAGTGCCACTAATGCCACTGGCACTGCTGCTAGCCTTGACACTAGTGAGGTGCTTAATCTAAGAGGTTCTTTTGATTTCTCAGAGGCTCCTAATGGTTCATTTTCTACTCCTTTTCTTTTTTTTTTTTTTTTTTTTTTTTTTATTTCTCCTTCTTTAGGATTTGCCAGACAGAAAGGCTGATGTGTGAAAGGATCTAATCTAGGCTATGCTTAGGTTTTGAGATGGAAGAACAAAAGAGGAGCAGGACAGAAAAAATACCTCGCAGTTCAGCTGATCCACTAATATTTGCTAATTGCAATAAGTATGATACAGCACAGAAGTGTCTAATGAGCTTATATGAAGCGTTTTAATGGAATGCTGTCAGGTTAAACACTGTGTTTAAAAATATAAATGTCCTTAATAGTTCCAGATTAAAACAGAATGAAGTCTGAATACCCAATTATTTTTTCTTCCTTTGTGCCAGGGTCTAACTGTATTTCACACAACTCAGCCACCAAAACCAGATGCAGCTTTATTCTGCTGCTTTCAGGCTGGAGTGCACCTACATCACATGAGGGAGGACAGCACATGGATGCCCCAGGCACCACTGGAAATGCAGCTGCAGAGATGCAATGGGGCCACGTTATGCCCTGGCTCGCCAGGCTGTTGGGCAGTTCTTTGTCCCAGCCTCAGGCTCCTGGGATGTCAGCTCTTGGGCTTGCATAAGGGTTTCACCCCAGGACAGCAGCTCTGGGGATAGCATGAAGGTTTTCATCCAAGGACAGCAGCCCTGGAGCTTACAAGAAGGTTTTTCCTGGGTGCTGCTCTATACAATGGGGCCATTGCAGCTCCACTGGGACCAGCCCAGGGGTCCTCACACGGAACTGGATCGCACTGTGCAGCTTTATTTTTCTGTTTTAGTGTATGACTTAAATATTTCCATGTTTAGATTATAGGCCTTTCAGAACAGAGTTTAAATCCAGAGCAGTGACTATGTTGAGTTTAACCAAAACTGAAGGAAAGAGCCTGTGTAAACT